>NC_044354.1:11574178-12261009 GCF_007364275.1 Archocentrus centrarchus
AAATGAAGTCCGCTGCAGGTTAACAGGATTTATAATTGATAGTCAAATCTTGATACAGAGTCAATATAATTAAAGTTTGATACTTATATACTTAATTAGTGCAACACTTAAGGTTAATTGTGACAATCTGTGACATGTGGGGAAAACCTTTAATGAGAAAAAATACACAGGCTTATTAGTGTACATAGAAACAGATGCATGCCATTGGTTGTTGTAACAACAATTTTCTGCTTTGCTTTGGTGCAACAAACAGTCTTATTTCCTAATGTTTGATTTAATTTCCAGGAATCTGAAAGATAACAACCTGTCATCCCTGTCCTGGAGGATATTCAAACACCTCAACATCTCTTATCTGTGAGTTCAGAGGAGTCTTTGCTATCAATCTTTCTATCTGTGTGTGTGGTGTGTGTGGTCTGTCGTTCTACCAGTCACTATCAGAGTCTTTAGATAAACGCACACATATAGCATCTGTAAGAACATCTGTTTTTAATCTTGAAGGTGGGTTTATTGTTCCCTTCAATCTTAAATTTTCCTGGAGCAAGAAATTATTTTTGAATTTCGATGTATTTAGATAAAGTGGAGCCAGCGAGCTAAAGGCTGATGGGCTGTCGATAAAAAAATTAAAATAAAAAAAAAAAGCCCTGTTTTTCTTGCTGTCAGGAAGTAAGTTCTTCATTAAAGTTGCTGGAAGAACTGTGTTTTAAAATAGTTTGACTTTTGTTAGCTTAGCTTAGTATAAAAAGGAAACAGCTAGCAAAATTAACAGAAGGATCAGAAAAACTAAAGCCGTGCTATAGTAGAAGTCACTTCTTTTAAGATTACCTGACAAAGTAATCGTGATTACAAGAGTCCTGGAATCTACCCTGCTGCTTCCAGTCAAGAAATAATCATGTAAACACCAATGCATTGTGCTCGTAGTTGCTTGGAAGATGGTGATTTGTCTGCAAACTGTAGTGAAACTTGAAAAAGTGCCTTTGAAATGTGTTGGCTACAGCGGTAAGGCAACTTTTACTCTGAAGGTGAACAGTCTCCATACATTTCATAGTTTCACTGGTGCTTGATGAGTAGTTTCAAGTGTTTGATGACAAGTGGGTGTCTTCCATGCAAACTATGGGTGACCGCGACAACCTGCTACCAATTAAAGCAATCACAAGGAGGTTTTCAGTGCTGCACCATCTATCTCTTTGCAACCAGTATCACCTAGTGACTAGCAGTAACCTCCAGCAACTGCTCTCCAAGTGATTGGGGAATACAAATTTTTCTAATGATTGGTGGTTGCCAGGAGTGACCAATGATTTCTAGGACAGTCACAATCAAATTGCCATCTACATATGTTGAAATTTACATTCACATTAACCAGTTACCATAACCAAGCCAGGAAGCTCATAGATTGAAACAGAATTCAGAAATAGTGACGTAGTCACTGCAGGATGGTGAGGTCAACTACAAAATAACAGGAACTTGGCAACCTTGCTTTATATTTAAACACAACACAGTTGGCAACCAACGAGTTCCCTATTGCAAAGAAATATGTTGCAGGAAGCAGTCGATTGATTGCAGTATGTTGGCAACTATCGGTGTAATTAGATGAAGTTATTTGCAACCTTCGGCAATCTGTCTGAGAGTGAATGCACTCAGTCTGAGTCGGAATGTGATTGTTTTGGACGCAGGTTGCCACCCACCAGGTGACCTGTCCAGTCGTCTAGCAGAAGGTACCACCAGAGGTTTGAGGTTGTTGCACTTTGCAGTTTTCTTAGCTTTTCTCTCTGTTTTATTATTTTTACATTTAAAGCTAAATAAGCTATCAGATTTATGGTCTAAGCATACTGAGCATATAAACGTGACAGTGGGATCAACTTTTAACTTGACAAGGAATAAGCAAATCCCAAAACACTTAAAAAACTGTGGGAGCAGGCTTTAAATAGTTAGAATTCAATGTCTGTTACTCTTTCTTGCTTCGAAGCACTCTGCTCTTCACAGTTTTTCACAGTGTGTGTGTTGTGTGTGGTGTGTTTGTGTGTGTGCGTCTAGGATCCTGTCGGGAATCCTCTCCACTTGCTCCTGTGAGAAATGTGGATCAAACTGTGGTTAGGAGAGGAAGCAGACATTCAGGAGCTACGCTGCATTGAGGATGATGGAGCGCGCAAACTAGCTGTCCACACTGACATACCTAACTGTGGTAAGGACACACACACACACACACACACACACACACACACCACACACACACAACACAACACACACCACACAACACACACATATACACGCAGGGTAAGGAACTCGGAAAAAACATTCAGACGCTGTAGCAGAGTGTTAAAGCGGTGAAGCAGCACCTGGAGGAAAAAAAAATCAATCCTAATAGTTTCCTGTGCAAATATTTTTCAAGCGCTTGCTTACATTTTGTGTGTTCCCTATGTATTTTTCATGTGTCTGACACATCTGTTTTAGTGCACAGTTTGTATAAATGTGTATGTGCTTACGTCAGTATAAAACTTGATATTGTAAGACAAATGTGCAAGTGCACAAGTGTTTTGTCATTCTCAAGAGATGTGGGGCTGAATGAATAGAGAAACTGAAGTTACTGTTAACACCTAAGAGAAGAAAACTGTACAAAGAGTACAATTCATGCATTGACTAGCAGCCTCTGCATTAATCAGTAATATATACCTACTGGTATGTGAGTGGGTGCTGCAAGGACAGCATTTCACTTACACGGAGCTTTCATACTTTCCACTTTCATAGGCCTTAAAAATGTTGTGGTCTCTGTGTGTGTGTCACCAAAATGCCATCAACGCTCAACAGACTGATATATCTTTGTCCAGGTTGGCATTTTTCTCATGTGATGCAGAATTTAGTTGTCAGATGGAGGAAAGAGAAATGACCAACACACAGGCTATGCATGTGCTTGTGTGTGTGTGTGTGAGGGTTTTGTCATCCTATAACTGTTGGCACAACATATATAGAAAAGGTCACTGCACATTGTACAGCCAGGTTTAGGCTATAGGCAGGGGGTATGCTTAGCTCCACTAAACAGGTATGTTAGCCTTCTGATCAAAAGTTTAGAAAAAACAAGCAAACATGTAAGCATACTCATATTCCTGTTGCTCTAAATTCAGTGTCGTTCCAGTTTACCTGTTTTAGCTGCCTTTATCCTCTAAGATGTGTTGTAATGGTCCTCTCTCTTAAATGTAATGATCGATTAAAAAAAAATGGCTGCAAGTTCTGTTAAAGCTGTCAGAGATTCTCCCTCACCTGAAGGCACTGGGAGAGAGCCCACCACTGTGCTCATGCATAAACATTTCAGTTTGGGGGTGGCTGTGGCTCAGGAGGTAGAGCCAGGAGAAGGTCAGTGGTTCGATCCCCAGGTGCTTAGCCTGCAAGTCCAAATATCCTTGAGGAAAAATGCCAAATCCCAAATTGCTCCTGACATATCCTCATAGTGTGAATGTGTGGCATGACAGAAGGCCCTTGTAGTGTACGATAAAAAGTTATGTAAGTACCAGTCCATTTACCAATTAGATGTTATTTTCAGTATTCTTGCTTCTATAGAAGCACATGTCTTGTATCTTGTATCATTATGATTTATCGATGTTTTTAAATGTGCTAGATTAACCAAAGGAGAGAGAGAGGAGCATCATGACATATCTTATAGTACATGCTCGTTTGCTTGTGGTAAAAAGCTTTGTTTGTACCAGTCCATTTACCAATTAGATTGTGTGCTTACGTTTAATATGGGGGGTGGCTCATAATATTTAGATCTGGTGACTGTGCAGGCCATGGGAGATTGTCACTTCACTTTCATGTTCATCAAACCAATCTTTCAACCATCTCTTGCTGTGTGTATTGATGCATTGTCATCCGGATACACGGCACCGCCTTCATGATACAATGTTTGAACCATTGGATGCACGTGGTCCTCCAGAACGGTTCGGTAGTCCTTGGCAGTTGACGCCCCATCTAGCACAAAGATTGGGCAGGGAATGCCATGATATGGCAAACATCACTGATCCACCCCCATGCTTCACTCTGGGCATGCAACAGTCTGGGTGGTACGCTTCTTTGGGGCTTCTCCACACCGTACTCTCCCGGATGTGGGGAAAACAGTAAAGGTGGACTCATCAGAGAACAATACATGTTTCAAATCATCACATTGTCCACACCCCAAGATTTGCGCTCCTGCACCATTGAAACCACGTTGGCAGGGCATCGAGTGACCAAAGGTTTGGCTATAGCAGCCCGGCCATGTGTATTGGCCCTGTGGAGCTCCCGACGGACAGTTTTGGTAGAAACAGGAGAGTTGAGGTGCACATTTAATTCTGCTGTGATTTGGGCAGCTGTGGTTTTATGTTTTTTGGATACAATCCGGGTTAGCACCCAAACATCCCTTTCAGACTTCCCCTTGCGTCCACAGTTAATCCTGTTGGATGTGGTTCGTCCTTCTTGGTGGTATGCTGACATTACCCGGGATACTGTGGCTCTTGATACATCACAAAGACTTGTGATGTGCAGCAACAATTTGTCCTCTTTTGAACTCTGGTATGTCACCCATAATGTTGTGTGCATTGCAATATTTTGAGCAAAACTGTGCTCTTACCCTGCTAATTGGACCTTCACACTCTGCTCTTACTGGTGCAATGTGCAATTAATGAAGATTGGCCACCAGGCTGGTCCAATTTAGCCATGAAACCTCCCACACTAAAACGACAGGTGTTTCAGTTTCATTGTCAAACCCCTGTATTTATATGTACACATGTAAACCAGAGGAGGAGATGTTTAATGAATGTATTACATATGTTTCAGTAAATGTTATCTATTGATTATTTTCCTCTTGTTTTTATTGCAGCCACTGTGAGCATTTTGACACACACACACACACACACAACACCACACACACACACACACACACACACACACACACACACACACACACACACACACACACACACACACAACACAATCTGGGGCTGGTTTTATTTTTGAGGTTTACCTGTGTGTGTTAACTGTGTTGCGCTAAATAAATTCCACAGATATTGCCTGTTGCTTTTCAGCCTGTAGAAGCCATCACATGTCCATACATAGCAGCCATACATAGAACTTATGGACAGATTTTGTGTGGTGTGCCTCCCCAGTGCTTTCCTCCTCACATGCATAGAACAATTAAATATCAGTTCAGCCATGATTTTGTTTATTATGCTTATCTTTATCAGAGATCATACAAAACCTGTCAGAAAAGGAACTTGAACATTTGCTTCATCTTTGTGGAAATTGCCCATCTATTATTTCTTGCTGCCCATCGTAATGCAGGAGGCTGGAGCTGGCCCCAGTTATACAGAAGATTTATAGAAATATATGATGCTTAAAAGGAACATTTGTGTGATTCAACACACAGATGACATCAGTGAGTCTGAAAGTTGCTGACTGCATATATCTCTGTAAAATGAAGTGTTATAAGACCATCTGCACTGTGTCCCATAGCACCGGTGACCTGCTGTCACACAGCAGATTTCATTTCCTTTTCCACTGAATCATCATGTTTTGTTCTCTAGGAAGAAAAAGGAAAGAAAAAAACCCAAACTTTTCTTGATTTATGGAAAGCTGCAATAAAATAACCAAACACGTCAAAGATTATCACATTTTAAGAGCAAGAAAAGACACTTTCCTCAGATTTAATTTGTTTAAGCTGCCGAGAAACACAATTAACATTATAATAAAGATTAATGTTTTATTACAATCCTGGACATGCAATTACTTACAACACAAGTGTAATGTCAGGGTAAGTATCCTTCCAGGACAAGCTTCTACAAAACCACAAGCCTTTAATGCTTATGCGGAGTGTTTATGAAGCATGAATATATAAATGCCAGCAGTTATTTGACACTTTATTCTTCCCTTCTTTATATCATCTGTATGAATTTTTCATGAATCATTCTATTTGGACACTCTTCTTTCATAAGCGGGGTCAAATTACAGCGTGGACCTGTCTCTCAGAGTCTGACCTGCTCTCATTCTCTGGATTTGTTTGGTTTTCTTCAAAGCACACACCGTATCTGGCAGGAACTGACATTTAGAGCTTGAGTTTTGAACAAAGCAAACAAATAAAACTTGTTCTCGCCTGAAGGATGGCCAAATCCACCCCAGTTTGTTTTTGTAAGGTGATGTTATAAAGGAATCTTCATGTGTGACTTAATTTGTATGACATACTAAACATCAGTCAGACTTTACAAGCTCGTTAGGAACCAAATTGCCCCCCCTAATCGCTGTTGTTTGCGGAGAAACAATCTGGAGGAGAAAAGTAGCTCAGGGGCAAGCAGGACGCTCAGGGCAACAAACAATAAGTTAGCTTGCAGGAAGCTAACAATGTCATTGATAACTCCTATTGATCTGTCCCTGCTACCTCCCCTCCATTAGCAGAGGATATTTTTGGCATTAGCACAGTTACAAGCAGGGCCTCTGGAGATGTGGGCGGGGGACCCCCCTGGCAGAGGTGACATATGAGTAGGAGGACATGGTGGGGCTGGGATGCCAAATAATGCCCCAGGGCAAACAGTGATACACCAAAAAAGATCTTTCAGTCTGGCCAAACTGCTGGCCTCTCCGAGCACATCGTTCCTTCTCTTTAGTTCGCCATTTTCCATCTGTCTGTCTGCTTCATGTAAAACCTTTCTGTCTGTGGGGCTGAACATTTCTGAGTGACATTATGAAGAAGGCACAAAGAGGAAATGCCCATTGATGCCCTCGGGCTGACACTGATCTCACAAGCCGGCCTCATATGATTCTCTGTCTGTGTTTCCCCATGGACTGTTCATGGTTGGAGCTCCGCCCCGAAAGGCTTTCATTCAAACACACAGACTGTTCACTGTGCAAAATAAAACATCAGCCGTGTCACTCAGCAAAAATGTTGGCAACTGCAGGTGTTTAACACTCCAACTGTTCTTAATAATAGGTTAATAAAAAAAAAAAACCCAGCCATATTTAACTCCCTATAAACCTTTAATTTTGTGTCCTTCCCTCAGTTTCTTCTTCCTTTAACATCTTGCTTGTTAATGGTAAGAACGGTGAGTTTAAGCTTTTCTACCATCACTCTTATGACACCTTTAGCTTCTGCTAAATGAATCAAATTCCATTAAAGTTAATAACTGAAACCAGCTGTCCTGAGCAAAGGGTGCTTTTTCCATGCCACTGTGGAAATGATAGCAGATGATTACCAGATCCCTGCTGGGCACATCACAGCACAGGTGCACTCTGCCTTCATCTGGTGTCTCTCTCAGTTAGTCATTCCAAGTCAAACACATAAATGACAGACACATAGTCACTCTTTGCCCTTAATCATCTAGTTTTTTTGATTGCTGTTCAAAGAATTTTTGCCTCTGTTCCCATCATTTCCTTTTTCTGACTTAGCTGGCTTTACCCTCCAGTTTGTGCACTGCCTTTCTAATAGTTGTGTAAATAAATCTAAATTCAGCAGCACAAAACAAACTCAAAACAAGACCTGATGGAAGCCATCTGGTCTGAGTTTGTGGGCAGGAATGTTATTCACACATGTGAACTTTCTTACATGTTAAATAGGTAAGGAATTAAACACGACACAAAAGTTGTGATTAGTAAATGAAATTGGCAAAGAAGTTGGGAACCATCAACGCAAAAAAACACTATCAACGCAATGTGGACCAATGAGACAGATGAGGATTGTATTTGTAAATTGTAACCTTGTTTTTTTTGAGGTAGGTGAAGTTGAAATAATGTGCAGTTCTGCTCAATTCAATTTAATTTTACTTATATAGTGTCAAATCACAACAACAGTTGCCTCAAGGCACTTATAATGTAAGGTAAACACCTTTTCTGAGAAAACCCCAACAATCAGATGACCCCCTATTTAGTGACAGTGGGAAGGAAAAACTGGATTAACAGGGAGCCAGTGAAGAGAAGCCAATATAGGAGAAATATACTCTCTCTTTCTAGTCCCTGTCAGTACTTTGGTGCAGCATCAACTGAAGACTTTTCAGGGAGTTTTTAAGACAACCTGATAGTAATGAATTACAATACTCCAGCCTAGAAGTAATAAATGCATGAAGCAGTTTTTTCAGCATCACTCTGAGACAGGATGTCTTTAATTTTAGAGATATTGCACACATGCAAGAAAGCAGTCCTACATATTTGTTTAATATGCACACTGAAGGATATATCCTGGTCAAAAATGACTCCAAGATTCCTCACAGTGTTACTGGAGGCCAATGCCAACCAGAGTAACGATCCGGTTAGACACCATGTTCTAAGATTTTTAGGGCTGAGTACAGTAACTTGAGTTTATCTGAATTTAGAAGCAGGAAATTAGAGGTCATCCAGGCCTTTATATCTTTAAGACATGCCTGTAATTTTGGGATTCTTCTCTTCCTTTTAAATGCATTCTGCTGTCATTTTGAAGTTTTGATAAGTGAAGAACTCAAGAGAGACTGAAGGGTAGTCTGTGGACAGAGCATAGTTGGTCAAAACAATTCAATAAATCGTCTTTACTGGAAATGTAAGAAAGTAAGTACTAAGATTTTGAAATGGCACAGAAAAGATGTCTTTTACTTAGCGTAACCAGTTAATGTGAGAAGGAATTACAGCCATTCACATTTCAGTATTTGTGTCTAACCTCTAACCTTAGATGATTTTAAGCTATTTAAAAATAACCATGACTTAGCCTTAATTTACTTACTGTCCCAGGTGTACCCTTACTTAAGTGGTTAAAATAACTTCTGTTTGAATGTACAAGCCTCTAGCAGTTACAGTAAAGTTATGTGTTTGATTCCATACTTCCAACACTCCTGTTTCATCTAAAAGTCATAAATTTCATTCTTTATACCGCTGCAATTTTCTTCATTCCCGGCAGAGAGACTTTTTACCATCACAGAGGAAACAGACCAGTGTTTGCAGGTGGTACGTGTCTAATAGCAATCCACATGAATGACAGGACCTGTGGTTTCCCAGCAGAACATTGCCAAGAGCATAACACTGTCTCTGTTGGCTTGAGTTCTTTCGGTAGTGTATCCTGCTGTCATCTCTCCTCCAGGAAGATGATGCACACACAAACTGATGTCCATGTGAAAGTAAAAGAAAATGTGAATTTGTCGGCTCTGACGCTCCGGTGCCCATTGTAGATACATTCAGTAGTGTACATAGGGCTCAACATGGGTACTCTGAGTGGTCTGTAGCCGCGTTCAGAGCAAGCTGCGATGCACTATGTTCTGACACCCTGATATCAAAGGCAGCATTAAGGCTTTAGCCTCACACCACACACAGGCCAAGCATAATGACCTTTTGACCATGTTTTTTGTTGCCAGTTCACCAGTTGTCCTTCCTTGGACCACTGGAGGCAAGGATACTAAAAAACTTAAACATAATTGAAATGTGGCCTTCTCCAAATGATAAAGCTAAAAGAGTGACAAATAGAGGGATTCCAAACCTTCAAATCATCTGATCTAACATCAGTCAGGTGTCAGCCTGATTGGCTGTAATATCACACAAGAGATTAGTAATCGTTAACACATCATCCTCCTCCCTTTGCCTCTGCATCATTTGGGAAGCCTTCACAATGCAATGATAGCTTCACTGTGCATGAACGGCAAAAGAATCTAGAGGCAAACTTGTTGCCAGATTTTGTGTTGTGTGTCTCCCCGGTGCTTTCCTCACCTCTATCTGTTTTATTTTTGTCAGAAATCTTTCTGTCTCTGTGTCTCTCAGAAATCACATCGTTACGGTGGAGAGGAAGTAATAAATGCAAATATTTCTCTAAACATCAATATAAATGTGCCTATTGTGGCCTATAACAAGAGCTACAATAATGGCGTTGAATAATGCTGTCGCTGATATGGTACTTGTAATTCATCACCATTCATAGCACATGATCCTAGAAAATGAATGCAATATGGATTCAGGTGTCAAGGAGTGTCAAGGACTGGTAATATGCTTAGGTAATGTGATGTATTTTGCACTCATTCATTCTTTAAGCTTTGATAGGTGAAGTTTTCCCCACTTCTCTACCTGCTCTTTTTTGGCTGAAATACAGTCTAGTGCAGCACTTTAGGGGGCAAAGTTTAGCAGAGCAATGCCACCGTTTTATTTGGCAGCTTTGCAAAAGATTTTAATTGTCTTTGAAAATCAATTCCATCTGAGCTTTCCTCTTTATGAGATTGGTCTCATAAAGTCGTTACACTACTCGTTACACTCACTTTTGCATTACTCCGTAACATGACCTCAAATGCACCGTTACATATTTATTAGATAACCAAATAAACCTCAGGCTACGTCTTGCACACTGACCACAGTCAGTATTCCCAATGAAGACATACACACGATCTTTCTTTCAGTGTTTGCACACGAACACAAAACTGACATCACTGAAAAACAGCCAAAAGAGACTTCAAAGCAATCATCACAATGATTCTCCTGTAGAAACAGGAGAGTGCAGGTAGATGCTTAATGCTGCAAACCTTAACGCCTGTAATGTTACAATTACATGTGATTACAGAACGTAGCAATGCATTGCATGACTGCTCATCACTGCCTTTGTTACCTGTTGGAGATCAGTCTCCGTCTGCTGGGCTGGCATTGGCATGCACTCAGCTATAACATCACTCTGTGTTCTTGGCTAGCTTTGAGCGTGCATGCTGTCTGCACAGTTGCCTGCAAAGAGCCAAAGTTGTGTCAGCAATGCAATGCCATTGTTCCTGTCCCGGAAACGTCACTCTGTTATACTGTCATGCAATAAAAATAAAAGTAATGTCCACATCTCCACTCCTCAGAAGTTGTAGACTGCTCCACCATTTGCCTCCTCCCTGCACACAAACGGCAATAAGCTGACTGTAGCACAAGTGTGCAGGAAGAAGAAAAAAGCATATTGGACATTTCTTTTCTTTCTATCAGCCCATTGTGCAGATAACTGAAGAAACTTGTAATGCAAGTAACAACATTTAGTGTAATGCATTACATGACTGCATTACTGAAAAATGGAATATGATAATAGCACCTCGTTAGTTTGGAAGGTGTTACATCCAACACCGCAAAGGTAATGGTGATGTGAACAAATAAACAGAAATATCATGTCCTGGGCCTTTTGACCCAGAGTTTTGAGGGTTTTGTTTGGACTGAATACTTATTTAATATTTGATTACTGGTTTTTAGTTGATTATTATTATATTTGATTTTCATGTATCTTTAGCCTTTAGTTCTTGGTTGCAGTTTATTTCCATTTGCATTCTGGTTAGAGTTTGTTTAGTATGTTTGTTTCTATGTCACGTTTGACATAGAGCCACTGAGTGTGTTTAGCTTGGAACTTCCTGTTTATTGTGATAGCTGGTTGTATTCTGTGTCTTGCTTCTAATCTGACTTTCCCTGTCTCATTGTCTACCCAGGTGTTTCCAATTCCCCTGATTACCCCATAGTGTGTCTGTGTGTATAATTATTAATTTTTTTTTCTTTTGTCGTGGCATCTGTGTGACTTCCCTGCTCTTGTTCTTTTCCTCGTGTGTGTATTTTTGATTTGGTTTACTTCCTTGTGGACTTTTTGTGTTTTTGGACTTCCCTTGTGGACAGTACTTCTGGGTTACCCTCACCTGAAATAAAAATGTAGCTTTAAGTTATTTCCTGCCAGCTTGTGAGCCCTGTGAGTCCTTTTACCTGTGCACTATGGCAAGCAATGTTATTTATTGTCAGATCAGCCTTACTAAATATGTGTTAAAATTAACATAGCTACCTGAGAGAAATTAAGCTCCACTTTTTAGACATAATTCACATGCAGTAAATTCCAAAAGACTAATTTTCTGCATTATTTCCAGGTTTTTATGTACCAGCAAAAAATTAATGTAAAACAAGTGCGAGTCATGACATAGATGCTACCACTTGGATGCGTGCCCAAGATGGAAAAACTCTGACAGCCCGAGTGGATGAATGAACAATGACACCTTTATACAAGCGTGAAGTCCAGAGCCATGTGGAGAAGACATACACAAAAATACTCAGTTGACTTTTCAGTACAAATCTAAATCCTGTTGTTGCAATGAGTGTTTGAACTACAAGTACTGACAAGTGGGAAATTAAAAGCAACACCTGAATATACCAGCAGAAAACCATCGCAATTCCAGATGCTTCTGTCAACAGGTCGAGGGTTTTCATGAGTACAAAATAATGTGACTCAAATGCCACGGCCACAGCCATCAGTTTTGAACCCTGTTAAACACCTGTGGAATATTATGCTTCAGGACTGCACAGAATTTTTTTTTGAAAAAAAGCATCAAATCAAAAAAATGAGGCAATATCTGTCACCTATTTATATTTCCACTAACAAAGTGTTCAACCATATCACTCATTCATGGATCTATGTGAATTTGTAGATTTTTGAGCTTATCCAAGGCACTGCATGACTTCATTATTTGGTTAAACTTCCATCCATTCATTTCATTTCTTCCGCTTATCCAATTCAGGGTCGCAGGGGGGCTGGAGCTTATCCCAGCTGCCATAGGGCAAAAGGAAGGGTACACCCTGTTTGAAAAAAAACCTCAAACAGTTTGAAGTCAGTGTGCATCCATGAGCATTTTTCTAATGAGTACTGATGAAATCTTAACTGCTACTGAGCTTCCACGTAAACAAACCCACCTCACTGACCGCCACACAGTTCAGCCATATGCTCACTAAAGGTTTGGCTCAGTACTAGTAACAGAAACATAACTGGCCTTATTTTGTCAAAGACTTAATGAAAATCCATTTAACTAGTGTCTGGCTTTGCTACATTAGTATGAATGTTGTGCACCCTGTGCAGAAACCCGACTGCCAGTATTTCCTCAGTAGTGGCTGTAGGTGAAGTATAGCACAGGCTCAACACTGATACACGCACTGTGCCACGTAATCACTGGTGTTGTCACAATCACAGGACAATCTGATGTCCATAATTACAATAAAATCTTTTCAGTCCCACTTGTTGATTCAGAAAACATCTAAGCAGCTAAAGATTCAGGATCACATACTGGCATGGATGATTTAACTACCATAATTGCCCATGAGGTCATAACTATCCTGCTGCACTTACAAATCAAAATCACGGTGGTTTGCAGAGGTTTTATGCTAATTTGTTGGCTTCAATGGGAGAAGTGTGTATGTATCTGTGTGTGTGTGTGTGTGTGTGTGTGTGTGTGTGTGTGTGTGTGTGTGTGTGTGTGTGTGCGTGTGTGTGTGTGTAATGGGCAGCCTGTAGATGGCTGTAGTGGCAGTAGAAAGCTGATTTATTGAGAGCCTGTTAAGATATGTCATTCTGATATAGTAGCTGGCTGCCACCAGTGAAATGACTGGTTTTTACTGCGTCTCACAGTGATTGAGTGGGTTGCCGTAGTGATAAGTGGGTTTCCCTGGTGATAAGCATTCTGCAACGGACAGAAGAGGTTGGAAACGGGGGTTTGATAAGAAATCTGTCCAGCTTTTATCTGCAGTAGCTGTCGACACTCTTCTCTTCTCTTCTCTTCTCTTCTCTTCTCTTCTCTTCTCTTCTCTTCTCTCTTCTTCTCTTCTCTTCTCTTCTCTTCTCTTTCTCTTCTCTTCTCTTCTCTTCTCTCCTCTTCCTCTCCTCTCCTCTCCTCTCCTCTCCTCTCCTCTCCTCTCCTCTCCTCTCCAATGATGTTATTGGACAGGGGACAAGAGTGGCAAGACTCTGATTGAGTCTGATTGGTCATGCTCAGGTCACCTCCTGGTCAGCTATGTAGACACACAAACACACACACAGACATGCACACACACAGTCTTCGGTGTCTTTGCTTCGACAGGGGCTTTAGACTGTGTCCAATCAATTTAGTAGTTGGGCTGCTGAAGACATGCACTAGTAATCAGTGTAACCATCACTGTGTTTGAACTCTGTCTCTTTGTCTGACTGTTTGATTGGGGTGAGTGTGCTTAAATGAAAGCGAGAGAAAGAGAGCGGGAGATTGAATTTGAGGTCTTTCTTTGTGTGTCTCCATGGTTGTGTGTATGTTTGCCTGCTCTCCTCTTATTGTCGAGGTTCTTACGTGATTTGTGTTTCAACTGAAAAGACAAGCGGTGGCCTTGAATCCTAAGTCTGCTTCCTTCCTTTCCCAACCCCTTCTTCCCCTGTCCTCTCGCCATCTCTAAACTTTACGTTCTCCTCACCCTTCTCTCCTCCTTTCTGCTCCCTGGTTGTATGTAGAGGTTCCCACGGCAAAGTTAACCCCATCCAATGTGACGGTATCGGAGGAGGAGAACGTGCAGCTGTCATGTACGACCTCTGGTGTGCCATCACCTGAGCTAATCTGGGATATGGCAATTGTCACCAGCTATGAGGTTAGGTGACACACACGCGCGCACACACACGCACAGGCACACACACACACACACACACACACACACACACACACACACACACACACACACACACACACACACACACACACACTTCAATATTTCAATGATCAGACAGTTGTCATGATACTGTTATTTTAGTATTCCTACTCTGATCGTGTTACTGAATTTCAGTTGCTTATCTTTGTTGAAGATTTCATCTGTTGCAATGCCCCAAATCCTTGCGCTGCAAAGTCAAGGGATAGGCTCCATAAAGACGTGAAGATGAATGCTGACCAGGCGTGATAAGTTGCTGCACGGTCGCCCATTACTAGATAAATTTGTTCTTAGGCACGCAAACAGTGGAAGCTACCTTACACGTCAACAACAATCAAAGTCTTACATGTAAAAGTGTACTGTAACTTCCTCTTAGAATTTCTTTCCCCAAAGACAAAAGCATTTACAATATTCACATTTCCATATATTAAATACTCAAAGTAACAAAAATGCAGATTTGCTGAGATTTCACAATTTATCCCTTCACTTGTAGAGCCAGAAATTAATTCAGTACTCAATCAGTTTTGATAATTCACTGTCTGTTATTGTCATTTTTCAAGCTAAAAAGAAGAGAGACCTTAGTTGACAGTTTATGAGGAACATGTAAAACTGATGCTGTCTAGTTTGTGAATCCTGCAATAAAACCTGCCTGCACAGATTTTTTAAGAGGCACTGAATCATTTCTTTTTGTGCCATTGAATCGTACTGTGTTGCACTGGCAGGTGTTTCTAATAACTGTTAACTCACTGATTTAAATGGAGTGGACAAAACATTAGCAACACATCTCGAATAAATCAACATATTTTGCAGTCAGAGTAGTAAAATCCATTGTTAGCAATGAAGTCTCATTCACAATGTATTAATGTTAACATATATTTTTTTCCCTCCTGTTTAAAGTCCTATGATCCAGAGTTTCTAATGATCAGGCACATGCCCAAATAATTATCAGTTTGAGCATTATAAAGGGCAGCTCAGACTTAAAAATCAATTTTTACTTCATGTGGCTTTTGGAGCTCATAACAAGTAAACCACTGATCAAAAATGCTGTAACACGCAGTAATTTCTTGTTTGTATGTGTGCTCTTGTCTCACTCAGATTGTGACATCAGGCCAGGTTTCGGTGCTGCGGCTATCCAACGTGTCTTCCCTGGATCACAACAGCAAGATCAGCTGCACAGCTGAAAACATTGTTGGAGGGAAGGAGTCCTCCGTGATGCTGAATATACTATGTACGTTTATCCTCTGGCAAACTGCCCCAATTTAGTGAAGATTAATGTGTCAAAGCACCCCTCAATGCAGCGTAGTCTTTAAATCAGAGAATTAAAAGCTTGAGAAGACAACGGTTCTTCTCATCTTTTAATCTGTGTTCTTGCATGCTTCACTAGTTTTACCTTGGCCTTATGTTGCTTCTTTCGTTTTTGTTTGTATTTCACACTGTTGCTATTAAACTCTCTATTCTCTCTGCTCTATGATCAGTTCCTCCCAAAATCACAAAGCTGAGTGACGCAATCTCAGATCATCACTGGTGTATTCCCTTCAGCGTGACAGGTATGAGAGATGTCCACATAATCTCATTTAGTCATACTTTGATATTTGCTTTCAGTGATTTCACAAGGTTCCAACTTTTAATACTTTCCCTAAATCACAGCAGTGACTGCTTAAACAGAGTCATGACATCTTATTAAATAATTAAAAACTAGTTAAATTACTGGTTCTCTTGTATTGCCTGTCATTACCTCTCCAGGAAACCCTAAGCCAACTTTTAAGTGGTTTCTGGGGGATAAGGCGGTGGAGGAGACTCTCTACATCTCCACCAGGATCCATGATTATGCTGAGAGAGAGTACCATGGCTGCTTGCAGTTGGACAACCCCACACACATTAACAATGGGCGTTACACACTATTGGTTGCAAACCGCTATGGCTCAGACCAAAAGGAAGTTGAGGCTCACTTCATGCACGGGCCTTCCGGTGGTGAGACGCAGCATGTTGTATTTTCCATTTCCACACCCATATCATCAAGTTTTTTTTTTTCAAGCAAATATACTGTTTTGCTTTTTTCTTTGTCATTTTTAAATTATTAATTTAAATATTAAATTATTTAAATTATTAATTGAGAACATGTTTTAACAGTAAACATTAGTAACAAACTAGACTATGCAATTTCTGGAGAAACTGTGGTGGGATTATTGCTACTGCTGGACTTCTTTGCTGGTTGCTACTAAAAAATTGAAGCTAAATAGACTAAAAAAACTGAAGAGAGATAGCATTGGATATTTATATACTGGTCTTCCATTAAGAAACTGAGGGCTTTTATTTTGAAAATACCACAGCAACCTAGTCCCTGCTGTTACCAGTTGTCAGGGTTGTTCTGTGTTTTCCATAAGTATGTGTGCATATGAGAAAGAGGCAGATAGGAAGAGCTTTAATTTTGAATGACACTGTAACACATTTGAAGCTGTGACTCCCATAACTGTAACAGAGTCAGGAACACTGAATAATTGTGTCTAAATAATTGTGTTGTGGACCTAATGTTGAAAAGCTCTTCTCTGGTGTAAGAATACCCAGAAGAGTGTCCAGACACAGAAATAACGCACAAAAACAAACAAAACAGAGCGCACCGAAGTACCAGGGCATCCATTCGCGGCGCCATCTTGGTTGGTCTTATTTGTTTTTTTCTGTAAGCACGAAGTACCGCAGCAATTTCCTAATGCTGTGAACCTGTTCACCCATATGGCAATAAAAACCTTCTGATTCTGATTCTGATTCTAAATTGATTTCATGATGTGTAAAAATTGTGAGAGTCCCAAAAAGTTGTTCTGTTTTTTTGGGGGTTTTTTTGTTCCCAGTGTAGACCCCCCAAAAGGGGTAGCTTCAGCTTTACTCCAAAAATCCAAGATCAAAATATAATGGATCTCTATGGGCAGATAGATGGCACTAATCTCATTCAGATGCCTCCAGGTCAAAGAGTAGAAGTCTACTGGCACTGAGAAAGACATTGTTTGAGAGAAGACACATTTTCCAAATTTTTAGTCATACAATGATGCCTGGAAATTGAAAACGTGAGCTAAGGAGTGGGTTAGAGATAAAATTTTCCAAAATAATCCACTCTAGTGCCAAATATTCCACCCACTGAAGTTATTATTTTTTGCGTGCATTAATTGTTACATTTTGGAATAATATCCATGAGAAGAGAGAATAAATGAGCTGGCTGTTTTCATATTTGAATGGTATTTCTGTGACAAATAGTGCAAAACTAGTTAAGTGCAAAACTTTTTTTTCAGTACAACATACAGCAGACTGCATTTTTGACATTTTTATAAATTGTATATTGATAATACTTCCAAACTTCTCTTAGTCTGTACTGCGTGTTTTTTTTAAAATTGTCTTACAGCCCTTTAATCGTAAGGCAAACCTTAAGAAATCCCCTCTTACAGTTACTGTTACTCGCGGGAGGAAAATCTTTCATATGTCTTTGCGGAATTATAACCCACTGATAGCTGTCATATACCTCTGTTCAATAAATAGGAAATGCTTTTGATTATTACCACAAATAGACTCTTTCATATACTTCTCAATCACCATCCTGATTCACCATGATTCTGTTTCACACTTCAAGTATTGATGCAGACTGTGTATATTTTGCCATCTGGGTTATGTGCATTGATTTATAATGAGGGGTAGTTGTTGGCATGAAATCAGATAAAGGAATGCTACACCAGCAGTGTTCTGTTTTAAATCTGCAATCATTGGTAATTAAGGTGGAGCATCTGAAAGGAAAAAAATCTAGCTGATGCTTTTATTCTGTGTCCACATATAGTTACATATGTGTTTGACAGAGACAGAAAAGGTACATAAGGCATTATTTTGTCACACACACATGAGGAGTGAGATATTTTATGGTGATGGAGAATGTTGGTTGTGTGAAACAGATTTCATCAATGTAACTTCTTATTCTTTTACAGCAACGGATACGGATCCTTACTATTATGGTCAGTGATATTTCTCTCTCTCTTTTTTAAAAGTGCAAATCTCTTAAATGAAACATGTCCAGTTTTAGATCAGTGCTTTTTATGTTTAATATTCAGCAACATCCAGGGGTTAAAGTGGGATTTGGTAGGTGCGGGAAACCTAAGTTCAGGTGTAGCAAGGCAGCAGTTTAAGATTTCAAAAACTTCTCTGCTGGTAGTTGTACTTCCACCACGATCTTTCTATCTTTAGGACCCAACCTAACAGCGTCCAAGGATACCACAGTCTGACCTGCACATGTCCAACATAGTCAACTCATCACTGTAAACTGGACCAACACAGCAGACTACCCAGCACTTACCTACCTGCACTTACTGTCTAGTATAAACTTTGAATGATTACCATCAATTAATTTGCGTTCACAAACATTTTAGAATTTGAAACATTCAGATAACTTCATCATCAGGTCATGTACAGATCCAAGATCTGATTAACAAACTCTAAGTTGAATTTAAAAAAATTACATGTAAGCTTTAAATTTCTAGTTTATCAAATGACACTTGTTGAGCAGTCATTGCCTTAGAAAATAATCTCTCATTTTCCTCTCATGTCCTCGCTATCTTACATTGTTCTCCATCTCAGAGAGTAAAATTATCACACATTAGCATTTTATTTCTTCCCCGGGAAATACAGCCACTCTGCCCTTAGCTAGGAGACAAATTATATGTCTCAAACTGCACAGAAACAGTTTGTGTGTCAAACATACTGAACTGTTCGAAATGCTTAATTTTAAATTACCTTCCACTTCAAAAACATTACTCCGATTACGCTCACTCCACTTCTGTAGCGCTAGCTAGATCAGGTACCTCGAACATAATTTTACATCTGAACTGTGGATGCATCACAGGGGTGAGACTTAGCTGTCTCTGTGGCATCAGCTAAAAAGACCACTTCAGAAGACTGAAATCACTTGACAGCATTGTGTAGTAAACTGCCAACCAGATTTAATTACTCATTAATTGAAGGTACCAGAATCCTGGTTAAAGTTCTGACCCACTTTAGCCCCTAATGACATTGCTAAACATAAAATACATTTTTAGAAATCTTCATCTCTTGTTCCCCGTCTTCCTCTCAAGTTGTTCAGGGGTTACATACTCATACACCTAGGGTGTGTGCATGTTTTATTTTTATGTTTTTGAAACAAACTCATGGAACAGGTGTGATTGACAACAATATTTAAGAAGTGCATGTCTTAAAGTTGAAATAAGTTTTTGTTTGAGACCTAATTGTTGTTTGTTTCTTTCTCCTATACCTCCTCTGTGCAGCAGATATACCCACAGGTACTGCCATGTCTTTTGTTTGCTCACTCTTATCGACAAGCAACACAACCAAATGAATTATTTAGTCTAGTTTTTTTTTTTTTTTTTTTTTTTTTTTTTAGTCTAGTTTTTCCATTTGTGCACATCTTCTACCAAATTTGAGAGCTATAAAACAAACAAACATGCAAAAACAAGTCAAATTTAATGGCAGCAGCTGTCACTTTGTGATATTTGATCAGTTGGTTTTGTATTAAGTCAGTAAATTAAGTAAAACTTCACTTGCTTTGCTCACATGGACAAGCAATTTGTGCTTAATTGTTTCTATTTTTTAAGGTAATTGTCTGTATGGCAACAAAAAAGGCTTTGAGGAAGAGGTCAGATCAATATGACTGATGAAGACTATCCTGGATAATGAGACTGGACTGTGAAGTTCTCTAAATTTAACAGAGCTATATAGAGCTACAACCCCCACCCCCCCAGAAAAAATTATTTTTTTTTTAAATCTGACCTCATGTTGGACTTGCTTCCACACAGTCAAATACTTCTGTAAAATGCTACTCTTGGTGTGCTGTTGCAAAAGGGGCTTTTTTGAAAAGCATAGCTATATAGATAGATTTAAATACCTGGGGTCAGCCATCCATAGCAACGGACAGTTGACAGAGAGGTGAAGAAGAGAGCACATACATCATTGTGTATGATGTATGTGCTCTCTTCTTCATGGTGGCACTGACAAAAAGACAGGAGGCTGAGCTGGAAGTGGCAGAGCTGAAGATGTTTTTCATTGGGAGTGACCAGAATAGACCAGATTAGAAATGAGTACATCGGAGGGACCGCTCAGGTTGAGTGCTTTGGAGACAAAGTTAGAGAGCCAAGGCTGAGATGGTTTGGACATGTATGGAGGAGGGATAGTGGGAATCAGAGAAGGCAGATGATCTGCTGTGCGACTCCTAAAGGGAGCAGCTGTAAGAAGAAGATGATGATGATGAAAAAGAAACTTTAATATTTTAGCTTACTGCATGTTAGAACACATAGACAATTTTATGCTTCAGATGGCCAGTAAATCCTATAGTATGGATTGAAAAGATATCTTTGTATGATGTGGAGTAAAAAACACTCCTTCACTTGCCCTCAAATCACTTCCTGACTGCCTCT
Source organism: Archocentrus centrarchus (assembly GCF_007364275.1). Lineage (NCBI taxonomy): Eukaryota > Metazoa > Chordata > Actinopteri > Cichliformes > Cichlidae > Archocentrus > Archocentrus centrarchus. The sequence goes on from NC_044354.1 coordinate 11,594,992, forward strand.
TCCTCTCTGATTTCTCTCTCTCCTGCATCAATAGATGCCCCTCCTGTGGATCAGGACAGAGTCGCTGTAAGTCACTTCTCACTGTTTTCCTACACCTCTATGGTTTTCCTGATTGCCACTGCAAGTTATTTATGGTTTGTGCCTGTTTCTCTTTCATTTATTTGTGTTTCCTGTCTAGAAACACCTGAGCTGGCTCTATTTTTATGTTATGCGTAATTGAATGAACCCAACACATTGAAGATAAAGCAGTCCTTAAGAAAATCTGCCTTTCTTGAACAGTGATATAAACACAGCCTGTGGCCTATACCTTTTGTTGTGGTGGGTTTGGCATTTGGCTTTGTGTAGCTGTCAGTGTGTTTGCTCAACTCTGCGGTAGATTTATAACCCTGATTTCTCATTGTACAGGTGTACGTGGTGGTGGGCATCGCTGCTGTAGCCTTCACTGGTTTCCTTCTAATGCTGGTTATTCTCAAATTTGGAGGAAACTCCAAGTTTGGCATCAAAGGTAAGACTTGCTCTGATTTCCAGTGGTGGCATCCAGCATTTGTGGGAGAGGGATCAGGAGGTTTTATTTTAACATGGACAGCTTCATGGATACACGAAGAACATAACCTGTCATTAATTGGAGGGATTTGGCAGGTGGGAGAGCTTGTTTTCCTCAAACATGAACTTTGAATAACACAAAATGAAAATAATTTTATATGCAGGTAATCATGTATCCATGAATTCTTCCGTTTCTGATGGAAACAGCTGCTGTTGTGATTACGTTTCTCTGGGTCTCAGTTCTGCTGGTGCATAACACGCATGTAGACTAAAATGAACTCCTGTAGTCTTTGTCCTGTTGATGTGAAACTACTTCAGTACTGTAGCCACTGCTGAAGCCTCCACACGCACACTCATACACACACCATCTATCTTTTTTGCCAGATTGTTTTTGTATGTTTAGAACAAGTGACTTCTGCATTGGCTACAAGTGTCACTAATCTATTTCCTCCTTTGGTATTTACCATTCTGACTTACTACAGCAGATTTGTCTTTGCTTTTCTCATGTTGATGCTTGGCTCAGATTTTGTCTTTCGTCTTGTAAACTAACAATAATCACTGAACAACAGTCTTTCAATTTTGCACACTGTACATGTAACAGTGGTCATGTCTCTTTTTAGTGCAGACATGTTCAGTGTGTAGCTATATAACCATAATCAGTCGCATTCATCTGTAATTCTGAAATGATAGACACATTTTTCTGAGTCTTTCATTCAGTAAAATTTCATTCAGTTTGAGAAAAGGGAAAAAAATTATACATTCAGGACAGACAATCCATGAATTCCTTTTTTTTTTTTTTTTTTTTTTTTGCTTTTTTGCTTTTTAAAGATAAGTTTGTTTTAGGAATAAATAATTTCTTGGCACTGCTCGAGCCATTACCGTTTGATGCAGTGTAGGTCCACATTTTACATTCAAATTAGCAAACCAAAAAGTGAATGCAAATGTAGTCACAGAGTTATTAGATGTGCATTGCCAAGTGTGTGCACATTTATGTGTGCGACTCTCAGTTGCACTGTTGAAGTGCTGTATTTTGACAGTGATTGATTTATGGGGCCCCAGAGAAGGAGAGATGTGGGACAGAAGGAGCAAACGTATACACATTGTGTGTATGTGTGTTTGTGTATGTGCTTGTGTGTATGTGTGTGCGTGTCTGTGTGTGTGTATGTGGGATTTCTTGTTTTTCCAGGAGAGTTAAATAAGGTTGCTGTGAAGGAAATGAGCTCCCTAGTGTCTTGGTATCATATATACAGTATATATTTGTGTGTGTGTGTGTGTGTGTGTGTGTGTGTGTGTGTGTGTGTGTGTGTGTGTGTGTGTGTGCATTTTCTTGAACATCTAAGCATTTTTGCATCCTGTGCAGGAGATTGGGTCACATTACACTTTTGTCCTCTGATTGCGCCCCTCGAGTCTTCATCCTCTTTCCCCTTTCCACCTTCCTCTTTCCGTGCATGTTCCACATACATGTAGATATACAGATGTATGTGCCCTGCAGCAAGCTCATACTCCAGTGAGTTTATGGAGAGAGAAATTTGAAGAGGCCTGCATCAGTATGAACAACAGAGTTAAGACAGGGGATTCAACAGCTGCGAGTAATCCACAGAAGCATGGAGCCCGCATAACTGCTGTTTGTTTGAAATCCCTGCATATTTTCTGCCACTGAAGTTAATCTCAACAACAGAAACACAACTGCTGATGGCAACTCACTAGCAGTACTAATCTAAAACAAACAGTGCTTTGTCATGGCAAAATATTTAAATCATAATCAGCCCCATATGAGCACAGTTATTGCTACTGCTGATGGTGAACTTGTGATCAGAAAGTGTGAAGAGGGTGTGTCTGGCCTTGTACCACACTGAGCAGGTGTGCAGTGAAAAATCACGGCTCGCCTCACTGAGCTTGGATGATTTGCTGACCATCTCTTTTTGATAGCTGAGTAAAAAAGCTGAAGCTGGTTTACATTATTTATACCGACTGCATTATTCTGCTCCTCTCTCATCAATAACACATGGACATTTGGTACAGGTTTCCTCGCATGATCTCCTCACTGCTTCTTGACAGTAACAGGATGAGTTTATTTACTGTGTATAGTTGTTTGTATTCTTGTGTTGGCACACAGGCGTATGTACTGCTTAATGTACAGGTTGCCGTAGGTTCACAGGTATACATGCGCCAGCAGCAGTGGCATGCAGAATAATCCATTTAACAACATTTCCTGTTATAATTTGAACGCGTTTGTTTTCATATTGTGGATAATTTATTATCTAATATTAATCTAATTATTGAAGCTATGCCCATTTTAGCTTTGGCGATACTCACATGGCTCCTGCTGCTGCATGAAAGCTGTATGTAATAATCTGGATGCATCAGACTTAGCTTTATCCCCATAATGCTTTATTAAAATCCAGATTGCACTAATTCTTTTAAATGTATTTTCAAGGATTTTTTTTATCTGTAATATTCGTGAATGAGGGACATTTTTACATATTGAAAGCATTTTGAGATTTTGGGCAGTTTGTGCGTGCACACCTCCATTAATTAAATGCAGAACAGTGGCTTTTAGGCTTTATGATTTTTATTGGCCAATGCTGATGCTGAAATATGGAAAAGATTCAGACTTAGTCCTGAGTGCATAAAAAAAGCACAACTTCTAAGTACTTTTTCTTGATGGACTGGCTTTGATGCTTCCGTGAAATGTCATTAAATTTGTGTGGGTAGGGCGAAAGCATGAGACAGAGAGTTAAAGCATGTGGGTTCCTTCAGAAGCCTAATGATTAGGATAGGCACAATACTAGAATTTCAAGCTCGATACAAATATCAAGGAAAATGCTTGATATTTGTTAGTATTTATATATGTATATATATATATATATATATATATATATATATATATATATATATAGAGTGTCATTTATTAGGCAAATAACAAACTGAATTCACATTTTTATAACCAAATTTATAGACTGGACAAGTCTGACAATAATGAAGTATAACATTCAACCATTAAAACAAATTTTCCCAGTTGACCCAACTCCATGTACTGATACATTTGAAGTGGGCGGTACTAAATATTAAGAACAGTAATGGTATGTTATCTAGCGTAACCGTAACATCGTTTCTGGACGGGAGAGTGTCTGCTAAGTCAGAAAGATCAGAAACAACACAACTGATTAGCTCTATAAAGGTTACACGATCATTTTGCTATTTGGATTTAAGACAGAGACACTAAACTGTGAAATTTATCCCACTGTTTTAGTTTCCGTGGTACTTGTCAGTATCATTTAGGATCTAACCTGCTCCCAAATAAGACTAAACCTGCCTGATCAATACAGCCCCAGAGAGAAAGCAAACAAGGTTTTTGGAGGCTAATTGTGTGTTCTGTTTCCAGAGTGTGGTTCCATAATACCACACTAAGGGCTGCATTTCTTGGAATAAAGATTGGAGCTATATCCTGGATGAGTCCTACTTTGCCACAAGATTTAGACCCAGAAAATTTGAGGGAGAGCAAGAACACGCTGGCTTAAATTGGCCAATTGAAAGTGTAACAGGTTTCACAAAATTACACATAACGACCCCCCAAAACTAAATGCAGAGCTCTGAAAGAGGAACAAACCTAGCAACATGTAAGTGCACCGGTAGGGAGAGAATTACAATATAAGCCACAGTTTTGTAAAAAGAGCAAGACAGAAATGGCTAGACAGGAAGAAACAAACAAACAAAAAAAAAACAAAAACAACTGATTAAAAGTAAAAAACTAAATGTTATGTGGGGAAAGTTGGAGACAGGTGAGAAAGTAAATGTTAAATCTGACATTTGACAGGAATAAGTGAGTAAGAAAAAAAAAAACTTGCCCAGAGCAGGCCAAAGAGAATAAGGAAAACTGGTAGAAAGACGGAGATGAAAAGAAAAGTCTTCTCTTGTCCACTTATCAATGATTCATCATTAGTGCAGGTTTCAGTTTTCTCCTTGTTTGGTGGAGTTGCACGCCTCCATCTTTCTCTCCCTCTCTCTTTCTCTCATACGCACACACTGCTGATCGATCGATATGACACCCTCAAGGTCGGCAGAGCATCGTTCTAGGCCCAATGCTTTACTGAGCATGCTCAGCATACCCACCGCCTCCTCCTCCTCTCCCTCAACTTCCTGCAGAAAGGCAGCTCTGCCTTCAGCTCTTGAGTGTTTTGATAAACGTTCCATCCAAAGAAAAATTGAAGCAAAATCTGAATGAAATGAACCACAAAGAGGTTGAAAAGGCTACCTGTGATTACGTGTCAGTGTATGGCAGAGTAACCTTCAATACCTTTATAGCACTTAGTGAAATGTGTCAGTATTAAGACAGTATTAAAACTAGGAATGGAAAGCCAGGTCAGATTATTAGTGTTGTTTGCTGTTCTTATTTCCTATTTATATATATATATATATATATATATATATATATATATATATATATATATACACATATATATATATATATATATATATATATATATATATATATATATATATATATACATATATATATATATATATATATATATAGATATATATATATATATATATATATATATATATATATATATATATATATATATATATATACACATATATATATATATATATATATATATATATATATATATATATATATATATATATATATATATATATATATATATAGCCATGCTTGTGGCATACGGGCAGCTCTGGGCTAAATGCTAACGTCAGTATGATCAATATGACACAGTGGATTAATTATTTGTCATATCTGTTGTTGTAGTGTTGCAGTAAAATCTCATCTAATTTCTAATAATTTATATGATGAAAGTCAAATAAATATTGCTTTTAGATATGCGCTAACCTTAAAACAGATGACATGTTGATGGTTTATTTTGATTTAAGTTTAGCACATGGTGCTCAGGCCCAAAAATAGTTAAAACTGGCATCGCTGTTAAAGGATTAAATAGTTTAATAAGCGAAAACTGAGAGTAACTGTAAAAGGTACTGTCATTAAATAACAATTATATAAGTCATATAAAAACACAATAAAAACATAGGTCATAGGTCACCAGTTCAGTTTAAATAGACACTTTTGTGTGTGGGCAGCATGGTGGTGTGGTGGTTAGCATGCTGCCTCATAAACGGAATAATATCTAGAGGCCTGGGTTTGATTCCACCTTGGTTGCAGTTGGTGTTTGTGGCAAAACTGTGTTAACATGATCCATTACAATGAGATTGGTAAATTAAATCAGTTGATCATTTCAGGATTTTTTTTTTCAGGCCGCAAAAAAATATTAAGGTAAACTGATACCCAGTTTCCAAAGGTAGCTTTGAGTTTTATGCTTTGATTGTAATTATCTATCACAATCAGCAGTCCCAGTCTTAGATGCATGTTGCTTAGATCTCAGATGTCAGAGCTTCCTCCCAGCACATGAAAGGACTGCATGTCAGAAACAAGCACTGAGCAGCTTCTGCTGCACGTCGCACCAACATGATAATGATGACAGTCAACTGCCATCATTACCACAGGAGTAATGATATCCCATGCAATATGTGGCATACCAGAAATCTCCAATGCATTAAAATGTGCATGTGACTGCAGGCTGCATGTTGGTTACGGGCTGAGCATATTAGAGTTGAATTTGCCAAGCCCAAACTGAGACAAAAATGAGTCTGTCATCTTTCTTTTAACCCAGAATCCCCGTCTCCATGTGGACCCCAGCCTCTTTTCCCTCTCCTCATTTTCAACTTAAAAAAAAAAAATAAATAAATATATATATATATATATATATATATATATATATATATATATATATATATATATATATATAATGAAGCAGCAGTCAGGCTTGGCATTTTTGTGATCACCAAAGTTACCCCTCATTTTTCTGCTCTCCCTCCAATTTGTTCCTCCTTTCTCGTTTTCTTCTAAAAACATCCAACTATTTTATTTTATTTTTTCAGTTACACCCTCTTTTTTGAATGGTTCATTTGTCACATAAAAAAACTGAAAGCAGCTCATTCTCAAGGCTTCACATTTAATTCAAGATTAAAAGGGGGCCAGAAGAAAAGGGGGGAATGAAATAACCTTCATAACCTGCAACCTTGAACACTTTGTAGAAAAGGAAAGGGTCGGATGGAAGGGATTTGTGCATGCGCACATCTGCACATGATCTTTCCCCTGTGTGTCATTGGAAGAAAATATCCAAAATAGTGTCCCAAAATTTTAAGCTCAAATTATATAAAAAATAGCTTGAACTTGTATTTTAAACTATCCAAAATTTTAATTATCCACTTTAAAATATACCTAAGAGTTTACTGTTTAAACTGTTCACTTCATCTGTGTGTACATGTCATCACAAGTACCATGTAACCACTAAAAACACCGTGGAAGTGTTATGGGCTTGTTGCTAAAGGTTTAAGGCAATAGCTATTATTACAGAATATATTTTATTTTGTCTAAGTAGGAAAATCACACTTAGCTGTAACAATAAGACTCTGTTCTGTAAAGAGTCCTGGTAAATCACAATCATGTGGTTCCAAGTGCTTTCCAACTACCTATTTTTTTTTTATCCCTGTTAGCCATTAAAAAGGTGAATGTTAAAAATTCTTGAAAAAATTCAGTGGGCCATCCATCCATCCATCCATCCATCCATTTTCTTCCGCTTATCCGGGGCCGGGTCGCGGGGGCAGAAGCCTAAGCAGAGAAGCCCAAGCTTCCCTCTCCCCAGCCACCTCCTCCAGCTCATCCGGAGGGACCCCAAGGCGTTCCCAGGCCAGCCGAGATACATAATCTCTCCAGCGTGTCCTGGGTCTACCACGGGGCCTCTTCCCGGTGGGACATGCCCGGAACACCTCACCCAGGAGGCGGCCAGGAGGCATCCTAATCAGATGCCCGAGCCACCTCAACTGGCTCCTTTCGATGTGGAGGAGCAGCGGCTCTACTCTGAGCCCCTCCCGGATGGCCGCACTCCTCACCTTATCTCTAAGGGAGAGGCCAGCCACCCTTCGAAGGAAACTCATTTCTGCCGCTTGTATTCGCGATCTAATTCAGTGGGCATTCCATGTAAATGAAATGAAATGCATCACAATATGAGAGTGAAAGTGCTCTATTTGTCTGTGTGATCTCTCAGCTCCTAGATGGTTAAAACAGACATAAGTCATCCCTGTTCACCTTTTTCCAGTTGGGAAACATCCGTTTCTGCTGTAGTGTTTTCACACAGGGTGGGAGATGTATATCCTCACTGACCATCTCTATCAGCCACTAAATGTATAAACTAGTTTTTTAAAAAGACTGAACTCATTGTTCTCTCAAAGCCAACTGGCAGCACCTTAAATCAAACTGACAGCTCTGAGCATTCACCATGATTCTGTTGTATTTTGTGATTATTGGATCGTGCTCATAATGATGGATATGAATTAACTGGATAATGTGAACTGCAAATATTTTATTTCCACACTTGAAGGTTAAAAATTGGCAGAGCATTTGTTTCTGTGCAGCGTGGATGCACTCTGTCTTTCTGACATTTTGGCTTTCCTTTTCTAAAGAAATGTTGAAGCCTTTAAAAAGTTCTCCTCCCCACTCCTAGCAGGTTTCAACTTTAGAAACTCTCTAAAGGGCAACGATGCTTTGTGAGTAATTTTTAAATCTAGCGCCTGTGGCACTCGTTTGCTTCGCTCATGCATTAAAACACAGGCATGTATGTTACTTCATGATGTTTTTATCTTCATAGAAAACAGACACAAGACCTCCAAGCATGGACACAGATTCACTTAGCAGTTGTTTAAAGTCTTCATCAGAACACACACTTCTTATGGTGCTTTGCACATTGTTTGCTCCTCATTGTCTTTGAAAAGCAAGAGCCAACAAAACAAATGCAGCAAATGCACTTTTATCTCTAAGTTTGTCAAATCCCTCCTCATTAAATACTCTGTCAGATGCCGCTGGTGTGTCAGATATGCACAAAGTCCCATCAGCCTGAGAGGGCTGTGGATATCTATTTGTCCTGTGCTAATAAACCCAAATTCCAGGAACACCTTCTTTAGATCTATTCGGTTTTATTCATATAGCATCAGTTAGCAGTCAACAAATCCTGTCTCATGGCACTGTATACTGTAAGGTAAAAACCCTACAGATTTAATCTAGGACAGCACCAGTTACCTTAGCTGCAGGTAACTAGTGACTCAAATTAAGTGACATTATATTGAGCATTTCTACCCCTGTCTTGCCAACATGTTACTCCAACCTCCCTGTGGCCTGTGGTCCATTCTGTGCTAAAAGTAATTTATTCATTTACATTTGTGCTGTTTTAAGTAAAAGCTGTCAAGGCCACTGACCTTAACAGGTGGAATCAATCAGACCAAAAACAGCAAAAACACTAAAGACAAAGCTCAACAACATGGGAAATAACATGAGGAAATGGGGCTTTAGAGAGGTGAACAGGTAACATTTGTTTACACGTGTATTGTTTTAAGTAACAGTTGTCAAGGCTACTGACCTTAACAGGTGGAAACAATTTAACAAAACAACAGCATTACAACAATAAAATAAAGAACAAGACAAAGCTCAAAAATAAAACTCATATCAAGAAAGTTCGAGCCAACTTGTTTTTTTGTTTTTTTTCTATAGTCCAAATTTGAGCCAAGTTATGTAGTCTTTGACCAAGGTTAATAATAATAATAAGAAGAACAACAATAGTAATAACAATAACAAAACAATGAAAAGAATATAAACAAGAATAACTAATAATAACTAACTGTCAAAACGACCCCCTATGAGCAAGTTCTTGGCAACAGTGGGAAGGAAAACTCCCTTTTAAAAGAAAGAAACCTCCGGCAGAACCAGGCTCAGTGAGGGGCAGTCATCTGCTGCAACTGGTAACTATAAAGTAATTAATTTAACAAAAGTAAATAAACAAACAAAAAAAGGGTTAAGTAAGTAAATAAAGAAATAAAAGAAAGATTAAAGTCCAGGCATCTTGGCAAGTGTTTAAGGTGTGAACTGAACTTGATTCTGCAGCCAGGGGTGCAGCTGAATCTGCTCCAAGGTGGCCCGCTGTTTTGGGTTTCGAGCTAAACACTGCTTCAAAAAATTCTGGCAGTCTGATTAGAGAGAGGACAGAAAACAAAGCAAAGATCAGGATGGAAACTGCAGCAATCTTTTGGAACTTGTAAGCAAAATGTTAATGCACTGTCAGCACCAAAACACAGCTATTCTACCAATGTCTCACCTTTGGGTAGGTCTTTGTTGAAAGGTCTTTTCCTGTGGAGGAATTTAGAGGTGCTAAATTGATCCACTCCTTTCAGCATTCATAAAGCAGCGCGCCCAGCTGCCAGACTGTGGTGGCTGCAGCCTCAAACCTCCTGCCTTTGAAAAACTCTGGAGGGGCGTACTCTACGGTTCCTGCAATGCACAGACAGAAAGGAAGGATGAGGAACAGGCTCAGACTGAAGTCAAAATCATCACTCCGCAGAGTAATCACTGAATGAAGAGCAGAAGCCAGACGTCATACCAGAGAAGATGGAGTGCCTGTACCAGGCAGCCACATCCAAAGTCTATGACCCGCACTCAAGGGTCATTGGAGCCGGTTTCAAGGAGCAGGTTTTCGGTCTTGATGTCACGGTGGAAGACACCTTTGGCGTGCATTGTTAAGGCTGCATCCACCAGCTGCTTCATGATGTTCTGAAACACAAAGAGGACAGTCAGAGCTGAAGAAGGGACTGATTCCCGGCAGTGTGGCAACTATCAAACAAGCTCTGTGGAGCTTCTCTGGGCTGGACTATATTACCTTAGCAGCATCCTCCTCCAGGGGTCCACCATTGTTCTCCATATAGCTCATCAGGCTTACACATGGGACTGGTCTCTCCATGACCAGAAGGACCTCCTCCTCTAAGTCATACCAGTCTAGTATTGAGACGGCTGCAGAAGTGCCTACTGACTGCTGTCCATCGCCCACTTTCAACATGAGGAAAACCTCCAGTGGGATCATGTATATCAAAGGATGAATGATGATCAAAAATGTTTCCTTTTCAAATTTATCACTGTGAATCCCCCATCACAGCCCGACATAACTATACATTTGCATTACCATATCAATCAACATTTCAATCTGCTGACAGTGTTTTACTGCTTCTAAAAAGTAAATGCATTGAAAATGGGACCCACTTCACTATTACACAATTACTCAGTTGGCTTCCCAAATGATATCCCATAGATAAAAATGGTATATACATAATTAATACTTACTGTTCACTCCTAAAACTGATCTGAGGAAGCATTTCTCAACATCTGTCATTTATATGTCCCAGTGTCAAAATAAAATGTTAAAATGTTATTCTTCTTAATTTAAGAATTCAAAAGCACATTAAATACAGTAGCAATCTTATGGGACCTGCACATAGTCAGCGATTTTCTGCAATGAAAATATTTTCAAACTAGAAGCACTCAGAGAGCGCAAACCTCAGCCAAGGCCATAGGGTCACTGACGCTATAATACGTTTATCTAAATACTGTGACATAATCTTTCATCTTTCCCAGACAACAATAACCCCTATCCCTCAATAGTGAAGAATCCTTAAAAAAATTCCTGGATCCAGATCATGATCCAGATCACCGCCAAAATTTTATCACTTCTTCCTCTTGTCATTTCCAACCACTCCACAAATTTTCATCGAAATCTGTTCATAACCTTTGGAGTAATCCTGCTGACAAACAAACAAACACACAGACAGACAGACAGACAGACAAACAAACCAACGCAACCGAAAACGTAACTTCCTTGGCGGAGGTAATTAGGATGAACTGAAGAACTAGCTACACAAAGGGTGAACACAGTAAACGCTGCGCAGGAGTAACTTTCAGACAAAATTAAGTAAACAAATTCTCTTTTTCCTCCTCTCTGCTAATTTTACTATGACAGTTATCAATCATCTATACATATATTTCTTCTTTTTCTTTGGAAGCTGCTTATTCATTGTATGAGACAAAGTAATCAATTACAGGTTCTATTAGAGTCACTGTTTGATGATAGGTTTTTACAGATAAGCAGAAATGCCACTACAGGAAAAACTGTTTTGTGAAATAGGCCCTTTCCAGCTTTTTGGGTTTTGGCCTTTTCAGTGTTTTAGGCCACTGAAATCTGAGCTTTTGAAAGACTCCTTCCAGCATGAAGATCAGAGACTCCTTTTCTTGATTGTTGGGGTTTTCTCTGTATTATTGTAGGGTATTTACCTTACAATATAAAGCCCTATATAGATACAATTGAATTGAACTGAGCTGAATTGAATTGAATTGAATTTTCTGTGGACAAGCAAAGGTGTGTGCCTTTGTACACCATTTTGATGACAGACTGTAGGCAACTTTTTTTTTTTTTCATGTGGACAGAGATAGTTTTCAAAATGAAAATGAAAATCCTCATTTTAAAAAAATACTCATGTCTGTGTGGACTTAGCCTGAGCCTTATTTATGAATGCATGTCTATATATTCATATTTGATAAGGGCACATTTAAAGGTTAAGTTGTTTTAGTGGTGCCTGTTAGAGTGATGCTGGAATTTTCTCAGCTTAACTCTAAAAGCCTGTTGGCAGGTCAGTGGGGTATTTGAGGTAAAGCCTAAAGCTCTGCTACTCTGAGCGACTTGAAGAGCTGCACTGAAATTAGAGATACTAGAACTGCCATGCAAGATCGCACACAATCATTGTCCATGTGACAAGCTTTGTACAAAATGAACCTTGAAAGTAAAACAAAACAAAAATAAATATGAAGATGAAATTTGAAAAAAGGGTTTATCATTTTGACAAATTCTTTAAATTATTTTATAGCAGATGTGACATTTAACTTCACCATGTTTGTTTCAGTTTAATAAGATGGGTAGAGTCTTGACAGGTCACTGAGCACAGAAAGAGAACTGTACAAATATGTTTCTTGGAGACAGTTTTTTATTGCAGTACAGGTATCTTCAAAGGAACCTGTGATTTGTTTAAATTTGGGTTTTAATTTTTGCTTGTGGGATTGAAAGCTTAGGGATGTCAGTGTGTTCGCAGCTCTCAAATTAAGTTGGTACAACCAGATGTAGACACAGTGAACTCTTCTGCAGCACCTGGTGGAAGAAATGGCTTTAGCCCTGTGTGACCCCTTGGTATAGAGCATTGATGGATGGTGTGGAAAGAAGACACCCACCTTGGTGGTGTTTGTTTATTATCAACTTTTTGTCCTGGAAGTTTTTCAAGGAACAGTTTGGTTTGTTTGAAGATTTTAATGTTGCGAGCTGGAGAAAGAAAATTCTAAATGCCCACGGCGGATCCTAAGGGCAGTGATTGCTTGAAGTGCTCTGAAAATGGAAACTGCTCTTTTCCAAAGTGAAACATTGCCTGAAGACCTTGTCTGTGCACTTTCCTGACTGCAGCTTTTCTTTGTGTTCACTGCTCTATATAAGTGAGCATTTTTGCAGTATTTTCCGCATTCATTTCTTATGAGTTCACTTCTGCAGACTGACATGTTTGAATTTGTGTTTTTCTTTGATCAGTTGTTGACATGCTGCAAAGTTTAACAGACCACCACAGAAATGTGGTGCGACAATGTGAAAATGTCATCGTTTTCAGAAGCTGCTTTGAAAATATGTCATTTCTGAAGAAACTGATTTTCTGAATCAGCCAAATGCAGAAAGTAAAACAGGCAATGACAATATATCTGTGTAGGTTCTCAGCATCCGGGTCATAGTCGTCTCTGGAGCAAAAAGGGCGATTGGACTTGAAGACGTTTCACCTCTGGTGGGGAAACCCAGGTATTTAAACCCCAGTGGGCATAGTCACCTGGAGATGGTTGTGACCCACTATTGTTCATGTGCATAATCACATACACAAGGTGTGAAAGGAGGTGTGGGTCATTATAATCTGTGGTTTTGGGTGAAACCAATTTGTGATTTTGCCCCATTGTATCAAGTGACCTGAACAAAGGTCACCTGAACAAAGGTATGAATGGGGGTTGAGGCGCCTGGGGAGGGAGCTCAGGATTGGACTGTAAGCGGGGAAATGTTGGTGACGTAATCCACCTCCTCTGTTCAATAGTTGTTCACAGTGGACTCAGATTGCTTCTTTTACTCTTCTTTCAAACCATCTGTCTTCCCGGTCCAAAATGTGAACATTGGCATCCTCTAAAGAGTGCCCTTTTTCCTTCAGATGCAGATGTACAGCTGAGTCTTGTCCTGTAGAGGTGGCTCTTCTATGTTGTGCCATTCATTTGTGAAGAGGCTGTTTGGTTTCTCCAATGTAGAGGTCCGAGCACTCTTCACTGCCCTGGACAGCATAAGCTATGGGGGGGGGGGTCCTTGGGATGGACCAGTTTTTGCCTTAGAGTGTGACTATGTTTGAAGTATACTGGGATGTCATACTTGGAGAAAAGTCTTCCGAGTTTCTCTGACAAGCCTGCCACATAAGGGATGACAATGTTGTTCTGCTTGTCATTCTTATGCTCCCTAGTTTGAGTTTGACCATGTTTCCTGTGTATCTTGGCCGATTTGATGAAAGCCCAGTTGGGATAACCACATGTTTTAAGTGCTTTCTTTACATGTGTGTGTTTCTTTTGTTTCCCTTCTGCCTTAGAGGGAACATTTTCTGCCCTGTGACCAGGTTCCTGATCACCCCAAGTTTGTGTTTGAGTGGGTGGTTGGAGTCAAAGAGTAGTTACTTGTCCGTGTGTGTGGGCTTCCTGTAAACTTCAGTGTTGAGGCTTACTTAAAACCTAGTCACACTCTCCAGAAGCAACGACAATGTTTAATCATTACCTAAACTTCCTCCTGTGATTTCATTTTCTGTTGTTTTGTAGAGAATGTGAAAGCACTCTTGTGTGATATCAGACAAAGAGCGCAGTCTCTCTTGAGAAGGCCTGTTTTGCAAAAGGGAAATGTTGATAGATTCAAAGAGCACGAAGATGGTTACCATCAGTTGGTGTTTTTCTTCTCAGCTCTGGTTGGGAGTCCATCGTGCAGCACCATCTATTGCTGTCTTGTATTGGTTGGCCTGACCTTTGCTAACAGTTGGAACTGTGAAAAATGAGATAACTTAAACTGTGAGTATGAGAACGGGACATTGTGTATACATACAGTTTAATCAAGAAACAGTCTTTAGAATGTGCTTCCACTTTGAAATATTGGGGGGGGGGGCTTTTTAAACCCGATCAGTCACTTTGAAATATTCAGTGTGACCTCATTTTAGTCTTAGTCTTTAGACAGCTCTACATATCAAAACACAAAAATGGACTTAAAATGATCACACAAGGAAACCAGGGGCTCAGGGAGCTTAGACAGCGTATATTTATCTGCATTTTTAAGACATTACTGATGCCGTAGTCTGGGACATGAGGTTTTCTTGCGGCAGCTGAAATGTATTAATGCAAATAATTTTCAGCAATGTTATCGTCAGATGACTATTTGCCCCTGAGGATAGATCAGACTGGAAATAATAACTTGACTGTCAAGTAATCATTACATAAACATGAGCATTATTTTCCTCAAAGTGAGGGGCCTATGAGTGCAGCTGTTGCTCAAGAGTATTCTAATATTCACTTGGCAACACAGCAAATATAACTGGCCGCTCTTTTTGCTGAACTGAACTCAGTGTTCCACTATACACCAAAAAAAAAGAAAAGAGATTTCATCTGTGAGAAGAGAAATGAAAAAAAAGCATGACTTCTGTTTCATCAGAAAGGTTCTTATATTGTTTACTTGAAGGCCAACAGTTTTATCAAAACAAATATACCATCTAACAAAGGCTAGAAAGAGGTTTGTTTACCACATACGCAGGACATATAGTCTTGTGCTGGATATGTCTGATTAAACACAAAACCTTCTGCAAATGTTTACTTTTCGCACAATTGAGCTTTGCTGGTATACCAGGAACAAAACAAACAAACAAAAAAGAAACTGTGTATTTATTAAAATATAGGTTTGGCCAAGTTTTGGTGTCCAGGTTATGAAGTCACAGGTCATATTACTTGCTTGTATACTTGTATAACTGTAGCGTTACTGGTGTAGCTAAAATAAATTTCAGTGAGAGTCACACAACATAAATATGTATCATATCCACACCAGGAAGAGGAAACAGGACTTTGAGAGATGAATGTTGCATAACTGAGGCTGGTAGCTTGAGTGTTTTCTTGAGTGTTGATCATATGGTTTAAATAATACTTTAAATTATGAAAGTTACCGGTAACTAAATGTGACTCAGAGGGGCATTTTTTTAGTCATATTGCACTGATGTTTGTCTTTTCCTATCATTCCAATTTTGTTTGACTCTGTCAATCACTTTGTTCATGTCACATCATTGTTCTCTACTTCTGCTTTGATCTGTGCTTTTCAAAAATACAAATGTTTTTGGGGTCCCAGTCAAAAGCACCCAATTCTGCCTATTCACTTTTAATAAACTATTTATTCAGTTAATGTTTGCAATGGGTCCTAAATTAAACACAGTATCAAGTTAGGGGTGCTCTGGCAGTCATTTTAAAGGAAGAAATACTCCATTGCTGCTTTGATCATCTGGATAGGGAACTTCCCAGATTGGAAGTCATCAGAATATTGGAGACCTTAGCAGATCTAATGTACCTGAGACAGCTGGAGCATGCCCTGGTCATGTCACACATGAAAATGAGAGCTGAAAGTGCTCCATTGCAAGCTCTAAACTGAGCAGCAATGACTCTGCTGGGAATGCGGAAAACTCACAGCAGGGTTGGGAGTTTTCCTCCCCTGATGTGACTGACCGGTGCTTGCCTGGAAAATCTGCTTGAAAAAGTTGTTACCTTTGCTCCTGAAACACAGGCAGACAGGAGTGTGGAAGCTGCCCAGTTCATAGCATGTGGCAAATTATGTGCTATAACTGCCTGTAGTGTGTGTTTAACTTTGTTTTTAGTTATTTCCGGTCCCTGTGCAACCGTAGTGAGAGCTTGGTTTGCATTGCCAGCGAAAAGTCAGACTCATTCTTGGTGAGTGCTGGTCTCTGGCAAAGTTAAACTTTTATGGAAAGAATTTCTAGGCACAACCAATTGGTGGAGAGCATCCAGTTTGATGATTTCAGAATCTCATCCCTGCTTTTTGCTGATGATGTGGTTCTTTTGGCTTCATCACTTGGTGACCTGCAGCTTCCACTGGGTTGCTTTGCAGCTTAGTGTGAAACAGTTGGGATGAGAATTATCACATCCATGTCTGAGGCCACGGTTTCCAACTAGAAAAGGATGGAGTGCTCACTACAGGTTGGAAATGAGTTGCTGCCCTAAGTGGAGGAGTTTAAGTATCCCAGGGTCTTGTTCGTGAGTGAGGAGAGAGTGGAACAGGAGATTAACAGACAGATTGGTGGGGTGTCTGCAAAGATGTGGATGCTGTATCAGTCTGTTGTGGTAAAGAGAGAGCTCGGTGTAAAAGTGAACTTGTCGATTTACAGGTCGATCTCTGTTCGTACCCCCATCTGTGGTCATGAGCTCTGGGTAGTTACTGAAAGAATGAGCTTATGGGTACAAGTGACAAGGTCATTTGGGACTCAGAGTAGAGCTGCTATTCCTCTAGAAAGGAGCTGGTGTAGGTGGTTTGGGCATCTGACCAGGATGCCTCCTGCACCTCATAGGTGAAGTGTTTCAAGCATGTCCTACAGGGAGATGGCCCTGAGGCCGATCAAGACACTGTGTGGCTGTTTGGGCCTTTATTGAAATTATTTTATATTGGAGTCAAACTGACCCCTATGGGTTTCATCATATCGGCTGTGGTTCATGAGGTGGAGCAGGTTGTCTACTAATCGGAAGGTCAGTGGTTTGATCGTTGGTTCCTTGGGCAAGATCCTGACCCCTGAGTCACCTCTGATGGATGCACTGGAGTGTGAGTGTGAATGTATGAACACTAGCTTAAAAGTGCTTAGAAAAGAAGGAAAAGTACACAAATGTAGAAAAAAGCACTTGTATGAATGTGTCTGTAAATGGGTGAAAGAGGCTTGTAATAAGAAAGTGCCTTGATTGTTCAAAATGAGTAGAAAGGCGCTGTATAAGTACCAGACGATTTACCAAATACAACACAAGTAATGGTTACCTGAAATGACTGCATGATGACTGAGTCATACCAGAATCAAAGGATGGTAAAGAATCTTTTAAGTAATAATCTGGATTGTACGTGAACGCTTCACACTATATCAAAGAAAAGTATAGATTTTTGTCTTACAAAATATGCATATTAGTTGTAGGCTTGCAAAAATGATAATATTCTGTTTTATTATATTTGCTTCTTACAGTAAATTTTTTTAGTCAGTAGTCCATCTTGGTAAGATGAGGGTTAAAAGTTTAATATTTCCCTTTGTAATATACTATATAAAATTAGACACCTACAAATTAAGAAAGTTACTTTGTTAATAACTTAGCAAATGTTGGCAATTTCCCAGACTTATCTCAAAGTGATTTGCAATGTATTTATTCTCAGGAGATTAAGACGTCAAAAATTGGAAATTATGAGTTGCAAATGTGAAAAGTAAAGTAGCTTTTATTTTTAGGTTTGTAAGTCTATAGTCATTAGATTTTAAGTCCACACCACTGGCATTTGCCTGCAGAAGGATTTCATGTGTAAACATGTACATCATGTCAGCATGATATTTTTTGCTCAGACAGTATGACAGTCTGTTGCTGTTCAAGGTCCTGCTGGTTGCTTAGGACACGTCATTTCTGCCAGAGAGTGTGTTCGTTGAATCACTGTTTGGCTTTTTCTTGGCAGTAGGGTGGATATCCGTATTACAGCCTCTATGTTAATGAGGTTTTAGCTATCAATCAACCCCTAGTCCTGCTGGACTAAGGCAGATACTCAAGTGGCCAAGAGACACAGAGAGAAACACGCACGGAAATCCACCGTTTTCTTGAATATGCATGAGTGTTGGCAAATACACATACCAGTTTCATTTATGATGTCTGGCTGCTTTTGTGTTGTATATTCGTGCATTTATGTAGCATTTTCTGCACATTGGGGGCCAAAAAAGGGGTGAGAGAGAGAGAGAGCATTAGTGCCGAGCAGTAGGGAACACATAGAGGTTTATTGATGGATCAATTGATTGTTCGCCTGCCCAGACTGGGCCAGGATGCTTCTGTCTTCTTGGCTCTGTTTTCATATCACTGCCTAATGCTAAAGTCAGCAGCTCCGCTCAGCAGCACGTGTGTGTTTATGTGTCTTTGTGGAGGGGGTGATGATGGCATGTGCAAAGTGGTATGGTATGAACAAAAGAAGGATGATGAGAGTAGAAGTTCATGTGTGTTTCAGATGAATTGGTTCTTTTTTTAGTAGCTCTGCTCACCTCCAGAGACTCAGCAAACCAGTTAAATTTAATATCATTTCTTAAAGTCCAGTCAATACTCAAAGCCAAAGTTGAGGTGGTGTTCAGAGCTGGCATTTATATATAAAAAAATAAACAGAAAAACAATATTTATATTTGTGTAAAGAGCTAAACAAAGTTATTTCAAATGCTTTTAAATTAACCAAGTTTGTCAATGCAAAAACACACTTTTTATTTTATTGTCTTTTCTTCAGAATGTGATTTCAGGTATTGGTAATAAATGTTACTGTCTTATGACAATTATTGTGATGAAATAAAGTCTAAATAAACTAGAATTCACATTAAACATTAAACATGTGATATTAAAAACTATATTCACCTATAAATATTATTTTCATTTTTATCAGTATTTGTAATATGGCTACAAAACAGAGAACACCAACCGAATGTTCTGGGTCTGAGGGAACTGAAAACTAATTTTTATCTTTAACTGGATGACCATGGGGATCTCACTAGATACAATTTTTGTTTGCATATTTGTTTATTTCACAAAATCTTTTGACTATATCGCCATATAAGGTTGCACATTTCAGGGGGTGTGAGTAGATGTGGTGGGTGATTAATACTGTGTCATGACTGTGTGTGTGTGGAGGATCGAGGAAAATTTTTAATCATAGATGGTGAAAGTCAAATGGAAAACTACAGCGAAAGCATGAAGTTACATGTCTCTAGATAAAAGAGTGTAAACACTGCAGCATACTACAGCACAGACTGTACTGCATGTTAGCAGCCTCTGAGTGCAACCAGTTGGATTTATTACTGTATTTGCTAAAGTCCAGTCCATGGACCGGTGCCAAGCTCTGTGCTTTTGCTGAGCATTCAGTGTATTTCTTAGCTGACATACGATAATTGAGAAAACATTTCCTGAAAAAAAAAAATCCTCATTTTGTTTTATGGGGTAACCTCACTATCCTGATGTTTCCAAACAAGGGTTTGAAACAAACTCTTTGATTGTCTTTGCTAAACAAATTTGGTGCTTGACTGCATGTAATAACTCTACAGAGGGGTAAAAATCGGAAAACCAGTTAAGACATTCCGACTCCCCAAACCAAAAGAAATTTTAAAAAAGTCAGCAAATATTCATAGTTGAGGTCCTGAAGCCTGAAAATCTTTGGTGCTCAGACTTTTAATAAATGCTGCATAACTTAATAAATATTAGATTTTCTTTGCAAACAAACAGCTATATATACATATATACAGTACTGTACCCATTCTTTGTGATGACAGTTAAATACTGTAAAAACTGACAGCACACGTTTGTATTTTCTTAGCATGGAAAAAAAAATGGATGTAGAAATGATTAACTACCGCTTTCTGTAATTTTTACAGTTATAAACCTTTTTTTTTATTTTAGAAAATCAATGGCTTGACACAGCAAAACAACAACTGCGGCAGTGACAGATGTCTGACAGATGTCTCACAGCTGTCTTCTTGAGCCAGTTTTGAAGTTTTCTCAGTCTTTTGGTAACATCCATTTACTGTTTTCTGCAAAACAAAATCAACATTTCGGGAAAGCAGCAGTGAGAAAGCCTGTTTAATAACTGTGAGGAGAGATTTTCAGTACCGTTCATTTTTAATGTGAACAGGATTGAAATGGTAATGCTGTTCAGTGCTGACTGTGTAAGGGCAGTTTATGGCTTTGACATATAGTGTCGTTTTTGTAATGCATGGACTGATGTTTGTATGTGTGTGTGTTTGTGTAGCTGTCAGAAGGTCTGCAGTGTGACATGGTCAACTTCCGTTACCCATTGCATACTGTTGCCATGGCAACCTGCGTCATTGCCAACCTGTGCTGCTCCAAAACTAAATCATTATCACTAGCTGAGTATGAAGGTAGTGATTCACTCCTCTTGCGCACACATGCGTCCTCTCTCACACACACACACACACATGAACCGACACCTGGTACCGACTAAAGTCAGCAGTTGAGACTAAAATGAGAGCAGACAAAAGACATCAATTTGTAAATCCCAAGTTCATTACTGTAGCATGGTGCCTCAAGCAGAGAGATCTTTTGCTTCATTTACTGGCTTTGTTTATGAAGTGAGTCATGGCATGAAAAACATTTTTCACTCGTCCTACACGGGCCGACGATGATTGGCAGCAAAACATGAGACTGATTTGGATTTTGAAGGCTGAAATCTGGGTGGTGCGCTTTTGAGACACGGAGCAAAGAAAGTCTGGCACATCAAGTGCTGAATTGTATTTGTTTTGAATATTGGACAGAAAGGAAAACAACAGCTGCAGATAAAAACCTATTTTAAGTGCTTGTCCTTAAATAGACAGACAGGGAAGAAAGAACCATATGTACATTTGATTTAATTACATTTTGTCACACCGTTAAAAGCAGTGTTAAGGCTGTCATTCTTAGTACCTAGGTTAATATTAAAGCTACCCTCTATAAATTATCTGCAGTGAGCACTAAATCAGATTAAAAGAATCTGAAGTTCTTCTTTTTCAGGACCAATAACAGCACTTTTTTGGCTGAGAACCTGGAGCGTGACCCAGTTCTGGCTTTGCTAAATGCATAAACCATCTCTTGGAAACCTGTGACACCAGTAAACACCCCCTTCAGATGTTACATTCCTCTGCTGTGTCCTGGGGTGCCAGTGCACTAAACTTCCAATAATGAGCCTCAGCTGGATCATTATTTCTTACATCTTAGTAACAAATCAGAGTCTTGAAGGTGTCTCTTTTATTTGTAACATCGCTACAACAAGGAAGCTCACGACACTTCCCTCACGGGGGGCTAACTGTGGGTTTACAGTCTTTCCTGTCACTGCCAGCTGGTAGTAAAGTGAGAGTCTGTTGTTTTCTGGCATGTTTACTTTTAGTCCACTGCCAATCTGGAAATTTTTCTTTCAGTATTTCCAAAAAGAAATGACAAACACAGCTTAAGGAGGAGAGCCGAATGTTGTTTTTGGCTCACCTCAGACTTTCCTTTATCATAAAGTGTCAGCTGTCTGGAATGGTTTTCTCCTTTACTTTCCTGCCCTGACAGATGCCTCAGCCATCACGTCGCTGCTGCTATTGCCTGGGCTGACTTTATTCTCAGTGTTTGGGCTACCTAATTATACGTCCTTCTTATTTGGACCTAGAGATATTGTTCTTGGGACAAGGCATAACGAGCATGTTTGCGGTTACAGGATGATTACACACAATCTGGATGTATGCCTCGCTACTATAAGTTTACTCGTTAGTGTTGTTTTTCACTTTCAATAAGCAGAGATGCTAATGGAGGACATTTATCATTACCATCCTAAACTCCCCTCACCCCTGCCTCTCATTAGTTTTTGGATAGTAGCTTCATGTTAATTATTTGTCAGTTTACAGACTTCATCTTCAGCTCATGTAGAATTACAACCCTAGCTGCAGACCTAAAGCTGTAGTTTGCTAATTTCTCTATTAACTAGTTAATTGATTCTTCTAAAAAATAAATAAATAAATAAATACAAAAAGCTACTAATTGATTTATAATAATATCTAATTTAAATAATTGAAATTTTCCAAATTAGAAAAATAATAATGACGTTGTGTGTTTGACATACTACCTCTGTTTGAGCCAGCAGTAAAAGCTACAAGCTTTCTGGACTAATACTTCGTCATAGCTGCAGGAGTTGGCACAACGTCCCTCTAAAACTCAGTGGGAGATGCAAAACCAAACACTATGTGAAGTCCAAATGATTTGAGGCATGGTTTTTATTGTGCTAGTTGGGCATGTGAAGCTGCGCAGCAGAGAAATCAACAGAAATGCAACTGAAATGGAATTGAAACCACTGCTGTGACATGCCTAAAATGTGACTTTCATCCATTTTATTTCTTGTCTCATCTCTATCACCCTCTTCTCACCTGTTTGACGCTTTCTAAAACGTGCCTCTTTCACATATCTTTTTGAGCTACAGTTTTTTTTTCATGATATTTTGTATTTTTTATTAGATATGTGGCATGCATTTGAACCTTAATGCCACATCCAGCAGAGAAGTTTTATTTGTTTTGGTTGCCTCAGCCTCTGTCATAAACTGACAGGTTGATAATATACACATAATCCTCTAACACAGATAAGGCTGTTCTGTTCTGCTGGCACAGACTCCCCCAGTGACACGCCAGGTGTTGGTATCAGTCTGTAATTTTACAAAGAAACATGCAGCTGATTATCTTTAATGAATTCCGTGTGTGTGTGTGTGTATGTGCATATCTTTGGCAGAAAGTGTAAACAGTTGGATAAGTGGAACAGCCCATTACAGTAGCCAGTGTGTGTGTGTCCATTGATTGGATTGCAGTTGCAAGGTTCAGCACTACAAAGCAAAGTTCAGATGTGTTTAGGATCAATGAGTTTATTGTTCATGTTTGGGTAAAGGTCACTTCACCCCTACTGTGAGTAAATTATTTTGTAAACAGATAAACATTCAGCACTTTACTAGGAAACCTCTCTTCTGTGCTTCTGTATAAAATATCAGTGACCATGACCTTTTCTGCATAGTTAATGAATAAATATAATCAACATTATCATACACACATGCACACACAGATGGTGGAGAGGGTGCATGAGTTAAACAGCTGGACTTGCCTTTGTAAAGGCAGAGCTGTCTTTAGTCAGTTTATTCATATTAAACACAAAAGAGAAATCTATGGTGGCACTTTGTTACACTTTATGATACATTAATGTCTCTGGCTGCAAAATAGCCTCACTAATAGTCAGGTGATCTGTTATCTAGTTATCTAGGGATAACTGTACTATATTACTTCCTCGTGCAATACAATTCACAGTTATGTGAATAAATAATAAATAAATATTTTTTATTTTTCACTCATGTAGATATCATAGATGATTGCAGTGAATGTCACAGACTGGCTACATCGTGATTCTGTTGATACATAGGTTATCATTGTTACCCTGGGCAACATATCTTGATAGTATCACATCACAAGTTACTCTGTTATTACCACCCCTATCTTCATCTCATCGGAAGGTGCCATACAAGTTTTAGTAAAGTGAATAAAGCTGTATACCCACAGACCAAGTGTAAAAGTTGGACTTAGCTAATGCAGGAATGCCGTATGCCTGCATTCCTTCTAAGCTCAGTAGGGTCTGGCTCAGTAGGTTGCAAAAAAGAGTACAATTGTATAGAAGCATAGCAAAGGCCATACTGCTCACTTATAAGTTTACGGTCTCAGTTGCTATTTTCAAGTGCACTTTTAATAAAACAGAGTGTTCATTTACAAAAAGAACATCCTGAAAAAAGCAAAGGACAATAAAGCAGGGTATGGTTTAGGACTGGCCTATGTGAGCATGCCATGCTCCTCGGTTTCTCAGAAAGATCCACACCTCACTTGGAATGTCTGGCTCCCAAATACATAGGATTATGACAAAAACCACACTGCTCAAGGCTTCACAATGGGACTTCACTCACGCATGATATGAGTGGTTGCGTCCATCTTTTATATACAGTCTACAAATACAATAATGTATTTTAGTGTTGTTGCTGTTACTCTGCTTAATTGTCACAGCTCAGAAAATAGACCCAATAGCACAACATGGCAAGTAAAAATATGTTTGTATGATTCAGGCAGAGTCAAACTACACAGAAAACAAAAAGGACAGGAAATGCTGGCAACATAAAATACAAGGAAATGCAATGATACAGGTTGACAAATGACGAGATGTTGAACTGCTGCTATGTAAGCAGCTAACGAGGTGGGGAAGATGAGGTGATCATACAGGCATGAGAGCAGGGAGGATGGGAGTGGCAGGTCTAAAACAGTTTGTTGATAGCAGACAATTAGAAATAATGACCCTCGATGAGGGGGCTGCAGAGGCGTACCCTCTTGTTAAGTAACTCCTCGTTACCCATCTTGGACTTGAGTAGTGAGAGTGGGTTTTTTCTGATGAACTTTTTGGGCCTATTAGATAACAGTGAAGAGAGACAGGAAAGCAGGGGAAAAGTGTGGGGAGAAGACAGGCCTTGCTTCAAACCACAGCCACTGCATTCAGCCTTGCAGCAAGCCTTGGTTGCCCGCTCAACTTCTGAGCTAAACTGGCACCTGTGTGAGTGTTTAAGTATGCATTTTTTATTTAAAAAAAAAAAAACTCACAGAATTAAGATGTTCCTATTTGTAATTGATGTTTCATACACTTCCTCGACTATAACTGTATGCAGTTCATTACTGGATGGTGGCTCCACCATTGTTATAGTATAGCATAGCTGCACTTAATGGGTTTAAATAACCATAAAGTCTATTTTAAATTTTATTTTGTGTGCATATTTAGTTAGAGTTTCTGGGCCTTTACTATACAGTATATTGTAGCTATTCTACTACCAAACATGACTACAAAAAGTCTATTGCTGCTTTGTTATAAATAACAAACTTACTAAACATCTGTGCTCTAACACTAGACTTTCCTAACCTAAAGTTATTTTTACTCACTGTATGTTTTGCTAAATGAAGGGTGGAGAAACAATACAAGGTAGCAACTGCAACTGTTATACTGTAGCTGCCTAGAGTTTCCTCAGACACACAGATCTAGAGAACAGTCAGCACCCCCGGCAGCTTCTGGTCACTAGACCCGTCTGGGAGAAGTGTGTATTCCCCAATTGGTTGACAAGTAGTTCCTGGAGATTGCTGGATGCTCCTGGGTCAAATCCATTACAAAGAGGGTGCTGCACCAAAAACCTCCTTGTTATGCCTTTGGTTGCTAGCAGATTGCTGCGGTCATCTGTAATTTACCTTAAAGACTCTCAACTTGTCTGCAAACACTTGCCAACTAACCACTGAGCTGTAATGAAAGTTAAAAAAGTGATGCACACAGAAATGGACACCGTTTACATTCAGAGTAAAATTTGTGTCTTCCTGCAGCAATCAACACCTTTCAAAAGGTGCAACTTTTACTCTGAAGGTGAACATTGTCTTCACAGATTCACTACTGCTCAGAAAACACCATCTTTTGTGGAAACTGCGGGTTACTGCAGCAGTGATCAAAGTCATTGCAATGTGGTTTTCTGTATACCTCTTTGTGATCAATGTCATCTAGCAGCAGCAAGCAACCTCCTGCAATGGCTTGCCAACCAGTCGGGGACTAACATTTTTCCCGGGGGGGTCCCTGACTGGTCTCCAGGCCTGTGTGACAGCAACTACTAGCAACCAGTTGCAATGGGAATGATCATTTTTTACCTGGTAACCCTCTGCCAACTGGTCTCTAAGCCTATGTGTCTGTGGCCTTAGCAATAAATTAACAAATGAGAATTAGTTCAAGCACAGCATAAAAAGCTTCGTGCACTTTCTCCATCCTACAATAAAGCATAAAAAAAACAACTTTTATAACCAATACTAAGCAACAAAAGTCTCTGTGATACTGACACTATCAGCAACTAGACCACCTCTCTTTGTAATGTTGTATTATTATTATTATTATTATTATTATTATTATTATTATTATTATTATTATTATTATTATTGTGTTGTTTTGTTTTTGTTGTTGTTTATGTTTTTGTGTTTCCCTTCAGGCTGTGTGTTGTTTCACAACATCCCAGTGGAGGTGGTCTCACACTAAAAGAGACGGACACACAAGAGACTGAAAGAAAGGGAGAAAGATTGTTTGTCATTGTGTGCATGTGTGTGTGAGTGTGTGTGTGAGAGAGGAATCAGGAGAGTTAAAATGGAAAATGGGGGACGGAAGATAAAGGAGAGGGGCATTCACATATCCGACATAAGAAAACAACAATGTATAAAAAGTGAAGGGAGTGGACCCTGTAGGGGGTTATAGAATTGTACAACAAACAAATACACACAACCAGGGTCAGGTGTGGTGCGTCGGCTATCTTCTCTAAAAACAGAAGAAGAAGCAGGTAGAGCTCCGGGATGCAGTGGTCTGACCAACCAATCACAGAGAGCCTTCAGAGACACATAAAAGCCTTTCATTGGATAAATTATTCACACAAAAGGGACAGAGACAACCATTAACCTACATCTTCACCAAATACACTCACATCTCCATGCTCGCTATACACACCCACCCACACACACACACACACACACACGCATGAACACTGCAGATTTAGGCACCTCAGCTCCTGATAGGTTACCTCACAGCCTATTTGTGCAGCTCTAAACAGCTTCACATTGCTATTTCTTTATTTCTTACAGTGAACACTTACAAGCCCTTCCTTCGCCCACCTAATCTGTACTTTGTAAACAATGTTGTGTTTATGTTTTGTTTTGTTTTTTTTTTTAATTTGAGACTGATTTCCCTGTCAGAAATGGTAAGATAATAAAGAATTCAAACCCTCAGATATTCAGCTACCACACCAGCCACACTCAGAGATCCTCCTGAAATGAAAGAACAGAGCAGAACAGTTTGAAAAAGTGTTGAGGCTGGGGAGAAAAATTTGGCTTTGAAGGCAAAAAGTGATTTTATTTGAATTTGGCAGCAGCTCCCTGTTAGTGTAGACTGCACTACTGCAAAGTCACAGTTAGAACAAGTAATAAAAGTGATCAGAGATGTGGGAGTGCATTTGAGAGAAAATGGCTTCTCCTCCAATTGCATTGCTCTTGCATGCAACAAATGCTAAACAAGATAACTACGTGATGAGTTGGGCAGGGTTCTGAAAGTCTTTATTCCAGCCTGTTAACATCTGGAATGTCGAAGTACATGCATAACCCGACTGTTTGGGAAGCACAGTGCTCTCAAAGAGCCATGTAACCATCAAATTAGTTTTGCAGGTATTCACCACACCTGTCAAAACATCCAGCACATCCACCACAAAACACATTTCCTTTCCTCTCTCTCCTGACAAGCTCTGTTTAGTGGACACTTGTAGCTGTTTAAATTAAAACATGTTGATTGACATGATTTTTTCCTGTTTTCAGGGGTAATTTTATACTGAAAGATGCATAAGATGTTATGTGTCTCACCTGTAGCTCATTACATAGCTTACACCTTGACAGTCGTGCCACATACAAGCTCATAAATTAAAGTCTGGGTTATATTAACCTTTCCTTTTTGTGAGACAGATGCAGTCATGCATGCACATCCTATAATATAACACAATCAAGCTGTTGCACAGCTAAATCAAATACCCAAGAACATCTATGTGCAAAGAAACTCTTTCCTAGTTCAGGCTGCATTGGACCTTTATACTTATTATTAATTCTGTCAGTGTGTCCATGCCACATTTTAACTCTACATGTACATCACAGACAGATTATGGAGAAAGATATGCACATAAATTAATCATAATGCACATGCCAAATGCATATATGCATCACACATTCACATAAAGGTAGCAGCATAGTTCA
Organism: Archocentrus centrarchus; assembly: GCF_007364275.1. Lineage (NCBI taxonomy): Eukaryota > Metazoa > Chordata > Actinopteri > Cichliformes > Cichlidae > Archocentrus > Archocentrus centrarchus. The sequence continues at coordinate 11,623,168 of NC_044354.1, forward strand.
TCATTTGTGCAAATGTCGAGCAGTTAGTTAGAGTGAGACATCCCACACACACACACACACACACACACACACACACACACACACACACACACACACACACACACACACACACACACACACACACAGAGGGGAAGACAGAGGCAGTGTTGGCTGAGATTGAGGTCAGAGCAGATGTTTGGGGAATATTTGATTAAGGAGGACTACAGGGTTAAAACACAGACACTTTTTTCTGGTAGGCAAGACAATTTTTGAAGTGAATCACAGTTTAATAGAGTACAACCTTGTTTATCCCAAACCCCAGACAGCTAAACTAGTCAGCAAATTTAATCTAAAAAAAAACAAAACATATCTTTTCAAATGCTTGATGTTTTTAAATTGCATTATCTTAAGAGGGTGCACTTGAGTGGCCACTACATCCATTAATAAGGAAAAAGGGGGGGCTGTGCACTTTCAGTGATGTAGAAAACTCAGCATTTCAAGTGGTGTTCAATGACCATACATAAACTGCTCACAGTGTTTATACTACTTTCATGATGGTGACAGCTTTTAAAAGGGAAGTTAAACTAGTGTTACACACCGCACACTCGTAGAGATTTCTGAAGCCTTTACAGTGTGAGGTTGATTGAATTAAATATGAGGATTAGAATTTGTCAGCCAAAGGGAATATTTGATCGTTTGTTCACTTGTGTATTTACACACAAAACAGGATTAATTATTATAAGAAAGCCCAACATTACCATTCCTTTGGGGTTCAGTAAAAGACGAGCATAATCGAATTGTCAATGCACTAATTAGGTGTCACAAATAAGTGAAATTTCAGAGGGTTAATGTTTAAAAATGCAACATACTGGATTAAAATGAATGATAAATGCAATCATTTAACAAAGCACAGCGGTAATCAGTAAAAATCAATGTGACAGAAGGTGGGAGATTGAGATGTGTATGTGTTTATAAAAATGAAAGCGAAAAGGAAAGAAAATGTAACATCAAATATTCAAAGATTGCAGCTTCGTCAGCAACATGAATGTAACTTTTTCAGACACGTATCTGTTGCTATAAATGTGAAACTTGTTGTTTAACCAGTTATATAACAGTATAGAGCATATATATTACCGCCTGTTAATTTACAGTAACATTTTCTGTAAGGTATGTATTCGTTACTCTTTAGTACAACATGAGTTTTTTTTTTGTTTTGTTTTTTTTTATCATATTTGAGATTATAATCATCAGACCCCCATATCAGTAGAAGAGTTACTTGAATAAAAGCAACTACCAAATGGGCCATGACTGGTATTTTGAAATTTACTGCTACAAATCAAGAATTTCATTTAAAAGACAACAAGGCAGAAATGTTATTTTGTGAGTTGGATTTTGTTACTCTTTCAGTGGAGCTCACCCAGCTATTTCCCTGTTACCAGGTTTATTGCTGAATTTTGTTTTATATGTAAAAAAGGAAAGCGATATCACTCTTATTGTCTAACCTTGTGCCGGCATTTTTCCTTATTTCAATGCGCTGAGTGTGTCTGGCAACTTAACTGTGTTAATGAGATATTGTCATAAATCCTTAAACTTTATTTTATATCTAGGGTCATCTTAGGGTTGAATTTCTTTCATTTGTTTGCACATTGTACATACCTTTTTTTTTGACATTTGTAAATTGTGCGCTTTTCTTGGAAAGATATTTTAGCTAAGAATGCAAAGAAAAAAAATGCTAACACTGGGAAATATGACAGTAAAATAGGTTTTTGAACTGGCAGTGAATGTAATTTCAAATTTTATTGTTATTTTATTCGTCCTTTTTATTTCCTTGGTGGATTCTGTGATACATAAAACTGTTGTTTTGTAACAGCTGTTCTCAAGTGTTTGTGACAGACAGTCAGACATTACAATACCTCGTTTTTCATGCATTTCCATCTGTAATGTTATGCCCACTAGCACCTGTATAGTTCAATTTAAGAAGAAGGAGATAAATAAAGGAACACAGAGTGCAGCGATGACCTCCGTACATCTCAGCTATTAGGATGAAAACACCACTTCTTAATTTTATTCAGCATAAAGGCAAATCTGAAGAGGAAAAAGGGGCTCCATGTGGAGTTACAAAGACTTTTCAGCTATAAGCTTCCTCCATAAACTACACATGTTTTCAATAAACAAACTCATTTATTGGCATCCCATTTGTGTAACTGTTCCTTTCTCATCTCAAAGTGAAACAGCTTTAAAGTATGTGTTTGTATGTCAGGGAATGTTTTGTTCTGACTTTTCCTTTATTTATCAGGACAAAAAGCTAAGTCAAACACAATAAATGAAACAGGAGATATCTGAGGGCATTCTGTGAGATCAATGCCACATACAAATCCACCTTTTTTCCCACGTCCTCTTTCTGTAAGTCATGTTTTCCTGACCTCACTCTTTGACTGTAGGCAGCAATAATGTTTCAAGTCATCAAGGCTTTTCCTGTTCTTACTGTCTGCCTGTAAGGATTTTCAATACTTTAAGAGTGTCTCTGTCAGTGACAAGCTCCCACTGGTCCAGTCTAATTATAGTGCAACCCCCACCCCCACCCCTTTTTTTCTTTTTGTACTTATGGAATATAAGAGTTGCAATTCATTAAGATGGGTTAGGCTTGAACACCAAGCTTTGATAAGTTTATGGCAGTGGTGAAGGAATTCAGATCCTGTACTCAAGTATAAGTAGCAATACCAATCCGTGAACATACTGCCTTTGAAGGAAAAGACACTGTGTGCAGAAACATGGTAACACAACACAGTAGGGGTACAAAAATTAATATGAATTCATGCATGGCTTTACTGTACGTGTGAGAAAAAAATCATTGCACAATCTTGTGAACCCCTGTAAATACATGCATCTCGTGATGTATCTTGTGCTTTATTTCAAGACCAGCACATTATTTAATTACAACAGCAAAGGTATTTCAATCAACATGATTCATGAGCTATTAATCATCTCAGGGCTTCTTTATCATCAAAGGATGAGCTTGCTAGTAGTGGGTTGGACCCACTTTTTGCATTCAGAAGTGCCTTAAGTCTTCGTGCCACAGATTTAACAAGGTGCTGGTAACATTGCTCAGATATTTTGGTCCATATTGGCATGATAGCATCACACAGCTGCTGCAGATTTGTCAGCTGCACATCCATGATGTGAATCAGCTGTTCCACCACATCCCAAAGGTGCTCTGCTAGATTGAGATCTGGTCACTGTGGAGGCCAGTGAACTCACTGTCATGTTCAAGAAGCCAGTTTGAGATGATTTGAGCTTTGTGACATGGCATCAGAAAATGTGTATACCATGTATTCAAAAGCAGGATGGATCCATACTTTCATGTTGTTAACCCCAAATTCTGACCATCTGAATGTTGCAGGACAAATCAAGACTCAACAGACCAGGGAATGTTTTTCCAGTCTTCTCTAGTCAAAATATGTTGAGCCTGTCCTGATCTTAGCTGACAGGAGCAGCACACAGTGTGGCCTTCTGCCAGTGTAGCTCATCTACTTTGATGTGCTGTGTGTTCAGAGATGCTCGTCTGCATACCTTGGTTTTAACAAGTGGTTATTTGAGTTACTGTTACTCCCCTGTCAAAGCAGTCTGGGCATTCTTCACTGACCTTTGGCATCAATAAGGCATTTTCACCCAGCAAACTACCGCTCAGACTGAAGCTGCTCTTGGTCAAAGCCACCAGACTTTGCTGGAAACAAAAACCCAATGATCTCCCAGAATAAACATAACCTGCTGTTCCCTTGATTGGTTAGTTTGTTTTTGTGAATAATATTTTAACACATTAATTCTTAATCACAGCACATAGCAAGCCCATGTCCTCCAAGGTAAAATAAGTTTGGTTTTTTTTTTGGAGTCTGGTGGGTTTAATGAGAGAAACATAACTAATAATATATCATAAAGGGTTATAAATGCAATGAAATGTTGTCAAATTTAGAATTATAACATCAACTGGGGAAGTACTTTGACTTGTGATATCTTAATTTTGCTTCTAATAATTGTATTTGTAGTTGTAATTGACTATTACTCATTATGGATTAATATATTTGTAGTGGTAGACTAAAGAACCTGTACACTTCATTCACTAGTGTAAATATTACTTTATTGTCCATTATTAATGACTCACTAAAATCAATAATAATTTTACTCTTTTATTAGGTGAAATACAATTATAGATTTACAATATGTTATATTTTATGAGATTCCTGTAAGTGCTTTAATAAGCATGTAAAACTCTGCATTTTGTACAGAATTTATAGTTGTCATAGCAGAGTCAGACATAATTATTAAAATACTTAAGTGAAGTATATCAGATTTGTAAATAAATAAGAAGCTGTACTTCGGCAATTTACAACACAGTGAGGTCAATAGATTATAGCTCCTGATGTGCTTAAAGATTTATTTACTACTAATGAAGTTTCTGCTGTTACAGGCACGTTGGCATTGTGGTAAATGCCACAATTAATAGAAGTTGCTTTATGAACAAGGTTATCTGAAATGGGGATATTGTTATGAGGTCACAAAGGTGTGTGACATTCCCTGTGACCTCATGGATGATGTTGCACAAGACCCCAACAATGAGACTACCCTTCACTCGAAGGACTTCAAACCCAGCACTGCACCTACTCAGGTCCCCAGCAATATGTAAGCCAGTTTTGAAGAATTTTGAGTGAACAGTTGTCAACATAGGTTCACAACACACATGCACATACAGATATTCCTTCATTTATTATAAATGTATTATTAATTTAATATCTCTTAAATGTGTGTTTGAATAAAACATTTGCTCTTGTAATGAATTTGAAGGTTTAATATATTCAGTTTTATAAAATATGTTCATTTGGCTTCCTCATAATCATTTGAAGTCTTTTTTTTTTAAACTTATGTAACAATGCTTAGTGACTCTTTTTCTGCTCCTGAACAAAAAAAAAAAAAAAACGGCACTTTATCACTTTTAATTTCTTTCGCTATCACTTCCCTCCTCGCTTCTTAATTTTCACATCTTTGACCAACACAGTCTGTTTTCAGTAGGAGGAACTGGCCTTTTAATGTGTCATATGGTAAGGTGAATGTGGGTTGAATATTATAAATAGAAAAGATCAGACTAAGGGGGCTAGAAGGAAGAAAAAAAAAGAGGAAGAGAGGAGGATGTGGGAAACAAAGAAGAGGATGACGAAAGAAAGCGAGGTGGTAGACACATACATGGAGATGAGAAAGGAGATACACAACATGACACAGATGCAGAGAGACAGAGAGGGAAGAGGAAATGTCTATTTTTACCAGTGGTTATTACAGAGAAAGAGGGAATGTGATATGCCTCTGCATTAGGCCAAAGAGGAGGAGGATTTTGGCTCATACAGGCAGATTCATATGGACATTTATCTGACTGCAGCATAGAGTGAATTTTATCAAATGTAATCATCTCCTTCTTTCTCTTTAGTTTATTCACCGTGCTCCCTCTGTCTCAGTATGTGTTATTTGTATCCATATTGTTTTGTTTCAGAATACTCTAGTTCATTTTAGCCTCGATAGTTTGAGTACTGTTGGCCTTATATTGCCATCATTATGAAAAACTTTGAAGTGCATGAAAACTTCATCTCTTGGGTAAAGCTTATAACAATAATGATCATTAAAATAATATCATAGAGATGCACTGACATACGCTTGAATTTCAGGGCCATTATAAATAATCAGGTTTGTTTGGCAAACACCTGTATGATTGCCAATGATACAAAGCAAAAATGTGTATCATACAAAAAAAAATGACAGAAATATGAAAAATAAGTATAGAAAAGCAGCAGTAAATGAGGCAGGGTGGCAGACCTTTTCTATTTAATTAGGCTGTTTTCTGTTGACTCAACTTTCACATGCAGTGAAGTCCACAATTATTCATACCCCCTCCCTGTTTGCATGTTTTGTGATGCAAAACCTTAACTTTAATCATCTTTTCTGCCAAAAGGCGTGGCTCACAGTCGCCAGTGTAATTCATCCCAACGATGTTCTGTCGGGTTGAGGTCAGGACTCATTCACGTCTTTATGGACCTTGCGTTGCGCACTGGTGTGCAGTCATGTTGGAACAGGAAGTGGACAACCCCAAACTGTTCCCACAAAGTTGGGGTTGAAAGTTGTTCAAAGTTGAAATTATCCAAAGTGCCTTGGTATGCTGAAGCATTAAGAAAGAGTTCCTTTCACTGGAACGAAGGGACCGAGCCCAACTCCTGAAAAACTACCCCACATCTACCAAATTTTACACTTGACACAATGCAGTCAGACAAATACTGGAGAAGTGTCATTTGTCACTCCAGAGAACACATCTGCACTGCACTCCAATCCAATCCACTAGAGTCCAATGGCAGCATGTGTTACACTTTGCACTGCGTTTGGTGAGGAATGGCTTGGATGCAGCTGCTCGGCCATAGAAACCCATTCCATGAAGCTCTCTACGCACTGTTCTTGAGCCAGTCTGAAGACCACATGAGGTTTGGCAGACTGTAGCGATTGAATCTGCACAAAGTTGGCGACCTCTGCGCACTATGCACCTCAGCATCCACTGACCCCGCTCTGTGATTTTACATGGCCTATCACTTCATGGCTGAATTGCTGTCATTCCCAATCACTTCCACTTTGTTATAATACAGCTAACAGTTGACCGTGGAATATTTATTAGCGAGGATATTTTACAACTGGACTTCTTGCACAGGTTGCATCCTATCATGGTACCACACTGGAATTCACTGAGCTCCTGAGAGCGACCCATTATTTAACAAATGTTTGAAGAAGCAGTCTGCATGCCTAGGTGCTTGGTTTTATACACCTGTGGTCATGGAAGTGACTGGAACACCAGAATTCAATGATTTGGATGGGTGAGTGAATACTTTTGGCATTATATGTAATTTAGATAAGAATAAGGTATGGTAAGAATAATACAAAAAAGGCAGTGTTCATTATTTTTTAGACCCTTTAACTTTCTTTTTTGGAAATACACAGTTTCCTAGAAATGTCACAGTTATTTTAGTATACTTTAGCTATAACTGAAAATGTTAAATTCCTAGACCATGATTCTAAAATCTGTATTTTTTTTTAATTGTCTGTGGGACTACAAAAGCAGGACAAACCACTTGCATACCAGTCAAATCTTAGCCATGACCAAGGAGCTCACTGACAACCTGGACTCAGGCATTATGACTGTGTATAAGGAGGGCAAAGGCTAGAAAGACTAAGAAGCAAAAAGGATATTCTGTTGATTATGAAGATGATTGATTATTAACATTTTTGAGTACTTTGGCAGAAAAATTAGTTTAAGATTAAGGTTTAGCTTCACAAATATACAGCCAGGGAGGGGGATATGGATAATTTTGGGTTTAATTGTATTTAAGTGCAAAGACACCAGTTTAGATGGCAAATTAAGCAACAATCAGATTTAGCGATGGGGGAGAAAATCCAATCAGACCCTTCAAAAGGTCCAGTGTAAGTGAGCTGCACAAGAATAAATGATATCTTTCCCAGATGACACCTGCCCTACATTAAACCAGCCAAAACTCTGTGAAATAACCTTGTTTTTAATGTAGAACCTCACTGCTCAGAGAAAAAAGGCGGCTGAGAAAAAACACACATTTTCTCCTGTTTTTTTTCCATCTTTCCACTAACCACTCAGTGAATCTGCAGCTCCTCTTTCCTTACCCATTAAACTTCCTCCCTTATGTCCTCTGTCTGTCTCTCTCCACCTCATCGCTTCATCCCTCTTCCTCTTGGATCGATAGATTACTTCCTGTGTTCAGCAGGGTGACAGCACAGTTTAGAGACCATGGGGTTCATGTTACCAATCATCTGTGTGTGTGTGTGTGTGTGTGTGTGTGTGTGTGTGTGTGTGTGTGTGTGTGTGTGTGTGTGTGTGTGTGTGTGTGTGTGTGTGTGTGTGTGTGTGTGTGTTTGCACATGTTGTGAAAGGTTTAAGGGGTCACAGAGGCCTGTGGTATCAACAGCCCTATCAGTCACCCTGAAGCCTGAGTGGCTGATCCACTGCTTCTGTAAAACATCCAGAGGGGGAGAGTGGGGTTTACATGTAGCAATTTCTTGACTGTTTTGTGATTTGATGAGATATTTTTGATCAGCATGCAAATTATCATGGCAAAGCCTAGCATTTGTGATGTGAAACTATATAGAATATTACAAAAATGAAGCTGTTTTTGCTGCTGGAGCATGATCTGTGGCCAGAGGATAGTTGGAGTAAATGTATGAAAAGACTCTATGTACACAGACCTAAAGAAAAAAGCTGAATGCTTTCCTGCTCAATATGTTCTTTTGGCCAACTTTTGCCTCATGTCTAAGCTGTCCATCATCACCTCTGAAGTTTGTCTGAACCCCATACTTCAGCTAGTGTTACACTCTGACCTCACTGACTGCTGCCAGTCATTTCAAATCATGAAATCCACCATTATCTGCAAACAACTGTTCCCGCTGTTCCTCTCAAGGCATACGACAACCAGGCTGTTTTAACAGACTGACTGACAGCCCCTGATGTCCTTAAATCCTATAACAGTCTCTGTACATCTATCGCCCTGGGCAGCATGCAGCAGTAAATGGCTTCAGTTTGTCTGAGGTGTACCCAGAGAGCGCAGGAGAGATCAATGCAGTCACTCACTGTCATCGTTTTAACTCAACTACAGTCTAGACTTGTCATAAGACTCCTTCTCCACTCAAGCTCCCAAATTCTCGGGCTCCCACCGCAAGGCTGGTGTCACTGCAGCAATGTAAAGAGCAAAACATACTGTCCACATGCTGTGTAACATTACATCTGACTCACAATCACTGGTGTGAAGTATGTGTAGCACTGCTATCACCATTTCTCTTGCAGTAACTACAATAACTGAATTTTTGCTGAATGCTTCAGGGCTGCATTTTGGCTGAATTACAGTTGATTTAATTTATGGCACCATTTTCCTGCTACACTAAGTCCTGCCTGCATAGAGGGAATGAGTATCAGCTACATTTCTCCTCTGGAAATGAGAAAACTATAGCAATAAGAGTAGAATGCAAAAATTCAACACTCTGCCTTTTATATTCTATGCATCACTTAAGTTTCTAATATCCCCCTGATACCTAAAGTGGAGAGATTTTTTTTTTAACTTTCATGACAAGTTCCTATAATGGGGGTGTGACGGCAGAACACATCTGCTCCGTTTCACCAAGCATCTGATTTCCAGCACTCAATGTAAACCTCTAATGAAGCAGGCTGTGAGGATTGGCGATCATTAATTTAACACTGTCATTATTCATGAGCTGTACTCTGATTGGATGACAAAACAGCCTAACCTCCTTTGACAGAAACAGCTGTTTAACCAGATGCAGGGCCATTTGTAGAGATACTCAAATTTGATCAGGAATTAGATAAACAACTCTGAATCACATTTGGTGGCAAACTTGGTGGCTTTTTAAAATCTTACTGTTTTGAGCATCAAAAAGTAATGAGCACATCTTTGGTATCACCACTGGTAACAGTAACGTTGCACTCATTGAGTTAATCATCTGTGAAAGGTGTGTTTTAGACTAAACAGTCAATCAAGGCTAATGTAAAGACACACTTGGGCACAAATTCAGCTCCAGAGAAACAATTTGTGGCAGAATCAATTTGTGGATGCTGAAAATGTTTCAGCAAAAATCTGTACTCATCCCAGGGTTCTCCTAAGACTTATGAATGTACCAGAAGAAGCAAAAAACAAAACAAAACAAACAACAAAAATCAACAAGACTGACACCAACAAAAGAAAGAAGTAATGGTCTTTGTGAATTTTAAAGGTCAGCTTAATGTTGAAGCTGAGAATCAAGCTAGAGAGAAATCACTGACTTTGTAATTTGTCTAAAATTGGTTGCAATTGACCTAGAGGGCACTCATGAGATCCATTTATGTTGAACAGAGCTTCACACTTATGGACAATTTCAGTTTGGACTGTGAGAGACGTGAGTACAGGGATAATATGCAAACTCCAAACAGAAAGGTTCCAGCTGTCCAGGTGACCAATCTAACCACTGAAACCAACCACAGAAAGGAAGACAAAAGTTTATTGCTGAATTTTTTCATCTAAAATAATTATTTAACTTCAACCTACAGTACAGCACTAACCATAGTTTTATTCTCCTGTTAGTGTTTCATGGGTTAAATAATCTAACAAACTTGATTACTGCTTGTCTGATCACATGACACTTTTTTTTCTTTCTGTTATTTTGCTGTGCTTACAGATCCAGGCATTTATTGCAGTTAGTCTAACAATTTTAACATTTCCATTTACAGCCAAACCTAATCACTACAGTGGGACTCAAGTTCCTATAAACCAAACCTCTGTCGATACTCTTGAATGTAACCATATTCATTTAACTGGTGTCTTAAAAACCTGAAAAATCAAAAGGCAGATTCTTTACCTGTTATTGCAAAGAGGAATATACTGGAAAACAATGACATTTGGCAAGTTGCAGTTTTAATGCTCATCTCCCTGCCATCCACCTCTCAGTTGTGAACTCAGCTTCGAAAGCATGGTATTGTAATTTATTGACTGTTAACCCAGGTTTCCCCCCACCAGACTACAAGTAGGTCCAGTCTCCATCAGTTTAAACACCAGTTCCATGTCCATTAACACTGTTGGGTCTTGACCTGACCCCACTTATGCCCTCACCTCTGCTGTCCACCTTTCTCTTCCTCCGCCTCACATCGCTACATCTTTTTATTCCCTTTTTACCCAGTCACTCCCAGTGGGCCCTGTGGTACCTCTCCCTTTTCCTTGTCTCACACACAGGCTCCTGCTGGCCCTCAGCTTAACGGTATTTATAACGATCTGACCCTGGGACCTCTCTCTGTGTTAATGATTTTCAGCCCCTCCCAACACACACACACACACTGACAGACACACTGACAGATGAAAACCTGCGTCTGTGTGTGTGCTATGTTGTTTTTCTCTTTGGTATGCTGGGATAAAGTCAGAGTGGTGAACACGAAAGGCAATTATGCAGTTTTAAAAGCCACAAACTAACAGTTTCATTTCTTGAATGTGAGAAATTTCAGAAGAGAGATATTTGAAAGCCGTGTTTTTTTGACAGCACCATGGTTTGGACTCACTGCTGTGATGCTGTGCTCTACATTTAATAATGCTGGTACAATTTCAGACTCAGTTTGAGGGAAAAGAAGAAAATAGTAGCACCTGCCTTCATTTAATGAAATAAATAGAATTTTCTTTTATGATGAATAGCTTCAAATGGAAATCAAACATTTCATATTACAGCTGTGCCCTTGGAGTTTTTAATGAAACCGCGGATAAAGATCTATTCATGTTACTTTGTTCTGAAGACTTCACTCAGATATTGTGTCTCAAACATGCGCTGACTCAAATTGTATGCTTTCATACTTACTCTTTTGAATGCATTCACACTAAAGAGGGGGGCTGCATGCAGTGTACTACCCGTACCAAGACAATTTACTTAAAACTAGGAATGAGACAGAATGTCCATAATGCAAATCTCTTATAGGTTTCTTTGGTGATACAATTATCAACACACTAATCAGAGGAAGGTAATTAACTTGCAATGAAGAAGAAGAATTTTGCAAGAGGAAATTGGTGGCCAGAGGGGTAAAAGCTAATCAGAGAGCTAATTAACAGAATTGACATAGTATTAAAAGTCAATATTCATGATAATACACAAACAAGATGGACAGTATGCAGTAAATAAATAAATAAATCCTGATTTTTGCATTATTAGAGGTAATTTTTCTGCTCCATTGACACAGACACTCTGATGCATTCAAGGTTATTGTCTTGGAATGTTTTGAGTATCGCAGGATTGTTATACTATCCTCAAATCCAGGCCTCGAGGTCCGGTGTCCTGCACGTTTTAGATGTGTCCCTGATCCAAGACGCTTGATTCAAATGGCTGAATTACCTCCTCAGTATGCAGTCAAGTTCTCCAGAGTCCTGCTAATGACTTCTATATTTGACTCAGGTGTGTTGGATCAGGGACACAACTAAAACCTGCAGGACACCGGACCTTGAGGCCTGGATTTGTGGATCCCTCTACTATACTGTAGTTATTGCAGGCATTATATTGTGATGATGAAGTATCATTAGCCTACTCAATACTGTAGACTTCTCACCCTCAATAGCTGCTTCACTATAAGGACAAAGGTATTGGGCCACACCTCTTAATCTCTGAAGTCGGGTGTTTTTAATCCTGTTGCCACAGGTGTTTAAAATCAAGTGCCTAGCCATGCAGTCCGCCTTTACAAATATTTGCGAAAGAATGTGTTGTTCTAAAGAGTTCACTGATTTTGAATGTTTGCGAAATTTCTTCCCTCCTAAGTATTCCACGATCAGCCGTAAGTGGTATTAATGCAAAGTGGAAATGATTAAGAACTACAGCAACTCAGCCCCTTAAAATAAATAAATGAATAAATAAAAAGTCGAGAAAACTCAAAATAGCAAGATGTGATTCGATTGAGTTTTTAATTTTCTTAAATTGTGACTAATTTGTTAACTTCATAAAGAACAAAACCCCTGGCAACTTGAATTTTCTTCTTCACCTAGTTAAAATATTCCTTTGGAGTTAACAATAAAATTCTAGTTTCTGTGGCATGTATTTCAAAAAGCAGATGGATCTGCATATTTGATTTGGCACAGATTTTTACACCAGATGCCTTTCTTGACACAACCCTCTCATTTATCCAATCTTGGGGTCAGCAGGGGAACTACGCTATCCTGCTATAGTTTGCAGCCAGAAGAAAACACAATCCCAACCTTGTTGAGTGAAGATGGGCATGAAATCTGTTTAAAAATCTGTGCCAAACAAAATATGCAGATCCATCTGTGGTGGTGACCCCTTAGAAAACAAAAGGAGCAGCTGAAAGTTGTTAAGGCAGAGTTTAATGTTGCTTAAACTTTTTTTTTTTTTTTTTTACTCGACAAGAATTCCTGTGTTTTTGAAGCCAGAAATACATGTTACTGATGCTGCAATTTTATTGTTAACCTCACAGGAATATTGTAATTTTCAGGCTGCCAGATGAAAGATGAAATTGCACAGCTCTCTTGTCTAAATGTGTAAATCAGTCACAAACTGAGAAATTTCAAAAAGATACTGAATCACTTTGCGTTTATTTTTTAAAAACAATTTTCTCAAAAAAAATTTTTTTACAGTGAAGTGACAGACCAGAAAAAGTAAAGCTGAGGCACGTAGTGGTAAAAGTCACCAACACTCTGCTGACTCAATAACTGCAGTTATGGAGTTTCAAACCTCCTCTGGCATTAAACTGTGCACTGGGAGCTTCATGGCATGGTTTCTATGGTCAAGCAGGTCCTGTAGCTGTAAAGAGGAGGCGCCCCAGTACTTTTGTCCATAATGCATATCTTGTTGTGGTACCAGAAGGTAAGAGACCATCAACCCACTTTTCAGTACTGCAAATTCCCTAGTTTACTAGTTAGCCAATGCGGGCATATTTTTATAACGAATGATTGTTACGAGTGTGGCGGTGTTTGGCATCTATGCATGTTAAACTGAATTCAATGTGTAGCTAGAGGCTTGACAAGTGCTATGTTTTTGCAAAATTTGCCAGCTATCTTTACAATCAAGGTGAAATGCTGCAATGTGTTCAGAGTGACTGTTGGACTTTTAGATGCCACCTTGTCAAAATTCACACAGCATGCAAGTAAGTAAATGTGTACTAACTGAAGTATCTGAGTACCAGGCTTCTTTTTAGGAAGAGGATTCAGAGTTACTGTTGTGAGAGTTTCGACTGTGTTTTTTGACAGTCATGTTAATCTTTGAACTTTCTACATTTATGAAATAAATGTTTAGTGTCTCTTGATTTCTTTCAGTTTTGGCAAACACAGTTATGGTTTTGGTTGATTTGTAAGTTTTCAGAAAAACTGAATTAAATTCAAATTTAGATTTAAAATTCAAATTTAAAATTCAATTTACATAATCTTTGTTTTGCTCAAAGACTAGAAACCAATTTTAAGTATTTTGAAAATTATCTTTTAAATATTACAAAATAAATTCAGTGTACCCTACCACTGATAATAATACAGTTAAATTAAAAGCAGTAAAAGTTGACCTTGGGAGATATTCTGCAAGGCAACACTGATTTGTGGTTGTAAAACAAAAACCATTTAATCCAAATGAGTTCAGTAAAACTTTTTAATTCACTCCAAATATTGTACAACATTGGTTTTTCACCCCTTTCACTGTCCACCATCACTCTTTGTGGCCCGCTTACTGAAAGTGACACATTAGCTTACAAGTCTGGCTCGGGACACAGAAAGAAGCTGCCAGACATCACAGCCAACACACACACATTTACAGCACATATAAACTCTCCACACACAGAAAAACAAACTATTGTGCTCTCACTCTCATTCTTTTTCTCTCTCAAGGCCTTTTCATTCTTCACGAGTCACCAACACACACACACACACACACACAAACTTACTCTCAGCTTCGTGCTCTCAATCTAGTCCTGTCAACAGCACTAGAGCCTGATACGAGGCCAGGGACAGAGGAAATGAGCGGTGTCAACCAGTATTATAATGCAGCAGAGCCGGCCACATGAGAGGGAAAACTACTACTGTGTTTTGTGCTCGTGGGAAATCAATCTCAAGTCATAATGCAATGTTTTCAGGCTTGTGCGCTTGTCTCAAAGAGACCTAGAGAAGAATTACCTGTGTGTGCGCGTGTGTGTGTAGCTATAATCCTACCCTGTCTATGATGAAATCCATGCTCTGACTCGTCTGTGGGGTTATTTTCCTTCTACTGACACGAGGTTGATGAGCTGATGAAAGACCGAGACTGCATGGAAGCATCCAATTATCCTGCTTAAGAGAGCCTTATGTGTACACATATGCACACACACTTTGCATTGTTCTCACCTGTAATTCAGTAAAAAGGCATACATAAGATGAAATTGCACAGCTAGAAGCATGAAGCTGATCACTCACCAGCCTTCATTTCTGTATTTGCAGGACAATGAACTGAAAAGCACTAATTTGCTGTCCTCTTCATGTACCTGAGTGATTGGCATCATTTGCATCATTGCCACTTATCATTAAGGCATTTTGTTCTTTACCATTTGAGTCTTTGTTACGTGCCAATGTGACAGCATGATAGCATCTGCAATTATGTACACCTGAGTGTGATTACTAAAAAAATTAAAATAAAACATTAATGGAGAGAAAAAGGTGTAGGAGTTATAGCCTTGCACCTGTTTAAAATGTGGCCCATGGGAAAATATCACCACTGTGGCAAACTTTGTGACTTTGTACGCGTACGTTTTTCCACTCATGAGTGGCTCCATAGTATTTTATTTAAGATTTATGAAAACTGTTGGCACTGTCCCAGAAGGATCAACTACCCAAAACAAAGAACAGAAAGCTCTTGAAGCTGGGATAAACTGCAGTAAAGTGCTCTCAGTGGGATGGCTGCTGACATGACAGGAAGTCATTGTTTCAGTGATTTAAGAAGCACTTATAATTATTTAAAAACTGAGAAAGATATCTAAATCTTAAAAAATATATGCACTCACTGGCCACTTTATTAGGTAAATTGTGCTACTGCTGGGTTGGACCCCCTTTTTCTACTTCAGATCTATCTTAATTCTTAATGGCATAGGTTCAACATGATGCTGGCAACCTTCCTCAGAGATTTTGGTCCATATTGACATGATAGCATCACACAGATTTGTCGGCTGCAAATTCATGATGGAAATCAGCTGTTCCACCACATCCCAAAGGTGCTTTATTGGACTGAGATCAGGTGACTGTGGAGGGTTGAGTACAGTGAGCTCACTGTCATGAGCTTTGTGATATGGCGCGCTATCCTGCCTGTGGCAGGCATCAGAAGATGAGCACACTGTGGTCAACAAGTAACAGACAACAATACTTAGGTCAGCTGTGGTGTTTAAACAATACTAATTTGGTACTAAGGGGCCAAAAGTGTGCCAAGAAAATATCCCCCACACCATTACATCACCACCAGCAGCCTGAACTTTGAATACAATGCAGGATGGATCCATGCTGTCATGTTGTTTCTGTTGTAGCAGAAATTAAGACTCATCAGACCAGTGATCTCGTCTTACTGTAGCCCAACTGTTTCTGGCATTGACGTGTTGTGCATTCAGAAATGCTCTTCTGCATATCTTGGTTATGAGTGGTTATTTGAGTTACTTTTGCCTTCTGTTTCTCATTTCTAGCAGCGACAAGGCATTTTCTCCCACATAATTGCTGCTCACTGGGTATTTTCACTTTTCGGACCATTCTCTGTAAACCCTAAAGATGGTTAAGTGGGAAAATCCCATTAGATCAGATATTTCTAAAATACTCAGACCAGCCCGTGTGGCACCAACAACCATGCTCAAAGCCACTTAAATCTCCTTTCTTCCCCATTCAGATGCTCACTTTGAACATCAACAGGTCGTCTTGACTGTGTCTACATGCCTAAATACATTGAGTTACTGCCATATGATTGGCTGATTAGATATTTACATTAACAAGCAGTCAAACAAGCTTTATTTTGCTGTACCATATACAGCAAAATAAAGCTGGTGACTGTATGCTATACTGTATATGTTCTTCCTATCCTGGACATAAAGAGATTGCTTGCAAAAGCAATTCCCATACTACAGTATATGTTATTTGTGTCAAAATAACTGAGCCACAGAGAGGCCGTGGCACTCTGCCTTAGAAACATCAAATGGGCTCCTTACAAAATTACAGTTGATTTAGCACAAAATTTGCAGACTATTTTCATAGCAGGTTGAGCTGCAGTAGAAGAATAGCAGTACAAAGAGGAGAATATAGTAACTCATTCTGCTGAAGGTGCACGTTATTGTCAGATAAACTTTGGAGCAAATACTAACACAGAACAAAGACATCTTATCTTCCCGATTACTTGACTTAAAACTGAATTGCTCCATTGTTGGTTTCACCAGGATGAGCAATCACAGTGACCAGGAATGCCTTTAGTCAGGGGCGTAGGAATGAGTTTCCTATTTGGGGGTGGGGGGGCATATCGGAAACCTGACAGATCCATAAATACTCTGAGAAAAGCATTAAAAAAATGCTATTTTATCTTTTACTTTCTTATTTTTCAAATGTTTCTTGGAAAAATAGTGTTGTGTACACTTATATGATTGCATGTATCATTTACATATGTATATGTTTTATAATTGTAGGATGTGGGCAAACTGGCTTGATCACAGATAAATGTTACCAGTGCATACATAACTGTTACCAGTGCATAGTTGCCAGTGCACAGATAAATGTTACCAGTGCAAAGATAAATGTTGCCAGTGCAAAGATAAATGTTACAAGTGCACAGATAATTGTTACCAGTGCACAGATAATTGTTACCAATACACAGATAAATATTACCAGTGCACAGATAAATGTTACCAGTGCACAGATCAATTTTACCAATGCACAGTGCACAGATAAATGTTACCAGTGCACAGATAAATGTTACCAGTGCACAGATAAATGTTACCAATGCACAGTGCACAGATAAATGATACCAGTGCACAGATAAATGTTACCAATGCACAGTGCACTGATAAATGATACCAGTGCACAGATAAATGTTACCAGTGCACAGATAAATGTTACCAATTCACAGATAAATATTACCAGTGCACAGATAAATGTTACCAATGCACAGATAAATGTTACCAGTGCACAGATAATTGTTACCAGTGCACAGATAAATGTTACCAATGCACAGTGCACAGATAAGTGATAACAATGCACCGATAAATGTTACCAATGCACAGATAAATGTTACCAGTGCACATATAAATGTTACCAATGCACAGTGCACAGATAAATGTTACCAGTGCACAGATAAATGTTACCAATTCACAGATAAATATTACCAGTGCACAGATAATTGTTACCAGTGCACAGATAAATGTTACCAATGCACAGTGCACAGATAAATGATACCAATACACAGATAAATCGTCCCCTTAGAATTATAAGGTTCTGACATTTTTGAAGAAACTGAGTTATTGTCATATACTTATTTGCTGACCACTTATGAACAATATGTAAGAGATTTTTTTCAAATATATATATTTTTGGGTGTTTTATTCACAAAATAATAAGGTTCTATCTGCAAAATCAAGCTTTAACTTGGTACTATAAGGTTCTATCTGTGAACCAATAGGCACTTGAAATGTTCACACGAGAGCCAATCAGGCTGCTTCTTTTTTGTAATGTTGGTGCCCAATGTCAAGCAAAGGAGCAGAGGAGATGCTAGAGAAAATGTTTCATGGTAAGCTGGGGCTCTTTACAAGACATCTAAAGCTTGAGTATTTGAACAGACAGAAGTACTAATGGCAGGAAAATTCTTAACTTTTGATTTCTTTTTTTTTAGATTGCACTGAGCTGTTTCTTTGCACTGTTAGCTACGAAGCTAGCGAGCTAACACTAGTTTTGTATTGTCTGTGGTCAGTGCTAAAAAACAAACAGTGTAGTTGGTAATATTGAGAATAGTCAAAGGTCATAATATAAGTTACCTCACGTATAAAATATTATTGATTGAAGAATGACTTCAGATTTTAATATATTCTATGATCTAGCAGTGGTACCATGCTAATGAGCTCTGTCTATTTTTATTTCTGTCATCAAACTCCAGAAGAGCAAGTAAAAGAAAAAAACACCAGAAAAGGGACGGCAAAGAAATTGTTACATTTTTCCTGAATAAATACAACCGAAAGAAAACAGTTCATTGTCAGTGACATCTTTATAGCAGAATGATTTTAATTAAAGATCCAAGTTTAAAAAATCTACCTTTTAAGTAGGATGAGTTTTTATTTGGATTTTTGTACTCAGTGGACATGGACTCAGAATCTAAATGTTTTTCAGAATTTTAAAGAATGCTTTTTCAGGTAGATTGCAGCTTGTAAAATTTAAAAAGATCTAGGCTAAATGGGGAAAAAAAACATGGTAAATTATCCAGAATTTGTTTGGCTCTCTGTACAAATTTTATTGAAATTTGAGTTTGTATACGCCTCCTAAATTTATATCAAATGTTTATTTTGTTCTATTTAATTATTATAAATTTTATTTTTACTTGTTGGTTTTCATATAATTATATGTTGAGTTATCTTAAGAAAACTTTGGAAAAATAAAGGATGGGAAAAAAGAGGGCTCAGTCTGCCAACATGAGTTTAATGAAAAGTTAGATTTTTTTTTTTTTTTATTGTACAATTTTAAAATTGTGTAATAAATGTTGTGCCGCAAGGCGGCATGGTGGTTAACACTACTGCTTCACAGCTAGATTGACATCTAGGTCTGGGTTCAATTCCACCTTGGCCTGGGTCTCTCTGTGTGGAGTTTTCATGTTTTCCCCGTGTCTGTGTGGGGTTCCTCCCACAGTCCAAAGCCACGCAGTTACTGGGGTTAGGTTAACTGGTCACTCTAAATTGCCCATAGGTGTGAAAGGTTGTCTGTCTCTCTGTGTTAGCCCTGCAACAGGCCGGTGACCTATACAGGGTGTATAGGTCCCCCACGGCCCTGAACAGAATAAGCGGAAGAGAATGGATGGATGGAGATGTTGTAGCATTGAAACATTCAAAGATAAAACTTTGTCAAGCATCATCTTCTTCTAGTAAAGGGAATGGAAATGTGTCCGTAAAAACAGTTTGCCATGAAAGAAGAAATTTTAAAAAATGTCACAGAATTCATTAAATTTGATTTAACCATACTTGTGGAGACTCTATTATATCTATAATTTTATGGTTTAAAACTTACTATAAGTTAACTATTTTTCATTCCTTGAAAATCAGTAGTAGTTATCACATTTTGCAGATAGAACATTATAATTCCAAACAAAAAAGGAGTTTTTAGAATTAGAAGGTTCTATCTGCATTATACTTGTTCAACCCCCCCCCCCCAAAAAAAACCCATTTGCACATTTAATAGGATTTTGATATTACTGATTTAGAATACATATAAGATGTGTTTCATAATCATGTGTGAACAAGACTTATTCCATGTGTAATTTTTGCTATACAGAGTGCAAAAACTTTAAAGCTCAATATCTCAAAACTGGTCAGAACGTAGATAGAACCTTCTAATTCTAAGTGGACAAAATGTTACCAATTCACAGATAAATGTTACCAGTGCATAGACAAATGTTACCAGTGCATAGATAATTGTTACAAATGTATAGATAAATGTTACCAGTGCATAGACAAATGTTACCAGTGCATAGATAATTGTTACAAATGTATAGATAAATGTTACCAGTGCATAGACAAATGTTACCAGTGCACAGATAAATGTTACCAGTGCACAGATAAATGTTACATAGTGTTCAGGTCAGTACACCACAATAAATTGAATTGTTCTTCTTGTTTCGAGTCAGTAAAAACTGAAAATATATAAATTATGATGGCAAAGCTGTGGTGTTGGATTGAGTTAGATGTCACAGTGTTTATACTGTACGGTCATATTGTATGTATGGTCAAGTATTAAGCACTGTGGTGACAGTTAAGGGTACAGATAGAGGGGTTAAAGGTGTGTGTGTGTGTGGGGGGGGGCAGAGAGTGAATATCAGTACCTGTAGGTACTTGCAAATGTAGCTGCTGTTTAGTGCTACAGTCTGTGTGAGAAGAAAAAAAAAAAGAAGCTATTGTTTGCTTTGGCACTCAGTGTATGCGTACAGAAAATTAGCAGCAATGTGGTGAAGGTTTACTGTCACAGATAAACCTCCTGGACTGTTTTCACGGCCCTAATTAGAAACTAATAACACCTCCATTCTGCTGCCAAAACAAACCATTTTTCTGTGAAAGGGTTGGGCTCCATGTCTGACTCATGCCACCCCACCTCTGCTTTGTTTTCAGTTAATTCATGTTAATGCTGCATCTTTTGCTTTTCAAAAATGTGAGTTGTGTGAAAGAGAAAGCTTATTCTCCTGAGACTTTTATTTTAATGAGATAATAGTACCATCACTGTGTCTGGATTTTACGTTTTTGTTTTTTTTGTTTTTTTAATGCTCCACCAGGATCCTACATTGCTACTTTTTAAGGCGTATATTAAGTTCCTCAGTTACCTTACAGCTCTGGAGAAATATATTTTATATTAGCCATCTTTCCTCGACTTCATCATTAAATGCTGCAGAACCTTACCTAATAATAAATAAAAAGTTTTCAAACAGACGCAAAGAAAACAACTACTGCTGATGAAGTACCTAATGGTATTTTCCCATTTTGGTCCCCTAATGGGGCACTTACAGGCTTAGTTACTCATTTTCCACATGCAGAAATGTGCAAATTTGTTTTCAGTCAGACAAAATGACCAAAGTTAACTCTACAGGAGCTGCTGCTTCTGCTCCTCATCCATACTTCCTAGCATGCTCACTCTTGCCTTTTAATCTCGTACAGTTCTGTTCCACATTAAGATTAAAAGGCTCATTTCTGGCAGAGGGGCTCATGTGGTCTGCCATGTGTACCTCCACCCTCTTCCTACCTGGCAAAATATTGATGTTGGGTGTGGCAGGTTAGTCCTGACATTGCTTACTTGCATCAGTGTCATGGCAGGAGATGCAGTAAACAGGCTTTTTTTTCCCTGAGGAGCTCTGTTTCAGAAGGCTGTCTGAAATTCAATCAGCGGGGACTCGGACTAGAAACAGCTCCTGCATTTAAAAATACAAGATGCTGTAGTTGTGTGCTTGTTCTGGGTGTCAGTGAGATGTGAATTATGAGGCAAAAATCACATTTTTCATATTAAAACCTAATTTACAAAGTGTACAGAAGCAATTATGTACTTAGATGCCACAAATGTTGAATCCAATTCACCTTTTTCCCTGGGGCCCTCTGTTTATATCAGGGGAGAGTTTACTGAATGTGTGCTGAAGTCAACCTGAACTAGAGTTGTGAATAGCTCTGTAATCACAGGCAGAGGTATGCTTGAAACAAAGGAGCTGCAGTGATGTGTGTGTTAATCACATCTGATGGCAAACTTCTTTATTGCTGTTCTGAACAGCCAGAACAGTCAGACACAAGGTGAAAAGGCTTCAGCCAAAGTAAGGGCTGAGACTTGATAATGGTTCAAATGGGGATAATAGTGCACACTTTGAGGCAATCTTTTCTTGAAGGCATTCATGTTGCTTGTCCACCAAGAAATAGCTGCACGAAAAACAGAAAAAAAAGAGCTTGAGTGAGCTCGGTAGAGTTCCAATGTTAGGACAGTTTAGGTGTCTGTGTGGGATTTTATCTCCTCGCTGCCTGCCAATAACAGCTTTAATTACTCCTCTTTCATCCTCATACTGTTTAGATAGGTGAAATGTTTTTCAATCAGCGCTTATCCCCATTTCTCTGCTACTTAGGACCATCTTCTGTGATCAGCAATGATGATGACTCGGCCTCTCCTCTTCACCACGTCTCCAATGGCAGCAACACTCCTTCATCCTCAGAGATGGGCCCTGACGCGGTAATCATCGGCATGACCAAGATCCCAGTGATTGAAAATCCTCAGTACTTCAGAAGCACAAACAGCCTGCTCAAGACTGACACGTGTAAGTAGAAAAACAAAAACAAAAACAAAAAATGCACTTATCTTTAACATGTAAACAAATTAACTGGCAAATAATTTAAAATGGAACATTACAAGTTAGGTATGTATCCAGCTTTCTTTGCTGTCATGTCAGTGACCATGGAGCTGCTGCTGATAAACCGTAAGACCTGAGGGAAAAGTGCGAAAATAGAAAGTCTAATTATATGCATGTTTGTGTGTGACTGTTGACAGCATATGTTAGGCACACAACCATTCATAAATTCAAGACTTCCATGGATGACTCATACACATACCTGCGTGAAAAAGAACCAAATCATGCTCGAGCTCGTGAGTCACAAGTGGCTGATGTAGATTTTTCTGAGTGTGATAAGCCCCAATTTGTCCAGTCAGACAAGAAAGTGAGGAAAATGGACAAGCAAAATTATGATTAAAACAAAGTGTGAAGGCGAAAGTGACAAACATGAAAGCTTGAAAGCTTAGAGAAGAACAGAAGGAGAGACAAAGAGAGCAACAGACAAATAGGCAGACAGAAAATGCACAAGGATATTGACCTGGTCTATCAACATGACATTATGATTATTGGCAAGTTATAAAAGCTTCTCCAGGCTTTGGCCTTGTGTTGCAGTAAATTATGGGCCTGTGTGTGTGTGTGTGTGTGTGTGTGTGTGCGTGTGTGTGTGTGTGTGTGTTCCTTTTTTTGAGAGCAAGGTTTAGGTTGTATAATAATGGCGGACTGGAGGTCGACCTCTTCGGTCCCACATTATAACTAAAAGACTGACTGGGATTTATAGCCAAATGACGAAGAATAAAAGCGCTCAGGATCAATGAAAGTCAATAACATACTGCTGTGAATGTGCATGCGCCTGCATGTGTGTTTTTATATATTGCAGCCATTACAACTATTACACTGTGCATGTCTTTGACTCACAGACAGGCTGCATAAATACTAAAAGTATTTGACCGATTATTTGGCACTCTGCCTTTTCAGACCCGTACAATAGCCTTTGATGCAGACAGTTTGGCAAAGTGGCACATAGTTGAATGCCAGGAACTGAACTCTTTTTAAACAGAGGTCTTAACCAGCTTGTGTCCTGTAATATTGAATGCAGGAGGAATCAGCAGCAGGTACACGTCTCTGCTTAAATGATCACACAGGCCTCTTTCAGCAATAAAGCAACAATTACGCTGCTGAGATGATGGATCCACATGTAATTATAGGAAATGCTAGTGTGCTGCAAAGCTTTGGCTGTGCAACTGTTTTCTTAAGTGAGCACCTCATTAAAAATAATGATATTAGAAGAGTTTGCATTGTTGGAAAGAATGTCACAAACATTACGACAGAGCTTTGTAATGTTTGTGGTAGGTGGTAACTGTTGTGTTTATCTTTTACTAATCCCTCATACTGTATATACATAAACTTAAAACCAAAATAATACTGATACTTTTGAATAAATGTGTGTATTCTCCCTACATTTACTATCATATTACATATATCTTTCCACTAAACCTCTCTGGATATAATTTGGAAATTCTATTCTATCGGGAAAAGCCTTTGCTAAGTGCAATTAATTCCTTTGGACAATAAAACAGAAATCAGGCCAGGCAGATAACCATGCACAAGATTGTTTTACTGAAGACTAGAGCTGAATGGTTGAGAGCCAGGCTGGAGTTCCTTGAAGGTGACTAGGAGCTGCTGAGTTGGCTTGACTGACGAGTGGCAGGCTGACACGTTGTGGCAGATTGAGCACCGCAAGGCAAACTGGCAGTGAACCCGAGACAGAGGGGGCATACACTTAACATGGCTTCAAACAAGATCAAGTGAATACAAAAGCTAGGCATGTCCAATGTGTTACTACCAGGCTGGCAAAAATCTGGCAGGGAATGGAGCATAGACTCAGGCATATGAGCTGCAGAGCTTGATTAGAGAATGGATCACAGGTGTAGCTGAGGCAAGAAGCAGGAATAAGGTGCTGAGCCATGCCAAGACTAACATGGTGAACATGGCGAAAATGGCTACGAAAAATGTTTTTGAAATTTTAAAAATAATTGAACTAGGGGCCACAGCTCAGGCTGCAAACCCAGTAAATCAACTAAACCAACTGATTGCTGGTGCTTGTAGTCATTTCCTCTAATGTACAGAATCCTAAAACAGAGTCATACTACCACATATAAAAGACTGATGATAAATATTAAGGTGGCGCAAGCAGACAGTTAGCTTGTGTTAGCATAAAAACAGGAGGAAACAGCTAACCTGGCTGCGTCCAAGAAACTGTCAGAGTATGGTGAACACCCACATGCAGGACCCAACAGGATAAAGAACAAATAAACTGAAGGTGAGTTTTAATAATTGATAAATAATGCAAAAATAAACAAAATTTAAGCAGTGAGAAGAAAAAACTGGAGATTATAAAGAAGAACATAACAAATGCTGTAACAAAGAGTAAGGGGAAGACAGGCCTATTTATACACTGAGGGATGATTGGGTGAGGGATCAGGTGAGGGCAATTAGACAGGGAGGAAGAAAAATCAAAGCAAGCCACAAGAGAAATCAACTATCAAAGCAAATTAGGAAATGAACAACCAATACTAAAACAAGGAGACACTGAAACATGAAAGAAAACTACTAGCTTATTCAGGGGTAACTGTTGGAGCTTGTTTCTGCCACTAGACAAATAAATAATTGCTATCCATAAGTCAAAAATGTAGGTTATTATCTCAAAAAACAAGTGGAAACAAGCTTCCACAGATAACAGAGCGACCACATATAACGACATCGACAAATCAGAGGGGAAAGAAGTAAATCTAACAAAAGCAAAGCAAAGAGACTAGAGACTAACTTACACATAACTCGCTAATTTAAAAAGAACCAAGACTCAGAATCACAAAAATAAAGATTATCTCTAGAATGACAGTTGAATCAAAATACAAAAATATAATAAGCTCTGATGTCATGAATATAAATCCACATCCACATATGAGAATCAGCGTCCCCAAATTCATATTAGCCAAGAATACAAAATTGACATGACAGAAACATACTGTGTGCCCACCAACATCTACAAAACTCAGTAATGTACATTAATACTAAAACCACAATGTAAAAGACTCATTCCAGAGAGAGAACTGGAGTCTAGTTGTTTCATTTTCTTAGTCTTTGTGAATCAGAATCAGAATCAGAATCAGGTTTATTTTGGCCAAGTATGTTTACACACACAAGGAATTTGGTTCCGGTTGATGGTGTCTCTCTAGTATTATACAGTGTCCTATAATTTAACTTGTGCTAAGCTAAGCTAACCGAGTGCTGGTGCTGATTCTACAGTATATAGTCTGTTTATTCTGACATGATATGAGTAATATGAATCTTTCCAGATTACCATAGCATAAAAGTGAGCAATAATATTTCCTAAAATATCAAACTACTCCTTAAAAGACTCAAATTTAAACATACTGGGTCATAATGCTAAAATTATAAATACCAAACAAAAAAAAAAAAGTTTTTCATTGTAGTATTTACATTCAATTAGAGATTACTGAGGACTTGATATCAATATCCTTAGCAGCAGCCCTGAAAAAGTGATTTTTCTTTCATCATCTTTGTTACAGCATCCTCTTAGCTTTGTGTTCAGTATCTCAATTCTGCCACTACTTCCATATGAGTAAGTCCTTTTTTTTTTGTATCTGGGGAATGGGGGATTTACATCACTCTGGAAAATGTTATTCATAAATCAACATGTGCTGACTGTATTTGAAGACACCCATTTACACACACACAGGCTTACACACAAAATTTAGGTCACAATTAGCTACGCTTGCTGGTAGGAGGGCACAGAGTCAGAAGGCAGAGTGGAACAGCAGGAAAAGTCAGTGTCATGACATTATTTGCGTGCTGAACTTGAAGAATGTTTGATGTTTCTGGCTGTCCTCTTCTCAAAGCATCTGTCAAACACGACTGTGTCACTGACCTATCACATTGCTCGATTCAAAGTACCGAACTCAGATTTTCCAAGCTGTTCAAGCTGTTTTATGTCTGCATTCAGCGCAATGGAAAGAATTTGGGCAGATGAGAGGAATAGGAACGGAATAAGAAGCAGATGGCAAACGGAGAATAATTATGTCCCGAGACATTAATTTATTTGGGAGTTCATAACATGCTGATGAAGGATAGGTGTGAGAGAAGGCTCTAAATGATGTGGAGAGAGTGGTGGAAAAATGAGGGAAGGGTGGCAAAAAGGTGGAAGATGCAGGGGTCGATGGGAAATATTATTCTTCTTGATGTTAATATTGTAAGCCCTGTCATAAACAATTCATGGAAAAAGAATAATGGGGCAACAGAACGGGGAAAGAACCTGTGCCTGGGTTTTAATGTTCAGAGGATGTTGATTAAAAACTGAGATTAAAACAGCTAAGAGGAATGACAACAGGGAGAGATTAATGGCGAAACAGAGGGACGCTAAATAAGGAAGGTGAGAGTAAGATAATGAGAATAGATGGAGGGATGTAAATGAGGGAAAATGAGTGAATACGATAAGCATGGAAAATGGGTACTAATTAGGAAAAACATCAGAGAGTAAGTGTGTTAAGTCTGGTAAATGGCGAATTATATTTTAGTAGATCTTAATTAAGGATTCTGATTGAGGAGAAGGGGTGCGATATGTCGCACGGCACGTAGAGACGCAGTGTAACAAAGAAAGTGAGGTGGAAGACAGATTGTAAACTTGGCAAAAGGAAGGCAGCTGAAAAGCAAAATTATTTCATGATTGAAATATGGCCATTAGAAATAAAAGAACTTACTCTTTTACACTCTTGATAGACAATAAATGCTAATTCTTGAATATGTGCAAAATACATGCACCAACACTGGAAATCGTACCAACAAAGACACAAAAAAAACCCAGCAGGAAATGTTGCGAGAACAACCACATCTTCCTGAAAAGGCGGTACGGGAAGCGCTGGCCTGCAAACATCAATTTATTTGCTATTTGAGGATGTTAATTAAGGAGAAGTGGTGCAAGGCATTTTCATGGATGAATGCTTATTATACAACTGCAGTAGGAAAATGGTGCGGTGAGGTAATTAGCTGGTGGGTAGCTTTCTTGTAGGGATGTGGGTTTATTGTGTGCACATGTTACACAGGGAATTGTGGTGATCTGTGACATGCTGGGGTTTTTTAAGTTCTAGGAGAAATAGATAATAATTAACAGATGATAGCATAATTTATAAACACTCAACTTGTATTCACACTGATACCTCTACATTATGTACTCGGCTTTAGATTTTATATTTACATGCTACTGATTTGCAACAGCGGAAGGTACGTAGTGACTAACCCTTTTCTCAATTTTTAGTAGATGCATTTCACCAAAATTAAAAAATATATACATACCCTAAGCATATATGCAGGTGCTTATGGAACAACTTATTTGACCAAATTATACCAAACTACCTGCTGGCGGAATATATCTTTCACATGTTGCAACAGCTTGGTTTTTAGGCCGTCATGGGAAACCTTGTCATCTGAGTATAATATTAAAAGGTGAATTGTAGCAGAGTGCATGACTTGTTTAGTTTATTCTGAAATTAAAATCTTTCCTCAAACATGACCACAGTATTTTTCTGTTTAACCATACAACACAAGGAAAAAAGTCTTTTGTTTGTCCATTCATTCATTTTCCTAACTGCATATCCAATTTGGGGTCACGGAGTGACTGGAGTCTATCTTAGCTGTCACAGGTTAAGAGTTCGGGTACATATCTTGTATAGAACCAAAAAATTGGAAATTTGTTACTGCAGATCATAGTTCCTTTTTTTCTTAAATCTATCTCAAATTGCATTTGGCACAGCAAATTAGTGGCATGTAGACATACAGTATTATGTAAAAGTCTTGAGTCACTCTTCATTTTTACCTTGCTTGGAAAATAGACACAGGAATTCATTGACAAATGGGCAAATAGACATGGAGAAACAGTATATATGAAAAAAAAAACAGAGTCTGTACAATTCTAACAAGTTTGAAAGTCAATATTTGGTATGACCACCTTTATTCTTCAACACAGCCTGAACTCTCTTAGTCAGCTTTCTTGTCTTCAGGAATAGTTCTCTCGGCTTCTCGCAGGACATTCAAAGCTTTTTTTGTTTTCGATGTTGGCTACCTTTTTTTTCTGTTCTCTGTCGAGATGATCCCACACTGCTTCAATAATGTTGAGGTCCAGTCTCTGGGGAGGCCAGTCCATGACTGATAGTGTTCCATTGTGTGTTATTCTATCCAGATATCCAGATATACTTTGGCTGAAATACATTGGCTGGAATCAAACCCCAAACCATGAGAAAACCTCCACCATGTTTTACAGATAGCTGTAGGCACTTACTGTTGTACCTCTGTCTTTGTCCTCCTCTGTACACACCGATGATGATTTGAATCAAAACTTTCAAATTTGGATTCATCACTCCATATGGCGTGCTTCCATACTGTAGATTTTTTTAGTCCAGTTCTTGTGTAATTTGACATACCTCAGCCTTTTCTTACTGTTCCACCCTTCCACCATTTCTGATGAGGCTTCAGTGAACAGTGGATAGATCATCTGAAGGGCCACATGCATCTCGCAGGTCCTCTGTCGGGTCTTTGCTGTATTTTTTTCCTATTTCTTAGGGACATGACTACACTGTGAATACTGTGAGATACTGTGAATCTCCCGTAGATAGGTTATAGTTTTTAGGGCCCGCCACTTCTTTTGTCCTCCACTTGTCCAGTTCGCTCAAACCTTTTAAGGGCACACTGCACACCATATACCAAGTTTTAAACTGATAGCAGTTTGAGAGTCATCTTGTTCGTGTAAAAATGCAATTTTATGTCTGTCAAACTGTGTTATCGTTGGCATTTTTCATGGATTCAGTGAAGGAAATGGGAATACCTCACACTGTCTCAACAAAAAGACCTGCACTTTGGGATTTTTGGGGGGCCTTTTTACTGTGTTTTTGTGACATTGACCAGCAGGATCTCAAATATATATTTCACACACAAGATATCAAACTGAAAGAGAGTCTAAAAAGGATAGACAACACATACTGTCCTCTTTGCACCACCCACATTTTATTTTTGTACTTTTTAGGCTTTTTTGAACACAGGACAGATGGCATGATTTGCATCCTTTTAATGTGTATTCTTGTTTAGTTTTCTTGTTTGGCAATTCCTTCCCAGTAACTCACAAAGGTTACAAAGAAGGGCAAGAGAAGATTTGTAGGTGATGACATGTAGTCTGTCATATGTCTCTGCTGAGTCATGGTAAGAATTTATGACTATATAACTGTGTACCACTGGCTGACTCAAGAACACAACACAAAAATATTGTGTGTTCTTGACCTGGAATTAGATGAATATCTTTTGAATAGCTTATGTAGACCAGCTTCTCTTTTCTCCCTTTGTCTGCTGGTATAGTATTAGGTTAGGGTAGACCTCTGTAGCTTACAGTGTAGATCAATGCAGCTTCTTCAGAGAGTCTAGCTGAGCTTTAATGTGATATTCTGAGTGGACAGCTTTTCTTCAAATGCACCTCTTAATCACATCGCACATAAATCTCAGCTCGTGGTGTTTTCTCTCTCTCTCTGTGTGTGTGTGTGTGTGTGTGTGTGTGTGTGTGTGTGTGTGTGTGTGTGTTTTATATTCAGGAGTTAAAGAAGCGCAGGTATTACAGGATAATGTGTTTCTTTGCATGTAGACAGTTGCACATTTTGGCTTGCAATCAAAAGATAGGGCTTAACTAGGTTATTGTAAGGGCACCAGACTGCTAATCATTCTGCAGGATAAAACCTTGTATCATAATTGGTGAGATGCCAAATTTTTTTTTTGAGAAATCAGCTGGCGTGGATTCACGAGTTACTTAGCAACAGAGAGCAGAGTTGTCGACTCTGATCCAACTGTGGATGAGCAGAAGGCACAAAGAGGTTAGATACATGAAACAAGCAGAGAGAGACACGTTTTTCAAATGTACATTACTCTAAAAACAGAGTTGAAATTATATATAAC
The DNA here is from genome assembly GCF_007364275.1 of Archocentrus centrarchus. Lineage (NCBI taxonomy): Eukaryota > Metazoa > Chordata > Actinopteri > Cichliformes > Cichlidae > Archocentrus > Archocentrus centrarchus. Next base: position 11,653,744 of record NC_044354.1, read on the forward strand.
AAAAAGAAGGAACTTGCTTGTTTACTGTTCCATTTATATGATTCATAAAGACATAAAATATGTATGCAACACAAAAAATCCCCAGATATACAGTACATACAGTATAATCCTTTTTTTTCTTTGCTTCAAAATAAAAATGAATGAGAGATGAAAAGATGCCCCCAAGAACAGGACTATATCTGTATGTGGATTGTGAGTGACAGAAACCATTTATTTTAACATCCTTTTCTCTTTAGAAAAACACGGGGTTAGCATGCCCTGCAGCTGTGCTTTTTGTTCAAAAAGGAGAAAAATCTGCAGCTTCGTATTATCAGAGATAAATTGTTGTGTGAGTAAAAGTTATTTTAAAAATCACTGACAAGTTTCAGCTGATGCTTTAGTGTATGGGCAAATACAAGGCTGCAGAAAACAAGTAAGTAACAACTGGGCATTTTAGAGAAGAGTAAAAATAGATTAAATTATTCTTGTAAATATTGGCTACTTACTGGGTAATAGTGCTGAAAGAAAGTCAGTGATGAGAACATTGCTCTTACAGTGTAATTACAGACTAATAAGTGAAGAAAAGCAACACTTTATATTACAGACCTCATGCCTCATCAAGGCTGTGTGCTGTGCACGCTGCAGTTTTACTCATTAACAGACATTGCTGTGATGTGTAGGAGAAAATACAATTTAAAAGAAGGAAGGTTTATTACGACTACACTTTGTGGATTTATTATCATGCGTCTTCATGCGTGATAGGAGACAATGTTTGGGTGATACTTTTGTCCTGCATCGCAGAAGCTCATAATGGGTACACTGCAAATATACCACACTCAAGTACAACTGCACTAGGTTTCTATTGTTATCTGAGGAAGAAAGGGAATATTAAAGTCATGTTATTATATAACTTATAGAACTACAGCACTAATTGTTTATGTCTAATAAGGTGTTTGATTTCTTTAATGGCAGAGCAAGAATAAGAAATGTGAGCTATCCCTAACTTCATGTGATCTGTAGTGTTCCTAAAATGAAGTCTTTTCTTCTTCATCTTCTTATTCTGCAGTTGTTCAGCATATTAAAAGACATAACATTGTGCTGAAGAGAGAGCTGGGAGAGGGAGCCTTTGGAAAAGTCTTCTTGGCTGAGTGTTATAACCTCTCACCTGACCAGGAGAAGATATTGGTGGCTGTCAAGGTAATGTGGAAGTCTTGATGGGTTTTTTTTGCAAGTTACCAAGAAATGTATTTCAGAATCAGACTAATTAATTAGACTAATTAATTTCATGTTGGTCAGGATACGAAAGAAACACTAACTTTTTATTTTTATTTTTTATGTCACTTAAAAAAAAAAATACAGTACCAGTCAAAGGTTTGGACACACCTTCTCATTCAATGTTTTTATCTTTTGAATTATTCCAACTACATTGTAAATTAATACTGAAGTCATCCAGACTATAAAGGAACACATAGGGACTTGTAGTCAACTTAAAAGTGTTAAACAAACCAAAATATGTTTTAGATTTTAGATTCTTCAAAGTAGCCACCTTTTGCTTTGATTACAGCTTTGCACACTCTTGGCATTTTCTAAATCAGCTTCATGAGGTAATCACCTGAAATGGTTTTCCAACAGTCTTGAAGCAGTTCCCAGAGGTGCTGAGCACTTGTTGGCTGCTTTGCCTTCACTCTGCAGTCCAACTCATCCCAAACCATCTCAGTTGGGTTTAGATCAGGTGATTGTGGAGGCCAGGTCCAACACTCCATCATCCTTTTCCTTGGTCAAGTAGCCCTTATATAGCCGGAGGTATGTTTGGGGTCATTGTCCTGTTGAAAAACAAATGATGGTCCCACTAAAGCACAAACCAGATGGGATGTCACTGCAGAATGGTGTGGTAACCATGCTGGTTAAGTGTGCCTTGGATTGTGAATAAATCACCAACAGTGTCACCAGCAAAGCATTCCCATACATCACACTTCCTCCTCCATACTTCACGATGGGAACTACACACGTAGGAACCATCCGCTCACCTTTTTTGCATCTTACAAAGACACGGCATTTGGAACCAAAAGTCCCAAATTTGGACTCATCAGACCAAAGGACAGATTTCCACTGGTCTAATGTCCATTCCTTGTGTTCCTTGGCCCAAGCCATTCTCTTCCTCTTGTTGTTCTTCCTTATATGTGACTTCTTTGCAGCAATTCAACCATAAAGTCCAGATTCACACAGTCTTCTCTGAACAGTTGATGTTGAGATGTGTGTGTTACTTGAACTCTGTGAAGCATTTAGGTGGGCTCTTATCTGGGGTGCTGTTAACATGCGGTTTCTAAGATTGGTAACTCTGATGAACTTATCCTGTACAATAAAAGTAACTCTTGGTCTTCCTTTCCTGGGGCGGTCCTGATGAGATCCAGTTTCATCATAACATTTGATGGTCTTTGCGACTGACCTTGAGGATACTTTCAGAGTTCTTGAAATTTTTCAGATTGACTGACCCTCATTTCTTAAAGTAATGATGGACTGTCAATTTTTTTTTTTTTTTTGCTAACCTGAGTAGTTCTTGCCATTATATGGATAGGGCTATTATACCAACTCTACCTCATCACAACACAACTGATGTTTTCAAACACATTAAGAGGGCAAGAAATTAACTCTTGATAAGGCACAGCTGTTACTGAAAGCCATTCCAGGTGACTACCTCATAAAGCTGACTGAGAAAATGTCAAGATGTGCAAAGCTGTGCAAGAGGTGCCTACTTTGAAGAATCTAAAATATAAAAAATATTCTGTTTTTGTTTTTTTTAAACAGTTTTTTTTACTAAATAATTCCATATGTATTTCTTCACAGTTTGGATGACTTTAGTATTGATCTACAATGCAGAAAAATTTTAAATAATGAAAACCACTGAATTAAAAGGTGTGTGCAAACTTTTGACTGGTACTATATATGTTTTTTGAGGCAAAGAAAATTCCTGACTCTCGGATTGTATCTTAATTTATTTATTATTTACCATCTGTTTTCTGATGGCTTATAGTTCATAAATATGCAATTATTGTGCGGTCAACTGCAGGGATTGCTGTGAAAAATGCTTTTAATGAAGGTTTTATAAAGCAAAGTCCAGAAATTTTAATAAAATATTTGTGTGCAACAAAACAAACAAGTTACTGTAAGTTTCAAAATGAGATATTTTTGGAAAGTGATGATCCCACGGAATGATTGATCATATCAAAAAAAAGCTCACAATGGTATTATTCAAGGTGAAATTATTTTTTAGTCCACAGTATTTAGATATGACATCTGATACCTGAAATACATTTAAAATATTGAACATGTTACAGCAGTTCCTGAAATAGATACATGGTATTTTGAAATAAAATCCTTATTGTGGCGTCAGCACAGTGTTTAGAATCCATGTTGGTCTCCATTTCCTCTGCTATTGTTGGAAAGTCACTCTTTTCAAAGATTTCTCTGCAAGAATGAAGCGGAATTAGACCCAAAAACCTCTGATTTCCAGGGTCAAATATAATGGTTTCCCAGGGAGCATCCTCCCATCACATCTGTGTCCATCAGTCTCTCCATCTTGTCTGCTTTTTCTGCTGTTCTGCAGTGAAACAGGATCTGAATGGTGAAGAACTTCTCATTAACTATACATGACCTGTGAAAGAGCCCCCTTTGCCCCTGTCCTTTTCTATCCCTCACTTCCTCTGTTCTCTACACCTCCAGTTCTCATGTGCAGTCTTTTTTTTTCTTTTTCCTCAGTTTTCATTCTGGCACTTGTCTCTTCTCAAATCCTACACCTACTTTTCTCTTCCTACATTTCCTGTTTGCTTCCAGCTTAGCTCTGAACCACCTGCTGATGTATGCTGCCAGCTTAGTTTCAGCTCAGAGTGAACACTTCACAAAACATGCACCTGGAATTCCTGGGCAGCAGCGTTCTTTGTTGTAGAACAAAATGCTTTGTTTTGCTGGCTACATGTCAAATCTGGTAAAAATAATTAAATACAAATAAATAAAATAACTTGCATTTCTCAGATTTCTGTATATATGTGGTTTCATGTAAGTGAAACATTTACTAGAAACTCCTGTCATTGAATTTGTTCTCTAAATTTCAGATGTGATTTAGACTTCTAATAATACTAATAATAGCAGCGCTGCCATCTGTGGAACAATAGGTCAGCTTGAATCCCGGCCAGGACTTGCATCTAGTAAAGGTCCCCAGGCTAGGCCCCATGCTTACCTACCTTGGAATATGAGCAAGAGATATATAATTGAAGCCATGTTGGCTCGGATGTTGCCCGGATTAAGATTTGCATCAGGTGTTGGGGAACCAGGCCATACTGATTATAAGTGGGCTACTGGAACACAGCATAAGTGGACAAGGCACGAGAATAGGGAACTGTGGAACGCTACTACACATGTAACCACAATGAAAGGGGTTACATGAAGAGGATGTAGGACTTATGAGTCTATGGATTCTTCTAAAGCCAACTTCCAGACTAACATCAAAAGAATCAGTGTTCCGACATCCATAAGAAGCAACTGTTATTGCAAAATGATGATGAGGAGACGCACCGGGATGGGCTAACTGAAGGCTGAACCATCCTGATCCTCAGAATCTGGTTCCATCCAACTACCAGCCAATAACCTGCCTCAGGACAACACGGAAATTCCTGTTAGGCATCATAGCAGCTAAGATGAATAGGCACATACACAAATCGGCATCTGGTGTGGTGCTACACCCGCAGAGCAAATAATGGTAGGGACAGCTCCCTACCGTGCCTTGCTAACCATGCCCCGTGACTGGTAGGGACATAATGGACATTATTTGATATTGGTAGGGACATGCCCTTACTCTCCCTACCTAATTCTACGCCCCCGATTCCAGTCAGGCTGGCTCATTATAGCCCAGAGCAAACAGAAAACATGTTGAGCTGCAGACTAAATCAGAATTATTTAGGCCGACATAGAAAATACTGGTTATACTGGAAATGCTGTGGAGTTTGTGTTGCAGATAGTGCAGATCCCACCATGCAGCAAATTTGTGTTAATTACCTTGTGGTGTTTAACATGCGGTGCAGTTGGTTGTGAATATATTTGTCCCTCTAGTTTTTCCCACTTCTTTGTTCATTCCCTTGTGTCCATTCCGATAGTTACGGCAACTCCCTACAGGAATTTGCTGGCTGTAAGACCAGACTGGCTAACCTGTGCACCGCCTGGATTGACTAAAGGCTATGACTCAGTGCCAGACACAAGGATCCTGAAATGTCCAGAACTGTACAAGATCATCAGGACCCTAAGAGTCTTCATCAGGAATTCAATGGGGATGTGGAAAACAATGCTAGAGACCAACTTCAAGCCAATTACACAGGTCACGTCTCCACTGTTATTCTACTTAGACCTCAGCCAGATCATCAAATAGACTGGCTATTGATACTGACAACAGACTGGAGCAAACATCAGCCACCTTCTCTACATGGATGACATCAAGTTGTATGCCAAAGTGAATGAGACATCCATTCACTGATCCACACCATTAGGATTTACAGCAATGACAGAATGTTGGACTGGAAAAGTGTAGTCAGATGTTAACAAAGAGACAGAAGGTAGTCAGAACTGAGAGGACTGTATCAACAGAAGGTAACATTGCAGACATTGAGGATAGTTGTAAGTACCTTGGCAAATGGGAACCATGAAGTGGCCACTAGGAAAGTCGCAACCGCCAAGTACCTGCAGAGAGAAAGGCAAGTCTTGAGGAATCAGCCGAATGGGAAGAACAAGATCCGGGCAATCAACACCTGAGCCCTGACGGTCATCAGATAGCAGGCTGTCTGATGACCTGGTGAAAGTAGGTGATAGAAGAAATCAAGACAAGAAAGCTCCTTATTATGCATGGAGGGTTTCACCCCAAGGTCAGATCCCTGAGACTACGCTAAGTGGAAGAAAGGAGGCTGAGGAGTACTGAGTGTCAGAACCACTATCCTGGATGAAACAGCAAAGATCCACAAGTACATCAGAAAGATGGCCACCACTGATCATGTGCTTAGTGAATACCTCAGGCAGCAGAAACCTGAGAAAGAAGAGGAGTAAGAACAGGAAACATCATGGAAGGACAGGTACCTGCACGGCATGTACCAGCAGCAGATAGAAGAAGTGACAGATATCGAAAAATCATACCAACGGCTGGACAAAGGTCAACTGAAAGACAGCACAGAGCTACTAATCGTGGCAGCACAGGGACAAGCTCTAAGCACAAGATCGATAGAGGCTGGGGTCTACCAGACCAGGCAAGAGATACAGAGATGCACCTGAGACAATCCAGAACATAACAGCAGGGTGCAAGATGCTAGCAGGCAGGACATACATGGAATCCTATAACCAATGCCTCTTTTCCACTAGTACTGTACCTGAGCATGAGAATGGGAAAGAAAGGTGATTTATATTACTTTGAACGTGGCATCATTGTTGATTTACTGGAATTTTCTCTAAGGTTGACAAGAAAGGTCTAAAAAAAAAGAGAAAATATCTAGTGAGTGGCACTTCTCAGACAGACTCTGGTGAATTTGGTGTCAGCAACATGAACGCATGGATCCATCCTGCCTTCTATTAATAGTTCAAACTGGTGGTCGTGTAATTGCATGGCAGATATTTTCTTGTCACATTTTAGGACCATTAGTACCAACTGAGCATCATTTAAACACCTACCTGAGTATTGTTGCTGACCGTGTCCATCCTTCGAGACCACAGTGTACCCAACTTCTTATGAGGGCTTCTAGCACGATAACACACCAAGTCACAAAGCTCAAATCATCCCAAACTGGTGTTTTGAACATGAAAATGAGTTCACTGTACTCAAATGGCCTCCACAATCACCAAATCTTAATCCAGCACAACACCTTTGGGATGTGGTGGCATGGGAGATTCATGTCATGCATGTGCAGCTGACAAATCTGCAGCAACTGTGTGATGTTATCATATCAATATGGACCAGATTCCCTGAAGAATGTTTCTAGTCTCTTGTTAAATCTAGGCCACAAAGAATTAAGGCAGCTCTGCTGGCAAAAGATGGTCCAACCAAGTACTAGTGTAATTAATGAAGTGGCCAGTATACATATAGATATGGTATAACTGGAAACTGAAATGATAAACCAGGAGTTAGACTTAGACTCTGCACTCTACATCCAAATAAAGATGTCCATCATAAATATCTTGTCACTTCTAACCAGCTGCTTTTAATTAAAAGATGGAGAAATCAAATTAATAAAGACAGTTCCTCAAGGTTTTCTTGGCAAATGAAATGCCTTAAGATGCTTGAACACTCAGGAGGACACACACATCTGATCCGATCACTCGAAAGAGTGCTGAGTCTGTTGTAAAGATTTGATTTTAGAAACAAATTTGATTTGCCTGCAAGAGTTGCCAGAGTTGTTTAATAGAATCCCTGGCAAAAAATTATAGAATCACCACACTTTGATGATGTTCACTCAGCTTTTTTTTTTTTTATATACTTCTGAGTAAATAAATAAATCGCCTAAAATGCAACACCATGTCATAAATGAGTATTAGAATGCTTCTCTCTAGCCCACTGTAAACAAGTTTTGTTCTCTTTCTGTGTTAGTGCTGGTTTTCCTTTGGTTTTTCTGCATGAAATCCCATTTCATTCAGCTGATTTCTCACAGTTGTATTGCAAGCATTACCTTCTGTTTCTGCCCATTTGTTTTTCAGTTGTTTTGTTTAGCATTTTCTGTTTTTCAGACATATTACTTTGAGTTATTCCACTTATAACCTTCCCATTTTGTCTGTATTTGCTACAGATTTTTTTACACAGCTGACTGGGAACAACAAGCATCTCTTGCCACACTCCTTCTTGAAGGAGCTATATAATCCTTTCCATTGTTTGAGCTGACAGTTCTCTTGTTGGGGTCATGCTTCCTTTCAATCAGCCAGGTGCAGCAGCTTGTTAAGGTCTGCAAACGCTCTCTTTTAACTGCAGACTATTTTGCATATTTAAATTCGTGCAGGTATTTTTTTTTTTTTAGAAATGCAAATTACAAGGAGTTTCCATATTCTTTTCCCCAACCTCGAGTGATTCCATCCTGGTAGTGTGGTGATTCCATTGTTTTTGCAAACAGTAATTATTGTGCCCTGTACCTCCATTGTACTGTACAACATAAACCAAAGGAAGGAAAGGACTAAAGGTGACAGAATATGGATTCTGAGGAATGTACTTATTTTTAATATACCATGCTGTGCTTATAACGCCCTCTGTCATTCATACTACATAACAGGAACATGTTCTCAGTTGTATACCACATTACAATGACCTACACTCACTAATAGAGCTTAATGGGCCTGGCTTTAGAGTCGTCATTCATAATAGAGAAGCAAGTTTCGCTGTTACTGTATATTAAACACCGAGTTGTCATCACAGGCAAACTGCAACAAGCACACATTAAAAAAAATATGCATATGCACATGCACGCAGACAAGCCCGTGCATACTCATTTACACTTTTGCATTCTATCTGTCATGAACCCTTAACATTTTCAATAATGTTCCCTTCACACATGTATATGAGTCACCACATTTCTGAGCTGAAGGTTGTTGATTGCTTTTTATTTGTCCATGGACCTGAGTGTGCTCAGACTGGATGACTAACAGTGCAATATTATGAGTTTTAGCATGGGAATTAATGCAGCTTTCAGTACAGAAAGTCACACCATGATTTGTAATAGTCTCTGGCTCACAGGGATGTCAGTATTTTTCCTACACTCAACATTAATATGTTTTGCTCAATACTGTGATTAATATTGGTTGCAGTGGTCATTTGATCCTGATTGAGACCAGCGGTGCAATGACTACCAAAGTTTTTTCTTTTATTACATTTTTCTTTTCCAAATTTTTTTTTTTTAAAGGAGCACACAGTACACCATAAATTAGGCTTCAGGGGATCATCGTCAATCAGTCTGGGATAATGAGAAAAAGTGTCCGTGCTCGGTGTTTTATGTGCATGTTTTAATAAGTAACTTTTTGTAAAGATTTATAAGTTGTAAAAGCTTCATTGGACATTAATAGATCATTACAAATAAGTTATAAACCATACTAAGAACAAAGACTGGGAGTTTTCCGTATCACATTCGGTGCCTCTTATTTCCTCCTGCTGGCTTCTTTCAAAGTGAGAAACAACTGTGTTTGTGGTTTTCAAACATTCAGAACTGCACTAATATAAAAAAAACCACACTGAAAAAAACTTGCAACCCCAAAGCTGTTTTAATGGCTTTTCGTTGACCTATATAGCATCAGTAATCATTTTTATCCATTATTAATTCTATTAATTACAAACAATAAAACTGATCGCAATAAATATAACTGTAAAAGGCCCTACAGAGACCTCCAAGGAAAGTCAGCCAACTCATGTTTCCCATACATATTTGATATCACATTACACACTCAGATTTGGAGCATAGGCTTTCATATACTATCTGTAGTGTAATAATCATCTTCTTGCAGTATCACCTTACAGTCTGTCATGTGCATGACCAAGTCTCTGTTTCACAATACATCATTGTTAAATATAAGTGGATGGAGTTGAAATCTGGCTAATATTCTTGCATTTTAGTGCTGCTGATAAAAGGTCAAAGGTTGTTTCATTCTGAGCTTTCTAAGTCAATACTCTTGTAGACCTGTATTTGTAGTAGTAGCTTCTAGCTGCAATGATAGTACACAGACACACTCACCACACACTCATACAAGGTGGAAAGCTCATGTATATCCCTATCATATTCTGTAGGAAGACAATCAATTATTCATGTAGGACAAGCAAAAATGTTCTATATTTTTCTTCTTTAGATGTGAAATTAATACACATCCCATATCACCTTCATTTCCTGTAACCCCCCCAACACACACACACTCATTCACTCTCTGTCTTCATCGCTTTTGTTCACATACATTTGTCTTTTTTTGTCTCTGCCATGGATGCTTGTATTACACAACCTCCCTGACAGATTTCCTGATTCATGGAAGGGAGACAAAGATTAGTTTCAAAGGGAACAGGGAAATATAATGAATGTAAACAGTGCTGTACTTTGTAATGGCTAACATTAATATAAAATGTCCCCATCCTTTTCCTGCTCTGCCATCATATCAGTCCTTGTTTGGTGCCAGTAATTTCACACTGTTTGTGCCGTGTTGCTGTAACTCACTTTTACAAGGCAAGACACTTTTTTTATTTATTTTTTTACACAGTGGACCTCAGCCAAATAAATTGGAGGAGAATTAATCCACTATGAAAATGACCAATTGGCAGAAGTGTATGTGGCATAATGTGTGAGGGTTTCATTTGTCACTTTATTACAATGTCACTTTTGTTTGTGTGTGTGTTTGTGTGTGCAGACACTTAAAGAGGCCAGCGAAAATGCCAGGAAGGATTTCCACCGTGAGGCTGAGCTGCTGACAAACCTTCAGCATGAACACATTGTCACATTCTATGGAGTGTGCGTGGAGAGCGACCCGCTCATTATGGTGTTCGAGTACATGAAACACGGTGACCTCAACAAGTTCCTCAGGCATGGCTCTCCTCTTCATTATGTAAAATGGCAAATAGCAAAATCAAAAATGTGCTTTTCTCTAAAATGTTTTTATGAAAACAGAGTGATCAAAGAATCAAAGAAGATTAGGAAGCAGAGATTTACTTTGCTGTTGCTAATCTAGTTTAATCTTCTACATGCTCTCTCTTAGAGGGGCACATGTAACACAAATGATACACTGTTTTCCTGCTTTTTCTTGCAGGGCTCACGGTCCAGATGCAGTTCTAATGGCAGAGGGCCAGACCACCAGACCTGTGGAGCTGACCCAGTCTCAAATGCTTCACATTGCCCAGCAGATAGCATCTGGCATGGTCTACCTGGCATCACAACACTTTGTGCACCGTGACCTGGCCACCAGGTTTGTAACATACTCCATTAATACACATCGTGTTTGCTTGCTCCTAACAGATGCCAGATGTCTCATTAAACTGGAATTTCTGTTCTGATCCTTGAGGATTTTATTCAAAACTCATCATGACCAAGTAAAAACTATTGCTGATACCACCTCAAACAGTCTACCAAAGAAGACTGTAGCCATTAGTAGAACCAGTCAAGCTATCATGTACAGATAATCTGTCAAACAGTCTACATTTTGACATCTAAATCTTAAATAAGATATTATAATAATAATAATATATATGGTTGCAGTTTAATACCCTATATTTTAACTCCAGCAATGAACATCTATATTGAGTCTCACTGCAGTATTTTGCTGTTATTGTTCTGAACTTACTTTGAGTTTGATTGTGTTTGTTGTCCAAAAGGAACTGCCTGGTGGGTGAGAACCTGCTTGTAAAGATTGGAGACTTTGGCATGTCAAGAGATGTCTACAGCACTGACTACTACAGGGTAGGTGTATGTGTCGATATCTTTTCAGGCCTTTCTTTCAGCCTCCCCTTCTCCCTGCTGCATGGGTGCCTCTCCACTACTCCCTTGCATGAGCATGACTGACGGACGAGGGTTTGAGTAAGACACTTGCAAGAGTAGGAATGTGGCTAAATTAATTTAAAAGATATCCCATGTTTTCTGTGTGTGTGTGTGTGTGTGTGTGTGTGTGTGTGTGTGTGTGTGTGTGTGTGTGTGTGTGCGCTGCAGGGATATTTAGCAGCTTGTCTTGTTGTGCTTGGATAACTCAGGGGTACAAGACAGACTTTAATGTGTGTGTTTGTTTGTGGTTTTTTTCCCTTTTGTAGAGCAATCTGTTACTTTTCCAAAAGGCCAAAATCTAATCAGTGGTATTGCTTGATAGGTAGTTGACTGTCCATTTTCCTGCCCTTTCTCTGATCCACTGTGACAAAATGACACAAGTGACAGTGACAGAGTAAGAGAGAGAAAGAGGAAAAAGACTGCAGCCAAGGCTAAACAATCAGTTTAAAATTCAGAAAGATAATAAGCTGCAGGACAATTGATAATTCAGTGATGGCAATTTGCAGTAATAATTTGTCTTGAAAAGAAACACTCAAATATTTTTACTTTGCTGGGAAAAGTAGTTTTCTTAGCTGTTTCTTCTTCTTTCACGTGTTCCCTTTTATAACACATTATGCAAATATGTTTTCCTGTTTCTTAAGAAAAATATTTAAATTTCCTATGACTACTGTGACTGAAAAATGAAGAGAAATCGAAAGTGACGGAAACTGCAGTTCATTTAATAGCCACTTGAGGCTGCCCCATCAAGTGAGCCAAGCCCTGTAGACTCCCATGTTGAATTGCCCAATTTAGCAGCGCTAAAAAAAGCATTAAAACATGTTACAAAAATGCCTGCGCCTATTTTGACTGACTGGTGTGCCAACACAGGCACAATTCCTAAATCCAGTGTGGTGGTGTACGGATATGTCAATGTCTAAATATTTATGGACTTTACTGTATCTGTGTCTGTACACTTTTTGAGTACAGCTCACTAACCAAACTTGCTAGCATTCAAATATGGTCATTTCTGGCTCAAAAAAAAAAACCCAACAACAAAACCAAAACAAAAAAACAAACACACAAACAAACAAAACAAAAAAAAAAACATCATGGCAGACTTCATGAAGGCTGTATCCATCTTTTATATACAGTCTACACCATGTTTCAGAAACCGAGAGTGAAGTCATAAACCGCAAATGCCACATGGCCATAATTAATCTGCATTAAAAGCACATGCAAAATGTATTTTTTAGAGATTTTTATGATGACTTTTGAGATAAAATTGGAATAACAGGTTGTATTTGGCATCAAATTAAAGATGTGAAAAAAGATTAAGGTCGCTGCTGTGGCATTCTTTTGTGCCATCTCTGTGTGACGACACACAGCAATCTCCCCGCTTCTCCTCCTTCCTTTCACCCCTCCTCAATAAAGCTAAGTGCTGTGGCTGTAGTCATGGTAACAGGAGAGGGCAGTGGCGGTGGGTCCCTTCCTTGAGTCTCCAACATTTCTCAGGAAGAAAAGTAATCAGAGGAGTTCTGTTTAGTATGCTGAGGCAGTAGTGGAGGAACAGAGGTGGAGAAGGAGTGAGATGTAAGTGTGGGAGATGGAGGCAGCAGGGTGGCAAAGCGATGAAAGGAGAGAAAGGCTTGGAAATCAGGGAGATGGGGGGGAAGTAGCAAGAGAAGAAGAGAAAGAGGGAGGAGAAGGAGTGGGATGCCAGGGAGGAAGAAAACAAGACACAAATAAATATCCAAAAAGAGACGAGGCAGTAATAGAGCGATACAGGGACATACGGCGCTGCTTAAGACAACCACGGAGCAGCGTATCAGAGTAAAATGACAAAAAAGGACAGAGAGGTAGACAGACAGGAGAAAAACAAAAACCATAAGCGAGGCACAGGAGGGTGGAAGGTAAAATATAGTGATTCAGCCATATTTCAGCATCCATGAGAGACAGAGGTGTGTGTGTGTGTGTGCGTGTGTCTATGTACGTGAGGGGGTGTAGAGTGTAGGGACCCAGTCATGCTCTTGCGTCAGACAAGTGAAGATGAGTCATAGAGGAATTGAAGCCCCCCCCCCCCCCCCCCACTTCCCACACCCTACACCCCATGCCTGCGTGCGTGCGTGTACTATATGTGCAGGGAAATAGATGCAGAGGCGTAGGACTGAAGGGGCTGTGATGACGTCATTGAATCCCCTGTTACACAATGAACCTGACAGGCGCTTCAGGAGACAGACAGGATGCCTCGAATCAAACCTTGAGCCTTTCCACGCACCCTTTTTGTTCGGCGTGTGTGTGTGTGTGTGGGCGTATGGGTGCGTGGGTGGGGCTCGGCTTGCAGTGAGGGTGAACGCACACACTTAGTATACTACAGCACATTTATTCATTTTTCCCTAAACTGATTTTACGGCCAAACCTGTAGGATGAAATAAAATTAAGGTTTCATGCCTGACTGTTTTACACTGCTGACATGGCGGTAGAGGAACTCCGGCACTGAAGCAGAGCTGAAAAATCTTTGAGTAATTTTGCTGGCCACTTGATTTTTTTAGTCAGAGACAAACATCAACCTAATGGAGCACCTGGAGCGGTGAAAGCAAAGCAGGTATCTGTGAACAAGTAATTGTGCACCAAGAAAACACATCTGTATGAGAAGATGCAACAGAAATTATGTGTATCGTTCACGTATATACCCTCATTGTACCATTTGTTTTATTATTATGATGATGATGGTGATGATGATGATTATTACAATAAAACAATTGGTTAAACTACAGATGCACTGATGTTGTACGCCAAAACCAAAGCTTAAAATATAACTCCTGAAATAGACCTTATCCATACACCCTCTTTTGGTTTCATTGCTGCAGTGGTACTCATTATAGCAGTTACCAAGAAAATGAAGGGGCAAAAATTTTTACATTCTCACGTATTGTAAAAGGGTGCATGTTCACCGAAATCACATGTCCAAACAACCTAATCCAGGTTTTCTTGTTGCATAGAACTAATTGCTACATAACATGGACTAAAAATAAAAAGTCAAAAACATGTAAAACCAAACTGATGATCTGAAAATGTAATCCTAAGTAGGACTAAAGTAAGTAAGACTAAAGAGATCATGTGACTTATGCTATCACAATGTCACCTGACTTTGCTCTGGGAACAACAGCCAATATCTGCCCGTTCACAAATCTTACTGTAATTCACAAAATCTCTGTCTTTGGTTACTTGTCTGCAAATTCCTCCTAGACCACATCAGAAGTTGAGCAACCAAAGTTGGCACATAGGTACAGCTGAAGGTTCTACTCTATGTCAGCTGGCTTACAGCCATGCCACCCTGAGTATACCTGATCTCAAAAGCAAAGCAGGGTTGAGGCTGGTTAGTACTTGGATGGGAGACCACCTGGGAATGCCAGGTGCTGTAAGCTTTACCTGTACTTCCTAGGGTATTTAGAAGTAGAATGGGAGGCAGAGCTTTCAGGCCCCTCTTCTGTGGAACCGGCTTCCTGCTCGGATATGGGAGACAGACACCCTCTCTATTTTTTAGATTAGGCTTAATAGTTATGGCTGGATCAGGTGACCCTGAACCCTCCCTTAGTTATGCTGCAATAGGCCTAGGCTGCTGGGGGGTTCCCATGATGGCCTGAGTATTTCTTCTTCACTCACCTCTTTTCACTCTCTCTGTGTTTATACACTACTCTGCATTTAATCATTAGTTATTATTAATATCCGGCTCTCTTCCACTGCATATATTTTGTCCTGTCTCCCTCCCCTCACCCCCAACCGGTCGCGGCAGACGACTGCCCCTCTCTGAGTCTGGTTCTGCTGGAGGTTTCTTCCTGTTAAAAGGGAGTTTTTCCTTCCCACTGTTTCCAAGTGCTTGCTCACAGGGGGTCGTTTTGACTGTTGGGTTTGCTCTGTCTTTACCTTACAATATAAAACACCTTGAGGTGTCTGTTTGTTGTGATTCTGGGCTATATAAATATAATTGAATTGAATAGATGTTCAATGTTATGTCATCATCATGTTACCTAGCAACCCCGTAGCAACAGGCTGAAATGGCCCTTTTTTGGCATTTATGCATCTATAATACTTTATAAAAACATCCTATCATTTGAATTTCAAGACAATAACATCTCATTTATATCCACAAAAGGTAAATTATGCATGATATATTATGATGTTGCTTAGCAACCACTTAGCAGTGGGCTATAAAATGACCCATTTTTACCATACACACAGTATCCACCACCACTATTTCTTACTTTTCAATGTGATCAAATAAATCATTTTGCCAGCAGCACCACCTGGCCAAACAATACTGCAGCATGGGCCTGTGCTAGTAAAGAATATAAAAAGTAAATAAAAGGCAAAATCATTATGCCGATTGCATATGGATAAATGTAATCCCTTTTTTGTTCTCAAAATGGACTTCTTACTGGTGCGCAGGCAAAGCCTGCTCAATCCTGGTCAGTGAACTCGTGATGCCAAAAATCTTGCCTTTTCCTGCAGATTCTTATGTCAGTATCTTTTTAGAGAGATTAAATACATCCTAACACAGACTTTTGTAGACTTTTGTACTTCCTCATTGTTGTCCTAATCAAGTGTCAGTATGCGACCACTTATTTAACATAAGCAGCATCACAAAAATACTTAACATATTGCTTAAACCTACATGTCATTGGTTTCACTGTATCTGAGCTGGCCAGGAGTCAACCAGCACACAAACACATATGCACGCGTTCATTCTTGAGCGACATGGTCCTCTGTGCAAGAAAAAGTGGGCGGGGCTACTCACATAAGCCCCTCCTACATCAAATCCCATAATACCTTCTTTTCAATGTGCAGTTGCCATGGATACCACAGCCTCTGGGAGGTCATCACAAAGAACGCACATCCCTCCTCTGCTGTGTTTTTTTTCCCTCGTTTTTGTGAGGCTTTCCTGGAACACTCAGACAGTGGTCGAGGTGAAATAATGCATATTTATAAGACAGAGATGGAGGGAGACAGGCAGGCGGGCTTAGAGACAGTGAAGGAAGGTGAGAATGACTGAGAGAGATTGAGGGGGAGAGAGATAAGGGAACAGCAAAGAAGACAAAGACTGATGACGAAGCTACTGACAGCAAAGACAAAACACAGAATGAGCCGATGACAGAGAAATGCAGCAACTAGGCGTCAGTAAAAATCTTTGAAAGTGTGTTTGGTCCACTGTAAACACAACTTTCTTAATATTTGATGACACCTCCCCCCAGGAAACTCAGTCTGAGGCTTCCCTTTCTTGCTCTTTCATGTGTTTTTTTTCCTCTGTTTTCTATTTAATTCAGTCCTGTTGGTGCCCTTTTGAAGTGACTGCCCTTCACTTTGTTCCTTATTGTCTCGCCAGTGAGCGCACACAAATACACACACACACAGTTAACAAACATAAAAGGAGAGATGTTGCACAGCAGTTCAAGAGCCCAGTATTAATATTTCAGAGCATCAGGGGAAATGATCAGTCATGATGAATAACACAAAAAGACTAATGGATATAATGAAATATATAAAACTATCAATAGATTAGAAGAGAAAAATCTACCCAACAAAGCAACTAATAACAACGCTGCTCAACATAAATGTTAATCCTTTGTTAATATATGCATGAAAAACAAAAAACTAAGAAACAATAAAACATGTACATGGAAAAATTATCTTTAGATAGGTAGCACTGAATAGGAAACAAACCCATTATGTTTTCATTTTATTTAATGTTGTTGGCATAATTGTTGGTTAGTATGCACTACACTTAGTCTTCCCGGTGCAATATTAAACAGAGTTGTGTTTAGTTAGAAATGGCACAGATCATTGTAGATCACATTATGTTACCTTTGTCATAAAATGGCTTTTTGGCAGTCCACACTTTTCTTCCATTAATTATCTAAATCACCATGTAGCACATTACACTTGCTAATCAGTTGGGTTGTTACTGGAATGCACCTTCAGGGGTAGGTGTTATATAAGCTTTAGGTTCAGCCTACACCCTTTTAGTTTGTCATTTGATTTCTTTAATATAAATAAACCATATTAAAAATGATGTAAGTTCCTCAGTTATCTGCATGATGGGCAACAATTCTCAAATGTACCATTTTAAGCTGACTTCAGTTTGTGTCAAGCCACAAAAATAAGCAAGAGCAACCTATAATTTTTGAGGAGTGGAGATATAGACATTCATTTAATTTTGTTGCACTAAAGGACAAGTATATGAGGTCAAATGCTAACTGCACTCAGGCAAGACACAATTATTACTAGGACATGAACTCTTTGCAAATATGTGCAAAGCAAAAATGCAGCCAAAGTTTGTTTTTCAACATAAAAAAAAATTAGCATTAAGCAGGTGTGTAGCATTGTAGCCTCCACTTCTACCTGTACCTGTTTCTACAGCAGAATGCTGTTTGGGCAGCTTTTCAGATTAGCCATCAGCTTTCTGCTAATAATTTTTTTAAAAAAGTGAAAATAAGTAAGTAAAAGAAAGCTCTTGTGTATGTCCAGGGTTGGACTGAGGTAGTAATTCAAACCAGGACATCATTCCAGGAAATCCACCACACTGCTAATTTTGCAGACTATAGGCCATTATACATGACCAAACTATTATGACTGAAAGGTTTTATTTTCATTTTATTACAGATATCTTATAGAAATTTTGAAAAAATATGTTATTATTACTCAAATTAATTTTTAAGTCGTAAGTAAAACTGATGCACAGATTCTGCACAGACTGTAAACTGTTTGCTCATCAAGTTGACTTTTCACAGCAGGCCAAACAACCCTCGGGCTTCCAGGAAATATTCCAGTTCTGCTAATTGGCCAGTCCACCCTGTGTGGGTCCTCATTAGGATAAGGATTATGTGTGGGCAAGTAATGTAAAGTTTATATTGTTGATTATGGTTATATTGTAACAGTACATCTCATGGACATGTTGCAGAGTAACGCTAATGTAATGTAATATGCAGTATAACAAATTATAGAGATTAAGGAATGCATTACTTAAAAAAAAGTAATGTGTAGTATATTTCTTTGTTAAGTAATGACTGCATCACTGGCTACAAACCCAAACAGAAGAGTCTTCTTGTGCTCTAAGGAAGTGAAGGTCCTGTGATTATTTTTTTTTTCAGTAGTGTGCTCATAAAAAAGGAAAATACTTAGCCTTAGCACATTGCCTGACTAAAGCAGCTACTGTTATAATTAGCTTTGAAAACAGCTATATCAAAACAAATTCTGAGGGTTAATCATAGATTATGGAAACTTTTAGTTAGATTTGAAACAATTAAGCAGGATGAGTTTTCGTGAGCTTTGTGGTATAATGTAACCTGGACTCAGCTGGTCTTTTGTTGGCATTTCCTGACAGTACAGAGAAAAAAATAACAACCTTGCATGTATTTAAAAAAAAAAAGATTCATTGTGTAGTATAGCACCTACTGTAGGAATCTCCCATTGTATTCTGATTCTGCTTCTAATACATGCAGCTCCAGGCTTTTGTTACCAGCCGACAGCTGCTTATTTTTTTCAGCTAACCAATTAGACAGGCTGGGCTTTTGGGGTGTCTGGAGCCAAAAAATAAAAGCTAGAGCGCTTTAGAAAAATAGTGAAAAAAAGGTACTGCAGCAATGTATGGTTAGATTTAAAAAAAAAAAAAAACTGCAACATGTAAACCTACTCTGGAACACTGAAATAAAAATATGAACCTGTAAATTAGCATAATATGAACATTTTAAGAAGAACAGCTGCTGCAGCTGGCTCCAAGCCAATGTGAGTGGACTATGTAGTATCTGTTATATAGAGATGAGCATAAAGGAGAGATCTGATTTGGGAACACAAACTTACAGTAACACAACAATGATATTTTTTTAGACTAAAGACTGCTATATTGTGTAGGAATGTATATAATGTGAGCATTTTGGTTTATATTATAGTCTATATTATGTGTTGTGGTCCTTCTTCTACGCTCCTTTAGTTTACTGCAGTTCAATATTGCCATGCCAGTAGAACACATCTGAATTGGACAGAGATGGAGAAATATAAATGATAAACAGAAATGAGGGCGAAAAAGCATTGCAGCGAGAAAAGTGAAGGCCTGGATATGGAGAGCAAGAGCTCCAGAGATGGAGGCAGATATGTTTCCCCAGATGTAAAAGTAAACCTGATGACTATCTGTCTGACAGTGCACATTTTATTACTCTATTAAAAAAAAGCCCCTGACTAACGTAGACCCAGGCCAAGTGTGGGTACCAAACCATTAATGACAGACATAAACCTTAGAAAATGGATTGTGCTATCTGTGTAGCGCAGTGGAGCGCAGATCAGTCAGGAGATTCATGTTCAGGGGAGAAGAAAAGGGAGTGGGAAGGTGCAGTGAGAAGGGGAAACATTGTCGGTAGGTTAGATTTCTGCTGGAATGATAAATTAATTGATAAATTAATAATTTATTTGTGTTTTCTTTTTGGGGGGGGCTTTGTGTGCTTGACATTGGCTTAAGTGGGAAAGTGCATATGTTTTTTAACATAAAAAAAAAAAACATGAAACAAACTACTAGGGAAAAAAAGCTGTTATTAGATGGAACATCTGGGTTTTCATATTTCACCCATACACACTGCACAACTTTAGCCACAAGCTCATAAAGAGCATGTAATATATTATCTGCCAGTTTATTTTTCCATCAATAAAGACAAAAAGAGAAAAAAATATGTTAAAATAAGAGCAAATTAGCAAAATAGCAAAAACGGTGTTCATAAACACCAAAAAAATGAATAAGGAATACACATATTTATTGTTCTTCTTCTTTGCAAGCTACATATTCATTTTGTAAGACAGAGTAATCAATTCCAGGCACTACTGGCATCACTGATTGATGAACACATTTATAGATATGCATGACAACACACTCCAGTGACTGAAAGTGCCACTTCACTAAAAATGCACATAACAACGTATACATACACATAACATACCAGTTTTTATAGTAAGTTTCATCCAGATTATTTGTGTGTCTAGGAGGAGTTGGAGAACAGACATAAATACATACGATCATTATAGTAAGAATTCAAGCCAACAGCAACACTGTGTGAGAGTATCAACTGAAATAAACAATGAAAGCATACAATAATTTAATGGGATCTAGGATATCTCCTCTCTGAATTACAGGAAATTCGTGTTTGATTCTATAACTTAAGGTCTAATTAGGTAACTCCATCATTCATTCAGTTTTGCTTACTAATAGTACAGCACACTGCAACATCACAATTACATGACTGCTAACATTTTGCTGCAAGTCACTTCTGACATGTGTTTTTGCAGTTATCCACTAACTGTGGTTGTTTAACTGATCCATGTGATTCTTGTAAGCTCAACTGTATCTGAAATGTATGCAGTCTTTGTTTAGGGGAATATAAAGCAATGCCTTCTCAGCGGTTTACCCTTGAGCAAATTATTAGTAGTGAAGTGTGCTACATTCAGGGAGATAATGCTGTTTGCTGTGCCATACCATCAAACAGCGCTCAATGAAATACCTCAGGCGGAATTTGGAAGAAGTGAAATGTTTGTAGCACAACTTTAAACTATATTGAAATGTCTGAGCATGTGAGAAGTGGGTAGGTAGAACGCATGCTGTCAAACAAGAAAACAAAAGAAAATAGAATATAAGACGCTTCTCAACTTTAAAAATATGACTGTATGTTATTCTTTCCATGTCTGACTGTGTGTGTATGTGTGTGCTTTCAAAGGTTGGAGGCCATACCATGCTGCCCATCCGCTGGATGCCTCCTGAAAGCATCATGTACAGGAAGTTCACAACAGAAAGTGATGTTTGGAGTCTCGGAGTTGTTCTCTGGGAGATCTTCACCTATGGAAAACAACCTTGGTACCAGCTCTCCAATAATGAGGTATATAATCTTTTATTGTGAATGCAACAATTTCCTCTACAGTTACATGAAAAAAAACTTTGTTGATTCATACAGAGTGGTCACAATTATATAAGCAATCTGGCTAAATTAACATACTAACACACGTATACTTGTTTTTTTTTTCCAACTCATTGAATAATTACTCAGTCCTGGTAATTCCAGCATTAAAATTATAATATCTTAGGAACAGGCACTGAGTTTGGGAAGGTAGCTGATGGATCACAGTGGTGTAAAGTGAGTAACAGAAGTGTAGTTAAAAGTACAAAGCAACAAAGTTCTGTAGAAGTTGCCTTGGAAGCAACATCTTTTTAATAAGTGATGGTAAACAAGATTTTGCAGCCCCTAGATATGATGAAACAGCCCTTCAGTAAAAGTAAGGCTAAATATTTGATCAGTTTTGTGAGCATATTTCTCATAGGTATACATTCAGTGAATCTTTTGTTCTGCGTCATCTCCTTGCTCATAGAAACTCAGCAAGATGCATTTGACTGCATCGTCTCATTGCAAGACACGGAGCAAACTATTCACACGATGCTCGAAAGAGAAGCACAGCCCAGAGGTCCCAACATTAACAAATGCATCTCTCTGAAAGCTGCGGAAAATTAAAATAATGATGATGAATGAAATAAATGATGTATGATTAATTTTAAAATGGCTAACCAATGTACTCGCTCAAATTGCATCAGATTGAAGACACAACATCTCCCTCAGATAAAGAAAAACAACTTAACCCAGAGTCTGAATCAATATTCCAGAAAACACTGCTGTGTCACAGCCTTTCAACCCTTCACCTTAACCTTAGCCTTACCAGCTTGAACCCTAGGATGCCCTTAACTCTGGTTACATCCAAAAATAACCTTTAACCCTCTGACCAAATTCTTTTACCATTTGTGTCTATCAATTCTATACTGTTTCACAGCTCATTCACCTCCTGAATGAAATGTGATGCTCAGATATCTTTGACACAGGATATGAAGTTTTGTTCTAACTGATTGGATCTTTTGCAATTTTAGATATTGAATTTTTAGTCTCAGGTATTCTAGTTTCTTAAATGGAAATATAGAAGTCTTTGGAACAGCTAATTTTGGCAGATGAATAAAAATATTAATTGGCATTCATTCCATGAATGCAGGTGGTACTTAGTGTTTGAGGAAATTATAAAAAGCAAAATTGCATTACAGGCTAAGATTAATATCGAGATTTTTCAAACTGGTGCCAGAAAATGAGAAATACTGCTTGTGCTGAGGAGGTTGGTTGGTAGGTGTTGTAAAGGCCTAAATATACTCACTTGCCACTTTATCAGGTACACCTATTTAGCTGCTTGTTAACGCAAATAGCTACCTACATGGCAGCAACTCAGTGCATTTCAGCATGTAAACATACAGTAGTCAAGACGACCTGCTGAAGTTCAAACTGCGCATCGAAACTGCTGATCTACTGGTATTTTTCTGCACAACCAGAGAAAATATCCAGCTAGTGGCAGTTGTCTGAGAGAAGGGCCAAACTGCTGATAGGAAGTCAACAACCACTCCTAACAATTAAGCTATGCAGAAGAACATCTCTGAACACACAACACGCATCAGGTGCTGCTCCTGTCAGCTAAGAACAGGAAACAGTGTGAAACAATTCACACAGGCTCACCAAAATTGGACAATAGAAGACTAGAAAAACATTGCCTGGCATGATTAGGCCCAATTTCTGCTCTCACATTGAGATGTTAGGGTCAAAATTTGGTGCAACAATATGAAAGCATGGATCCATCCTGCCTTGTATCAGAGGTTAAAGCTGCTGGCAGTGGTGTACTTGTTTGGAGGATATTTTCTTTGCACACTTGGGCCCCTTAGTAACAACTGAGCATTGTTTAGACACCATAGCCTGCCTGAGTTTTGTTGCTGGCCATGTCCTCCCTTTATGACCACACTGGACCCATCTTTTGACAGCTGCTTCCACCATGCCACAAAGATCAGATCATCTCAAACTGCTTTCTTGAACATGACAGTGGGTCAGTGTAATCAAATGATCTCCACAGTCACCAGATCTCAAAAGAGCACCTTTGGGATATGGTGGAATAGGGGATTCACATCATGGATCTGCAGACAACAAAATATGCATCAACTGTGTAATGCTATCATGTCAATATGGACCAAACTCTTTGAGGAATGTTTCCAGCACCTTGTTGAATCAATACAATGATGAATTTATGCAGTTCTGAAGGCAAAAGGGGGTCCAACCTAGCAAGGTGTATCTAATGAAGTGGCCTGTGAGTGGGTGTTCCACATGCATGCAGGAAACTGTATTGGTGGTGACTTTCCTCTCACGCTGGTATAGAGAAATTGCAGACTTTATCTTGAAGACTTCTCTGCTGTATTATTTCTCGAGTTCAGTAAATAATTTATTCACTGTGACATTTTCACTTGGCAGAGCAGATGCTCCATCATTTTAACTGGAGTTTGAACAGTGAATTTTTTTTGTTTTGTTTTGTTCTTTGCCAAATGGGACAAGAGTTCTTCTGATAATTAACTTGATGCCTGTCTTTCTTTCACTCTGTAGGTGATAGAGTGTATAACCCAGGGCAGGGTGCTGCAGCGCCCTAGGACCTGTCCTAAAGAAGTGTATGACCTGATGCTGGGCTGCTGGCAGAGAGAGCCGCACATGCGACTCAACATTAAAGAAATCCACAGTCTGCTCCTCAACCTGGCCAAGGCCTCACCTGTATACTTGGATATACTGGGCTGAACACAGGAGGAAGACAAGGGAGGGTTTTAGATGTGTGTATGCGATGTGTGTGCATTTAGGCGGGGATGGTTACTGAATGTGAATGCGTATTTGTGCTTGCGTGCATGTGTATGCGTGCTGAAGCATACAGTTCTCATGCAGGTGTGCGTGTGTGCAAGGTGTCGCTGTACAGGATGTGAAGCTATTATTAAACTCTCAAAGGCAATCAAAAAATTCCTCAACTGATCCCCCGATCGCCTCTTTCTCCCTGCCGATTTCCTCTCCTTTATGCATTTCCACTTCTTCCCTCCTTCCTTCCCGAAGAGACATTTAAGAGTAATTTAACTTTGGAGTAAAAAAAAACAAAACATAAAAAAAACAGCATCTCACTTATTTTCAAATGCTTTAAACTGACTGGGGCTAAACTGATGAAACCTGATTAAAAGGACTTAAATGACTCACTCCTTGCTTCCTGTTGGACAACAGGACTCGTTTGAACATCCGGAAATTTCAAGGAGATGTGGCGAGGGGAGGATTTCCGGAAGCTTCGATCTTGTGTGTGTAAATATGAGACTGGTGAGACATTTCAGAAGGAAATGGCTCCGCGAGACGTCGAGCCATAAAGACACTGTGTTTTCCCCTCTCACCCTGTCGGTTTGTCTGTCTTTTTTGTCTGTCTTGCAGAAATGCACATCAGTATTAATGTCTGCATTTATCCAACAAGACTACACAGGCAATGATTAACACATTGGTACACATGAAGTAAATTGCGTGTAACCAAATAACGACTGGAAAAAAAAAAATAAAAAAAAAACCACGCAGGGAAAGTAAACAAAATCTGCTTTCCTGTCACCACAAAATTAGGGGATGTGATGAAAAGATAATTTCTGCTCGGCCAATTTTGCTGATACAAAAAAAACAATCAGCAACAATACAGCGCCAGCTGAGGCTGAACTGAACTGCTGTGATGACAGAATAATTCAGGAAGATGGCTGAGGAATTCTGCTGTTCGTAATTGTGAATAACACAAATGTAAAAAAATGTATCTGATCTAAAAAATCTGCTCATTGACATGAGTTAATGGAAATGTGCATTCATACACTATTTTACTGCTGTTTTCTGTTCCTTTTACTCAGGCCTGTACTGCACTGTCATACAGCACAGGGTAACATGAGGACTACTCCCCCAGCCCCCTAAAGTGACAGATGCTTCACCTTGTGATGTCAAGTGCTCATGTCGGAGGTCAATTGATTCATTTGTCCACAGCTGTCCAACAATCGCGAGATCACGTTGTTGAGAAGGGAGGTGTAAAGGTTGCTTAGGGAGGCTGGGGGTTTGAGTGGTCAGATCACGGTCAGATGTGTGGGTGCCGGCATTGTAGAAGGTGTGGTTCATTTGGTCAACCCATATTAAATCATCAAAGCTCTCAGCACTCAGACATCCTTGAAAACCACATCTGCGCTACAGGGGATGCACACGAGAACACACACACACACACGGTATACCTTATCCCGTCGTCCTTCCATCCCCACGAACACACACATGTACACTGAAAGTCACTCAAAACTGTCCGAGAAGGAAATTGAATTGTGCATGTTTTATTATTTGAGCGGTGCAGTGCTTTAGCCAGGCCCCGTCCTCTGTAATGGTGTAATGTATATTTCATTACAGCCTAATGGGCTCCATTAGCACAGTCTCCTCACAGACATTCAAGACTTATTGTTTTATGGCCGAGAAGGAAGGGTGGAAGGATGGAGAGGATAGAAGAGGTGAAGGAGAAGAAAACAAAAGTGAGGGGCCCGGAATGAGGAGCACTGAAGAGGAGAAACAGGAGGAGAGGTAATAATGCATACTGAGAAGAAATGGAGAGGAAGGGAGAGAGTTCAGATCGGAAGCAATGGGGTAGAAAGGAGAAGACGATGGGAGTGTGAAGGTACGAATGGGTCATGTTGAGAAAGATGAAGGAGGAAGAGGAGATAGTTGAGCGAAAAGGCGGAGGGAGAGAGAGGCGGAAAGAGAGGTGTAAATGTCCCCAGGGAGAAGGTGAGAGTGAACATCCCTCATTACTGTAGCCTGCAGATGTTCTGTAAGCCACAACTTCAACTTCACGCTCTCCTCACATTCCTATGGCTGCCCTCAACCACATTTTACACACACAGACACACACTGTCCCCACACACACATTTTACTGGCAGTCCACCAACGGCTTAAACCGAAAATAAACTCAATAATGTACCACACATCCCCATTATTGAGAACCACTTCACTCACTTACAGTACAGCTCGCATATCTGAAAGCTTACAGACACACTGTATATACAGCTCTAGTGCATGCAAGGAAACACATTCAGTGTTTTTTTGTTTGGGTTTTTTTTTGCATTTTAATGCGGCACATTTTAGTCTTTACAGAAATATTGGGGGGGGGGGGGGGGGGGGGGGGGTTCAAGATCACTGCGGTTTCACTTACAGCCATTTTAATTCGATGTAAAACATCAATCTGGAATTACAAGTCTTATTGTTTATTAACAACAGCACTTGATGGTATTGGTGTTTGTGGATTTGAAAATGTTGATTTTATTGATTTATAGTATTATTATTTATAAATTAAGAAGCATTTTGTACATTTCTTTCTATATCTAAGGTTGCCTTTTGCAACTACTTGACTGAAGTTGAACACTGGTTTAGTTGATTACATTTTAGCAAACGTGTAAGATAATCTTGAGTGTATATGTATTTTTTATGTCAGGCTCCCTCTTAACAGTTACTATGCCTGTCCTCTTGTGCAGCCTGCTGTACAACAGGGATGGATGTTTCGCCAGTCCATCACTTTTCTAGATTCAGTTTGACATATTGTGAAATTATTGTCACCTGTCAGAGCTAAGTGTGAGGCTTAATGGAAGAAACATTGACAGTACGCGCTAACAAGGCCCTCAGAATCCATCCCTGCTGTACAGTCGAGTCGAGTTTGCACTGAGTGAGTACACTCAAAAACTTGCCACACAATAACTCTGTGCAATAACAGAGGGCATGGTGTGTGAGGGCCTGCGTGTGAGCTGGAAAAAAAAAACTGTGAGAAACCAATGCGGTGCGTATAAGAACGCCTCTGGTGTCAAAAGAGTAGCGTACATTGAAGAAACATCGCAGCTGGTTGCACTGTGTGTGCATGTACCTGCTGTGTTTCCTTTTTTTAAACAAAGTAATTAACTGTGTCAAGTTGGACAGCGGTGATGTTTTCATAGTTGCTGTGAGAGGAAGAGGCTGTGAGAGGGATGTTTGTTAAGATGAAGAGTGGTCCGCACAGATCTGCTCTGTGTCTTCGCACTGATGCCTCAGATCAAAGTTATTTCAACAAAGAAAAAAAAGGAAAAACAACAACTGCTGTATGACCAGACACCTCAGACGAGGAGGGACTGACAATCACAGACTTCTCTCTTTCTCTCTCTTATTCAAGTGACCTACTGTAAAATAGACTATTCAGCCAACTTTCCTCTTCTATGCTGCCTATGCTGTATGTGATAGTCTTAAACTTTGGTCTTTAGAAGTGCTACTTTTTTTTTCTTTCTTTTTTGTAAAATTAAATAACAGCAAGAGGAATGAACAAAAATACAAATGTACAAATGTGAATAAGCTGCTGAAAGAAATAAGCATTGCTAACTTCTGTGTCCAAGACTGTGTCAGTATCTAGACTGTACTATTTTCTTCCTTTGTTTTAGAAGTGGAGGGCCGAGAAATGGGAAGCTGAACGGGGACTCACAAATACACAAGATGACATACAGCAGCCCCCGGGATGCAGAGTGATGCTTGCTCATTCTCTCGGGGGGTGTGTGTGTGTGTGTGTGTGTGTGTGTGTGTGTGAGAGTGAGGAAGGCTGATTGATGCCGGAGTGAGTCAGGAGGGATCTGTAGGCTAGGTTTAGACTCTAGCCAAATCCTAGTTCAAATGCAATGAGATTCAAGACAAGAATCACCGATCGATTTGTTGTCGCTGTTCACCAATTCATGATAAATGGCTTTCCCCAGTCGTGTAGGACTGTGGTGTGTATTATGGCAGCTAAGATTTATGGAATCAGTCAATTGCTTTATTTATGACTCCAAAATCAGCCTTCTTCTCTACGCAACTTACTAAAGCCTGAGTTTCACACAGGTATATCAGCAATATTAACTGATATTTTCCTTTACCAATCGCCTCACCTTTACGCAGTTTTGCTGAGTTTGGGCTAAACCAGGTTACTCAGTGGACCAAAGCATATTTCTCATACAGTAGATACACATCGCAACTTTGAGTATGCTTTGATCCGTATCACATTTAATCCCATCTCTCTCTCACAACCCTAACATCACAGTCTAAGCTAATAGAGCTAAAATATCATAAAGGTCATCTCTGAGATTACTTTTGTGCTTGGATGCTTTTGGAGCCCGTACAGCCTGAAAAACATAATACCACAAAAACTGCTTTGCTGCATAGAAAAAAGAATTAAGGAAAAAAACTGTGATTTGCTATATGCAGTATTTTTTGGTATATTTTTTTGGGTTCTGTGCTGTTTGTCTCTTGTGTTTAGAAAGGTTTAACTGCTACTATTGTGGCGGGGGGGGGGGGGGGGGGGGGGGGGGGGTTGGATGTTTTGTGGATTTTGGGATTGTAAGAGTCTTAAAAAGGAATGGCGGATCCGTGTGTGGAAGAGATGTTCAAATGTTATTCGTTTGCCTACAAATGCTCTTCAAAATGTAAGAAACGTGTATTGCAAAGCACACAATGTTATTAAAGCTGGAAATATTCTGTCTGATCAAGACCACTAACATTTATCTTTGCAAGCAGTGTTTTGAGTTTTTTTTTCTTGGTACAGGAAAGAAAAAGTCTTGATGTCACCCATCTGTGCCCTGCTGGTGAAAACACACAAACACACACACACACACACACACACACACACACACACACATAGAAACACAGACCAGAGGGAACTTGTACAGTCATACAGTTGCCTGGTGAAAATGGTCATAGTGACTCATGATGGTAATGATGGTGATAATATGACTTCTCTCTGAAGGTGGACCAGTCTGTTGTGATACAGTGTAATTAATAAAAAGTGTTATGTCACATCAAAGTTCCTGCAAGTGATTATATGGACATGTTATACATACATACATAAACATATATATATATATATATATATATATATAAATATATATATATATATATATATATATATATATAAAAATGTGTGTGTGTGTGTGTGTGTGAGAGAGAGAGAGAGAGAGAGAGAGAATTCAGAAGATGAATTCAGAAGTACTCAGGCATGCTCAAGGCAGTGTGAGAGAAGCAGAAAAATATGCTCAATTGAATTCAGTGATGGAGCTCGAGTGTCCGAGTGATGCTACATCTCTCCCATTCTATTAATCCCAACATAAATCCAGCGTCTTTTAAGAAAAAAAAAAAAAAGAAAAAAACTTGCTTGGTTTGCAGATTAGAAGCAAGCCGAAGGCTTTTGCAGGGAATTGTGCTAGCAAATTGGACAGGAGAGTATGCCTAAATCCCTGATGCAATTAGGCAACAGCTGAATTAATATCTTCTTCTTACGCAGAGCTCTGTCTACAATTTATCTGTTAATAAAAATGTCTTTGGAAAGGAAATGAGAAATGCAAAAGTTCACCTTAGTGTGTGTGTTGTGTGTGTGTGTGTGTGTGTGTGTGTGTGTGTGTGTGTGTGTGTGTGTGTGTGTGTGTGTGTGTGTGTGTGATTTTTGTTGGTGGGAGGTACTTAGCATACTGCCTGCCTGTGTACATGTGTACAATTATGAAAAAGAAAGCTTTCACTGAACTCTATACAGTTCTGTGAAAAAGAAAAACTAGCTACACCCTTACTACTATGATAGGAATCATGAGGTTAAGGACCAGCTAGGTGCTGATGATCAAATGCAACTGAGCACCAGCAGGTGTGACCACCTCTATAAATGCAGAAGTTTTGGCAGTTTGCTGGACTGGAGCATCTTCTGGCAGCACTGTTTAGGTGTACAAAGTTGCATTTGAACAAACCACAAGACCTCTTGTCTCATTTTCGACAAATTAGACCAAATTGGAGACATTATGCCATAATATGCTGTGCCATTTTTGGAGAAAACCAACACAGCATGTCAACACAAACACCTTCGTCAAACATGGTGACAGAGGGGTGATGACTTGGGCTTGTTTTGCACCCAGAGGACCTGGTCACCTTGCAGTCACTGAATTGACACATTTGACTCTAGACTACTTTGGTATTCTAGACTCAAATGAAAGTCCATCTGACAGCTAAAGCTGGGCTCAAACTGGGTCATTCAACAGGACAATGATCTCAAGAAGGACTGAATAGAGTCCTGTGAAAAATTTCTTTTTCACATGACTGCAGGTGTGTGAGTATAAAGAAAGCAAACTTGTAGTATACAGGGGTTGGACAATGAAACTGAAACACCTGTCATTTTAGTGTGGGAGGTTTCATGGCTAAATTGGACCAGCCTGGTGGCCAATCTTCATTAATTGCACATTGCACCAGTAAGAGCAGAGTGTGAAGGTTCAATTAGCAGGGTAAGAGCACAGTTTTGCTCAAAATATTGCAATGCACACAACATTATGGGTGACATACCAGAGTTCAAAAGAGGACAAATTGTTGGTGCACGTCTTGCTGGCGCATCTGTGACCATGACAGCAAGTCTTTCTGATGTATCAAGAGCCACGGTATCCAGGGTAATGTCAGCATACCACCAAGAAGGACGAACCACATTCAACAGGATTAACTGTGGACGCAAGAGGAAGCTGTCTGAAAGGATTGTACCCGGATTGTATCCAAAAAACAAAACCACGGCTGCCCAAATCACGGCAGAATTAAATGCGCACCTCAACTCTCCTGTTTCCACCAAAACTGTCCGTCGGGAGCTCCACAGGGTCAATATACACGGCCGGGCTGCTATAGCCAAACCTTTGGTCACTCGTGCCAATGCCAAATGTCGGTTTCAATGGTGCAAGGAGCGCAAATCTTGGGCTGTGGACAATGTGAAACATGTATTGTTCTCTGATGAGTCCACCTTTACTGTTTTCCCCACATCCGGGAGAGTTACGGTGTGGAGAAGCCCCAAAGAAGCGTACCACCCAGACTGTTGCATGCCCAGAGTGATGCATGGGGGTGGATCAGTGATGGTTTGGGCTGCCATATCATGGCATTCCCTTGGCCCAATACTTGTGCTAGATGGGCGCATCACTACCAAGGACTACCGAACCATTCTGGAGGACCATGTGCATCCAATGGTTCAAACATTGTATCCTGAAGGCGGTGCCGTGTATCAGGATGACAATGCACCAATACACACAGCAAGACTGGTGAAAGATTGGTTTGATGAACATGAAAGTGAAGTTGAACATCTCCCATGGCCTGCACAGTCACCAGATCTAAATATTATTGAGCCACTTTGGGGTGTTTTGGAGGAGCGAGTCAGGAAACGTTTTCCTCCACCAGCATCACGTCGTGACCTGGCCACTATCCTGCAAGAAGAATGGCTTAAAATCCCTCTGACCACTGTGCAGGACTTGTATATGTCATTCCCAAGACGAATTGACGCTGTACTGGCCGCAAAAGGAGGCCCTACACCATACTAATAAATTATTGTGGACTAAAACCAGGTGTTTCAGTTTCATTGTCCAACCCCTGTATCTCTCATTGATGTACAGTGGAGAATTTCTGTGCTCAGCAAATGAACCTCATAAATAACAGTGTTAGTCAATGGACACACAAAAGCATGCATACATCAAGTTGTAAGGTTAGCAGTGAGTCATTTGCTGTGTGTCTTTAGTAAGACAGACACAGAAGAACTGCTGACACTCCTGTGAAACAGGGGAATTGGATGGTTAGTATGATTACACCCATGATCTCAGTCAACACGTGCTTATGTAACCCTTGACTGATGTTGGCAGCATTGTGTTCTGGTGTGAAATGATGAGACTGGAGACAGCAAGGGCTGGATCTCTGGTTCTTTAGTTTTGACCACTGAAATGCAGAAACATAGAAAACCACGAGTTGTGTGTGTTGTGCATCTGCTAGGCTGGCTCCCCCTGGCCCTGTTATAAAATACTTTGAGTAGATCATACATGCGTGTACCTATGCCATCACACAGAACACATACACACACAGAGACTCAAAACACACAAGCAGGAGATTTAAATCCAAAATAAAATATTTCATTAAAAAAAAAGACTTTTATGACATCAAAAGCCTGACAAGCCTATTAACCTTGAACTCTTCTTAAAGAAAAGACACAAAAAGAGGAGTCCACATCCTTTAGAAACTCTTATTATATTAGAATGGATTTGTCTGAACTTATAAAACAGGTAAGTAATACTATTTTACTTTTCAGTAGGCTGCTCTCACAGTCAGTAAAGGGTGAGGTTTAGGGTTCATCAAACCTCTCCATGATAAAAATAAATAAATAATAATAATAATAATAATAATAATAATTCCCAGATTATGTTGGGGAATATTCTGGTTAAAAAAAAATTGATTAATTATATTATTTAAACAAAAAAGGATGTTGAGTGTAAATGGACTAGTTCTTATAAAGCGCTTTCCTACTCTAGCTGAGCACTCAAAGCACTTATACAACACATTTACCATTTCACCCATTCATACAGGCACTTCCTTCTACAGCTAAGTGCTTACTGTTTAACATTCACACACATTTATACTCCGACAGTTGCATTGGTGAGCAACTTAGGGTTCAGTATCTTGCCCAAGGATACTTTGCCATGCAGACTGGAGCAGCCAGGAATCAGACCACCAGCCTTTCGATTAGTAGGTGACCTGCTCTACCTCCTGAGCTACAGCCACCCTAGTGTAAGTTTAATTGCAAAAATAAATGCAAGTACAAGCCACAATAGGTGTGGGTTTTTTGTTTTTTTTTTTAAGAATCAAAGCATTAGTGTTGGCAAATAGCCTCTGATATTAAAGAGAGAACAGCAATCATCAGAAAATCCCTATAAGCAGCACTTGATGACAGTGAGGAGGACAAACTCCCTTTTTAACAGGAGGAGCCCTCTGGTAGAACTGGTTGTTTGGGGATGAGGGAGAAGAGAAGAGAAAAAAGGAGCCCACACAGAGACCACAAAAAACAAACAGGACAAAATATCAACAAGAGAGGACATAAGCTCAGGACATGCATTAGTTGCAGATAAACTCGTCGTGAGAGAAAAAAGTCTCACTACATCATGGGAAGTCCGCCTGCAGCATGAGTCCATGCAGCATAACTGAGAAATGTTCAGGGTCACCTGATCCATGAGTTTTGTCAAAAAGGATTTTTTAAAGGTAAAGAGGGTATCTGTCACTCTGCCTTGCATTCTATTGTTGGAAAATAGGAACCACAAGAAGTGTATGTTAGTGTTACGTGAGGCAAATAAACGAAAATGAGAAGGGGTGGGTCCAGCGCCAAGGATGTTTCCATGGTCTTTGGACTTACATGGTGATAGCTTATCATGCCAAACAGACAGACTCAAAACCACCCAGTTTATCAGCCACTGAAAAGCAGCACAAGCTTTCTGCAAGCCAAATGGCATTATTGGATATGAGTACAGATTGGAGAAAGTTATAAATGCCAAAATCTCCTGTGCCCTTTTTGTGAGTGGCACTTGCCAATAACCTTTCAAAAGATCAAATTTACCCACATGCTAACCTGATCAATGTGATCTCCCACTGTAAGAAACCAACACAAGTCAGGTTTTGAGAGGCTCTTCACCCTACTCTTCTGTGCAAGGCCTTGAACTTTTTAAACCTTCAGGGTCTTCTCAGTGTATGCCATTGTCGAATATGTACTGAGCTTCAGCTTCCAACTGCCTTTTCTTTTTCTCAGACCCACAATAAAATATCTGCTTGATGGACTTGAAGCTCCTTCAACATCCATGTCTTGCTGTAAGTGGGTATGATACCAGCTAGCAGAGCGGGACAGCTCCTAATAATCAGTCTCTCACATTTCCTCACATCTAAACATGTTACAAAGTATCCAAGTGCTGCAGTGCTTCAGAATTTTTAAAATGATCCTGTAGCACTACATCAGATGCCGAATCTTCTCTCCATCACCACACAATTGGAATCAGCAGAGAAGGAAACAGGAGCAACAGCCACTGTTGGCCAGATGACTCTAGAGCCTGGATACTTTGAGCTCTCTGAGTCACAGCTTTAAGAGTCTGGCTTTAGCTTTGAGAGGCTTTAAGAGATTTCTAATTTAGTTGGTATCTTATGGTTAGGATTTCAAATAAATTGCTTAGGCCAGACACTTGGAGCACCACAGGGCAGGCACTGCTGTATTTTGCCAAAACTGTTGAGATGATAAGGGGCAAAAGTGCAAGGACACATTTGCCAGGACTGAACTGATGCTCACAGTCTGTCAAATCATCATTTTTCTTCACTTTTTTTTTCCTGTGGAATCTCTATTATTTCTTGAGCCATTTCACCTGCCCTTTTTAGTTTAAATCTAAACCCATTCAGATAAGCAAATAGATTTTGAGGAGTCTTTTACTACAAGCTGCTAGTGGGCCACTCACTGTGTGTCCAAACAGCAAATCAGCAAGTGATAACAGCAATCAGGGAAGCCACTCAGCTCAGAGCTAACATGCATGTCTGTGGACTGTGGAAATATGAGCCCACACAGGAAAACACAGAACATGCAAAACTCCAAAAATTAGATGTAAAACTGAAATCTTTCCTAGACTGAAATATTTTGGGAACATCAAATAACAAAACAAACAAAACCGACTGTCATTATAACGGGTGTTTTACAAAAGATATCCTTTGGCATCTGTGCCACGCCTAATGACATGATATCACAGGCAACAGGTCTGGAGCAAGGTAGGGGCCCCATAATCTCAAAAAACAGCAAGAAAACTGTACCCGTCAGCAAGAATGGGGTAAGAATTTCTGTAAATTAAAAGCAACATGTCTTATTAAAAAAGTTGATGGACAAAATCTCTTTTTAGAACAGACATCTTGCCAAGACTTCACTGGCAGAGATCCCGCTTTCTGCTTGTCAAGGCATATATGACATGATGGGTAAACAAAGAATAAATATTGATAACTAAATTAAAACATAAACAAAACAGGCAGAATAAGTGCAATTACAGTGTCAACTGAATGAAGAGCTATGCAGAAACAAAGTTTCTGCACAGCAACTCAACACTAATATAAGTACTGACAATTAGTTATCTGAAAAATGGCATCAGCATTGACACGGAGGTTACCATGAAAGTTGGTGCACAGATAGTGAGTGGGTTTCTAAAGAAGCCAAGAGTTTATTGAAGTCTCTAACTTTTGCTTTTCCTGACAAGCATCCATATGAGAGATATAGATCTCAGTGAAGAGAGCCACTAATCTTTGTCAGTTTTGTGCTTTTTGACCTTATAGTATTTGCAAAAGCCTACTTCACCAACTTTAATAATTTATTTTTTTTTTTTTACCTCTCCCAACCTTGAATGCCAGCAGGGTTGCAGCTGATAGAAAAATGCATAACATGTATTATATTTATCTAAGTAATGTAATAATGTAATGTAAATAATGTAATACACAATTATAGTCAGATTTGCTCTTGCTTTAATGTTGGAGCAGTGATACTGGAGTGAAGGACCCAAATGTAGGAATTTAACAAAAAGCAAACCCTTAATTAGGTTGTGTGCAAAGTTAAAAAAAAAAAAAGGAGCAAAGACGAATCAAAATCCAAACAGGTTAACAGGCAAAGCAAGGGGTACACAGAGGGGAAGATACATGAGACACAAAGGCCCTATTCCAGGAAGCAGGTTTAGCTAATAACACTGAGGTAGTTAATGTTGAGTTGAGGGAAATTCCAGTTTTTCTGTTATGGAAAGAAAGTTAACTTAAACTCTGAGTCAGTTATTAGGGTAACAGACTCTGTGAACTTAACCTGCTCGCTGACAAACTTCCTCTGACTCCTCCCATCCTGCTGCACCTGAACCAGCTGACTCACACTGCAATTCATTTCCTAATAAATGAAAGCTCAGAGCAAAGTGAATTAATCTGCAGAGGTTAACATCTTTACAATCACCAAAATCCCACTTAGACCTTAGTTCTCAATTAATTTGTATTTAGCATGAACTGTCAGTTGGTTCCTCCGAAACATTTACTGTATGTTACTTTTGCAGTAAGTGTTTAAATAAAACTTATCTGCATAAAGCTTTGTACATAACACACTGATCCTTTGTTGCGTTGCAATTGGTCACACTGATGGAAAAATGTCTGTCCCAGTTGGATGTTGGAGATAATGAGAATCTTTGAGTGTTCTGAACATTTCATGCTGTAATTTGTTCACAGATTGAGAGTCAAAGATTTTGAAAGTTTGAAATTATCTGAAAATTCAAAGTCTGCACCTTGAAATATTTTCCACAAAATCCGTATCACTTAAACATATCACTTTAAAATGTCTAATCCCTCCAAAACTTACTGAAAAAGCTTCTATTTCTTATAACATGTTTGCCTTTACTAATAAAACTTTACATCTAACTTTTTTGAGTTAAGAGTGAAACTGTTACTCTTACTGAACTTTGACTATTAACAGTAACTCAGCAAAAGATCTCTGCTGTCACTGTAAGAAAGCCATTATGTATCAGTGTAGGCCAATATTACATCAGATTAGAAATGGTTAGACTGCGGAACATTAAAGCAGAGTTTTTCTCTAAATCTCATGAAGCATTTTTATCAGGTAATAAAATAACGAAACTATAAAAACGTGAGATTGTTACAGACCATCAGTACATTAAATTTTCACTGAAGAATTACTGAAAATATAAAAATGTCATAGACATAAGCAAAAACATTTTTACTTTAATAAAAATGACATCTTGGAGTCTGTTGCTATCTGGGTAACTAATATCACAGGTCCATCAGTAAACTGTGTCTGATCTGTTCCTCCAGATTTTTATCTTCAGTTTCTGTCAACTGCATTTTGTCTCTGTCAGGTTACAGCTGAATAATTAGATTTTAATATCAAACATGAAATTAGATTCAAGCTTCCAATCAAACTTCAACTTGGGCAAATGATGGCATAACATAGTATGAAAAATGATATTTTTATATCAAACTTTTATTCTGTCCATGATGATGATGACAGAGTGGCCCAAGCTATAACAACTCTTTTTCATCCTTCCTGTTTTGTTTTTTTTTGTTTTTGTTTCAAAGTCACGTTCATATTCCTCAGTCCACTGAATTAAAATGGAAACTCTGCTCTCTATTTACCTGTTGCTATGGTCAGTCATGGTATCAGGTAACTTGGCTTTCTTTCTCTACTTGCTCACAGGTTTAAGACATTGTTCTAGAAGCACACTGAGAATTCTAATATCAAAGCTAGTCGTAAAGAAAGATCAAATTAGGAATTGTCAGAGAGCTTCTAGAATTAAGACATTGTTCTCACAATTCTGAATATGATCTTTGAATACTGGCTTTGAGCTTAGAATTCTCAATGTGTTGGTAGAATTCTGACTTTGTTCTCACAGTTCTATTTCTTTGTCATTTTAGAAAACTGGTTGTGTCATTAGAATTCGGATTTTAACCTCTGAATTCTTAGTTTAATTTTAGAACTCTAACTTTCATTGAATTTTTATGCTTAAAATGTTTGCTGTCTCATTAGAATTCTCAATGTGTTGGTAGAATTCTTCCTTTGTTGTGACAATTCTTAATCTGATCTTTCTTTAATACTAGCTTTGATATTAGAATTCTCAGTGCGCTGCTAGAATTAAGACATTGTTCTCACAATTCTGAATATGATCCTTGAATACTGGCTTTGAGCTTAGAATTCTCAATGTGTTGGTAGGATTCTGAATTTGTGTTGGTAGAATTCTTCCTTCGTTGTGACAATTCTTAGAATTCTTAGAAGCTTAGAATTCTCAATGTGTTGGTAGAATTCTTCCTTTGTTGTGACAATTCTTAGAATTCTTGGGAGCTTAGAATTCTCAGTGTGTGGCTAGAATTCTTCCTTTGTTGTGACAATTCTGAATATGATCTTACTTTAATACTAGCTTTGATATTAGAATTCTCAGTGCACTGCTGGAATTAAGACATTGTTCACACAATTCTGAATATGATCTTTGAATACTGGCTTTGAGCTTAGAATTCTCAATGTGTTGGTAGAATTCTTCCTTTGTTGTGACAATTCTTAATTTGATCTTTCTTTAATACTAGCTTTGATATTAGAATTCTCAGTGCGCTGCTAGAATTAAGACATTGTTCTCACAATTCTGAATATGATCTTTGAATACTGGCTTTGAGCTTAGAATTCTCAGTGTGTTGGTAGAATTCTTCCTTTGTTGTGACAATTCTTAGAATTCTTAGGACCTTAGAATTCTCAATGTGTTGGTAGAATTCTTCCTTTGTTGTGACAATTCTTAATTTAATCTTTCTTTAATACTAGTTTTGATATTAGAATTCTCAGTGCGCTGCTAGAATTAAGACATTGTTCTCACAATTCTGAATATGATCTTTGAATACTGGCTTTGAGCTTTGAATTCTCAGTGTGTTGGTAGAATTCTTCCTTTATTGTGACAATTCTTAATTTGATCTTACTTTAATACTAGCTTTGATATTAGAATTCTCAGTGCACTGCTAGAATTAAGACATTGTTCTCACAATTCTGAATATGATCTTTGAATACTGGCTTTGAGCTTAGAATTCTCAATGTGTTGGTAGAATTCTGACTTTGTTCTCACAGTTCTATTTCTTTGTCATTTTAGAAAACTGGTTGTGTCATTAGAATTCGGATTTTAACCTCTGATTTCTTAGTTTAATTTTAGAACTCTAACTTTCATTGAATTTTTATGCTTAAAATGTTTGCTGTCTCATTAGAATTCTCAATGTGTTGGTAGAATTCTTCCTTTGTTGTGACAATTCTTAATTTGATCTTACTTTAATACTAGCTTTGATATTAGAATTCTCAGTGCGCTGCAAGAATTAAGACATTGTTCTCACAATTCTGAATATGATCTTTGAATACTGGCTTTGAGCTTAGAATTCTCAGTGTGTTGGTAGAATTCTTCCTTTATTGAGACAATTCTTAGAATTCTTAGGACCTTAGAATTCTCAGTGTGTTGGTAGAATTCTTCCTTTGTTGTGACAATTCTTAGAATTATTAGGAGCTTAGAATTCTCAGTGTGTTGGTAGAATTCTTCCTTTGTTGTGACAATTCTGAATATGATCTTTGAATACTGGCTTTGAGCTTAGAATTCTCAATGTGTTGGTAGAATTCTGACTTTGTTCTCACGGTTCTATTTCTTTGTCATTTTAGAAAACTGGTTGTGTCATTAGAATTCGGATTTTAACCTCTGAATTCTTAGTTTAAATTTAGAACTCTAGCTTTCATTGAATTTTTATGCTTAAAATGTTTACTGTCTCATTAGAATTCTCAATGTGTTGGTAGAATTCTTCCTTTATTCTGACAATTCTTAATTTGATCTTACTTTAATACTAGCTTTGATATTAGAATTCTCAGTGCACGGCTAGAATTAAGACATTGCTCACACAATTCTGAATATGATCTTTGAATACTGGCTTTGAGCTTAGAATTCTCAATGTGTTGGTAGAATTCTTCCTTTGTTGAGACAATTCTTAGAATTCTTAGGACCTAAGAATTCTCAGTGTGTTGGTAGAATTCTTCCTTTGTTGAGACAATTCTTAGAATTCTTAGGACCTTAGAATTCTCAGTGTGTTGGTAGAATTCTTCCTTTGTTGTGACAATTCTTAGAATTCTTAGGACCTTAGAATTCTCAGTGTGTTGGTAGAATTCTTCCTTTGTTGTGACAATTCTTAGAATTCTTAGGAGCTTAGAATTCTCAGTGTGTTGTTACAATTCTTCCTTTGTTGTGACAATTCTGAATATGATCTTTCTTTAATACTAGCTTTGATATTAGAATTCTCAGTGCACTGCTAGAATTAAGACATTGTTCTCACAATTCTGAATATGATCTTTGAATACTGGCTTTGAGCTTAGAATTCTCAATGTGTTGGTAGAATTCTGACTTTGTTCTCACAGTTCTATTTCTTTGTCATTTTAGAAAACTGGTTGTGTCATTAGAATTCGGATTTTAACCTCTGATTTCTTAGTTTAATTTAAGAACTCTAACTTTCATTGAATTTTTATGCCTAAAATGTTTGCTGTCTCATTAGAATTCTCAATGTGTTGGTAGAATTCTTCCTTTGTTGTGACAATTCTTAATTTGATCTTACTTTAATACTAGCTTTGATATTAGAATTCTCAGTGCGCTGCTAGAATTAAGACATTGTTCTCACAATTCTGAATATGATCTTTGAATACTGGCTTTGAGCTTAGAATTCTCAGTGTGTTGGTAGAATTCTTCCTTTATTGAGATAATTCTTAGAATTCTTAGGACCTTAGAATTCTCAGTGTGTTGGTAGAATTCTTCCTTTGTTGTGACAATTCTTAGAATTCTTAGGAGCTTAGAATTCTCAGTGTGTTGGTAGAATTCTTCCTTTGTTGTGACAATTCTTAGAATTCTTAGGAGCTTAGAATTCTCAGTGTGTTGTTACAATTCTTCCTTTGTTGTGACAATTCTGAATATGATCTTTCTTTAATACTAGCTTTGATATTAGAATTCTCAGTGCACTGCTAGAATTAAGACATTGTTCTCACAATTCTGAATATGATCTTTGAATACTGGCTTTGAGCTTAGAATTCTCAATGTGTTGGTAGAATTCTGACTTTGTTCTCACAGTTCTATTTCTTTGTCATTTTAGAAAACTGGTTGTGTCATTAGAATTCGGATTTTAACCTCTGATTTCTTAGTTTAGTTTTAGAACTCTAACTTTCATTGAATTTTTATGCCTAAAATGTTTGCTGTCTCATTAGAATTCTCAATGTGTTGGTAGAATTCTTCCTTTGTTGTGACAATTCTTAATTTGATCTTACTTTAATACTAGCTTTGATATTAGAATTCTCAGTGCGCTGCTAGAATTAAGAAATTGTTCTCACAATTCTGAATATGATCTTTGAATCCTGGCTTTGAGCTTAGAATTCTCAGTGTGTTGGTAGAATTCTTCCTTTATTGAGACAATTCTTAGAATTCTTAGGACCTTAGAATTCTCAGTGTGTTGGTAGAATTCTTCCTTTGTTGTGACAATTCTTAGAATTCTTAGGACCTTGGAATTCTCAGTGTGTTGGTAGAATTCTTCCTTTGTTGTGACAATTCTTAGAATTCTTAGGAGCTTAGAATTCTGTGTGTTGGTAGAATTCTTCCTTTGTTGTGACAATTCTGAATATGATCTTTCTTTAATACTAGCTTTGATATTAGAATTCTCAGTGCACTGCTAGAATTAAGACATTGTTCTCACAATTCTGAATATGATCTTTGAATACTGGCTTTGAGCTTAGAATTCTCAATGTGTTGGTAGAATTCTGACTTTGTTCTCACAGTTCTATTTCTTTGTCATTTTGGAAAACTGGTTGTGTCATTAGGATTCGGATTTTAACCTCTGATTTCTTAGTTTAATTTTAGAA
This sequence comes from Archocentrus centrarchus, assembly GCF_007364275.1. NCBI lineage: Eukaryota > Metazoa > Chordata > Actinopteri > Cichliformes > Cichlidae > Archocentrus > Archocentrus centrarchus. Next base: position 11,695,374 of record NC_044354.1, read on the forward strand.
CTCTAACTTTCATTGAATTTTTATGCTTAAAATGTTTGCTGTCTCATTAGAATTCTCAATGTGTTGGTAGAATTCTTCCTTTGTTTTGACAATTCTTAATTTGATCTTACTTTAATACTAGCTTTGATATTAGAATTCTCAGTGCACTGCAAGAATTAAGACATTGTTCTCACAATTCTGAATATGATCTTTGAATACTGGCTTTGAGCTTAGAATTCTCAGTGTGTTGGTAGAATTCTTCCTTTATTGAGACAAGTCTTAGAATTCTTAGGACCTTAGAATTCTCAGTGTGTTGGTAGAATTCTTCCTTTGTTGTGACAATTCTTAGAATTCTTAGGAGCTTAGAATTCTCAGTGTGTTGGTAGAATTCTTCCTTTGTTGTGACAATTCTTAGAATTCTTAGGAGCTTAGAATTATCAGTGTGTTGTTAGAATTCTTCCTTTGTTGTGACAATTCTGAATATGATCTTACTTTAATACTAGCTTTGATATTAGAATTCTCAGTGCACTGCTGGAATTAAGACATTGTTCACACAATTCTGAATATGATCTTTGAATACTGGCTTTGAGCTTAGAATTCTCAGTGTGTTGGTAGAATTCTTCCTTTGTTGAGACAATTCTTAGAATTCTTAGGACCTTAGAATTCTCAGTGTGTTGGTAGAATTCTTCCTTTGTTGTGGCAATTCTTAGAATTCTTGGGAGCTTAGAATTCTCAGTGTGTGGCTAGAATTCTTCCTTTGTTGTGACAATTCTAAATATGATCTTTGAATACTGGCTTTGAGCTTAGAATTCTCAATGTGTTGGTAGAATTCTGACTTTGTTCTCACAGTTCTATTTCTTTGTCATTTTAGAAAACTGGTTGTGTCATTAGAATTCGGATTTTAACCTCTGATTTCTTAGTTTAATTTTAGAACTCTAACTTTCATTGAATTTTTATGCTTAAAATGTTTGCTGTCTCATTAGAATTCTCAATGTGTTGGTAGAATTCTTCCCTTGTTGTGACAATTCTTAATTTGATCTTACTTTAATACTAGCTTTGATATTAGAATTCTCAGTGGGCTGCTAGAATTACGACATTGTTCTCACAATTCTGAATATGATCTTTGAATACTGGCTTTGAGCTTAGAATTCTCAGTGTGTTGGTAGAATTCTTCCTTTATTGAGATAATTCTTAGAATTCTTAGGACCTTAGAATTCTCAGTGTGTTGGTAGAATTCTTCCTTTGTTGTGACAATTCTTAGAATTCTTAGGAGCTTAGAATTCTCAGTGTGTTGGTAGAATTCTTCCTTTGTTGTGACAATTCTTAGAATTCTTAGGAGCTTAGAATTCTCAGTGTGTTGTTACAATTCTTCCTTTGTTGTGACAATTCTGAATATGATCTTTCTTTAATACTAGCTTTGATATTAGAATTCTCAGTGCACTGCTAGAATTAAGAAATTGTTCTCACAATTCTGAATATGATCTTTGAATACTGGCTTTGAGCTTAGAATTCTCAATGTGTTGGTAGAATTCTGACTTTGTTCTCACAGTTCTATTTCTTTGTCATTTTAGAAAACTGGTTGTGTCATTAGAATTCGGATTTTAACCTCTGATTTCTTAGTTTAGTTTTAGAACTCTAACTTTCATTGAATTTTTATGCCTAAAATGTTTGCTGTCTCATTAGAATTCTCAATGTGTTGGTAGAATTCTTCCTTTGTTGTGACAATTCTTAATTTGATCTTACTTTAATACTAGCTTTGATATTAGAATTCTCAGTGCGCTGCTAGAATTAAGAAATTGTTCTCACAATTCTGAATATGATCTTTGAATCCTGGCTTTGAGCTTAGAATTCTCAGTGTGTTGGTAGAATTCTTCCTTTATTGAGACAATTCTTAGAATTCTTAGGACCTTAGAATTCTCAGTGTGTTGGTAGAATTCTTCCTTTGTTGTGACAATTCTTAGAATTCTTAGGACCTTGGAATTCTCAGTGTGTTGGTAGAATTCTTCCTTTGTTGTGACAATTCTTAGAATTCTTAGGAGCTTAGAATTCTGTGTGTTGGTAGAATTCTTCCTTTGTTGTGACAATTCTGAATATGATCTTTCTTTAATACTAGCTTTGATATTAGAATTCTCAGTGCACTGCTAGAATTAAGACATTGTTCTCACAATTCTGAATATGATCTTTGAATACTGGCTTTGAGCTTAGAATTCTCAATGTGTTGGTAGAATTCTGACTTTGTTCTCACAGTTCTATTTCTTTGTCATTTTGGAAAACTGGTTGTGTCATTAGGATTCGGATTTTAACCTCTGATTTCTTAGTTTAATTTTAGAACTCTAACTTTCATTGAATTTTTATGCTTAAAATGTTTGCTGTCTCATTAGAATTCTCAATGTGTTGGTAGAATTCTTCCTTTGTTTTGACAATTCTTAATTTGATCTTACTTTAATACTAGCTTTGATATTAGAATTCTCAGTGCACTGCAAGAATTAAGACATTGTTCTCACAATTCTGAATATGATCTTTGAATACTGGCTTTGAGCTTAGAATTCTCAGTGTGTTGGTAGAATTCTTCCTTTATTGAGACAAGTCTTAGAATTCTTAGGACCTTAGAATTCTCAGTGTGTTGGTAGAATTCTTCCTTTGTTGTGACAATTCTTAGAATTCTTAGGAGCTTAGAATTCTCAGTGTGTTGGTAGAATTCTTCCTTTGTTGTGACAATTCTTAGAATTCTTAGGAGCTTAGAATTATCAGTGTGTTGTAACAATTCTTCCTTTGTTGTGACAATTCTGAATATGATCTTACTTTAATACTAGCTTTGATATTAGAATTCTCAGTGCACTGCTGGAATTAAGACATTGTTCACACAATTCTGAATATGATCTTTGAATACTGGCTTTGAGCTTAGAATTCTCAGTGTGTTGGTAGAATTCTTCCTTTATTGAGACAATTCTTAGAATTCTTAGGACCTTAGAATTCTCAGTGTGTTGGTAGAATTCTTCCTTTGTTGTGGCAATTCTTAGAATTCTTGGGAGCTTAGAATTCTCAGTGTGTGGCTAGAATTCTTCCTTTGTTGTGACAATTCTGAATATGATCTTTGAATACTGGCTTTGAGCTTAGAATTCTCAATGTGTTGGTAGAATTCTGACTTTGTTCTCACAGTTCTATTTCTTTGTCATTTTAGAAAACTGGTTGTGTCATTAGAATTCGGATTTTAACCTCTGATTTCTTAGTTTAATTTTAGAACTCTAACTTTCATTGAATTTTTATGCTTAAAATGTTTGCTGTCTCATTAGAATTCTCAATGTGTTGGTAGAATTCTTCCCTTGTTGTGACAATTCTTAATTTGATCTTACTTTAATACTAGCTTTGATATTAGAATTCTCAGTGGGCTGCTAGAATTACGACATTGTTCTCACAATTCTGAATATGATCTTTGAATACTGGCTTTGAGCTTAGAATTCTCAGTGTGTTGGTAGAATTCTTCCTTTATTGAGACAATTCTTAGAATTCTTAGGACCTTAGAATTCTGTGTGTTGGTAGAATTCTTCCTTTGTTGTGACAATTCTTAGAATTCTTAGGAGCTTAGAATTCTCAGTGTGTTGTTACAATTCTTCCTTTGTTGTGACAATTCTGAATATTATCTTTCTTTAATACTAGCTTTGATATTAGAATTCTCAGTGCACTGCTAGAATTAAGACATTGTTCTCACAATTCTGAATATGATCTTTGAATACTGGCTTTGAGCTTAGAATTCTCAATGTGTTGGTAGAATTCTGACTTTGTTCTCACAGTTCTATTTCTTTGTCATTTTAGAAAACTGGTTGTGTCATTAGAATTTGGATTTTAACCTCTGATTTCTTAGTTTAATTTTAGAACTCTAACTTTCATTGAATTTTTATGCTTAAAATGTTTGCTGTCTCATTAGAATTCTCAATGTGTTGGTAGAATTCTTCCTTTGTTGAGACAATTCTTAGAATTCTTAGGACCTTAGAATTCTCAGTGTGTTGGTAGAATTCTTCCTTTGTTGTGACAATTCTTAGAATTCTTAGGACCTTAGAATTCTCAATGTGTTGGTAGAATTCTTCCTTTGTTGTGACAATTCTTAGAATTCTTAGGAGCTTAGAATTCTCAGTGTGTTGGTAGAATTCTTCCTTTGTTGTGACAATTCTTAGAATTCTTAGGAGCTTAGAATTCTCAGTGTGTTGTTACAATTCTTCCTTTGTTGTGACAATTCTGAATATGATCTTTCTTTAATACTAGCTTTGATATTAGAATTCTCAGTGCGCTGCTAGAATTAAGAAATTGTTCTCACAATTCTGAATATGATCTTTGAATACTGGCTTTGAGCTTAGAATTCTCAGTGTGTTGGTAGAATTCTTCCTTTATTGAGACAATTCTTAGAATTCTTAGGACCTTAGAATTCTCAGTGTGTTGGTAGAATTCTTCCTTTGTTGTGACAATTCTTAGAATTCTTAGGACCTTGGAATTCTCAGTGTGTTGGTAGAATTCTTCCTTTGTTGTGACAATTCTTAGAATTCTTAGGAGCTTAGAATTCTGTGTGTTGGTAGAATTCTTCCTTTGTTGTGACAATTCTGAATATGATCTTTCTTTAATACTAGCTTTGATATTAGAATTCTCAGTGCACTGCTAGAATTAAGACATTGTTCTCACAATTCTGAATATGATCTTTGAATACTGGCTTTGAGCTTAGAATTCTCAATGTGTTGGTAGAATTCTGACTTTGTTCTCACAGTTCTATTTCTTTGTCATTTTGGAAAACTGGTTGTGTCATTAGGATTCGGATTTTAACCTCTGATTTCTTAGTTTAATTTTAGAACTCTAACTTTCATTGAATTTTTATGCTTAAAATGTTTGCTGTCTCATTAGAATTCTCAATGTGTTGGTAGAATTCTTCCTTTGTTGTGACAATTCTTAATTTGATCTTACTTTAATACTAGCTTTGATATTAGAATTCTCAGTGCGCTGCTAGAATTAAGAAATTGTTCTCACAATTCTGAATATGATCTTTGAATACTGGCTTTGAGCTTAGAATTCTCAGTGTGTTGGTAGAATTCTTCCTTTATTGAGACAATTCTTAGAATTCTTAGGACCTTAGAATTCTCAGTGTGTTGGTAGAATTCTTCCTTTGTTGTGACAATTCTTAGAATTCTTAGGACCTTGGAATTCTCAGTGTGTTGGTAGAATTCTTCCTTTGTTGTGACAATTCTTAGAATTCTTAGGAGCTTAGAATTCTCATTGTGTTGGTAGAATTCTTCCTTTGTTGAGACAATTCTTAGAATTCTTAGGACCTTAGAATTCTCAGTGTGTTGGTAGAATTCTTCCTTTGTTGTGACAATTCTTAGAATTCTTTGGAGCTTAGAATTCTCAGTGTGTTGGTAGAATTCTTCCTTTGTTGTGACAATTCTTAGAATTCTTAGGAGCTTAGAATTATCAGTGTGTTGTAACAATTCTTCCTTTGTTGTGACAATTCTGAATATGATCTTACTTTAATACTAGCTTTGATATTAGAATTCTCAGTGCACTGCTGGAATTAAGACATTGTTCACACAATTCTGAATATGATCTTTGAATACTGGCTTTGAGCTTAGAATTCTCAGTGTGTTGGTAGAATTCTTCCTTTATTGAGACAATTCTTAGAATTCTTAGGACCTTAGAATTCTCAGTGTGTTGGTAGAATTCTTCCTTTGTTGTGGCAATTCTTAGAATTCTTGGGAGCTTAGAATTCTCAGTGTGTGGCTAGAATTCTTCCTTTGTTGTGACAATTCTGAATATGATCTTTGAATACTGGCTTTGAGCTTAGAATTCTCAATGTGTTGGTAGAATTCTGACTTTGTTCTCACAGTTCTATTTCTTTGTCATTTTAGAAAACTGGTTGTGTCATTAGAATTCGGATTTTAACCTCTGATTTCTTAGTTTAATTTTAGAACTCTAACTTTCATTGAATTTTTATGCTTAAAATGTTTGCTGTCTCATTAGAATTCTCAATGTGTTGGTAGAATTCTTCCTTTGTTGTGACAATTCTTAATTTGATCTTACTTTAATACTAGCTTTGATATTAGAATTCTCAGTGCGCTGCAAGAATTAAGACATTGTTCTCACAATTCTGAATATGATCTTTGAATACTGGCTTTGAGCTTAGAATTCTCAATGTGTTGGTAGAATTCTGACTTTGTTCTCACAGTTCTATTTCTTTGTCATTTTGGAAAACTGGTTGTGTCATTAGGATTCGGATTTTAACCTCTGATTTCTTAGTTTAATTTTAGAACTCTAACTTTCATTGAATTTTTATGCTTAAAATGTTTGCTGTCTCATTAGAATTCTCAATGTGTTGGTAGAATTCTTCCTTTGTTGTGACAATTCTTAATTTGATCTTACTTTAATACTAGCTTTGATATTAGAATTCTCAGTGCACTGCAAGAATTAAGACATTGTTCTCACAATTCTGAATATGATCTTTGAATACTGGCTTTGAGCTTAGAATTCTCAGTGTGTTGGTAGAATTCTTCCTTTATTGAGACAATTCTTAGAATTCTTAGGACCTTAGAATTCTCAGTGTGTTGGTAGAATTCTTCCTTTGTTGTGACAATTCTTAGAATTCTTAGGAGCTTAGAATTCTCAGTGTGTTGTTACAATTCTTCCTTTGTTGTGACAATTCTGAATATTATCTTTCTTTAATACTAGCTTTGATATTAGAATTCTCAGTGCGCTGCTAGAATTAAGAAATTGTTCTCACAATTCTGAATATGATCTTTGAATACTGGCTTTGAGCTTAGAATTCTCAGTGTGTTGGTAGAATTCTTCCTTTATTGAGACAATTCTTAGAATTCTTAGGACCTTAGAATTCTCAGTGTGTTGGTAGAATTCTTCCTTTGTTGTGACAATTCTTAGAATTCTTAGGACCTTGGAATTCTCAGTGTGTTGGTAGAATTCTTCCTTTGTTGTGACAATTCTTAGAATTCTTAGGAGCTTAGAATTCTCAATGTGTTGGTAGAATTCTTCCTTTGTTGAGACAATTCTTAGAATTCTTAGGACCTTAGAATTCTCAGTGTGTTGGTAGAATTCTTCCTTTGTTGTGACAATTCTTAGAATTCTTTGGAGCTTAGAATTCTCAGTGTGTTGGTAGAATTCTTCCTTTGTTGTGACAATTCTTAGAATTCTTAGGAGCTTAGAATTATCAGTGTGTTGTAACAATTCTTCCTTTGTTGTGACAATTCTGAATATGATCTTACTTTAATACTAGCTTTGATATTAGAATTCTCAGTGCACTGCTGGAATTAAGACATTGTTCTCACAATTCTGAATATGATCTTTGAATACTGGCTTTGAGCTTAGAATTCTCAGTGTGTTGGTAGAATTCTTCCTTTATTGAGACAATTCTTAGAATTCTTAGGACCTTAGAATTCTCAGTGTGTTGGTAGAATTCTTCCTTTGTTGTGGCAATTCTTAGAATTCTTGGGAGCTTAGAATTCTCAGTGTGTGGCTAGAATTCTTCCTTTGTTGTGACAATTCTGAATATGATCTTTGAATACTGGCTTTGAGCTTAGAATTCTCAATGTGTTGGTAGAATTCTGACTTTGTTCTCACAGTTCTATTTCTTTGTCATTTTAGAAAACTGGTTGTGTCATTAGAATTCGGATTTTAACCTCTGATTTCTTAGTTTAATTTTAGAACTCTAACTTTCATTGAATTTTTATGCTTAAAATGTTTGCTGTCTCATTAGAATTCTCAATGTGTTGGTAGAATTCTTCCCTTGTTGTGACAATTCTTAATTTGATCTTACTTTAATACTAGCTTTGATATTAGAATTCTCAGTGGGCTGCTAGAATTACGACATTGTTCTCACAATTCTGAATATGATCTTTGAATACTGGCTTTGAGCTTAGAATTCTCAGTGTGTTGGTAGAATTCTTCCTTTATTGAGACAATTCTTAGAATTCTTAGGACCTTAGAATTCTGTGTGTTGGTAGAATTCTTCCTTTGTTGTGACAATTCTTAGAATTCTTAGGAGCTTAGAATTCTCAGTGTGTTGTTAGAATTCTTCCTTTGTTGTGACAATTCTGAATATTATCTTTCTTTAATACTAGCTTTGATATTAGAATTCTCAGTGCACTGCTAGAATTAAGACATTGTTCTCACAATTCTGAATATGATCTTTGAATACTGGCTTTGAGCTTAGAATTCTCAATGTGTTGGTAGAATTCTGACTTTGTTCTCACAGTTCTATTTCTTTGTCATTTTAGAAAACTGGTTGTGTCATTAGAATTTGGATTTTAACCTCTGATTTCTTAGTTTAATTTTAGAACTCTAACTTTCATTGAATTTTTATGCTTAAAATGTTTGCTGTCTCATTAGAATTCTCAATGTGTTGGTAGAATTCTTCCTTTGTTGAGACAATTCTTAGAATTCTTAGGACCTTAGAATTCTCAGTGTGTTGGTAGAATTCTTCCTTTGTTGTGACAATTCTTAGAATTCTTAGGACCTTAGAATTCTCAATGTGTTGGTAGAATTCTTCCTTTGTTGTGACAATTCTTAGAATTCTTAGGAGCTTAGAATTCTCAGTGTGTTGGTAGAATTCTTCCTTTGTTGTGACAATTCTTAGAATTCTTAGGAGCTTAGAATTCTCAGTGTGTTGTTACAATTCTTCCTTTGTTGTGACAATTCTGAATATGATCTTTCTTTAATACTAGCTTTGATATTAGAATTCTCAGTGCGCTGCTAGAATTAAGAAATTGTTCTCACAATTCTGAATATGATCTTTGAATACTGGCTTTGAGCTTAGAATTCTCAGTGTGTTGGTAGAATTCTTCCTTTATTGAGACAATTCTTAGAATTCTTAGGACCTTAGAATTCTCAGTGTGTTGGTAGAATTCTTCCTTTGTTGTGACAATTCTTAGAATTCTTAGGACCTTGGAATTCTCAGTGTGTTGGTAGAATTCTTCCTTTGTTGTGACAATTCTTAGAATTCTTAGGATCTTAGAATTCTGTGTGTTGGTAGAATTCTTCCTTTGTTGTGACAATTCTGAATATGATCTTTCTTTAATACTAGCTTTGATATTAGAATTCTCAGTGCACTGCTAGAATTAAGACATTGTTCTCACAATTCTGAATATGATCTTTGAATACTGGCTTTGAGCTTAGAATTCTCAATGTGTTGGTAGAATTCTGACTTTGTTCTCACAGTTCTATTTCTTTGTCATTTTGGAAAACTGGTTGTGTCATTAGGATTCGGATTTTAACCTCTGATTTCTTAGTTTAATTTTAGAACTCTAACTTTCATTGAATTTTTATGCTTAAAATGTTTGCTGTCTCATTAGAATTCTCAATGTGTTGGTAGAATTCTTCCTTTGTTGTGACAATTCTTAATTTGATCTTACTTTAATACTAGCTTTGATATTAGAATTCTCAGTGCACTGCAAGAATTAAGACATTGTTCTCACAATTCTGAATATGATCTTTGAATACTGGCTTTGAGCTTAGAATTCTCAGTGTGTTGGTAGAATTCTTCCTTTATTGAGACAATTCTTAGAATTCTTAGGACCTTAGAATTCTCAGTGTGTTGGTAGAATTCTTCCTTTGTTGTGACAATTCTTAGAATTCTTAGGAGCTTAGAATTCTCAGTGTGTTGTTAGAATTCTTCCTTTGTTGTGACAATTCTGAATATTATCTTTCTTTAATACTAGCTTTGATATTAGAATTCTCAGTGCGCTGCTAGAATTAAGAAATTGTTCTCACAATTCTGAATATGATCTTTGAATACTGGCTTTGAGCTTAGAATTCTCAGTGTGTTGGTAGAATTCTTCCTTTATTGAGACAATTCTTAGAATTCTTAGGACCTTAGAATTCTCAGTGTGTTGGTAGAATTCTTCCTTTGTTGTGACAATTCTTAGAATTCTTAGGACCTTGGAATTCTCAGTGTGTTGGTAGAATTCTTCCTTTGTTGTGACAATTCTTAGAATTCTTAGGAGCTTAGAATTCTCAATGTGTTGGTAGAATTCTTCCTTTGTTGAGACAATTCTTAGAATTCTTAGGACCTTAGAATTCTCAGTGTGTTGGTAGAATTCTTCCTTTGTTGTGACAATTCTTAGAATTCTTAGGAGCTTAGAATTCTCAGTGTGTTGGTAGAATTCTTCCTTTGTTGTGACAATTCTTAGAATTCTTAGGAGCTTAGAATTATCAGTGTGTTGTAACAATTCTTCCTTTGTTGTGACAATTCTGAATATGATCTTACTTTAATACTAGCTTTGATATTAGAATTCTCAGTGCACTGCTGGAATTAAGACATTGTTCACACAATTCTGAATATGATCTTTGAATACTGGCTTTGAGCTTAGAATTCTCAGTGTGTTGGTAGAATTCTTCCTTTATTGTGACAATTCTTAGAATTCTTAGGACCTTAGAATTCTCAGTGTGTTGGTAGAATTCTTCCTTTGTTGTGACAATTCTTAGAATTCTTTGGAGCTTAGAATTCTCAGTGTGTGGCTAGAATTCTTCCTTTGTTGTGACAATTCTGAATATGATCTTTGAATACTGGCTTTGAGCTTAGAATTCTCAATGTGTTGGTAGAATTCTGACTTTGTTCTCACAGTTCTATTTCTTTGTCATTTTAGAAAACTGGTTGTGTCATTAGAATTCGGATTTTAACCTCTGATTTCTTAGTTTAATTTTAGAACTCTAACTTTCATTGAATTTTTATGCTTAAAATGTTTGCTGTCTCATTAGAATTCTCAATGTGTTGGTAGAATTCTTCCCTTGTTGTGACAATTCTTAATTTGATCTTACTTTAATACTAGCTTTGATATTAGAATTCTCAGTGGGCTGCTAGAATTACGACATTGTTCTCACAATTCTGAATATGATCTTTGAATACTGGCTTTGAGCTTAGAATTCTCAGTGTGTTGGTAGAATTCTTCCTTTATTGAGACAATTCTTAGAATTCTTAGGACCTTAGAATTCTGTGTGTTGGTAGAATTCTTCCTTTGTTGTGACAATTCTTAGAATTCTTAGGAGCTTAGAATTCTCAGTGTGTTGTTACAATTCTTCCTTTGTTGTGACAATTCTGAATATTATCTTTCTTTAATACTAGCTTTGATATTAGAATTCTCAGTGCACTGCTAGAATTAAGACATTGTTCTCACAATTCTGAATATGATCTTTGAATACTGGCTTTGAGCTTAGAATTCTCAATGTGTTGGTAGAATTCTGACTTTGTTCTCACAGTTCTATTTCTTTGTCATTTTAGAAAACTGGTTGTGTCATTAGAATTCGGATTTTAACCTCTGATTTCTTAGTTTAATTTTAGAACTCTAACTTTCATTGAATTTTTATGCTTAAAATGTTTGCTGTCTCATTAGAATTCTCAATGTGTTGGTAGAATTCTTCCTTTGTTGAGACAATTCTTAGAATTCTTAGGACCTTAGAATTCTCAGTGTGTTGGTAGAATTCTTCCTTTGTTGTGACAATTCTTAGAATTCTTAGGACCTTAGAATTCTCAGTGTGTTGGTAGAATTCTTCCTTTGTTGTGACAATTCTTAGAATTCTTAGGACCTTAGAATTCTCAGTGTGTTGGTAGAATTCTTCCTTTGTTGTGACAATTCTTAGAATTCTTAGGAGCTTAGAATTCTCAGTGTGTTGTTACAATTCTTCCTTTGTTGTGACAATTCTGAATATGATCTTTCTTTAATACTAGCTTTGATATTAGAATTCTCAGTGCGCTGCTAGAATTAAGAAATTGTTCTCACAATTCTGAATATGATCTTTGAATACTGGCTTTGAGCTTAGAATTCTCAGTGTGTTGGTAGAATTCTTCCTTTGTTGTGACAATTCTTAATTTGATCTTACTTTAATACTAGCTTTGATATTAGAATTCTCAGTGCACTGCTGGAATTAAGACATTGTTCACACAATTCTGAATATGATCTTTGAATACTGGCTTTGAGCTTAGAATTCTCAATGTGTTGGTAGAATTCTTCCTTTGTTGTGACAATTCTTAATTTGATCTTTCTTTAATACTAGCTTTGATATTAGAATTCTCAGTGTGCTGCTAGAATTAAGACATTCTTCTCACAATTCTGAATATGATCTTTGAATACTGGCTTTGAGCTTAGAATTCTCAGTGTGTTGGTAGAATTCTTCCTTCGTTGTGACAATTAGAATTCTTAGAAGCTTAGAATTCTCAATGTGTTGGTAGAATTCTTCCTTTGTTGTGACAATTCTTAGAATTCTTAGGAGCTTAGAATTCTCAGTGTGTTGGTAGAATTCTTCCTTTGTTGTGACAATTCTTAGAATTCTTGGGAGCTTAGAATTCTCAGTGTGTGGCTAGAATTCTTCCTTTGTTGTGACAATTCTGAATATGATCTTTGAATACTGGCTTTGAGCTTAGAATTCTCAATGTGTTGGTAGAATTCTGACTTTGTTCTCACAGTTCTATTTCTTTGTCATTTTAGAAAACTGGTTGTGTCATTAGAATTCGGATTTTAACCTCTGATTTCTTAGTTTAATTTTAGAACTCTAACTTTCATTGAATTTTTATGCTTAAAATGTTTGCTGTCTTATTAGAATTCTCAATGTGTTTGTAGAATTCTTCCTTTGTTGTGACAATTCTTAATTTGATCTTACTTTAATACTAGCTTTGATATTAGAATTCTCAGTGCACTGCAAGAATTAAGACATTGTTCTCACAATTCTGAATATGATCTTTGAATACTGGCTTTGAGCTTAGAATTCTCAGTGTGTTGGTAGAATTCTTCCTTTATTGAGACAAGTCTTAGAATTCTTAGGACCTTAGAATTCTCAGTGTGTTGGTAGAATTCTTCCTTTGTTGTGACAATTCTTAGAATTCTTAGGACCTTAGAAGTCTCAGTGTGTTGGTAGAATTCTTCCTTTGTTGTGACAATTCTTAGAATTCTTAGGAGCTTAGAATTCTCAATGTGTTGTTACAATTATTCCTTTGTTGTGACAATTCTGAATATGATCTTTCTTTAATACTAGCTTTGATATTAGAATTCTCAGTGCACTGCTAGAATTAAGACATTGTTCTCACAATTCTGAATATGATCTTTGAATACTGGCTTTGAGCTTAGAATTCTCAATGTGTTGGTAGAATTCTGACTTTGTTCTCACAGTTCTATTTCTTTGTCATTTTAGAAAACTGGTTGTGTCATTAGAATTTGGATTTTAACCTCTGATTTCTTAGTTTAATTTTAGAACTCTAACTTTCATTGAATTTTTATGCTTAAAATGTTTGCTGTCTCATTAGAATTCTCAATGTGTTGGTAGAATTCTTCCTTTGTTGAGACAATTCTTAGAATTCTTAGGACCTTAGAATTCTCAGTGTGTTGGTAGAATTCTTCCTTTGTTGTGACAATTCTTAGAATTCTTAGGACCTTAGAATTCTCAGTGTGTTGGTAGAATTCTTCCTTTGTTGTGACAATTCTTAGAATTCTTAGGACCTTAGAATTCTCAGTGTGTTGGTAGAATTCTTCCTTTGTTGTGACAATTCTTAGAATTCTTAGGAGCTTAGAATTCTCAGTGTGTTGTTACAATTCTTCCTTTGTTGTGACAATTCTGAATATGATCTTTCTTTAATACTAGCTTTGATATTAGAATTCTCAGTGCGCTGCTTGAATTAAGAAATTGTTCTCACAATTCTGAATATGATCTTTGAATACTGGCTTTGAGCTTAGAATTCTCAGTGTGTTGGTAGAATTCTTCCTTTATTGAGACAATTCTTAGAATTCTTAGGACCTTGGAATTCTCAGTGTGTTGGTAGAATTCTTCCTTTGTTGTGACAATTCTTAGAATTCTTAGGACCTTGGAATTCTCAGTGTGTTGGTAGAATTCTTGCTTTGTTGTGACAATTCTTAGAATTCTTAGGACCTTAGAATTCTCAGTGTGTTGGTAGAATTCTTCCTTTGTTGTGACAATTCTGAATATGATCTTTCTTTAATACTAGCTTTGATATTAGAATTCTCAGTGCACTGCTAGAATTAAGACATTGTTCTCACAATTCTGAATATGATCTTTGAATACTGGCTTTGAGCTTAGAATTCTCAATGTGTTGGTAGAATTCTGACTTTGTTCTCACAGTTCTATTTCTTTGTCATTTTAGAAAACTGGTTGTGTCATTAGAATTTGGATTTTAACCTCTGATTTCTTAGTTTAATTTTAGAACTCTAACTTTCATTGAATTTTTATGCTTAAAATGTTTGCTGTCTCATTAGAATTCTCAATGTGTTGGTAGAATTCTTCCTTTGTTGTGACAATTCTTAATTTGATCTTACTTTAATACTAGCTTTGATATTAGAATTCTCAGTGCACTGCAAGAATTAAGACATTGTTCTCACAATTCTGAATATGATCTTTGAATACTGGCTTTGAGCTTAGAATTCTCAGTGTGTTGGTAGAATTCTTCCTTTATTGAGACAAGTCTTAGAATTCTTAGGACCTTAGAATTCTCAGTGTGTTGGTAGAATTCTAAGCTCTTAGGAGCTTAGAATTCTCAGTGTGTTGTTACAATTCTTCCTTTGTTGTGACAATTCTGAATATGATCTTACTTTAATACTAGCTTTGATATTAGAATTCTCAGTGCGCTGCTAGAATTAAGACATTGTTCTCACAATTCTGAATATGATCTTTGAATTCTGGCTTTGAGCTTAGAATTCTCAGTGTGTTGGTAGAATTCTTCCTTTATTGAGACAATTCTTAGAATTCTTAGGACCTTGGAATTCTCAGTGTGTTGGTAGAATTCTTCCTTTGTTGTGACAATTCTTAGAATTCTTAGGACCTTGGAATTCTCAGTGTGTTGGTAGAATTCTTCCTTTGTTGTGACAATTCTTAGAATTCTTAGGACCTTAGAATTCTCAGTGTGTTGGTAGAATTCTTCCTTTGTTGTGACAATTCTGAATATGATCTTTCTTTAATACTAGCTTTGATATTAGAATTCTCAGTGCACTGCTAGAATTAAGACATTGTTCTCACAATTCTGAATATGATCTTTGAATACTGGCTTTGAGCTTAGAATTCTCATTGTGTTGGTAGAATTCTGACTTTGTTCTCACAGTTCTATTTCTTTGTCATTTTAGAAAACTGGTTGTGTCATTAGAATTTGGATTTTAACCTCTGATTTCTTAGTTTAATTTTAGAACTCTAACTTTCATTGAATTTTTATGCTTAAAATGTTTGCTGTCTCATTAGAATTCTCAATGTGTTGGTAGAATTCTTCCTTTGTTGTGACAATTCTTAATTTGATCTTACTTTAATACTAGCTTTGATATTAGAATTCTCAGTGCACTGCAAGAATTAAGACATTGTTCTCACAATTCTGAATATGATCTTTGAATACTGGCTTTGAGCTTAGAATTCTCAGTGTGTTGGTAGAATTCTTCCTTTATTGAGACAAGTCTTAGAATTCTTAGGACCTTAGAATTCTCAGTGTGTTGGTAGAATTCTTCCTTTGTTGTGACAATTCTTAGAATTCTTAGGAGCTTAGAATTCTCAGTGTGTTGTTACAATTCTTCCTTTGTTGTGACAATTCTGAATATGATCTTACTTTAATACTAGCTTTGATATTAGAATTCTCAGTGCGCTGCTAGAATTAAGACATTGTTCTCACAATTCTGAATATGATCTTTGAATACTGGCTTTGAGCTTAGAATTCTCAGTGTGTTGGTAGAATTCTTCCTTTGTTGTGACAATTCTTAGAATTCTTAGGACCTTAGAATTCTCAGTGTGTTGGTAGAATTCTTTCTTTGTTGTGACAATTCTTAGAATTCTTAGGAGCTTAGAATTCTCAGTGTGTTGGTAGAATTCTTGCTTTGTTGTGACAATTCTGAATATGATTTTTCTTTAATACTAGCTTTGATATTAGAATTCTCAGTGCGCTGCTAGAATTAAGACATTGTTCTCACAATTCTGAATATGATCTTTGAATACTGGCTTTGAGCTTAGAATTCTCAATGTGTTGGCATAAGTCTGACTTTGTTCTCACAGTTCTATGTCTTTGTCATTTTAGAAAAGTGGTTGTGTCATCAGAATTCGGATTTTAACCTCTGATTTCTTAGTTTAATTTTAGAACTCTAACTTTCATTGAATTTTTTTGCTTAAAATGTTTACTGTCTCATTAAAATTCTCAATGTGTTTGTAGAATTCTTCCTTTGTTGTGACAATTCTTAATTTGACCTTTCTTTAATACTAGCTTTGATATTAGAATTCTCAGTGTGCTTCTAGAATTAACACATTGTTCTAGAAGCACACTGAGAATTCTAATATCAAAGCTAGTATTAAAGAAAGGTCAAATTAAGAATTGTCAGAGTGCTTCTAGAATTAAGACATTGTTCTCACAATTCTGAATATGATCTTTGAATACTGGCTTTGAGCTTAGAATTCTCAATCTGTTGGTAGAATTCTGACTTTGTTCTCACAGTTTTATTTCTTTGTCATTTTAGAAAACTGGTTGCGTCATCAGAATTGTGATTTTAATCTCTGAATTCTTAGTTTAATTTTAGAACTCTAACTTTCATTGAATTTTTATGCTTAAAATGTTTACTGTCTCATTAGAATTCTCAATGTGTTGGTAGAATTCTTCCTTTGTTCTGAGAATTCTTAATCTGATCTTTCTTTAATACTAGCTTTGATATTAGAATTCTCAGTGTGCTTCTGGAATTAACTCAAAGTGAGCCTACTCAGAGTTGAGTGAACTATACTATTCACTCACCCATCCAAATCACTGAATTCAGGTGTTCCAATCACTTCCATGAGCACAGGTATATAAAACCAAGCACCTAGGCATGCAGACTGCTTCTACAAACATTGTGAAGGAATGGGTCACTCTCAGAAGCTCAGTGAATTGCAGCATTGTACCATGGACACCACCTGTGCAAGAAGTCCAGTTGTAAAATTTCCTCACTAATAAATATTCCACAGTCAACTCCTAGTGGTATTGTAACAAAGTGGAAGTGATTGGGAAAGACTGCAACTCAGAGCTGGATCAGTGGATGCTGAGGCACATAGTGCACAGAGGTCGCCAACTTTCTACAGTAGATCGCTACAGACCTCCAAAGTTCATGTGGCCTTCAGATTACCTCAAGACCAGTGCATAGAGAGCTTCATGGAATGGGTTTCCATGGGTGAGCAGTTGCATCCAAGCCTTACATTACCAAGTGCAATGCAAAGTGTAGGATGCAGTGGGGTAAAGCACACTGACACTGGACTCTAGTGGAGTGGAGTACAGTGGAGATGCGTCTGGGTTTGGCAGTTGCCAGGAGAACAGTACTTATCCATGTTCACCACTGATGATCTGGTGCCAGACTTAGAAAATTTGAGTTGAACTCCCAAGCTGAAAACCATCTTCATGTGACCGATGGCATGATTGTGATGAGTATATTTCACTTTTTCTGTTGTACAGAAAATAGGGTATAACATGAGAGTTAAAAAAAAAACTTTTTTTTTAATACTGCTTTTTTTTTTTTTTTGAATAAGCAAATAAGAATTATGTTAAACACAATTAATGAGAAGCTACTGTGAATATAAAAATAGCATAGTACTGTGTGCAACTCATATTTATGGTTGTCCCTCTTTGGTATGCAGTTAGCATCAGAAGTTGCCGTCAGGTATTTGACATTATGCAACCTATAGAGACAGTTAAATCATCATATACAATTTCATTACTTTTCATGATTTAAAAGGAGGAAATTTAGGGAAACAAGACAGAAACAAAGAACTTGTTCCTGAAAACATCCGCATTGAGTTCAAAGCCTGACAAAGCCTCTCAAATGAGTGATGAAATATATGAAGGTGAGGTGTCACTTGAGCTGAGTGACTTCAGCCCCACAAAGACAACATCTTCTTTCTCCTTTCTTCACTTTGAAGCCAAGGATAAAATGTTAGCCAAGCTTGGGCTTAGGGTCTCATGCTGTACATCAAAGCCTCAGTAATGCTGTTACTAACTATAGACTGACTATGATTTAATACTATACCATTAACAGTGGCCTCATCCCAGAAGAACAAAAGATCAAATGTTGCTTAGAGGAAATCTATCATTATTACAGAAATGTGGGCTTAGAGAGAAAACACACAGAACAATAGTGCAGTGGAGACAAAGACAAGACATGCCAATGCTGCTTTGCAATGACGTGGACCAATTAGAAATTTTTAAAGCAATGACAAGCTTTCATTAGTGGTTAATCCCTCACTGCTGCACCTGGATGGTGACATCATCATCACCACAGGGAAAAGTGTTTATGTGGTCCCACTCAAATGTCTGTTTCTGTGTGAGTGATTCATGAGTGTTCTCTGCTGTAAATAGCATTACAAAGTATAATGAGCATCTTTTTTAAATAAGCATTGTTCTTTCCGAATCTTATTTTCCTTTCAAGTGAAAAAAACCTTCATTTTTTCTTTTTCGTGCTTGGAAAATAAGGAGACAACCCCTTAAGAGTAAATATGCTTTCATTTTTACCAACATCATCAAGAAACTTTGAAAAAAGGTTTTGGGAAATTGTTAACTGACATATTGTCTCGTGTGTTTTCCTGAACGGATCCATTCGTAAAAAACCAAATCATGATTCATAATCTTTACTGTCATGTTTAAGAACCAAAGGTGAGTAAGGACGGGTAAAGGTCAGGGTCTTGGTTTAAAGAAAAATCTGAAAATTACCTAACTTTTCAGAAATACTTCAGTACTTAGATGGACCCACTTCACCCACTGACCGGAGTGAAATATGACTCCCCCAGGGTTATCCCCACCAGTGCCACAGAAATAGTTTTCTTAATCTTACAATGCCCAACACCACTGGATGAGAGCATCGATAAAAACAGGATTGTAACTGAGTACATTCACTCAAATACTTTACTGAAGTGGTGTGATGTAGTTTGCTCTTATTAAATAGCCTACTTTTCTGCTTCTGCTTCACTATATTTTAGATGCAACTCATTCCTGACTCAGAATGAGCACTCCACCCTTTTCCAGCTGAGAAACATGGCCCTAGACTTGGAGGTTCTCATACCCACTGCTTCACACTCGGCTGCGAACTGCTCCAGTGCGACTGAAGGCCACCACCTGATAAAGCCAACAAGATGACATCATCCACAAAAAAACAGAGATGAGATTCTGAGACCACAAAGGCAGAAGCCTTCTACCACTTGGCTACACCTAGAAATTCTGTCCATAAATATTAGCCACGGCGGACTCCAACACCCAAGGGATGCAGTTAAATCCCTTCTCCAGGCCCACAAAACTCATGTAGACTGGATGGGCAAACTCCCACACACACTTGAATATCCTTTAGAGGACAAACAGCTGGTCCAGCCAGACCCGTCGCTATGGGCGGGCCCTAGGGGGCCGTGCCCGCCCACTGATACGCTTGGGCCCGCCCACCCAAGCCAGATCACTAATCAAGCTAACAATAGTGGTGCCCCCCTATTGGATTTCACAAGCCCCCCTTAGGACTGAGAGCTGGTGATGGGACTGGGTCCAGCGTTCCACAACCAGGATGAAAACCACATTGTTCCTCTTGAATCTGAGGTTCGACTAACAGACGAACCCTTCTTTCCAGCACTCTGGCATAGACCTTCCCAGGGAGGCTGAGGAGTGTGATGCCCCTATAGTTTGGGCAAACCCTCGAGTGTCAATGTGATTAAGGAGGTCCTCGAAGTATTCCTTCCACCACCTGACTATATCCTCAGTTCAAGTCAGCAGTGCCCCATCCTAGGGTTGTGCAATTATAATTTTATGTTGTATTTATATATCATGTTTTATTTATACATTCTGTATATTATTTTCAATTTCATTTTTATTTTCAAGAGATTGTAGATGTCACGGCCTTCTAAACTCCAAAGCCAGCATTATTCCATGAAAAGGCCGTGGGTGGCAACAGGTGGTTTTTGTTTCTTGCACGCACTTCTGACCCATTTTATATTGAAAAATATATGCTCAGGATTTCAAAGTATTCACTGTTCTTTAAGTGCAATGAATGTAGTGCTTACAAAGTCAATGAGTACTCGCGTTAAATAATCGTCATTTCAATATTCATCAAAATAATCATGATTAGGATTTTTTTCCATAATTGAGCAACCCTACCCCACCCACACTATACGCTGTGTGAGTAGAACACTGTTTTTGCCATAGTGGTTGGGTGCAATGTGTGTCAGGTGGTGGCCAAGAGCAAAAAAGCTGCTTTGGGGCCCTGTCCACACATAGATTTTTCTGTGTTTCGGCCTTTCATCTACACACTGAGAACATAGCCTTTAAAGTCAGTTTCTGCATTTATATGTATACAAGGAAAACAAAAATTTTGTCTTATTTTATAAAATATAGGTTAGACAAGTAAACAACCAAAGTGTACCATTTTAGTATCCACAAGAAGCCAAAAATAAAAACAAATGTGCTGGTCAGTGTTATCAGTGTTTTACTGTAGCAGATGGATCAGTGTTTGAATGTGAGGTGTACGGTGCTGCATAGTAAAAAACCTAAAATAACCAGGTCAAAACACACCAGATAAATAGCATGGTGCTGGGTGGATGGAGATAGAGCAAAGACTGAGACAGCCAGTACTCCAGGGACAGCTTAAGACAGCTTAAATGCTCTGGGGAGACTGACCAGGTGCTCCCAGATACACTCATTACCCCCACCTACCAGGAACCTGCAAAGTAACACAGTGGGACAAACAGCAGAAAACATCCAGCAGGCATGGCCAAGGCAGTGAGCCTTCACGGCCAAAATATGCTGTGAGCATTGTTCATAATTTTATTAGTTGAGCCTAAACACTGAAAACCATGCTCAAGTGTAATGTTAATTTATCTAACTTTATCAGCTCATGACATAACTAAATGTATTTTCATTAACAGGCTACGTAACTGGAAATACAGTGCATAATTTATGTATCACAATCTTCATGCCACATTTATCATAGATTTTCATGCCAGTACAGACTACTGAAATTAATGATTAGAGAGGCTGCAATGCACAAATATTGATAGATTAATCACTGCTGCAAATACTGACTTTGAATGTCAGAATAATAAACACATTAGGAAAAATATTTTTGCTTTAGTGAACACATCAGGCTTACTTAGAGTAAAATAAAGCTCAAGACTCCTGAACCTGTTTAACACAGTAAAATTGTGAATCAGTTATGGCTTTGATTTTTACTTTTTGATTGATTTTTTTTAGCCACAATACTTGTTTGGACAGCATGAGAATTAAGGTAAAACCATGAGTCACAGGCCAGAAGAGGGACTGTCAGCAACTCTGTGGTGTTACACTAATAACTGTTTTGAACACACTGTTTAATCTTCATAGACCCTGCATTCACATATGGGGACATTACATTTTGGCTGTTCTGTGCTTCACTCTGATCAATAAGGTGTTTTATATTTTGTTAAACAATAGTGACTTTATAGTGTTATGCTGTAAAATAAAGCTGTTGTCCCCATATGATAAGATCATTTTAAAATATATACAGTACCAGTCAAAAGTTTGGACATGGGCGAGTGTGTCCATTGACTTCAAAGATGATGCTTAATTTTTACACTTCTCAGATCCAACTAATCCCAAACAACTAAGAGCAATTAAAAATGCTTCCCAAACAAGAGCTCCAGTCTCAGGAGGTTGAAGGTATTGTCATTAGCAATTCAGCTAAGCACATGACATTTTTAACTGACCATTAGTGATTTAGTTCCTTTATTCAAGACTGCTTGTTAAAAGAAATGGTCTTCATTGCCATTAAACAAAACATTAGAAAAAAAAATACACTGAATTGAGTCTGAGAAATGCTAACTCTTCTAGTTCAGACTCACTCACACAGGCCTAGAGACCTGTTGACAACAATTTGGCAACCACAGGTCGCTACAGAAGTACATGCATTCTCTGACCAGAGTGGTTGCTGGCAGTCATGGTGAAATTGACTGCTAAAGTCCCATCCATACAGGCCTATGTGTGCATTCTACAACCAGCTGGCAAGTGGTTGCTGGAGGTTGCTGGCAGTCTCTAACATGGAATTGATCACAAACACGTATACAGTCCTGTACCAAAAAGCTCCTAGAGATGTCTTTGGTCACTGGCAGGTTGCTGCAGTCACCAGCAGTTTGCATGCAAGATGCCGATTTGTCCAACTACTCTCCAAGCTGTAGCATCTTCCATGCAAACTATGAGCGACTTACAGTAACCAGCTAGTGACCAAAGGAAGTGCAAGCAGATTTTTGATGCAGCACCCTTTTTGTGACTGATTTCTTTGCAACTTCTTTTGCTGGAGGTTACACATTTTTCCCTGCAACTGAAGGTTGCCAAGGAGTCGCCGGTCTCTAGGCCAGTGTGACTGTTGCCTTAGGTGGTAGCTTGCCAACTTATCCACAGATGACATGCTCAGGAACAGTATATTATAACTTTGTGAGCGAATAATGCTATTACTTCTTTCATAAGGCACAAGTCTTAGTTTAATAGAAGTCAATGAGATGACATCCAATAAACAAGATGATAGAAGTAGAACACTGTGCAAAACTGCTTTTGTTGCCAAGAAACTACACACAGGACTGGGACGGAAACATGTTCAGGGATCCTCCACTCTGATAACCACAACAGAGCAAAGACATTTACTCAAGTAAAAGGTGCTGTAACCAAACAGGACCATTTTCTGCAAAACACAACAGTAGTAAATACATGTAAATATTAGAAGACTTATGATTTCTCTTCCTGTTCCATTTTGTTGAGGCAATAATGAAGATCAATTTTATTTTTCACAGGTTTCCCACTGAATTGTTTAATTCTGGTAAATGAGGTGGCTGGAAAACAACAAACAGTATCGTCTCAATTTAAACAAAAACAAAAATGGATTAGATACAAATGCAAATAGGCCTATTAGGGTTGTTACCCAAATACAGATAGCCATATGATTACAAGCAACATCTCTGCAGATCACTCAAATGAAATGCAATGAAAAGATGCTCTCAATCCACAAGACTTCACCATCCCAGAGGACATAAAACATGAAAAACAGGACAAACTTATGAACAGGAGTCATTCCTCATCTTCTGTCTCTTCCAGTTCCTGCAGGAGTTTCCTGTTCAACCGAAAGAGAACAGCCAGTGGCTTTATCAAGATTTATGAGCCAAATCATCATTGGAAATATAAGACAGTTGTTAGGGCACAAGGGGAGATTGGAGAGGAGAGGGAGCAGGTGGAGAGAGAGGAAGAGATGGCACTGGTTTGAAAATATGAGGAAAAAAGAGAAAGATGATACAGAGTGAGAGGAAAAACAACAGCGATGATGAAAGAAAGACAGACACAGATAGAAGGCTTTTGGTAAGAACAGATGTCTAGACTTGATTCAGAAACCCAACATCAGTTCTATCTTTTATGATGCTGCTGTTTTCCTCTCTAAATGTGCTGACATCCCATTTGAAAGCTGTTATCAAGTGAAACACTCTCAAAACAAGTATAAGTACAGCAGTGATAAAGGGCTGAATGGACTGGAGACAAATGGAGCATCAGCCGTATCTGTTATATTACATGACGACTTCTGTTGATGCACTTAATTTTCTCATTCCAGAATTTTTTTCCCTCATAAAAAGAACAAAAACATGTCGAAGAAAGAAAGCACCAGCACAAAATGCACACAAATCACGCCAGCAAGTCACTTTTATTTATACAGCACATTTAAAAACAGCAGGAGTTAACACAAAGTGCAGTGTACTCATGGAGTTAAGTCAGCAGGCTTAAAAGCAGGAAGAATGGACTGAAGGCAGCCATGAATAATGTCCATGAACTAACAGTCTCCCTTTAGGGTTTTCCACAGCGGATCATGTGCCTCCATTTCACCCTGTCATTAGCATCTTTCTCTGTCATACCAACCTCCTTCACTATATCCATAAACCTTCTTGGTGGTCTTCCTCTTTTCCTCTTGCCTGGCAGCTCCATCTTCAATATTCTTTATCTACAGGCCCTCCTCTGTAAATATCCAATCCATGCTTGCCTCTCTAACTTTATCTCATAACTGCTCAACCTGAGCTGTCCCTCTGATACACTCATTTTTAATCCTGTTCATCGTGGCCACTCCCATTGAAAATCTTAGCATCATTTTCTCTGTCGCCCACCATTATAAGAAGGAGTTTGCTAAAATGTCTTCAGTACAACTAGGATTGGTGGTGATTTTAGTGTAAATTTTTAATCCAGTGTCTCAAAATTCCCCTGGACCTAAAAAAACTTACTTTTATTTTCTAAAATCTCTGGGTCACGGGTCTTTGGGTTGATTTTAGCAGCTTTTTGGTTATGTAGAGAGAAGGATTACATGAATTCAATGAACAAATAGGATACAGAGATGCACTTGTGTACAGTCCTGCATAGAGTCAAATGCAGGTTGCTAGTGGTGGAAAGCTGGCTTGAACAGGGAAGGGAGCAATGGCAGTCCACCTATAAGAGGAAGTAGTGCAGAAATTATCTGAGAACAAAAAGACAAGGATTACAAGCAAATTAAAGTGCTGCAGTGGACAGTTGTCATGATCTTAGTCCACATTACCACTTGTTCCACATATTTTTGACACTGTCCACTCAGTGATGGATGACCCTAATGCACATGTTCAGTGAATCAGCAATGTGGAAGTGAGATCTGGGAAAGTGGCTGGGATGGACGAGGTTCACATAAGTAAACCTCTCAATGGATAGAATTTAAATTTTTAATAGTCCATCCATCCATTCCCGCTTATCCTGTTCAAGGTCGCGGTGGGCTGGAGCCTATCCAGCGAGAGGCAGGGTACACCCTGTACAGGTCGTCAGCCTGTCGCAGGGCCAACAGTGGATAATTAACCTAACCCCAGTAACTGCATGTCTTTAGACTGTGGGAGGAAACAGGAGTACCCGGAGAAAACCCACACAGACACAGGAGAACATGCAAACTCCACAGAGAGAGCGAGGCCTGGGCCAAGGTAGAATCAAACCCAGGCCTTCCAGATGGTATTCTAACTGTGAGGCAGCAGTGCTAACCACCGCGCCACCGTGCTGCCCAAAAAAAAAAAATTAATTCAAATTAAAATTAATTCCCATGATGCACTGAGTTTTCCTTCCTTATTCACCTCTTTTCACTCTCTATGCGTTTATACACCACTCTCCATTTAACACTTAGTTATTGTTAATCTCTGGCTTTAATCCACAGCATGTCGTTTGTCCTCTCCCTCCCCTCACCCCCAACAGTCGCAGCAGATGACTGCCCCTCCCTGATTCTGCTGGACCTTTCTTCCTGTTAAAAGGACATTTTTCCTTCCCACTGTCACCAAGTGCTTGCTCATGAAGGGTCATCTGATTGTTGGGGTTTTCTCTGTATTATTGTAGAGTCTTTACCTTACAATATAAAGCGCCTTTAGGTGACTCTTGTTGTGATTTGGTGCTATATAAAAAAAATTGAATTGAACTGAAATTAATTATAGATAAGATAAGATAAGATAAGATTTATTTGTCACATGCACAGTTATACACAGTACAATGCACGGGGAAATGTATTTTGTACCTGCAACGGATTGTAAGTAGTAAAAATATATAAATAAGAATAAAAATAAGTAATTGACATATTGTCAAAATATATAACTAGGAATAAAATATGTAATTTACATGTCATGGCACACAAGGTAAAAAATTATATGTAAATATTAAAAATATTTATTTAAAGTATTTTCCTTGAAGGCCCATTTCACGATGAAGGTATATTATTGTTTTATCTTGATAACTTCATTTTAAACTGCAATCTAACCCATCTGCAGGGATCTTGTGAAGTACTTGATAAATGTCAGCTCTCACACTGTTGCCACCTTCACTGGGCTTTAGCATGTGTCCATTGACCAATATAGCCCTCTATGAAATGACAGCTGAGCCTTGTGTTCATGCAAATTGAATCAAGGGTGTCTGCAATTTCCTGATTTTGATATGATTGCTGACAACTTTATTCAAGTGATGCTGTAAATCAACTTATCTGTCCTGTGTATTTCCAGCTATAACCGACGTGGTGGATTTAAGAGTTGCTGACTGAGCCATTAAAAGAAAAATGATGTAAGGATGGATGAAAATGAAACGTGAGGAAAAGCTGTACATTAATTATTTCCTAATAGTGATGGCCAAAAAAAAGTGAAAGAATGAGAGCAACAGAATGAGGAAGCGAGAGCATAAAAAAGTCAAAACAATTGAATCAAAGCAAATAACATGAGAACAATGAAACAAGACAGCATTCAAACCAGGTGCAGACAGTGCAAGCAAGCATCAGAAGCCAGCAACAGAAAACACTGGGGAGCCTGATACATGGAGAGCAATAGAGCAAGCAGCAAAAGCGAGCCAATGAACAAGGGATGGGCTTTTGATGGAGTCTCATCTGGAGTGTTTATGACGAGACAGCGCCAGCAACGTAATGAGTTGACTGATCAATCTTTCCTCCTTGCCCCGCTGGATCAATAGCACTGTTTTGACAGCCTACATTAAGCTCTAACTAATTGCCAGATTGCTAAATGCTTTTAAGAAGGAAGAAAAAAAAACATATCCATGGCAATCAATAATGCAATCACACCAGTGGCTCTCCTGTTCTACCAAGGGAGGAGGGCTATGATGTTTTGTGTTTGTTTGCTTGTGCCTTTATATGAATGCATGAGTGAGTGTGGTGAGAGTTAAAGGCCAGTCGGTTACCTGCTTCATGAATTGTAGTACTTGGGCATGGATCTCATTTGAGTGAGTGGTGTTAGAGCAACTGGGACTTGTGGTCAGTCAGTGCACAGCGGTGGTGTATTTGGGGTTTGAACCTCGGCAGCCTCAGTGGAGCAGTTATTTGATTTGGTTCACAGCTCCATGTCTAAACCACCAATACTTTAAAGGAAGGCTCTTTTATGGGATGTAATTACTGAGAAATTCATGAAATTACAGACTTGTATCTGTTTGGTTATCTTTACAACATAGCACTCACCAAAAACATTCCCAAGATCTGGTAACAATATTATTAGAGGTCTAAAGGGAGCACAAAGTCAAATGATTAGACAACAATTTCCAATATTTGCTAAAAAGTGATTGCTGGTATTTAAACCATTACCACTGAATTGTTGGTCTATAATCTTATTTAATTCCTTAGCCTATACCACCTCACTCTGCATCCACACTTTATGGACATTTAGGCCTGTATTATCTTATTTTGGTGCCATTTATATTTATTTGTTGCTATTTTCTTGTTTCTTGTTCTTGTTTCTTTTTCTCATTCATATGCTGCTGTGAAAGAAGGGAGAGCTGTCAAACAGAATTTTGTTGCATGGAAATGTGCAATGACAATAAAGTTTTTCTAATTCTAATCTGTCAAACACATCTCAAATATATCTCTCGTGAACATTATCAAGTTGTGACAGGAAGAGTATTCCTGTCACAAGGTGCAATCAGTTTTTGGCAAATTGACTTTTAGACATCCATTATTTATCCAGGTAAAAGTGTCATTGATATGAAAAAGGTCTTTTTTCAAGAGCCATCTGGCCAAGAGCGCAGCAGTAATTGCAACAAATACTGTATAAAATAAGAGTTCTCTAAAGATAGTTTAAGTGGCCAAAAAAGACTGGATTGTTTATAATGTAGAGCATAGAGTAGGTACAATAATGCAGAGTTGTTAAAATACTTACAAAATAGGTCATTTCTTTATTTTATATATAACCCCTTCATAAATCCTGTTGTCTACAGCCTATTTACCAATAAGCAAAGATCTTAGACATAAAAAAAAAAAAATAGAAATATTGGCAACTACTTTTTGGCACCCTGGCTGAATTAGGCAACAGTCACACTTGTGAAAACAGTAGTTGGAGACCATGGGACGATCAAAATTATTGTGACCATGTGCAATCAACTTGTGATTTCCTTGCCTTTGAAATGGTCACTTCAAAAATGTGAACCAGGTCTGGTACCACTTGTAGTCAATTGCCAAAGCAACTTTTGTGCATCAAGAATGCGATAAAACGGGGATGAAATGGCAATAAGATGGAGTCAGTCCGCTATCAGTTTTCAATTGAATGTGGTCAACTTGGCACTTACTGTACATGCAATCTTTGTGCAGTAACACCATGATTAACTGTGATAAATCTCAAATCTGTTGCCATCTGTTGCAAATCTGCCGCTGTCTACTTCAGAGGTGTGTTGCTGTACTGGAGCCAGGTGCAGACTCGAATCCACACATCAGGCACGACTCTCTAAGCCACAGACTGGGCCAGATGTAATTTACAAATTTATAAACAAGCAAAGATGCAGGTAGTTAATTTTATTAATGACCAGCATTCTACTGAGAGCAGGGAAAATTTGTGGTTCAAATATGTTCATGATGTAAGGGTGAACTCTTCTGTTAGAGATTGCTGGGGGCTGTGTGAGGTCCTGGGGACTGAGACTGGGGTGGAGCCCAGGATTTCGATGCTTTATTACAAACTATTCCTTCATATGAACCTGTTATTAGTGTGTAACAGTTGACATGTATGACGTGTAGAATAACACAAAACTATTTACTGTCGGATCCTGAGGCGTCCGTGTGTTAGTGAAGATACTGTTATTGTGCCACTTACTTAAATGCGCACATCACTCTGGGTTTTTCAGAAGTGTGTGAAACAGAATTGGAGCTATACACCCGGGTTGCTGCCTCACATCCTGCAGATGGAAAGCGTTGCTGTGAGGGCATCTCTGAAGAAATGCTACGTGGTTCGTTGGCTTTGCAACTGATGGTGCAGGTGCTGTGATTGGCTGATAGAGAGGAACAGTCACACTCCTGAGCTGGACCTGGTAAAAGACACCAGATTCCAAATGATGGCTAACTGTGCTCCATTACTGTTCACCATGTTTACTGCACTAACTAACTTCACTAAATTTGGATGCTGATTCTGATGTATTTGAAATTGCTTTACAATTGAAACCCTGTTTGAATACTAATACCACAGCAAAAATAGTAGCATCAATAGTTCCATGCCTGCAGCCAGCTATGAGGTCACAGACGTTCATATTTGGGTGCTGTTGAGCTAACAATAAAACTGCTCATCGGGAGCGTAGGCTGAGGGATGCTTTGGCCTGCTGTGAATATTTAACTTGACCAGCAATGATACAAGCTCATACAGACCTCTCAGAATCTTGCATCAGGCACAACTTTCTCATCCTCGCTGTAGTGTCCCCAGCACGCACCAAGGACACACATATGTACAAGTCCCGAATCAGAAAAAAGGAAAGATGAAGAAGAGTGTGAGGTATGACTTGTTGACTTAAGCTGAGGAATATGAGACTAGAATAAAACTAGCACATACAACACAACTTCGGGATGTTTGCTATCAAATGAAGCCTTATTAGGTGCCTAACTAAAATAGATTATTAAATATTTTTTAAAAAGAAGTCTTCTTTCTGTTTATTCTTCTTCATCACAACTACCCTGAAGACCAGATGTTAAAGTATAATGCTAAATATAATTTTCAGTAGTCGTACTGGTTTTATTGACGATCATGAAAGAAATTTACAACTAATTTGTGTCCAGATGTGAAATGTTGCATTGCCAAGTCTTAAAATTAATGAAACGTTTATTCTTTTGGAAGTCATGAGCATACTACCTAACTGTTCAGCTAATAAATGTAATATGTCATAAAATGCTCTCATTCACACTTATGGGCAATTTAGAGTAGCCAATTAACCTAACCCCAGTAAGTGCATGTCTTTGGAATGTGGGAGGAAACCGGAGTACCCGGAGGAAACCCACGCATTCACCCATAGATGTGAATGAGAGCGTGAATGTGAGTGTGAAAGGTTGTCTGTCTCTCTGTGTTGGCCCTGCGACAGGCTGGCGACCTATGACAGCTGGGATAGGCTCCAGCCCCCCTGCGACCCTGAACAGGATGAGCGGAAGCGATTGGATGGATGGATGTCATAAAATGCTGCAAATATTTTTATGATCATAAACTTTGTTGTGAGTTACATAACACAGCGTGCCAATTATGTGTGGAAAATGCTATTCAAGTGTTTGGAAAAGAAAAAAAAACAGGGTGCTGGTCCATTGTTTCCTCTTCGTCTTTAAACAGTAATTAAATATATTGTCAGTTATTCAATGTTATGATGCAAAATGAATTTTAAGAGCACATACAGTGCTTAGCAAGTTTATTACTCACCCAATGTAAGTTTTATACCACAGCTGGCCTAAATTAACAGTTGGTATTTTAACAAAATCTTTTTTTATGTTTGCAAAGGTTAATCCACCAGCATGTACAAGCTCATTTCTTTTGCTTTTTGAAATTATATTTTTAATACTAACATATTTAAAATATTTTCAAATGTACTGCTTTCTTAAAAAAAAAAAAAAAAACAGAAAAAATGTAAAACACATTATTATTATTACATTTTTACATGTTGATTTACTTGCATTTTTGAACAGGAAAAAATCATTTTAGGGGCTAAATGTTATGCTTGATTAATCTCTGACTTCTCAGAGAAGACCAGTGTGCTGGCTCAAATTTGTTATTTGCCAAATAAATAACAATTTTTGGTTTTAAACAAATTTTGGACAGATTTCTAAAATATCTGTTTTCTTGTTTTTTGTTTTTTAGGACAGGTAGTCAAATAAATTTGTAAAGCACTGCATTTGTTATGGGGTAACCTGAACCACTGGCTGAACTAGTGAGTCCCCACAGCCCAGGTCATGAGCTTACTTGCCTTGAGGTGACTGATGTGATTTGGTGCTATATAAATAAAACTGAATTGAATTGAATTGAAGAGTTATAAGAGTTTTTCTTCCACAGCAAGATGAAAAAGGAAAAATTCTATCCAAATTTAGGGTCAAAGGATTAAAACTGTGTATTTTTCTCAGGTTATTACAGGTAGAGAGGGTCAGCTTACCCACTGGCTCATCTTACCCTGGTCTCCCTGCCAGAATGAAAATACGAGAACGATCCTTGCCTCTTGCATGCTAAAGCATTTGATATATGCCTAGCTGTATGCGTTTTAACATGCCTCTATGTGTTATGTGTGGTTACTTAAAGATCTGCATGTTTTTGTTTAGGGCAAATCAGGTCAAGACTTCGGAAATGGTTGATGACGCCAGGCGTCAATCTCCACTTCCTCTCCACTTCCACTAAACAGTGGGGTATGAAAAGCCTTTAATTTTTTAAAGAAGCAATGCTTCTCTGAGCCGGAAAGCCTCTCCTGTACAGTCATTTCATGCATTTTTAACACAAGAAAACAAATCGGACAAAACGCCACAAATTAAAATTGCACATATGAGAGTAGCTCACCTAGTGTTTTACTGTTTTTCACAATTCACACAATACTTTCTGCAGCCGTGCTCAGAATCCAGCAATTAATCATGAGAAGAATCAAACTGAGGGCCAGAAGTAAAAGGACAGAGGGAGAAACACAGCGTGTGAGAACGCCACCACACACAGCATCCTCTATTCATGGTAACACAAAAAGGTAAACAAAACTGCTATTTGAGAACATATTGGTCTGGTAAAATTACTCTAAAACATCCTGTCTTTGCAGTGATTTCCATCAACCCCCAGACTTGAACTGTAAGCCAGGCTGATATTAATTTCTGGGGTGCTGATTGTAGGTGAAGCTAATTGCGTGCAGATGATATCATGATGACAGTGTGATTAGGCGGCATAGCTCTAATTACTAAACAACTTGATTCAATATTTTTTTTGAATCACTAATCAAGCAAACCTAAATTTGTATTCAAAGTGTGCACACCAACACCAGTGGATGCATGTAAAACTGCAACTATTAAACTCCACTGAAATTAACTTACAACAATCCAACTGAGTGATTTATTTATGTCCTATTAAGCAAAAACTGCAAAGTGATTATGAATAGCTTTAGGTTTTATGATGAATGATCAGACATCTGGGACATTTAATTTATTTTTTAACACACCAAACAGAGCTTGATAAAGAAGACCTCATAAACTCAACATCTCAACATAAAAGGTTTTCATTAAGTATGTCTTTCAGTGACCACAGGCTGTCTTGACTACTGTTTTTCTTCTTTTCCCTCTACATGATGTCTTCTCCCTTTGTCCCCTTCCCTGCTTCTCCTTCTCCTCCTCTGGCTCCACCCCTTTTCCTGGCTGATCATTTTCTCCTCTGTTTCCATATATCTGCTATTAAAACAACTAAATTATTAAACCTATAGTGATAATCAATAACACTCTTTCTTAGAAGGATAGACCTCTTAATAATTGACTAATCCTGAGGGAACCTCTTCACCCAGTGCATGCTTTTTTGTGTGTTTGTGAGCGAACACACATGCGTACACCCCTTTGGAAGAGCTGAACCATTTGCATTTGTGTGCACCTGGATGTGCTTATTGTTCCTTTTGATTGAGATGAATATTATTGAGGTAGGCTGGCTCTGATGAGGGTCATGCAGTACTAATTAAACCCTTAACTCTCATTTCTAGAGAACCAGGAAAAGAGAGCAGTCAGTGCACGTAATTAGAATGACTAAGCCACAGGTGCAAAAGGGTAAACAAACACATTGCACGCTACATCACAAGACGTCACTAGAATTCTACCACTTCATGGAAACAGTTTCTTGATTTATATATACCTTTAAATGATTAAGCACTGATTTAACAGATGTATACTTCACTCCCCCCTGTCCCCATCTAAATATCCTTATTCCCTCTCCTTTCAAATCTCAACCTATAAAACAAAATTGTTCTCTTTTAACCTGCCAGAGTGGAGACAAAAATGTGACCTACTTACAAAACAATGCACGAACCCCATTAGTCCAGTGAAACTAAAATTTCCAGATCCTGTTCCATTAAGGAGGAAAATCTTTCAAACTTCTGAAAAGGTAAAAGTAAATTAAATTCACATTATCATTAATCATTATTATCACATTTTTAATTTACGGGCAATTAATTTTAGTTATTTACTGTTAACAAGCAATCAAATGATAATGCTTATTTTGTTAATAATTGGTGTAGTGATTTACTGAAACATGCAAACATACATGGCAAAACAGTATATAAGACAAAAACCGAGTTTGTACAATTCTAACAAGTTTGAAGGATGGTGTGTCCAATAGTATGCTCACCTTTATTCTTCAACACAGCCTGAACTCTCTTAGGCAACTTTCTTGTAATTTCTTTAAGTAGTCTTCAGAAATAGTTCTCCAGGCTTCATGAAGGACATTTGAAGCTCTTGTTTGGATGTTGGCTGCCTTTTGTTCCGTTCTCTGTCAAGGTGACCCATACTGCTTCAGTAATGTTCAGGTCTGGGCTCTGGGGAGGCCAATCTACAACTGATAGTGTTCCATTGTGTGTTTGGGATCATTGCAATGCTGAAAAATGAAGCTGTTGTCAAGCAGATGCTTTCCAGATGGTGTTGTGTGATGGCTCAAAATCTGATGGTACTTTTCTGCATTCACAGTTTTGACAAAATCCCCAACACCACTGGCTGAAATGCAGCTCCAAACCATGACAAAGCCTCCACCATGTTTTGCAGATGGGTGCAGACTGTCATGGTCCTGGGCCTTTTACCCAATGTTTTGAGTTTATGGTTTTGCAGTTTTGTATTTTTTCTATCTGTTTCAGTTTTTGAGTGTTTTGGTTCTGTTGGTGTGTTGTGGGTTTTCCTCAGAGTGCTTGCCTCCAATGTCTAGTCTGTGTTTCTGTTTCCATGTTTTCACACTTCCTGTTCTGTTTTGATAATGTCTTCCTTGTGCTTTGTGTTTAGTTTTGCTTCTTGTCTTTCCCTCCCAGCTGTTTCTAATTGTCTCATTCTTGGTGTGTATATGTTGTCTGCATTTCCGCTTGTTCCTCGTCATGTTGTCGTCTATGGCTCCCTGCCCGCTGTGTGCTCTCCTGTCTGTCTGTATGCTAGTTTTGAGTAGTTTTCTAGTTTGTGCTGTTGCCCTGCATTTTGGGTCCATCTCCTGCCTGCCACACAGCTGACCTTGACACTCACTGCCGTACCTTTCTCCTGACCTCCTTTGTACACATTGATGTAAATTTGAACCAAATGTTTCAAATGTGGATTCATCAATCCATCAGACCTGTTGCTACTGATTTTCAGTCCATTACTTGTATAATTTGGCATACAAACAATTTCAGCCTTTTTTCCCTAGTTTCCCCTTCCTTAAGAGTATCTTCTTGACAGCCACTCTTCTGCTGACACCATTTCTGATGAGGCTTCAGTGAACAGTAGATGGATCAACTGGAGGGCCAGATGCATCTCTCAGGTCTTGTGTCAGGTCTTTATTTCTGAAGGACATGACTTTCAGACACTGTTCATCTACTGTAGATAGTTTTTTTAGGCCTGCCATTTCTTTTGCCCTCCACTTGTCCTCCAGGTTCCTCAAAGGACACACTGCACACAAGCAGTGATATCCCAAGTTCTTGGATAATGGCTCTTTAGGAATCACTTAGTTGGTGCAAAAATACTGTTTAATGCCTGTCAAGCTGTGTTAACGTTGCCATCTCTTTGCAGATTCAGCTAAAGAAATGGGAAGAAATTATATGTTTCTGCAACAGGCTGCTTATGAATGATTGATCTTTCTTTTTCTTTCTTCTTTCTTTCTTCTTTCTTTCTTTCTTTCTTTCTTTCTTTCTTTCTTTCTTTCTTTCTTTCTTTCTTTCTTTCTTTCTTTCTTTCTTTCTTTCTTTCTTTCTTTCTTTCTTTCTTTCTTTCGCCCTGGTTTAAATCAGTATGATTCAACCCTGAATATCTTTTTGTGGTATTGTGGTTGTTTTATAGTTTATGTTTAATAGCATGTTTTGGCTCCAGTGAGTCGTTGCTCTTAACATTCCAAAGAGCTTTTAAGCTCTTTTATTGAGTCAAGAATTCAACCTTTATCCTACCTCTGTCCTTTGTATTGATAGCAACTCTTCTGTCAATTGCAGTAGTGTGCTCCATCTGCCTTAGTCCTTAAATTACCTAGTTAATCTTAGAGGACTGTCACACAACGTCTTAGCTGATGGGATTGGAAGCTGCCTATTACATTAATAAGTGGCTAAAAGTCACTCATGTAATCCTAGGGTCACGCAGGAGGTTACTCTTTTTAACCTTTGATGGCTTGGAGATGTTCTGAGACAGCTGTGGGGGAAAGACAAGACAATGACAGAAATTAAACACCCCGCTGTTTTCAGGAAAAAATATTCTATCTCCTTATCAGTGTTATATTAAATCTAAAAAATGCATGTTTTGAAATTGTAAAGCAGGTTTGATTGATAGGGATAGGGATGGATGCTCAGGTCTTTGTTTGTTTCCTGTCACACCTCCTCCCAAACAGTCTCTTTGTTGTTGAACTAACATCTGTTTGAGATGCTCTCATCGTGTCCCAGTTA
This sequence comes from Archocentrus centrarchus, assembly GCF_007364275.1. Lineage (NCBI taxonomy): Eukaryota > Metazoa > Chordata > Actinopteri > Cichliformes > Cichlidae > Archocentrus > Archocentrus centrarchus. The sequence goes on from NC_044354.1 coordinate 11,730,667, forward strand.
AAGAATGAGCTACAATCCTATGCAGAAAACCTTAAAGGAACTTTAATATTGCATTTATTGATTTTTATCTTTTGCACAGCATACCTATTGTAAAGTAGGGTGTCCATAAGAGCTCACTGTACTGCAAATAAAGGAAAGATATAAATACAGAACATATTTCCTAGTTTGACAGGATGCACCAAAACAGAAAAAAGAAAACAAGTACTTTACAAATTTAGGCAGTACAACTAAATGCAAAATCTTACATGTATTGATTACCTGTCAGTCACCGGAAGGTGAGCCAATGGTACAGTTTATTCTTTTTCTCAGTTTTAACATTTTGAAAAATCCTAATACTATTCTTGAGTTCTGCTGTATAACTGACTTTAAACATGTAAAGATGGTGCACAGGCTATAGATTGCCAAAGAGAAGCTCTACAGGCACTTTTCTGGGTAAAAGGCTTATTTTTGGGTGTGAAATGAGCTCAGTGTTTCCCCTCATGGCTGCTGGGAAGGAAAACATTAACATTAAAATAAACAACTCCTTACAAAGTGTCCATCGTTAAACTATGTGAAGGATTTTAAAGATGAAGACAAAATGGGTGTTTCTGAAAATGTACATTTAGCATTTAAGCTAATGCGACTGTACCACAGGAGTCATGACTTCATTGTTTTCTCTGTTTATTGTCTAGATTTGTAGTAATTTGGCTTATGGTTGTGTTTTCAGTTTTTTTCAGTATATTTTGTGATTGCCGGCGAATATGTTTTCTTAATTGTTTCTTGTTATGTCTGCTTGTATTATTATATTTAGCTGCAGCACAGTGACCTTTCCTGGCCAGTAAAGAGGTATGCAGAGAGGCTGCTATACTCATATAGCGGACATACAGTACTTTAACTCATGCATTAATGGCACTCCTGAGAGAGTGTGTGCTGGTCTGTTTGTATGTTTTTCTCTTTGGATCTATCATCACCATTCACTCCTTACTACCGTGTACACTGAGCAGTCTCTACACTGGCATCCCATGAACTTAACATGCTTCATGTGTGTGTTTTAGGTGTGCACATAGTTGTTCCCTGTGGAAAGCTGAAGGTTATGGCTGTTGACCTTGCTGGCGTCCATCCATTGACTTCCCCAAGTCGCCTTGGTCCTGGGTCTGACTGGACGCTGACACAGGACTCTAAGAGTCTGCTGTCACTTTGTCTTTCTTCTCTTTCACACACTCTCTCTCTTGCTCTCTGACAGAAAGCTGACACAAGAGTGTAGGCCTATCCCTTCCTCTCTTTGCCCTTTCTCAGCATCTTTTTCTCTCTTCGCTGTTTAGCTGCATCTAAATGTCTAAATTTGATTCTTTCCCCATTTATAATATTGTATCTTTACATTTCCCTGTTTTCACACCATAATTTATCTCTAATTCCTGTCTATTTGTGTATTCAGTCTTGCTGCATTGTTTTGGCATGAAATCAATGAAAATAAAATGCAGGTGGTTATTTAATGGCAGACTAAATAAAAATTCCGGTAAGTCAGTTCAACTGGGATAAAATGCTGCATGTCTAGATTGGCACAGAACCAGCAGAGGGAAAATCTGCAGTGTACGTGCTGCTGTTTAGAAATACAGCATATTCCTTTTCACACTTATTTTCTAATTTACTGAAGGATGTTTGAATGCTGTTCTTATGTATTTTTATGTAACTGTAATTACCCAGATGTAAACCTCACACAATTATTCAATTTTATTAAAGCCTGTCATTTTGCTTACTTCCAAGTTTGTACATAATTAATATGCAACACTGGAGCTACAACATGTTTTTCCTCTTTTTCCAGAGACAACATTTACACTATAACACAGGAGGCTTTATTTGCTGTGTTTGTTTGTGTGTGTCCAGTATCCTTGAGTGTGCATATATTTGTCCATCTAGGATCTCCAGAGCTCTGTCTATGAGGCACTTCCTGCTTCCTACTTTGTCGGCCAGTGATAACTTGATACACCCATGAGAGCTCTGCGGGGGCGGCGATGGGGGCAGTGGAGTAGAAGAGGCAAAGGATGAGAAGTTTAATAAGATGGGGCAGCAGTGGTGTATTGAGGTTTTAAGTAAAGTGTCAGTCTATAAAGACTTTTTTTTGTTTGTTTTTTTTTTGAGCAAATACAGCAAGCTCCCTCTGATTTGATCCCCACCAGGTGAAAAGAAACACAGACTAATTTCCAGGTCCTTTGCTCCTCTATCAAAAGCAAATTACACAGACATTGCCGCTTAGATGTCATGTGGGTCTAACTGAGCCACTATCTCTGTGTCCAACCTCTGAGGACACAATGCTGTTCGTTATTCAATTCTTTTTTAATTGGTTTCAAGTCTGCCTCATTTGCATATGCATGCCAAGAGGGCATCTTATTGGAGGAGAAGTGGGAATGGAAATGGCCTGAAAAGCACCCAGAGAGAGAGAGAGAAAGGGCAAGAGAGCGAGATATAAAGGAGACTAAAAGGAGGAATGAATGAACAAACAAGTGAATAACAGACGGGATGTGAGTAAGTGCTTCTAGAAAACTCCGTCTCTCTGGTTACCACGGCAACGAGAGGTGCAAGTTGGCTCTGCTCCCTACGTAACCAATTATGTCTGTGTATGTGTGTATGTGTGTGTGTGTGTGTGTGTGTGTGTGTGTAACTACTATCTAGGACTATTGATATGCAAAAGAGAAAGCATATCCACATGAGGGTCTGTGAAAATGTTTGCAGGGCATTTGATTTTAATGTAATGTGTTTGCATCTGTGATCTGTGTCAAGCTGTCTTCTGTCAGTCTATCACCAGCCACAATTTCTGTCCTCACACACACACACACACACACACACACACACACACACACACACACACACACACACACACACACACAAAAGCGAACAAAATCCACTGTGTTTGCACTGTTGTGTTCGTTGACTGTTAACAAAAAGCTTCACACTGGGCTTGATAGAAGAATACTATCACAAGTGTTTCCCCCTAGTGAGAGACACAATATATGCTACCCTGTCCTCTTGACGTAAACATTTTATATTTTGGTTTCCTTTCATGTCTTCTGTCAAATAGAAAAGGCACTGTGTTTATTAAGATCTATCTCTGCGAAAAGAGCATTCAAAATAATATACAGTTGGCTTTGTATTTTCAAAGCTTTACACATGCACATACTCATGTTCCTTCCATTCTGTTGACATTGGCTTTACTTCCTTATTATGTTGGCTTTTTGTTCCCTTTTCTGACCTTTTAAAAACCCAATGCAGAGTAAAGTACACAATCTGTTTGAGGTCGTTTAGAGTCCATAGACATCTGTTTTTTCAAGAACAAACTCTTATAAAACTACAGTCAGAAATCTCAATAGGCATAGATTTTAGGACCCTACAAGATGCAAAAATGAAGCAGATCCTTCCTTTGTAATTAATCATGCTTTACTCCTCAAAATAAATAAAGCTACAGGAAGTCTTATGTTTCTTTAGGAGACTTAAGCATTCATTTCTATCTGTTGTCAGTGTGTCATAGAGTGGTGTGTATCTGTTCATGAGTCAGTCAGTGTTCGCATTTTTGTCTGTTAAATTCGGATCACTTTTTTTTTTTTCTTAGAACAGTACTTTACAAAAAAGCACTTCTCTTAAAAAAAGAAAAAGAATTACACAGATTGGTTAGTTTGAGGCTAAAACACTGAACATGTGCTTGAATGTGGTACCTTCAGTGCTGAGTGGCACCAGTTTTAACCATTTAAGCATCTTCAAAAGCACTTCTTCCTATCATGATGTGTAATAGTTTATACAGTTTAACTCTTTACTGAGGACTTCTAAAGCTGCATCACACACACACACACACACACACACACACACACACACACACACACACACACACACACACACACACACACACACAGTTATCCTACTTCTGTGACATGCAGCCCATACACACATGTCTTTGTCAGGACGTTCTTTGTGGACTTGTACCTTTTCAGGGGAGCCATTCTGTCCCTCAGTGGGACCACCAGTGAGTTAGAGAAGCTGCCAAGTCAGACTCTGGCACTAATTGGCTCCACTATTAGAGGCTCACAGAGCCACACTTAGACTACAGAAATAAGCTCGTCAGTGTGAGGATGGAGGTTGGGCATGGTGCCTGCATGAATGCATGAGACGGCGAGAGAGACAGAGGGAGAGAGATTACTAATTAGGGGTCTCTGATGAACATGAGAAACCTACAGAAGCAGTTCAAAGCCCTCCACCCTGTAAGACTCACGCACACACACACCTAGCATCCTTTGGCTTGGGCATTTAATTGGTTGGATGATGCTGATTCTTTCTGGTGTTGGATGGAGCAAATAGGGGGGTCTTTTGTCCGATGCACTTCAGCTGCTCTGATTGACAGCAGGGACAGGAAGTGAGGGCGTGGGGCTTAGAGTGGAAAAGAGCTTTTCTCTCTATGCTGCCTTCCTCAGATTAACATTCTCCTCCAACTCTCCAAATTCCTCTCATCCTCCTTTCTGCTTTTCACTCCCTTGCGCTCTCTCTCTCTCTTTCTCTCCCCCTCTGACTTTGCTCCCTCCTGCATCTTTCTCTCCAGTTATACCAGTTTACATTCAGCATCAGTATACAGTACTGATTTTCTGACCATATGTACTAGCTTTTGTTGCCTCATTCCCCCATGTTCATTTCCTCAGAACCAAGAGATTAGTTTACTCAGGGCATTAGCAGTGAAGATATATTGCTAAAAAATGCTTATACAACTGTGCCTCTGACAAGAAGTGATTGATTATCTGCTTATGCTCTATTAGCACAGAGATAAATCAGACCAAACCAAACCCAGACAGAGATTTGTGGACTTGACCTGGTAGTGATCCTGTGACCTGGCATGTTACATGGTTCATAGGTTAATTTGTAAACCTTTTTTTTTTTATTGCAGTTTTGTTGGAAACTACACAAACAATGATACCACTGAAGGATTCTGTCAATTATTTTCTACTCCTCAACAGTGGCTTGAGAGCTGCTATGCTTCAGGAGGCTGAGTGAGAAGAAAGCATTACATCATCAGATTTTCAAAACCTCCTCTTTCCCAAATGTAACTGCTGAATTTGCGTGGGAACAGAAACATTATCTTTTTATCACACTCATAAGTACATCTGCCTAAAGAGGAAGAAGTTTCTCTGCTCTGTACCTCTTTTTTCCCCTTTGTATCAGATAGATAGATAGATAGATAGATAGATAGATAGATAGATAGATAGATAGATAGATAGATAGATAGATAGATAGATAGATAGATAGATAGATAGATAGATAGATAGATAGATAGATAGATAGATATGCTTTTAATGGAGGAGACCTAGAGTTAATTTTAATTATTTTCAACCTAGCTAATCTAAGCTAATTTAATTCTATTTATTATTATATTTATGGAAAAACTTATCAGGTACAAGTTACTTTTCACTGCCAAGCATTTTGTACTGTATATCTTCCAGCATGCCTGGAGGGGATGTTTGAAGAAAAAGCAAGTTGTTGACCTTTTTCTGATCTGTTCAGATTCGTTGATGTGGAAACTTCTTCATGTGTTATGGAGACATGAGCAGTGTACCAACAACAAAACTAAGAATAAAAAAATAGTCTTCTAACAAAGACACTGCTCAAACAAATTAAAGGAACACATTCTCAATGGGAAAAAAAAAATCATGCTGGATATCTGTACTGATATTGGCTGGGTAATGAGTCACGAATGAAAAGATACCATTTTATGGAAATGAAAATGATCAACCTACAGAGGGCTGAATTTAAAGACACCCCAAAAATCGAAGTGAAAAAACTTTGCAGCAGTTTTGTCTATTTTGCCTAAATTTCATTGCAGCAACTCAACATGATACTCAGTAGTTTGTATGGCCTCCACATGGTTGTATGCATTCCTGACAATGCTCCTAATGAGACAATAGATAGGGTCCTCTCAGATCAGGACCGGGGCATGACTGAGCTCCAGGACAGTCTGAGGTGCAACCTGGCCGTGTCGGATGGACTGAAACATAATGTCCCAGAGATGTTCTATTGCATTTAGTCCAGGTGAGTGTGGGGTCAGTCAGTGGTATAAATTCCTTCATCTTCCAGGAACTGTCTGCATACTCACAACACATGAGGAGTGACAATGGGGCCAATGATTTCATTCTAATAGCTAATGTCAATGAAGGTGGCATTGCCTAACCTGTAAAGGTCTGTGCCTCTCTCTCCATGGATACGCCTCCCCAGACCATCACTGACCCATCGCCAAACTGGTCATGCTGAATGATGTTACAGGGAACATAATGTTCTCCACAACTTCTGCAGACCCTTTCATGTCTGTCACATGTGCTCAGGGTGAACCTGCACTCATCTGAAAAAGTACAGGGTGGCAGTAGTGGATCTGCCAATTCTGGTATTCTATGCCAATCAGACTCCATGGTGCCAGGCATGACTGTTTCTGATTGTTTGGTCAGACATTCACACCAGTGGCCCACTGGAGATCATTTTGTAAGGCTAGCGCTCATCCTGTTTCTCCTTGCACAAAGGAGCAGATACCAGTCCTACCGATGGGTTAAGGACCTTCTACAGCCCTGTCCACCTGTCCTAGAGTAACTACCTGTCTCCTGGAATCCTGGAATGCTCTTGAGATTGTGCTGGGAGACACAGCAAACCTTCTGGCAATGGCACGTATTGATGTGCCATCCTGGAGGAGTAAGAATCTGAGCTGCAATAGGCTATGTACATATTTGTGTAATGTATGCTCCAGCAGTAAACAGCAGCATGTACAGTTGCGCATGTTGTAAATTGTAAAATGTAGATAGTCAAATATAGTTGCAAGCTGAGGTAGACCAAGGTTGTAAACTCATATCAGGTGTTTAGGAGTCTAATGGCAGTCTACAGGTCCTGGATGTCACACTTCTATACCTCTGGCCTGAGGGTAGAAGTGTGAACAGTCCATGTTGGGAGGTGGGTAGACTCTTTGAGAATGGAGGCAGCTGTCCTGTGGACTCTGCGATAGTAGATGCTCTGCATAGCAGACTATATGACTGCATAAAGGATTAAATTAAGAGATGTCATTAAACAATACTTAGATGATAACAGGAGTATTAAAAGTGCAAATCACTGTCATTGCACTCCCTATCCATGTTAGTGAATAAAGCTCTTTCTGAAGAGATCACAATGTAAGTGACTGTAGAAAAAAAAAAAGTATTCTAGCCTTCAGCACAAGTTAATTTGCATGAGCTGTCTGAGTTAGAAAAACTAAAGTGGATATCTCCCAAAATTTATGTTTTTTGTACCTGTATTTCTGTGCTTAGCAGTGAAGAGGCAGTACCGCAAGGAGGGAATTTCATTCCCAAGACGACCCAGTTAATTTGTCTAAGTCAGACTACAGAGGCCTCATATTAACACTGGCTGAACTTTTAAATAATTTGCTACACAGAGGGAGGACTGGGAATATTTTTCAAAGTCGTGAGCATAGAGTGAACAGGGTAAATCCAGGTTGGGGTGTTGGTGCATACCCAGCAGTCAAGCAGGGGTTTCTGCTGGGGTACTATTGTCATGTGGTGGAAGCAATTTTAGTGTTTTTACCCTGTATTTTTTTGGTGTGGTTTATATTAGTAAAGTTGGTTTTATGCTTTGCATGTTTGTATTTTGTTTGCTTGCATTTATTTTAAAAATTGTTGTTAGTGATACTTCCTACCCACATCTCCCCAATTAAGGCAATGAGGCACACCTGCCCTGAAACCCTTCCTGAAGTGGAGACAGGAGGCCAGCATGGGGGTCAGCACAGCAGGAGAGAAACAGCAGAGTGGGCACAGCAGGCATCACAGAGACCCAGCAGAGCAGGGACAGCAGTGCAAAATGGACATCAATAATGGACATCAAAGAAACCTGGGACTGGGAAGCTGTGATGAGGAGGTCATAGAGTTGTTTCTTTGGAACCAGCATTGGACATGTAACAGGCAATTTACAGTAAAATGCAACTGATGAAAGACTAAGTACGTGCCTTCTGCATTGCTGCAATGGTTTGTTTTAAGACTGTTGTAGGCATGGATACAATCTACTGCTGGACTGCCAGTTTGCTCTGTCTGATTTTATTTTTGCTATTTTTGGCTTGTTTTTAATTGTCTTATGTTTAGGAAGAGTCCATCTTTTAGTTGATTTTAGGGTATAGGGATTTCACATATTGAAAATAAACTGCATTTTCTTAACTGCTACTCTGGTCTCTCTCTGTACTCCTTGGTTGCCTTCCTTCTTTTCAGCAGTTCTTTTTCTTGCAAGTGAAACAAAGCAACATTTCATAATAAATCATTATGTTCATAGTGTAAATTTTGGTTATTTTAAGTCTCACAAAGATTATGCAGGGTATGCTCGCTGGCTTACAACTCATGACTGACAAGTTATTAGCCAGTAAGAGTGCGGTTACACAGTCAGATCCATCCCTCAATCATCACATCTGATTTCTAAACACCAAGATCGCCGCAGTTCATCCTGAGGCTTTAAAAGAGGCTTTCACAAGCCAGTGGTTTATATCATGGCAGCATCACATCTTTATATAATGTCTGTGAGTACAACTGACAGTTACAGCAACATATTTTCAGAACAGGAAGTGCTGAAATTTTGCTCACTTTTCTCCAAGCTCTCCTTTTCTGTGCCTCTAAAAGCAAAGTTGAACCATACAGCTCCAGCTTCAGTGCCAGTTAGCGTGTCCTCCACTTCTGATTGCTGGTGACATCAGGAGAATCCAAGTTGATGAGTTTTCGCAATGCATCACGAAGCAAATTTTTCACCAAAATTGAAAAAAAAAAAAAAACATAAATTGCATGAATGCATCTTGGTTTACATCGCACAGCACAAATTCACATCAGTCGCATCAACTTTTTAATGTAAAACTCTGCTTTGTTGGAGTGAATGCATCATAGTAATAATACTGGCTGAGAATTAGCCAAAGTTGTTGGACTGGATTTTTAAAAATTCTTATTATATCAATAGATGGGGCAATTTTAGAATATGTGAACACTGGCGTAGCCTTAACATATGAATTGGCTTTAGGAAATGATCTTTACATTGTGGATAGGACAAAGCAACCATAGGGGATTCTGGTTTTACAACAGACTAGAAACAATGTGAGTCCCTCCAGTAATGCATTATTAAGAAGCTAACATTTCTTCACTCGCTCACTGAAAAGATTCATGTGCACTGCACCAAAGCTGGACAGGTTGTTTAACAGGCACACTTAATGCTGTGATTTAAAAGAGTATCTGTCAAAGAAATAAAGTGAAAACCACTGTATATAAAAGCCCATCTGAAACCACTGTTTAATGGTCTGGCATTTTTGAAGTCTTGACTACAGTTTCTTGGTCTCTTTTGGAGCCAGAAATATTTACAGGCGTTCTAAGCTACTGGCTATGCCTAGTAACCTTATTTAGCATCTATAGCCTCTGTGGATGCATTGCACAGACACAAAAAAGTAAATAATACTGTTTCTTGGAATATCTGCTGGCACATTTAACCACACTGCAAGCCATATTGTTTATCAGATACACTGTGTACAGTGTCTTTGCACACCCGTCATTTCTTTATATTTTGCTCAAAAAAATGGCAAATAGGTGCAGTGATTAACTGAAACATGCAAACAAAATGGTAATGCAATATATAAGACATTTCTGAAGGACATGACTTTCAGATACTGTTTATCTGCTGTAGATAGTTTTTTTAGGCCTACCACTTCTTTTGTCCTTCACTTGTCCTCCAGTTTCCTCAGAGGACACACTGCACACCAAGCAGAGATATTCAAAGTTCTTGGGTAATGGCTCTTTGGGAATCACCTTGTTGCAGCAAAAATACAATTTTATGCCTGTCAAACTGTGTTATCTTTGCCAATTTTTGTAGATTGAACTAAAGAAATGGGAACAAATAACAGTGGAGTAAATAACTATTTGATCTCCTGTTGAATTTGCAAGTTTATGCACTTCCAAAAAAGTCAACAGTCTCAAAATCCAGAAACAAAATTGCATAAAAGTTATAAATTGATTTGTATGCCATTGAGTGAAATAGGTATTTGATCTAAGTGTCCAAACCCACCCACAATTCGGGCTCCCAGAGATTGGCTGTGTGCCCATGTGGCACACAGATTACAATCAATCAATTAATTACAGTTACTCCTGACCTCAACTCGTTATGTGTATAAAGCACATCTGTCCACAGAATCACAGAATTTCTTCATTTCCAGCCTCTTCACCACCATGGGCAAGTCTAAAGAGCTGTCAAAGGGCATCAAGGACAAGATTGTAGACCTCCACAAGGCTGTAATGGGCTACAAGATCATCAGCAAGAAGCTTGGTGAGAAGGTGACAACTGTTGGTGCAATTATTCAGAAATGAAAGAAATAAAATGACCATCAATTGTCCTCGGTCTGGACCTCTATGCAAGATCTTGCCTCATGGGGTGAGGATGATCATGAAAAAAAGGTGGTGGATCAGCCCAAAATTACACAGGAGGAGCTTGTTAATGATCTGAAGGCACCTGGGACCACAGTCACCAAGAACACCATCAGTAACACACTACACTGTAATTTATTGAAATCTAGCAGCACCCACAAGGTCCCCCTGCTCACGAAGGCACATGTACAGGCCCATCTTAAGTTTGCAGATGAATATCTAAATAATTCAGAGAAGGCTTGAGAGAAAGTGCTGTGGTCAGATGAAACCAAAATCCAGCTCTTGGCATCAATTTGACTCACCACATTTGGTAGGATGAGAATGAGTACGGTATGATCCAAAGAACACTGTCAAGAATACAGAATACTGTCAAGCACAGAGGTGGAAACATGCTTTGGAGATGTTTTTCTGCTAAGGGTGCAGGAAGACTTCGCCACATTGAGGGCCAGTGGACGGGGCCATATACTCTAAAATCTTGGACAAGAATCTCCTTCCCTCAGCCAGAACGCTGAAGATGGGTCGTGGATGGGTCTTCCATCACAACAATGACACAAAACATACTGCCAAGGAAACAAAATAGTGGCTAAAGAAAAAATACATTAAGATCATGAAATGGCCTAGAAAGTCTCCACACCTCAATCCTTAAGAAAATTTGTGGAGGGTTCTGAAGCTTCGAGTTTCCAAGCAGATTTAGTTTCTGTAAAGAGGAGCGGGCCAAAATCCCTCCTGAGATGTGTGCAAACCTGGTGACCAACTACAAAAAGCATCTTACCGCTGTGCTTGCCAACAAGGGTTTCTCCACCAAGTACTAAATAATGTTTTGCTTGGGGATCAAATACTCTTACCTCAATGAAATGCAAATCATTTTATAACTTTTATGTAATGTATTTTTTCTGGATTTTTGGTTGATATTCTCTGTATATGAAAATGAAACTGCAATAGAATTAGAGACTATGTAAGTGAGCAAACTTACAAATTCAGCAGGGGATCAAATAATTATTTCACCCACTGTATGTATTTTCACAATATGCAGCTAATTAAGTGCCTAAAGATACAATTTAAAACTGGTTCTTGATCAAGTTGTCTGTATGTGCCGACACAACACTGGTTCATCCCTTGAGTTACGTGGCTTTTTTATGGTTGAATAATTCATAGGTCATTGTTAAGTGGCTCAAAAGCAAACAAAAAAATTTTTGAAGAAAAAAAAAACCCTTACGAAAGCCAGGAAAAATATTATAAAAGACAGCTTTAAAAATTACAAGAAAGTCTGGCTCCTTGAAAGCAAAATATCAAGAAACGAGGAGTGGCTCTGGATGTTTGCATAGTACTGTGATTCAATTAAAAATTTCCAAAAAGGCACCAACAACTCAGGTCCAGCTCAGTAACTTATACTAGCAAAGTTAAAGACCGGCAGATGGCTGGCTACTACTATTTTAGCAAACCAGGCAAAGACCCCACACTCCCATCCAGCTACAGGCCAATCTCTCTCATTAATGTAGATCTTAAAATAATTTGCAAAGCCCTTGCCAAAGATTAGAAAGTATTACTCCATTTATTGTACATCCAGATCAAACAGGCTTTATCAAGGGTCGGCACTCAGCCAATAATACACGTCGACTGATAAATATAATAGACTATTGTTCCATTAACAAATTAGAGACGACAATCGTGTCTTTAGATGCAGAGAAAGCATTTGATCGGGTAAATTGGAAATTCTTACTAGCAGTTCTGCAAAAATTTGGATTCGGTTCATCCTTTATAAACTGGATCAGAACACTACACAGCTCTCCGAATGCGCGAGTTAGGACAAATGATCTCATTTCACAAAGTTCAGTCTGCAGAGGGGCACTAGGCAGGGCTGCCCACTCTCTCCCTCTCTTTTTGTAATTTTCATTGAGCCGCTAGCAGCAGCAATCCGTCAAAATGCAAATATTAAAGGGATTCAAACTGAAAATATGGACCATAAACTTAGCCTTTATGCTGATGATGTATTACTTTTCCTTGGGAATTCACAAGGCTCTCTTTTGAAGACTATCACACTGATAGATAAGTTCTCATCTATATCTGATTACTCTATCAATTGGAGTAAATCAACAGTTTTGCCTCTGAATTGTAATTTCCAGAGAACCTCTAGGACCCCACTAAAGTCAGGAAATATTAGATATTTAGGCATAAATTTTTCCGCCAGGCTCTCAGACTTGGTACGATTAAATCATATCCCCTTATTAAAAACAATAGAGGATGATCTCACACGTTGGAACAGTTTACCTATATCACTTATGGGGAGAGTTGCTGCCATTAAAATGATGGTTTTACCAAAATTAATTATCTATTTTCATTGATCCCTAATAAACCTTCTATTCCTTGGTTCAAGTCACTAGATTCAAACATCTCAAAATTTTTATGGAAAAACAAACCGTCAAGAATAAGCTTAAAAACTTTACAAAAGCCAAAACACAGTGGAGGTCTAGAATTACCAAACTTTTATTACTATTTCTTAAGCAGTAGATTGCAGTATATTTCAAAGTGGATCAAATCCAACTCATTAGACAACCCATGGCTGGATCTAGAACAGGCGTTTTGTGGAAAAATAAAAATCTCAGATTTACCTTTCATTAGTTCCAGTATTAAACATCATAACTGCTATAAAGTCCTTAGTATAAATACCTCTCTGACAGCCTGGTGGGAATTTTTAAAAATAACTAAGTCTTCACTCATCCCCTGTAAACTAACACCCATTTGGAACAATCCAGATATTTGTCAGAAAAAGAAAATGCTGAATTTTCCGTTATGGCGTGATAAGGGTATAAATAACTTAGAACATATTATCCAAGATGGAAATTTTATCACGTTCCAAGAACTTATATCAAAATATAGAATTGGCAACGGTAGATTTCTGGAATATCAACAAGTTAAGTCCGTCCTACAGGGAAGATTTAACCTTAATCAATTGAATCTAGAAATGCCTACTTGGGTAACAGAATTTCTTAACCTCTGTACCCCAAAATTGTTATCAAAATTATATAAATTATTAATAAAAACTGATGATTCAGTTTCCCTCCCAATTACAAAATGGGAGCGTGATCTTTCTGTCAACCTGGATCAAAATTTATGGACAGAAATATGTTTAAATATCTTCAAAATGACTAAAAGACCCCAAATACAACTTGTACAATATAAGATTCTCCATAGAACATACTACACTGGACAAAGGATGTTCCAAATGGGCCTTACACACTCAAACATATGCACCCACTGTACAAGCAATTCAGAGGATAATCATCTACACGCTCTGTGGTCTTGTGTACCAGTTCAGAGATTTTGGCAGAGGATTTGTGAAGATCTATCCACATGGTTTAGCTGTCATATCCCAACTTCCCCCAGACTATGCATCTTAGGTGATGTCAGTGAATTAATTATGGAGTTAAATATATCACACATAGTTCTTACTGCCTTGTGCATCGCTAAGAAGATGATCCTCATGAACTGGAAGACAAAAATAAACTATGTATTACTCAGTACAGAAATTTATTAGTAGATCATGTTAGTTTAGAGAGAATGTCTGCTTCTTCTAAAAACAAATTGGAGGAATTTGACTCTCTTTGGTTCCCACTGCTCAGCTCCATTACTTAGTGGGGGTGGTGGGCTGCGGGCTCTGCTCCTGATGTGCTTTGTGGGGGGGTGGGGGGGGACTCCGGGGGCCTGGGTAGCTGGTAGCCTCCTGGGGCTGGGGTCCTGGGGCGACCTTCTGGTGATGTCTGTGTGCCTGTCCTGGTTGATGGTGGTGGGGGCTTGGATGGTGCTGCCTTCGGTCCTGGGGTGTGGGCGGGGTGCTTGGGGGGGTGGTGCCGGCCCTCGGTCGGTTGGCTGGTCTTCCCTGTATGGCTTGGGGGCTGGGGTCTGGGGCCCCGGCACTGGGGCCGCGCCGGCTCCCGGTGGGGCCCCCCCGGGGCGGGGGGGGGCCTCTGCTGTCCCGGCCGCGCCGCCGGGTGGGGTGGGTTGGCCTGACGTCGGGATGTCCGGTCTACGCTTTTGGGGCCCTGGGGTGCCTGCATTGCAGGGGGGTGGGGTGGGGGATGGGGCCGCGGTGGGGTGGTTGGGGGGGACTGGGCACTGCATTTCCATGCCCAGGCCAGTATGTCCTGTCGCCTGTTTGTGTCTATTGTTGAGTGAATGGGCATCTAGGAGGAGCGGGCCGCCCTCTGCGGTGGGGGCGAGGGCGCCAACCTCGGGGGCGGCAGTGCTCGGGGATGCTGTCCCCGCGGCCCCGGGCTCACCTCCCCCTGCCCTGTGCTGGGGTGTGGGAGGTCGGGGTGCCTATTGAGCCAGCGGCCAGCTGGCTCTCTTCTTCCAGGATTTTTCCTGGTCATATGCCCCCCCCCCCCCTCCCCCTCCCCATACACAAACACACACACACACACACACAGAATACACATCACTCACAGATGTAGGATGGAGAGGCCACGTGGAGAGCTGCACCACCACTTGCCTCTCCGTTTTAATTGCACTTTAGTCATTATAACTCACAACACATACACACTTACACCCTGATACACATAGGACCTTTGGGGCAGGCATGTTACTCAGAGGTTGATGAGATGGGCCGCTGAGGTGGCCCCACTCGGATCCTCGTCACTGTCTGTCTCCAAATTTTATTTGCACTTTAGACATGGAGGGTTTTGGGGGGGCAGTGTGGGCAAGCGCTGACGACCAACAGTTGGCGCTTGTGGCATAACTGTCCCCTCAATTTTAACTGCACCCTATACACCTCATTCACTCACAAACATTAACACATAGACCTACAAGTTGGGGAGGAGGAGGGGTGGATGGGTCATCTTACACCCCGATTTCTTGCGTCTCGCCCGGGGTAGGGGTCGGGTGGTTCCTTGGGGACCGGGCTGGTGGCGTCCTGGGGTCGCTGTTGGCCCTGGGGTGGTTTCCACTTGCCCCGCCTTCAGAGGGTGGGTAGCTATGGATGAATGTGTGTCTTTGTGTATTTGTCACCGTCTCCGTGAGTATGGGTGGGTGAGTGAATGTGTATGTATGGCATATCTGTGTGTGGGTAAGTATGTATGGGCATGTATGAGTATCTGTGTATAAATGTGTACACGGGTGTCTGGGTGTGTTTGTATGTATGGCTGGACCTGGGTCTGGGCCTTGTGCCTTGCCTCCTGGCCGCTCCTTGCTGGTTGCCTCCTCCCCCCTACCCCCCTGGGATGGGGGTGCCTCGGGGTTCCTGGGTGGGGCTGGGTGTTCTGGCGTGGGTACTGGCCTGCCCCCCTTGGGGGTGCGGTGCGGGGCTGCGTTGGCTTCTTCGGCGTGGGGGGGGGCTCTGTGGAGGGTCGGGCGGTCCTTGGGTGCCGTGGGCCCGGGAGCCCTGCCGCCGGCCAGTGCAGGGGGCTGGCCGCTGGGGGGGGGCTGGCTTCTCATCGCCTTGGGTTCCCTGGAGCCCTCGCTCCTCGCCTGGGGGGGCTCCGTCTGAGACCACCCTCTCCCGTCTGCTGGGGTAGGTGTGCGGTTGTCTTTGGACTGAGTGGCCGGGGGTCTTCCTGGCCCTTGGTGGGCTGCTGGTGGCCTGGGGTTCTGGGGGCTTTCCATACCTGCCTCTGGCTTCTGATGGGTGGAGCTGCAGCGTTTTGCCCTCATTGGTAAGTACGTTCCATGACACAGACACAAACATGACACAGACACAAACGCCCACTCAATCACAACTCAACAAAATTGTTGGTGTGCGTAACATGCTTTGTTAGTTTTGTTTTTCACACACAAATTTATTTTTGCAAGTATTGATAGTATTTTTTTTTATATGTTAAAGTGATGAAGTATCTGATTAATAGACTTGTGCTCTTTCCCCTTTTTTTTTTTTGCTCCCTTTCTCTCTCCCTTTTTCTTCTCTTTATTTTCCTCTTCTTCAGCCTGTCAGCTCTGGCTGTTACATAGTATGTGGAAAAATAACTCAGATAAATAAAATAAAGGGTTAAAACAACAACAAGAAGAGCCTATTGAGAACCTATAGAGCTCATCTTGAAATAGCAAATATGTTTGGCACAACAACGCATTCAGATCACAGTTCTGCTTGCAAGATCTACCAGACATGACAGGCTAAAAAAAAAAAAAAAAAAAAAAAAAAAAAAAAAAAAAAAAAAAAAAAGAAAATGAAACTGCAATAGAATTAGAGACTATGTAAGTGAGCAAACTTACAAATTCAGCAGGGGATCAAATAATTATTTCACCCACTGTATGTATTTTCACAATATGCAGCTAATTAAGTGCCTAAAGATACAATTTAAAACTGGTTCTTGATCAAGTTGTCTGTTATGTGCCGACACAACACTGGTTCATCCCTTGAGTTACGTGGCTTTTTTATGGTTGAATAATTCATAGGTCATTGTTAAGTGGCTCAAAAAGCAAACAAAAAAATTTTTGAAGAAAAAAAAAACCCTTACGAAAGCCAGGAAAAATATTATAAAAGACAGCTTTAAAAATTACAAGAAAGTCTGGCTCCTTGAAAGCAAAATATCAAGAAACGAGGAGTGGCTCTGGATGTTTGCATAGTACTGTGATTCAATTAAAAATTTCCAAAAAGGCACCAACAACTCAGGTCCAGCTCAGTAACTTATACTAGCAAAGTTAAAGACCGGCAGATGGCTGGCTACTACTATTTTAGCATGTACATGTAGTCAAAGCAGCAACACCCCTAAAAATTAAACTTTAAACCTTGAAGTGTAAAAAAAAAAAAAAAAAAAAAAGCTCTTAACGTGTTTTGTTTTAGTCTGCGAAATCAATATATTTCTCATAACTCTTTTAGGATCAATTACAGCTGCTTTACTATCTTTCAGAGAAATGTTTCCATGAGGACAAAGCTGTGTGAATTTCAGGTCAAGTTCGAAGAAACCAGTAGCAGTCACACTGTGACAAAGACTATGTTTTGCAATGTACAGTTCAAGACCAGAAAAAAAAAATACAGCAGTTTACCATGTTCACATTTTATTTCCATGTATTCAGTCTCAGCTTTTATTTTCTGCATTACTATCAACTTAAAGTGACTGACTACCCCCAACAAACGCAGCCCAGCATTGCGTTGCTATAAAGTAAACTGCTACAGACATAAATATGACAAACACAAATCTCACTGTGCCAAAATTACACATTGTATATCGCTTTCACACAAACACGCAGGACAAATACCCTTCCTGGATGTCCCAAACAAAACTTAAAAGGAAGAAAAAGACAGACACAGAGGAGTGAAATGGGTTTAGAAAGGAAGAGGAGAGAAAAAAAAATGATTGGGGGAGTGAGAGTGGATAATCAAATTGAAAGTAGAAACACACTTTAAGAGCATTAGCTGAGGGGAATAATGGAATAACTTAAACTCCTGCACACGTGCACACACAGTATGCAACCACACAAAGAAAATGACTCAAATACATACAGGAAGCATCAGAGAAAAA
The DNA here is from genome assembly GCF_007364275.1 of Archocentrus centrarchus. Lineage (NCBI taxonomy): Eukaryota > Metazoa > Chordata > Actinopteri > Cichliformes > Cichlidae > Archocentrus > Archocentrus centrarchus. The sequence continues at coordinate 11,748,536 of NC_044354.1, forward strand.
TACTTAATAAATAAAAAAAAAGAAGCAAACAAAAACAAGCAACATTAAAAAAAAAACTCATGCACGATCTGTACAGGTGCAACAGAAACATATCTCGGCTCCATGACTAGGAAAAAAAAAAAACTATTTGATACTCAGCACCATCTGTTTTCATGCATGGGTCTCTCCTACACAAAATATACACACACGGACGGAAAGGACAACGAAGAGAAAAATTCCAGTATAGACGTTACAGAAATGTTACCATCAGCTTTGGGCTGGGCTCAAACAAATGAGGTGACTAAAGATGGGGCTTCCACGCCGTGACGTGTAAAGATTTACTCTCATTCAGTTTGTCTGTCTTTGTTCTGTGTCATTTATGTTTGTCCAAAGTGCACAAGGGTTTTCTCCTTTCTGTGCAGCTTTTGCTTTCTTGTCCATTAAATGGTAAATAGTAAATGGACTAGTTCTTATATAGCGCTTTTCCACTCAGTATGAGCACTCAAAGCGCTTTGTTATACTAACACAGTACTGAAAAACAATGAAAACACCAACATGTGGATGCTATACATTCCATCTAAATGTGTTACTGATGTGGAGAAATTCAAACTTGTGTTAATTTGTGGTGTTTACATCCACGTTTTATATACTGTACAAGGTTTGTCTTCATAAAGATGTGAACATTCTACATTTGTGTGATACGAATACTTTCGGTTTTGGATAAAGCAAGGCAGAGAGCACATAGGTGATCTGATCATGTGCGGTGTGGCCAAAGAGGGAGGCGTTACAGAGGTGAAGAAGTAAGGTCACGGCTCAAGTCTGGTCACATAGGAGTTGGGTCTCTTTCAAATGATGTTAAGATATGAAAGCTGTTTGGTCATCTCTGCATCCCATTTGAACAATGATACCTTGGCTTCTCAAAAAAAGGAAGTAGGCAAGCAAGGAAGGCCTAAACAAACCAAATGAGTATAAAGTTAAAGTGCAGGGCAACAATGAAGAAAGCTAGAAAGAGGAAATATGAAGGCAGGCTGGTTGGATCTCGAAGCTCGCCAGTGGAGGAGATCCGGTTTCCCTAAATCACCTGCAGAAGTGTTTCAGTCAAACACAGCGTCACAGGTGAGAGGACTTTCAAAACTACAGAAGCCACTGGCTCTATAATACCACTACAACCTTTGCAAGAAGCTTTAGTGTAAGATTGGAAGTGGAAAAAGCAGAGTGGACCGGGGTTCAAGTTAAGTATCCAAAGTGCCTGATGGTTGCAGCCCTGTGCAGCTATATGTGAATCTCAGAGGCTATATGGTGTCTGAGGTCAAGGTTTAGAGTTCATATGGTTAAATTCTGGTAGTGAAAAGTGAAAACATTCATTAAAAGCCATCTTGATATATATATTTTTTGTTACTGTGTCTTACACCATTCTATCTGAAGTGAAAGGCAGGTGGAGTACCTTCAGGAACAACAAGTCGGCTCCATTGGTCCAACAGAGTAAATCTATCTGCGAGACAAACACCTGTGTGGTGCTTCTGTTCCATTTGGATTTGTGTTTATAGTAGGGTCAGGTTTAAATTGATGTTATTTATCCAACAGTCAAAGTGAGAAGTGTTACTATTTCACCTGTGAAATTTAATTTTACATAATCTAAAAGCCCATGCACTGGCTGTTTATAAGTTCAAACTGCCAAGTACAGATGAGATTAACCCTGCAGCACTAGTCCCTGTGATTAGTATCAGAGTCAGACAGCTGATCAAGGTGATCGGGATTCTCGTGGACATCGTTGCCGTGTTCGTTTTCAGGCTCTGCGTCCTCATTGTCGCTTTCTGCGCTGTAGTCTATTGCCTCCAGAAAGGACGGCTCATCCTCCTCCATCACATAGGTAGTTGGGCTGCTGGATAACAAAATAAAAAGTTACTAACACAGGTGGCATGCATGATGGTTAAACTGGAAATAATGGCTGGAACAGTCGCAAAGTTCAAATCTTGAAAGGACAATCAAAATATGACAGGAGCATTCATTAAAAAATAAATGGTTCTATATTTTGTGAGACATGATTTATTTTTTTAATCTAAATGCAATAGCAGTAAGGCAGGACATTATTTTTTATCACTGATGGAGCTAGTGATCATCTTGGACTGACTAATAAATTCTTGGTCAAACACAAATTTAATTTTTCTCAAAAGTTCTAAACATAAAGACATCAAATAAGGATCTCAAAAGCTGGATTTTAACAGTTTTTGCTTGATAGAAAACTTAAATGACTGATATATTTGCAAATTTGCAGCAGTTTGTGACCCTAAATGTGGCTAAATTTGAGGAAATTGTCTTTCCTCACATTGCTTGCCTAACTCTATTGTAAAATGCCACAAAAATAATCACACTGTAGGATAATTCCCTATCTGCAAGGGTAATTGTTAGTGAATAAACTCTCCTATGATGTGAGAACGTAATCAAACTGTTTATTAGAGGAAAAGTGTGTTTTTAAGACACTCGATCCAAACATTAGCCAGCATAATGTTAGCTTATAACCAGCTGTTGTTTTTGTTTAGCCAGCGCTCGTCAGATGTCCAGAGAAGGGAGGTTCACATGTCTAATCTGCTAACAATAAGGAATAAATAAGCATGTTGATGCACATTTTCATGTGCTAGAGCCTTGACTTCAGTTCAGGAGATGATGCTTGAGGTGAAGAGAATACTCATTTTATTAAGGTGGTGTTGCCTCTTCACGTTTTCATTTCTTTGGTGAAGAGGACCCCCTTCTTCGACAATAAGTATATCTTGAGCCTGAAGGTGCAGGCACAAATTTAAATGTCCCTCCACAGCAGGCTAACACCTTCAAGTTCTCTTCTTCTCTGCCTTTGGCATACTATGTATGTGGCCAGTCTCTAGCCACATACATAAAACGTGATTAGTTATAGATTAACTATAAGTTTATGAGAATGCATCAACTTGGAAGACATAATTACATACTAATCATATATATATTTATAAGTACAATATCCTTTTTTTCCTATTAAATAACCTTAAAAATTACTGATTGTACCTTTAAAGGCTGCTAACGAACAGTATGTGTGTGCTTTCAACTAGCAAGGCTGTGTGTGTGTGTCTGTTTTTTTTTTCCTGTGGGTCTTAATGGTTAAATGGTTACTGGTTCTTTGAGGTTTTAGTGGCTTTAGTGGGTTTTTAATGGTGTTAATGGTCTGAAATGTGATCCCAGGGAGACAGTCGATCAGGGGGGCTCAGACAATGATCTCCCACCAAGCTTGCCAGAGTATGAGTGCAGAGATACAGAGAAATTACGCATCAGTATATGTACAGTAAATGTGTATGTGTGTGAGGTAATGTGTGTGTGTGCGTGTGTGTGTGTGTGCGCGCGCACGCGCGTGTGCGTATGTAATGCATGTTGTCCAAGCAGATAATGAAAGCTATGTGTCAACCATTACAGGCCATTACAGAAATATCAAACTGATTTTTTCCCCCCATTTTCTGCATCCACCAAATTGCAGTCGTTTCCATCTGTCGGAATATACAGATCCATATATGTTCATTAAAACCCAAATTACCTTCAGTTACACAAGGATAAACCTTCACATCTGCAGAACCTTCTAAATCGTTTTGGGTCTTTCTTTCTCGCACAAAAAACAGACCCCATGCTCTTATCCACCCATTTAAGCACTCCAGTTATTTGCAGACACATCCCAGTGGCCACAATATCATCGTTGTGATGAACTCTTAAATGGTAAGTGGTACTATACCAAGCCCCACGAATAAAGCCATAAATCCAGGATGAGAGCAACCAATCCCGGAGGGTTCTAATGCACATACACACACACACGAACAGTTTTGGAGTCCCTTAATGATCAGACACATAAATGATGAATGAATATATCAATATGAGAGTAGAGTAGGTTAGTAACAAAGAGACAAGGAGATGCAGAGAGAAAGAGATGTAAGCATTAAGTGGTTTTGAGTATAAAGCCATCACTTGGATTCAACTTCCTTTAACAAAGCAGAAGCTAATGTATTAAAATAAGAAATGAAGATAATCTTGGTGGTCACGACTTTAGTTTAATAATTTATTTGCAGTGTTGAACTGAGTACAATCTATTATGTGTTGACCTCAGATTTCTGAACTGATCTTTTCAATCGAGGTGCATGAAGCTACATAGTGGTTTATTTATTTTATTTTTTATTTTTAGGATGAAGAGCAGTGCTGACTCACTGTCTGACGTCACTTGTTAAAATATGGATGAAGACCCAAAACTTGAGTGCAACTATAGTTTTTGAATGAATCTGGATTTAGATGTTGATGCCAAATTTAGACTTAAAACAACACTTTTCTTGTAACCCTTAAAACTCTGTTTTACATCACATTTTTTTCTAAACTTACTTATTCGTTTGTCAGCTGCACTGGGTTCAGTGAGAAAAGTTTGGCACCCCAACATGAGGTGAAATCAAAATGTTACAAATTATTTAATAAATAAATCTGATAAACTTCTCTCATGCAAGTCTGGGTTGCTGTCAGCGAGGCTGCCATTTTTAATATTGCTCCATGGGAGTCCACTTCCAACCACTTACAGGTCTGTAATTTCCCTTATATTACCTCAAACTTGTGCAGAGAAATCATCATCTGTCTCAAACTGGCCCAACTTTTGTGTAAAAGATCGCAGCGTGTGATGACAACTGGCTCTGCAGCTATGGGCCAGCAGTTTCCAAGCCTGAATGTGGTGCATCAGTTGAGGAGCGTGTTTATGATCCTTTTCCAAAAGGCTGATCATCCTAATTCATCCCACAGGGTGAGACTATGAAGGTAGAGTTTTTCTGTAAGGTCCTAATGTGTCTGGGGGGGGTGGGGGTGGGGGGCACTCAGTGATCTGAACTGTAACAGCAAACGCCACGCTGAAGAGGCGCGGGTTTTTTTCCCACAACAACAATCATTGCTCACCACCCTTCCTACTCACCAGACTTGGCTCCCTGTGACTTTGTCAGCTTGCCCGAGATAAAAATCAAATTGAACAGCTCCCATTCTGACACACTGGAGAAGATCCAGTGCGCATGGCCAACGCACAAATGCAGGGGACAGAACAAGACTTTCAAGGAGCAAACTTAAAATAGCAGCCTTACTGAAAATGGTCTGAAGGTGCATGAGAAGACAAGGATTGCACCACATATAATCTACAATAGAGTAAAATGGAGAACAGCAGCAAATCTATACATCAACTACAAAAATAGAAATATGTCATTTTTCTATATTAAACACCAAAACACTGGTTTGTTTAACCCTAATGAGCATCTACTAATACTTCCGTAACAAAGGAAACACTTGTAGAGAAGCAGTATATACAATATAACTATATAAAATATAAAGACGGGTAAGATTAGTGGTCATCTTTACAGCTGAACTATGAAGACATTCAGTGCTGCCATCCTTTGGCACTTACGTGGATGAGGACACACTCTGACGCTGACATTAATAAATTGCTTTCCTACTTTTTGCAAATGTATTCCAGCCATGGAGGGAGGCCAGTGTGCACGTTCCATGAACATTTAATTCACATGTACAATCCTGCACAATCAACTACTTCATGCGGCCCTTAACAACTCCACTGCGTAGGTGTAAATGGTTTTATCAAAAGAGATCTTCTGGCTGTTTTAAGAAATAATGATGCTACTGACAATTATTCATGACCATTTCCCTCTCAGACCAAAGTTTTCATTATATTCATCGCACATGATCATTGGTAGAATTTCAATGATGCTCACAGCAGCCCTGCATAAATTCAGGCCTTCATTTGTTTCTTGAGTAGTGCTTCAGAGCCAGAGTGACAGTCACACCGTTGAGAATCAGAGCCGAGGGGGAACGTGTCTGGCAGTAATGAGGATATTTGTGCCGATAAAAAAAGAAAGCAGGCTGTGATCATTTCCAGGTAGATTTATGGTAACAGAAAACATTTTCAAAACCTCAGATATCTTGAGAAGGATACGTGAGGATAAGAACACTGCAGCTAAGAAACAAAAAGCTGAAAAACTTAAAAAAGAGAAAAAAGGTTTATGATGCGAGTGATTTTTGTTTGCTTTCTTGTTTCAATAAGATCACCAATAAAACTATATTCCACAACTGTGTGCGGCTTTTCAGATGGCCTTTGTGCACCTGCATGAACTGCATGCCGTAACTTTGGGTGTTCCACATTACTAACCTGGCCACTTTGGACTGTGTCCCAATAATATCGCTCTCCAAATCCAGTAGGTGTTGGTGGTTGCGGAGCCCCGTCAACCTCTTCAGCCTCAGCAGTGCCACGCAGAACTGAGCTCCCATCTCCTCCAGCTCTCTGGTGCCAATGTGAAGACCCTGGAGAGAACACTAACTGGTAAATGGTCTGCACTTACATAGCACAGTTCTTAGTGGTTCTACAAAGTGCATTAAAATGTGTTTCACAATTACCCATTCTCAAACACACTCCAATGACGCCAGAGCCAACATGCAAGGTGCTAGCCTGCGATAGAGAGCAACTTGGGGTTCAGTGTCTAACACCAGGGAACTTTTGCAAGTGGAGAGGCTGGGGATTGAAACACCAACCTTGAGATTACTTGACAGCCTCCTATACCTCCTGAGCCCTGAGAATTTAAACTCAATATGTTCACCAGCAAAAAAATAAAAATAATAAAACCTCACAAACAAAAACACCGCAGTTGCACATACTCGTAAGTACTTCCAATATACAGACATATTCAAAAATAACTGCAAAGGTCAGAGTGAAATCTAGTTTAAAATGACTGCTGTGGGTTTTTTAAGCTGCTCTGGAGCCTGGGGATGGAACCATTGTCCATCTTCAAACGCTCCAATTCTCAATGCCGCCAAGCACTTGGTAAGGAAACTTTTCATGTGGAGACGTGATAATTTATTTCATTTTCAGGGACACACATTCAAACGCACATGCACCCGTTCCTACAAACCTCAAAACGTCTGCACTGCACAGTTCAATCGTACAAGCAAATGCAAACTCACATAGGGACACACACATACAAAGCTAACCTTCAGCTCAACCAAAAAAAACAAAACAAAAAACTTTCATGTTCTTTTCCCCCAGAGCAGAGCAGGAACATCTAAACTTGGCCATGAAGCTTTGCAGCCACAAATCAGTAGACATTAGTTCCTGCACATCTGGACAAAAACTTTCATGAAAACCAGTAGGGGTGCTAATCAGAGCCAAAATGGCATTGTGGGACTCAATGTTAGATGTTGACATTGGCAGTATTCAGTAGGAAGGAAGTCAGCTGGGATGGAACACCATGGAGTTAGAAAGAAGAAAGGGAGGCAACACAGTCAAAAAAAAAGGAAGGAGGAGAAAGGACCGAGATGAAGCAAGGCTAAAGGAGGGAGAAAGAAAAAGCACCACAGCTCCACCTGGTGGACATGTAAAGATTTAGTGGGGCACCTCCCTCTGTAAAAATGACAAGCTTGTTCAAAGGAAAATTTTAATTTCAGGGTCATTGTTTTGAACTACAAAAAAATGGTCTGACTAAAAGTGTCTGACTGTGATCCTTTGACAAAGCTGCAGCTGCAGCCCATCATTAACTAGGAACATTTAAAGAAGTGTGCTGATTTAAACTGGAAACAACTGCATTTTTAGTTTAGCATCTCCATCTGCATTGGAGAAAGCAGGCTGCACTGAAGATGCCCCGAAGAAGTAGGCGCTTTGCTATAGGAGTCAAACTCACTGCACTCCTTATTACAAGAATGCTGAGTTTGAAAGTCTTTCCAAAGGTGGATAACACCTGCTCACATCAAACAACTTCTTCACCATCAGTGAATTTTCATTAATTGTAGCAGTTATTCTGCTCAGACAGAAGAGCACAGAAATGTTATCATGAGAGCAGGGCTCAAACAGCTGTGCTAGAATTAATTATAAATTATGATTATGTTGCATAAGTAAAGAGAGTGGCACTGTTTGTCTGGGAACTTATTAATACTTCTGGTATTGGTACCAATTTAATACTGGTCTTCAGTACCCATCCAAACTGAAACAAATATACCCCTACCTTATATTTGCCCTGATCACAGCCACAGAGCGTGCTCTCCATTGTGTAGCTACGCTGCACTCCAATCTCTCGCCACACAACCACGCGGGCTGTGGCCTCTTTGGAGCGCTCCACCACAAAACTGCAGCTCCCCATGCTGAAGGCTGGGGCGATTTGGGACAGAATCTTGGGAAGAGTCTGAAAAAACGTGCAAAAATATTTGAGAAGTATGAATGTCTTTGTGTAGATGTGTGTGTGTGTGTGTGTGTGTGTGTGTGTGTGTGTGTGTGTGTGTGTGTGTGTGTGTGTGTGTGTGTGCATATATGCGTGTGCGTTAGGGGTGCAGATGATAAAATAAAGAAAAACAGGCATAGATATAAAGCTATAGTTATGCAATCCAAATGTGGGGTTTGTAGCCTAGAGCTACATGTCTACTAGGAAATTCATGTTTTGCATTCCCAAAAAGCAGAGAGTAACAGCAAAAACTTCTTCATGTTACCACTCTGAACAGAGAATGAAAAGAAAAACTATTTATTTCCTTGTGAAAATTCACTGTGAATTTAAATACACTTGAATATTTTTGTCAGTTAAGACCTGGCTACAGTGTAAAAAACAAAAAACAAACAGAAGAGGTACCATTACAATTACAAGATTTACACTTACTATAAAGAATACCTTAAATGTAAACACAATATAGGATTAACTGTGTGTTGGTGCAAATATAAGCTGCCTGATAACATGTCTTTTCTGGACTCATATGAGTATAACTTAATAATAGTGATTCAAATTCAGCGCAATTAATATGCTAATGGATTAACAGTACTTTCAAAAACTGGGGAAGTCTGAGAGAAGTATAATACATAGGTTTGTGTGTACTGTATATATTCACCCTGTATCCAAGGTCCTCGAGCAAGTCGCTCGATGTAGCGCTAATATTAGACTGCCAAACCGTCTCTTTTACACTGCAGCCGTACATGAACACGTTCTTCTTCCTGGAATGACCGTGGTAGTCGCAGAACACCTGTGCATTCAGGCACAAATGCACAAACACACACATACATGGAAAGAAGTATATTGCAGTTTTTTACTATGACATTGTGACTCAAGTTGTTAAATAATGATATTCTCTGGTCCATTTGATCTCAAAGAATAACAGCCTCACCCTTCTTTGTGCCTTTAAGTCACCAACCATTGTAGTGTAAATAAGTTAGCCCATTATATGAGGCCAGCAAAGAGGCCAGCACAGGGTGTAGTTTATGATAGCTGCATTTGTGTAATAAAAATAATGTGCTTATTTAATGATGTTAAGTTCAGTGAAATCTATTGAAAAAGGAGCCAAACAGGGTGTGCAGCTGGATGAAAGAAATGGTGTCACAAAGTGCAAAATGTCTCTGAGTAATTCCAGTTAATTAAAGGTCATACCAGTGGTGCCCTTTGTATATGTGCAAGGTACTGCAGCAGGCTCTTAGTGTGGTAGATGGTGGGGTGGAGCTCAGGATTGGGATTCTGCCACTGGCGATTCAAATCCTCTCCACTCAGAGAACAACGATGACTACAGTAGAAAGGAGATGGCAGAAGAGGGGAAGGATACAGAGTGGAGCACAACAGAGCAACAGCTAAAGAATCTTTTAAGACAAGATTTGATGTGTGTTAACATAAAGCTGTGACCACCGTGCAGGCCCAGGGTTGGCAGAGTGTGTGTGTGTGTGTGTATGTGTGTCTCTTTGAAGTGTGTACTTGAGAGTTACACGTCTGCATTAATTTAGTTCCATTTCTTTTTACTCACTTCCCATTTACAACTCCATCAGGGTTGAGCATAGGGACTATCTTGAAGATGTAGGCCTCCCTCAGGCTGGCTGCCAGTGGGCTCGTGCCCATTAGGAATTCCAGCGTGCCCTTCATTACCCAGCTGGCATTGGTCTCTCCGGGGTGCACTCTGGCCGACAGGAAGATCAATGGACGGTTCCCTGAAGAGCGAGAAAGAGAGTGCAACACAAACACGAGCACAGGAAGATGGAATGAGAAGAAAAAAAAATAGCTTCTTCAATTTAAAGTTTTTTCACAGCAGAGAAACAACATCAAGCAGCACAGTGCAAAACTATTTTAGAAAATACGAGCATGCCCTGATACCCCAAGGCTGTTTCCTTTTGTACTATTCATCCCAATATTCCTGAGATATTAGTGAGACATTTCTATCAGTTATTAGGGAAGTTTTTTTTTTTTCTTAAAGGACCCAAACAAGCTGTAACTAACTAATGACACATTACTTAATAAAATAATCTCAAGTGGATCAAAAATGTGCCTGAAAGAGCTTAATGTGCTGAAGATGTCAATGAGATACTGATGAAAATTCACAAAAAGTAAGCTGGACCTTCAAGATCAGATTACTTTGTTACACAGACTGCTGCCAGCAGTCAGAAATAAACGTCATGCTAAGGATGACAAATTAGGTGTGTCTGAAAGGTTGTTTCAGATGACGGTCTAGAGCACAAATATGTTTTAAGTTACTTTGTTTCACCAGGATAAACCTTCAATACTTTCCGCAAAGTCTTGGGTGAAAACAACACAATAAGTCCTGCAGAATCCAAAATCTATTGGGTCTTCCATTCTCCAGATTTCACTGACATTTGAAACCACACTGCACTGTTCCCTTTTAGCCAACTCTGGCTTTAACTAAATAAGAGACATCTCCATACAGACCTACATCCATTTACTTACTAAACTGACAGATGTGATCATTTGAGTTGGACTCAGGCATGGCAGTGATAGTAAGAAGGGGGCAGGTGTTTCCCCCGAGGGTTTCACACAGCACGTCCTGTCTCAGGTAGATCTGAGGGGTCCTCAGTGCCTCCAGTTTTGCCAGGTGCATCTGTGTACAATGACAAGCTGCAGCTTTTAATTCTACTCCCACCCACTTTTACCTAAAACTTCCATTTCTGTGGTTCTAATGTTTCACTGTCTATTTAATTAGCTGATAATGATCAAGTGACTTAAATTGGGTTTAGCTGTTGCTACTTAAGTAATTTTTTAAGGCTGCTTTAGATAAATACTAACAAAACTGAATGCAACTATTCTCATGATAAGCGCACAGTAGGCTGAGTGCTAAGAGTTGTCTGCATCAGAGTCAAAATTATTGTATGAATGCATGTTAAGACCCAAAACATCAGTTCAACATTCTTGAGGTTACACATATGCTCTAGTGCTGCAATAATACCTTGAGGGTAGAGTACGTATAAGGGTAATGATAGGCAAAGTAGCAGACATCATCCTTATGGCTGAAGGTTGTGCTGAAGGTCAGAGTGAAATAGGACTTTCCTTTCTGACCACCAGCTGCAATGGAACTCCTTGCAAAATGATTCCTACAAGAAGGAAAAACATTTCATGAGTATTTGTTGAACACCAACAACACATACACTCAAATTCTTTATTTGCTATGTCTGGATAGTTTTTGCAGCACAATAATTACATTTTCCATAAATTATGTTGATTTTATAATGCTCAGTTTTTGTGCTAATGTAAGAGTAAACGCACACTTTTATAGGTAAAGGTGAAATCACAAAACCTTTCAGTCAAAAAAAAAAACCAAAAGAAAAAACTTGAGCAAGTACTGGAAACTATACTAGAAGTGATATTCTGTAATGACTACCTTAGTCCACTGGATGGCACTGTGGTTACCTTGTGGAATAAATATGACTGACCTAATCTGAGCTGAGTAAAACTAACTAACATAGAAGGTTACAGCTTTGTTATTTCAGATGATATAAAAACAGGTGTCGCATGAAATAAAGTGAAGACACCAGCTGTAAACAACTGATTAATATAGATATTGGAATATTCAATATACAGCACCAGTCAAAAGTCCGGACACACTCACTCATCCTGGGTGAGTGTGTCCAACTGGTAACGTAACTCACTTTAATGGTACTGTTATAAGACATGGCAGAGGCCTGTGAACCTTATCAGAGTGAGGTCTTTGGATGTCAGCTAGCAAGATAGTTTCTTTCACCCTTCTCCTAAAATTTACAGTTAAGAAGAGCCAAAAGGTCCTGAAAAGGTTTGGTCCTGCCAGTAACTTATTACAACTGTCAAAGCAAGGTCTCTCCTCTGGGGTGAAGTGATGGCCACACTGTAAATCCTACTAATCTCTGAGTCTTTAACTTGTAACTTTTGTAAAAAGATATAAAATATGAGATAAAATACACTCACTGGCCACTATAGTAGAGTAATACACCCTTTTGCCTTCAGAGCTGCCTTAATTCTTCCTGGCACAGATTCAACAAGGTGCTGGAAACATTCCTCAAAGATTTTGATTCAAATTGACACGATAGCATCACATAGCTGCTGCAGATTTGTCAGCTCCACATCCATAATGTGACTCTCCTGTTCCACCACATCCCAAAAGTGCTCTATTGGACTGAGAGCTGGTGACTGTGGAGGCCATTTGAGTACAGTGAACTTGTTGTCACGTTCATTGAATATTGATTATCTGAGCTTTGTACGCATTATCCTGCTGGAGGCAGCCATCAGAAGATGATCATAAAGTGATAGACAAACAACAAAGCTTTAAGTTTAAATGATGCTCTAAAGGGTCCAAAGTGTTCCAACAAAATATTCCCTACACCATTCCACCACCACAAACCTGAAAGATTTACATAAGGTAGGATGGATCCATGCTTATATGCTGGTTATGCCAAATTCTGACCCTATCCAAATGTTGCAGCAGTTTTTCCAATCTTCTGTTGTCCAATTTTGGTGACACCATGTGGATCAGAGCCTCGGGGTCCTGTTCTTAGCTGACAGGAGTGGCACCTGGTGTGGTCTTCCACACTGGGTGCACAGGAGTCCATAAGCATCAAGGTTCGACGTGTTGCGCGTTCAGAGATGCTCTTCTGCATACATTTGTTGTAACAAGTGGTTACTTGAGTTACTATTGCCTTCCTATCAGCTCAAGATAGTCTGGCCATTCTCCTCTGACAACAAGGCATTTTCACCCAGAGCACTGCTGCTCGCTGGATATTTTGTCTTTTCTGGGCCATTCTCTGTCAATCCTAGAGATGGTTGAGCAGGAAAATCCCAGTAGAGTAACAGTTTCTAAAATACTCAGAAAAGCCCATCTGGCCCCAGCAACCATGCCACATTCAAAGTTACTTAAATCACTTTTCTTCCTTTCTGATGCTCAGTTTGGTCATCTTGACCATGCCTACATCCCTAACGCCACCAAGTTGCTGCTATGTGATTGGCTGATTAGATACTTGCATTAAGCAGTTGAACAGGTGAACCTAATAAAGTGGCAGGTGAATATAATTCAAGAGTTTGTTGCACAGATATATAATATGTATAAAGATACAACATACTTAATATACTATGCTGCATTAAAACAGTAATCTTGGCTTATGCAACCCATACTGGTTTAAAACATTTGATTTTCTCCTCAATATTTCCCCAGGTTCATTTCAATATGATTGTACCTACTTGTAGTAACAGATGTCTGTTCCTGTTCTGACCCAGCGAGGCCTGCCAATGATTGCCTCCTGCACAGAGTACATCAGTACCTGCATGCCTGCACAGACAGACACACAAATGGGGGGAAAAGACCAAATGCAACAGATGAACTGTGTTGAACAATGCATAAATTACAGTCCCATTTTGTTACTGTGTCTTTAATATAGTCCAATTCCACATCTCTTGCGTAGAAAATGTAAAAAAAAAAAAAAAAAAAGAAACTCTGTGGGTCAGGTTGTTAGTGTTTTTAATCAGGATCTCACCATAGTTGAACTGGCTGTTTGACTTCTCACAGTTGATGATGTTGAAGCGGTAGTTGGTCCCAACACGCATGCCACTCACTTCAAAGTAAAACCACTGGTGGTAGTGATTACTGTTGATGTCTGAATTCAGCACAAGGTCATACTCATATCTGGACAAATACCACAGAATAAACTGTAAATATGAGCCCAGACATCATCAACTATAAACAAAACTCACCTAGAACATCCTAGGCCTTTAATCTTAGTAAAGTCAAACACAGTCAAAGCTTACCACAGCATTATATCGCATTAAAGTGATGGAGTGGTTTTAGTAACACTGTACACCCCATTGAGTATTAAGTACTTACTTCCTAACTTGAACTGCCTTCCTGAGGTTACCAGACTCAAACTGAGAGTTAAACTTCAGTGATTCACCACCGTCTTCAATTACAGGACAACTGAAACAAAAAAAAAAAATATAGATGATGAATTAAAATGATTTTCTTTGTGAATGTCATAACTCTAATCATAAGAAAAAGGCGAAACCGTAGCTTTTCTTAGTACAACTTAAATGAAAATGCTCAAAAATGGAAACAAAATTCATAATCTTAGATCAACTTAATCCTGACTGATGTAAAGCTTTTAGACTCACCTCGGAATATCCAAGTCATAGACTACTTTATCCAGGATGTCATTAGGGTGAATTAACCTCTCAATGTCCTGGAATATCTTAGACCTGCAGCATAAGAGCCAAAAAAAGAACACGTTTAACATACTAAAGGATAAATATTCTTCCATTGCTCATTAATGAGGATGACTTCTCACCTCTGTACACCATAAACTCTTTCCACAAGGGGCTCCTTAAATGTTGGGGCTACATGGCCAAAGTAGTCTGGGTAAGCCACTTCAGCGTACTGTGGTACAGAATGCGTCCCCTTCACCATCTCCACATATAGGTCAGGGTCATGCAGTGGAAGGAGGAGGGCTGTGTCAGGCACCTCCAGAACCGCTCCTTCCCCTCCCTCATCCTCGGCACCCTCTGATCCACAATCTGATCCTCCTCCTCCCACACGACGTGTAGCAATATCTCCCAAAAGCAAAGGTGACTGTATGTGTCTCGTAGCACTGACTGGAGATCCATCATGTTTTACTCCCTTTAAACCTTCTCCTACATTCAGAGACCCCTTATCTTCTAGAGAGACACAATCTAGCGCATGTGGTAATCCCTGTTCTATCATCTGGCCTTGAGGAGAATGCCTCAAGGAGGACAAGGTTGTATGCCCATCTGGGGTAGGAATGTGCGCCTCCTCTTTGTTATCTTGGTCCTTGGTGAGGTGGATCGAGTCCAGTTCTAAAGATGCTAGAGGAGCAGCAGGGGTTCGAGTGGCAGCAGAGGGAGGTGGCTGAGTATGTTGTCCTTTGACAGAGTTGCAGCTCTCCTCCTGAGAGCCTGGTGTAGTCATGTGCTTTGGGGACAGAGCTTGAGCTGTGGGCACTATAATTGGACGAGTCGATCGAGTTGAGGCTGATGATGAAGAAAGGGATCCTGATGAAGACGTGGTAGAGGCACCCTTTGAGCCTTCAAAGTTATACCCCTGTAGGAGAGATATGTTAACAGTTTATATGTTTTGAAGAATGTCTAGACTAGATTGCTGTGTCAGCCAATACGTTTTTTAGTATGTATTATGCGTTCAACAATACTAAAATAATGATAACACAATTTTCTTAATATGCTGCCAAATGTGATGAACAGACTAACACACTGACACATTTGCGAACAGTTAAGAAACTGTAAATTGCCTTATTTGTCATGCGATACCATGCAAACATGCAGTCAAGGTCTTGAAGAACTATGAGGACCATGTAGAAAACACTAACCTGAAAGTCTTCAGATAGCTCCAAAAAGAATCTTTCGTAGGCCCTCAACTCTTCAAATGGACGGCCAGGGCTCTTTACAGGATGGAGTTTGTTCAGGTCCGTTTCTATGTCATCGTTCTGATTGACAGGACACAACGGAAGTAAAATTTCCTTTACACATTTGGATTTGTTATGTCAAGGCTGTTCCTGTCTAGTTCTCTTCGGTCAGAGCATTCAACCGTGGCAAATAATGTATGCCTGCCATCTACTGGATGTTTAGAGAAGTGCAGCTATCAATGACAAGGCATGACTCATGGAAATGTAGGATTTTGTGTTTCATACAATGATACTACAATTCTCAGTTCTTTTAAAGATAAATTTTGATAACACTATCACACAGGTGCAGTATACTTAATATAGTGAGCAAGTTTACCACATGTCAGTGTAATGTTGTCATGTGAAATGTGACGTATGCATGTGAGTGCTTGCTATTACCAATTCAATTCAATTTTATTTATATAGCGCCAAATCACAACAAACAGTCGCCTCAAGGCGCTTTGTATTGGTTTGTATTACCAAAGTGCGATGATCTTTCTCATCCTCTTCATTCTCTGTATCGGATTCTGCCTCAGTCTCCTCATTATCGTCACTTTCATCCACCACATCATCTACTGGGTGCAACACACGCAAACACAGAAATTATTCACCTGATATTTCTGTTCGCATTTTACCCACGCTGGTGGAGGAGAGAGGTTATTAATTCTGAAAATGTGAAAGAGGTCGGTACATGACCAGAATAGTAGTTCCCATAGGATTCTGGTCAATGAGTCTTAATGCTATGCCCAGAACAGAGGAAATGTTAACAAAAAGATGTGAGCAGCCATGTTCGAAAGATGGGTGACCAAGAGAAAGAAGAAATTCTGAGCATGTTTCTTCAAATACAAATTCAAGATGAGCTGATAAATCAAACTGCTCGCCATGGATGGGTTACTCAGATCACTGTCATGTTTTTAGGAATGTACATGAGTCAGCACTTCACAGTGAGGCATTTACTGAGTTACCAATTAATGCTGTCATAACTGATGTGTAGCACTGTTTGTTCCTGGTTGATTCTACCCCCTGCAATAAACCAAAAGAAAAGGTGGGGATAACTGAAATATGTGTGCACCTAAATTCAATATTCAAATAAGAACAGTGCTCCTTGAAAAACAATACATTTTTTATTTTAATTTTAGTTAATACTGAGAGGAAAGGAAAGAAACTCAAAAATTTCACCACACAGCATGTGGACACAATGTAGGAAGCAAATCAGCTGAGTTAAATGCAAGAACATACAATATGTCTACTAGTGGGAAAGCAAGCCCTATGCAGTGTGCTCTTTATTACCAACACATATCATGTGTTAGTTTAGTAAAGTATGACGTGAGGTGAATGAGAAAGAAATAGTGAATCTATATAATCTGAGGATTACGTACGTCTTACCCTTCTTTAAGGGCTTGTTGCTGAGCTGGTGACTTGTTGTTCCTGTAAGGCACATTGTGTGCAGCAGTGTCAAGAGTGTTGCCATTAACCACTTAATATTATTTATCAGTCTGTATGATATGAAGTGTTGAATCTAGCAGTTACAACTGCAATATGAGCATGTCAGTATTATATAATCACAGATGGAAAGCGTGCACATACACCGTGATGAGCTGGGGCACACTCTTGTGAGCTCTGTGTGTGTTTGTGTGTCCTGCGTTCTCACCCCCAGGAGGCTGACTGTACAGCTGTGCCACAGGCCCTACAGGAGGTACATGAGGCAGCTGGTAGTGGAAAGTTGATTTAATAGTAGGCACAGGCAGACGGTTTTTAGGGAAACACTTCCTCATGATGAGACTCGAAGTGTTGACCAGAGGATCCAGAGTCCGCACCGGCAGACACTCCTAGAAACAAAGCCACAGAGAAATCAGACAGCAGTTTAGATCCAAAAACTGTATACATGTAAATCTGTGCTGTTTTGTATTATTTAACTGCTCGCCATTCACGTGTCATTTTCTCACTCACAGTAGATGTGTTGTAGAGGATTCTCATGCCATCAGCCTCTATGAATGCCTTTCTCCCAAGTTTGATATTGGTAATGTTCCTGAGGCAGACCAGCAGCCCTCTGCGAATCACCATGTGACGATGACGTGTGTCATTACGGTGCCAATCCAGGTACAGAGCCAGCAAGGCAGGCACATGACCGCCATCCACTGCACGGCGAGCGTTAGTTTCTGTGTAGAGAAGTGAAAGAAGAAGAGAAACCTCTGGTATATATATCACTTTGCAATTGTGTGGCGGGACAGAGAGAAAATGAAAATAAAAGCAGTAAAGAGCAGAGAACATAGGAGAAATTCAGGTGCTACTCAACTTTAAATTTAATCGCACAAAGTTAAATTACTCACTGGATTTGAGAAGTGCTCCCAGAGCATCCAGAGCGACCCTGTAGATTTAGAAACAAGAAAAATGGATTACATGGCCTGTCAAACAGCAAATGTGACAAAACTAAGGTCAGGGGATGTAACCTGGGGACGTTTCAGGTCTGCTACCGAGCCAGCATTGACACTTACTTGAGCAGGCTGGTGTTCTTCTTGCTGTATGGTGCTATTATCTTGAACATCAGCTCCACCACTCCATTCTTGCCCAAAGAAATCGCATTCACCGCTTTACAAACAAATACAAAAGTGTAGCAACATCAGGTAAGAGTAATAAAACAAAATCAAACACAACTTATAAGTGAGCAGAGCAATTTCAGTAAATCATTTTTATCAGCTGCCGTCGGTGATTGTTTACTATTTTTGAGACTACTCCGCTTGAACTTGAGATAAAAAGTAACAGTTGCCAGGTACTTACAGTTGGCCGCATAAACCCTGAGAACCTGCAGGCACGGCAGAAGGAGTTTGACATTCTGTAGATTCTGTTTAATCAGGTTGACAGTGACGTTCATAGCTCCACTCAAGCGGGCCTTCACGCCAAACTTTCTGTCTGAACACACACACAGGCTGCAACGTCACCACTCAGTAAATAAACACTAGAGACATTAGGTTTGTCCACACCTTCCTTCTATTTTTCCTGCTGAGCAGATGGCTTATCTTTTTTTTTTTTTTTTGGTTGTTTTTCTGCAAACGGCTTAAAGTTATCTATTTACCAATGATAGCAAAGGAAGTGAAAACAGAGGGCCAGTCACAAGGACATAATGAATGTACCACATGACATATTTTTAAAACAAACCTTACACATGTGCTGTGAGCAAAAACATGCATTAAATGTTCTGGTTAGGCTTCAAAATAAAATGTATTTAATAATGTAAACATAACTCTCTTTCTTTACAAGCACATTTCAGACACATATGAGAACAGAGACAAAAAACAATCATTGGCTCATCCAGTGGGTGTACAGTGTGTGTTGTGTTGGTGTTAGACATTACCTTTTGGGCCAACCTTGGCTAGCAATGAGTGAAGCTGCAGCATGAGTTCCTCACTGGGAGGCAGCTCTTTGCTGGCAGTGATCTGAATCTGAAATAATATTCCTGTTCCTCCTTTGGAGACAAACACACCAATCCTGCGACCTCTGCCTGAGAAAGAAAATGACCAATTAAAACAGCAATAAATGCAGTGAAAAGAAGCTCAGGAGAGGATTAGAACCACACAGACACTGGTATTATTAATCCAGTCAAAAAGTACAGTTTACTAACACTTAACCATTTATTGATGACAAACTCAATTGTTGACATTTTTATTGATTGTGTATTATTAGAGCATGAACAGATTTTTAATTTAGTGAAAAAAAAAATGTACTCACCCACAGACAGCAGCTCACTAAGAATGTACAAGATGTTCAGAGTGGTCTGAACATCTCTGCTGTTCTGTAATAATCACAAATATTACACATGTTAAAAATATATATTTGGCATAGTAAATTGGAGAAATTGGTGTAATTATAATTGTCATTATACATAGGTGTAAAATCTAACTCCAACTGAATTCACGGATCAGCGTGAACAGAGCTGCATGACGTACAACCTCCAAAAACTAAAATAATGACTGTGTTAAGATGAAATTTCTAAGCTCTAACTAAACATGTTGAAGAGAAAACACAAAGAGGCACTATTTTATAAATCAACGTGTTGAGCTGCTGTTTAAGCGAACTCAAATCATGGAATCTACAGGATCAAGATTACAGTCATGTAAAAAAAGAAATTTTAAGGCTTTAGGTAACAAAGTATAACAAAAAAAAGATCTTTAGCAGGATCTAATTTTTTTAATACTACCTATACCTAATACTATATCACACTGTGTCATTATTTATTTTACAAAAATTAAGTCAAAATGCAGAAACAAGGTGTGAAAAACTAAATACAGCCTTACTGCTTCTATAGGAATTAAGAGGGAAAGTAGCAGCCAGGTGTTTCTAATCAAATGCACTTGATTAATTGATCACCAGCAAATTTGACCAAGTCTATAAAAGCAGAAGTTTTATCAGTTTGCTTGTCTGGAGCATTCAGGTGTGTTAAGACAATTCCAAGGAAGGAAAACATCAGCAATGATCTTACAGGAGCAATAGTTGCTGCACATCAATCTGAGAAAGGTTATAAGGCCATTTCCAAACAATCTGAAGTCCATCATCCTACAGTGAGCGAGATTATACAGAACTGAAAAACAGGACAGCTGCCAATCTTCCCATGAGTGGGCGTCCTAGCAAATTCACCCCAAGGTCAAACCGTGCAATGCTCAGAGAAACTGCAAAAAAAAAAAAACCAAGAGCTACATCTCAGACTCTACAAGCCTCAGTTAGCATGTTAAATGTTAAAGTTCATGACAGTGTAATAAGAAAAAAGACTGAACAAGTATGGCTTGTTTGGTAGGTTTAACAGGAGAAAGCCTCTTCTCTCTCAAAAGAACATGGAAGCACAGCTTAGGTTTGCAAAGTTGCATTTGAACAAACTACAAAACTTTTGGAACAAAGTCCTTTGAACAGATGAGACTTAAGTGGAGATGTCTGGCCATAATGCACAGCATATCAACACAAACAGCTCATAACAGCTGTCAAGCACGATGGTGGAGGGGTGATGATTTGGGCTTATTGGTCAAATGTGAGTTTGGCATGACAAGTTGTGAAGAACTTGGGGCCTTATTTTTTTTAGTGTGCAACAGTAATATTTTTTTTTAATGTTTTCAAAGTAAAATGTGTAAACCTTATTGGCCTCTGCATTACACTGCAAAAACATATTTTTGTCCTGAGAATGGCATCTAAAGCTGCATTTTCTAATCAACAAGTCAATATCATTAGAAAGACATTAGAACACAAATGTTTCACAGCAAACTGCTTAAGAATGGGCCCGTGTTTCCACTGTGTTTTGCGAGCTGATCCTTTACATATGAGTGTGGGCGGATCCTCATCTGGAAACGTTAGCCAAAGGGCACAAACATGGGAGAACACGCTCCCCTTTCTTGTGCTGCGAACATATTTTATAGTCCAAACAAAACTACTGCAGCATCTGTGTGCGGCACATGGTAAACACAGACAGCGATTACGAGCAAGACGACAAGTACGCACTTTGCATCCTTTTGTCTGTGATATGAACTGATACAAAGCTGCAAGTTTAGTCTTATGGTCCAACCTAATTCACGGCCATGAAAATCGCATCACTTTTCTCATGTAATACACACCACGCCTTTCTGCTGCTTGCGTCACGCGTTCTTGGTTCCAGACCAGCTAGCTTACGGTGCTGGAGTTGAACACGTTTTTCGGCTGAGCTGTGGAAAAAACACTAAACGGTTTCAACACTGGCACCGGCACCCGGTCAGTGGAAAACGGGCCTTGGTGAACTTACCTCCAGTGAAGCCAGGATTACTTCCATGCCACTGGAGCCTTTGGACATGACTTCTTTTCCACTCTTCTCTGCAACACACAACAAAGGCAACATGAGCACAAAAGGAAAGATTAATAGACTTGCTATGTGCGAGTACTCAAGAACATGTGAAAAGGTTACAAAGCCTTGCAACAAACCCTACTCTTTCTTCATCTCCCTATGTCTTTAAATCCATACCCTCTGTCTGTCCTGTTATTTAGGAGCTGACAGATTCCTGACCTCTGAAAAGGACAGTATTGGTCCTACCCTGAATATAAACACTCACACAGGATAAGGAATAGGGAACAGTTCCTGAAGTATAACTAACACTTGGTGATGGTTCTGCATGACAAGTTTATGCATTTGGCACATGAGGTCACTGATTAGACGTTATCTAATCCTGTTTCAGGATTTGATCTCTCACAAAAAGCACATTAAAGCTATGTAAATTATGTATGAGATGTGCATTCACAAGCACATACCTGCCAAATAACATGCATATCTGAGGATACAGTGTGCTGGAAAGCAAAGCAGTAACCTCTTATTTCTGCTATGCCACACTTTTCAAAGCACTTAATAAAGGGTCACACAAAGAGCATCACTCATTTTTTTGATGATATTTTTGTCCATATAATTTATTTTGCTTGTAAAAATGTGTTCCTATAAGAATTAACTCAACTTCAAGACTGAACAGTGACCTTTAATTTAAATTGCACTTTTTAGTCAGTAACAGCTGACAGTGAAAAATACCACATATGAACTGTGGAGGCTGAAAAGTCAGAGTGGTTGTTGTAATATACCTTCACAGTCTCACTATAAACACCCAAAATGAAATGTGTGAAATGTATGAAACAAATGCCCACTGAATTGCATATCTATATTTTTTACTCAAACTTGTTCAATAACTTTTTTCCCTTCTGGACTCTACCTGGCGTGTCCAAGGAAACCATAGATTCACAGTATCTCCTGGTGTAGTGGTACTCCATTTGAGGGTAAAAATGAAACAGTGTCCTATTTTCCAAAGTCCCAGCAAGGCTTCCACAGGAGTACTAAAACTGAAGGCCTTCTGTGATACAAAAAGCACAACAGCTTAAAACATCTGCTATCAAAAAACAAAAATCAAGGCTTTTCACTAAGACTTCAAATGGTCAATCCAGACCTCCTACTTTTCAACTATATGCCCAAATGCTGCCCTCTGAGGCAGGACTCTGTGACTCTCTACGGTAATCTGCCCCTCTTCTGGCTCGCTACATGAAACTAATCCACAGATGACTCCTATAGATATCTGACAACTGCATAAAACAACTCTAATCATGCAGAGGGAGTGGGGGATACTTCACACTCAAATGAAAACGGACCTTAAATTTTCCAAACATGCATACAAGACGGAAAAACTACATAATTTAACATTTAATTAATTCTGCAGTAAACCAAATGCCCACTGGTGTGTGGAGTGATTTGATTTTTTTAATTATTTCACCAGATGACATTATGGCTGCCTTTACAACCCCTGGCCTTCCCTTGTTCTTTCTCATGTTATTTCTTGACTGCCTCTTGAGCTACTGAGACCCTGAACTTGAGACAAGAGTACAGCAAAGTCTGTCCTGGGGTGTACAGTTACTGCGGGCACGGTCACAGACCCCGGCACTTCCCTCAAACCAACGTCACACTCATGCACATGACTTGAGACTGGTGTTGCAGAAAGCCAAGCAGCAGGTGAGAGAAACAGCTGATATTTCATGATTGATAGAGTCACAAACAAGCCTTTCCACTGTGCCCATCAGTCATGATGGATTAGCTAGGACTTGGCTTTGAAGAGGGCGGAAGCAACAAATTATGGCAAGAGGAAAGATGAAACTTAAGAAAAATGAGGGGAGTGGAGAGAAGTTGAAAAGCAGGTGGAAATCATGATACAGCGGAATTCTTCAACGCATACCACACCTTCATACAAAGACTGCAATAAGGAGGAAGGACTGACAACACTAAGCACCAGTAACTGAAAGCTATGCGCTATCGGGCAACATTAGTTAATTATAGCGGAAAACAAACAAAAGTGTGTTTTTCCAAGCTAGCATTCATAAAGACTTTTTTAATCAATCAAAAATTTCTATGCACATATAGGCTGTTAATATTGATTATTGATCATGTTTCTATACTTTTTACTCTTTTTTTGTTTTTTTTACAACTTTTACTACTAATCCAAAAAATGTCCCAAACAAGTCAAATATGGTTAAAAAAAAATTCAAAGGCAGGAGCTGAGGTTTATGACTTCAGTTTGCTAGAGATGAACTTTTTGCAAAGATCTAAAAGTGAGAAAAAAAAACAGCAAACCTTCATTTTTGAGAAGTTGTAACCTGAGAATGATTTCCATCAAATGATGTGGCAGCATTTTGTTCCTAACACATTACCCAGTCCATATCGGTACAGATATCCAGCATGATTTTTTTCCCCATTGAAATCTGGTGTGTTTTCAAAGTGTTCCATTCATTTTTTTTTTTCAGCTGTGTATATGTGTGTACGAAAATCACAATTTTTCCTGTTTTAGTCATTCCAATTCCAGTGAAATCAGGCCCTTTTAAGGGCTTAAAAAATTGGTTAACTTACAGCTCTCAAGAACCAGTGGCAGCAAATTAACTCTTTAGAATGTAAATAGTTCCAACAGGAGTTCCGAGGAGTTGAGGTATGGTGGCGCCCTCTTGCCTGCAGCCAGGTCCCTCTCACTTTTGCTGAAACTTGCAAACCCTCCACTTGTAGAAAAACCAGATGTGTTTGAATGTAAAACTATACCCTCTGACACATTAGGCATATATATTCATTAACACCCCATTCCATCTTGCAAAATGCTTTTCAAACCTTATTTTGAGGCAAACTTTTTCTGGATTGGGTTTTATCAGCTATACATTTTTTTTTTTTTTTTTTTTTTAACAATAAAGGTTGGCAATCTCTCCCCATTCATTTTAGACAGACGCTTTAAGACAACTGCACAAATAAGTGCCCATTAGCAAGACTTGCATCTCGAAAGACAAAATTTGTTAACAGCTGGAACTAGAAATACTAGTGTGAGGTTGTATCCCTACTCCAACCCCTCAAGATACAGTTTGCATACAGTACATGTCTGTACACGTCCATACATCTCTTCAATAGTTGCAGGAAATTAAGGGGGGGGGGGGGGGGGGGGGGGGGTCGCTCCCACAAGTGAAGGAATTTAAGGATCTCAGGATCTTGTTCATGAGTGAGGGAAGAATGGAGTGGAGATTACAGACAGATTGGTGTGGCGTGGATGCTGTACCAGCCTGTTGTAGTGAAGAGAGCTGACTGTGAAAATGAAGCTGCTGATTTACTGGTCCATCTATGTTCCTACCCTTACCCATGGCCACGAGCTCTGGGTAGTGACCAAAAGAATGAGACTGCAGATACAAGTGATCCTCTATAGAGATTCTGGGCTCAGCCTTAGAGATAGGGTGAGGAGACAGAGGGGCTCATGAGAGAGCAGCTACTCCACCACAACAAAAGGAAACAGTTAAGGTGGTTCAGGCTTCTGACCATGATTCATCCTCAAAACAGACCTTTGACCTTTTGGATATAAAACAGCATAAAAATTGTGCTTTTACAACAATAGACATTTTGCAAACCTTTGTCATAAGTAGCGCATTAACTATTGAAAAAAATGTGAGGTCACAGTAATCTTGACCACCTAATTCCAACAAGTTTACATTACACATTTGTAGCAAAAATATGGAAATGAATGAAAGCTTCTGATCAGAAGTACTGAAAAACTGGTCCACAAATAAACACAGAATATCATTTTGCAAATTACTAGGAACTGCTTTTTTATAACCTATTACAGTGCCTTAATATTTTGCAGCTGTTCCCACTGCCAACAATACAATTTAAGGCTGGGATTGCTCAATGCAATCACAGCCTTAAATTGCATTGCTAGTAGTGGCAATGTAATTTAAGGCTGGGATTTCATTGAGCAATCCCAGCCTTAAATTGCACTGCTGGCAGTAGCAACAATGCAATTTAAGGCTGGGATTGCTCAATGAAATCACATTTGGCTCAAGATAACAAAACTATACAGAACTTCAACAGATTACATGTAACACTGTGTATGTTTTTTTGTTTTATTTTACATATTCTTACCCTGTGTCTGTATTAGATGAAGGATCTTTGTAGTGACCTGTCTTGCTGTTTCGACATCCCTGACCATGGCCTCGCCATTCATCCTCTCCAATTGGCCCAAGAGCATCACTATCCTGGAGTTACTGGGAACCCTTGCAACACATAAAATCATTTTTTTTCCTTTTAGAAGAATGCATTCAACAGGATAATTCTGTTGTATGTATTAAAAAGCATGTCACAGGATGATCCACTGTGCCCTCAATTATGGGAAAAGGCTGGAATGGTATTAATCACAATTTGTGGCTGACACTGAAGAACAAATAGAAAGCATCATCTAATATGTGCAGTGACCTCATATGCCCAGACTGAGTGAAGTAAGTCTTAGCCCAATAAAAAAAACAGATATCCAACAAAAACAGCCTTATCTGTGTTTCTTTTAGCAGTGGCAATGATTACAAATTGGCAGTCCACGATTATATGACTTTCAAGTTTCATTTATTAAAGCTCATCAACAAAGCTGTCTCTTTGTGCTTCATTTCATTTCTTGAGTACTGAGCCATCCTTCTCTTATAATCCTAGCTCAGTGGCACTCAGCTGGAAACTCAAGGTTAGAGGTCAGTTGTTGGTACAGCAACAGCAAAGACTGGACAGAGAATCAAGACGCTGATTGTACCCAGGGGAGAAAAAAATGTCTTATATGTCCTTATAAAGAGAAAAGAGAAGCAGAGAGAGAGAGAGAATGTGTGTGCTGGAGACAGAATAGCAAAAAACATCAGGAATGAGGGGAAAATAATGCATTAATAGAAAAAGGAAAACACAGAACAAAGAACAGAAAGCCTAAATAAACATACTGCATTAGGCACCATGACAAACACAGACAAACAAGAAAAAAAATACAACTATGTGATCTTGGAAAGCCAAAATACTTTTTTCAAAGTATATGACTTGAGCATTAATGACAGGTTTTATGTTCAGTCTTGACATACTGTATGGCTGTTTCCACCAATGTCCGCTAATTATCTACCACAATCTGCTCTGTTGCACAAATAAGAAGAAGGCAAGCAGAGTCAAACCCTTTTGCAAAGGGTGTTACACGGTAAAACAGAACAAAAGCAGAACTGCATCATAAAACTAAGGGCTCACTGAGACAAAAAAAAAAAAGGGCTAGCAAGTGAGTGTGAACAGATGGCAGTGACAAAGCAGCCTTCAATCAGAAACGCATGCAAAAATATCACAACCCCCACGTGTGTTTGTATCTGCATCTGTAATGACATTTATTTGCCTTTGAACCACAAACCAACTCACCCCTTCTCTGTGGCCATTTTGGGTTTGTTCATTTTTACCACATCAACATTTCAAGTCATCTGCAAGTGAAAGAAAACAATTTAGACAGATTAGATAAGGATACAAGGATAAGGATTAGATAAGGAGAGGACGAAATGTGCAAATTCAGAAACCAGCATTTTGATCAACCTTTACCCCACTGGACTCCCTCTGTTGCAGACTCGGGCTGCAGCCAGTCTCACTGCTATGCCAAACTATGTCACAGAAACGTTAAGTGTCCCTGGCTACAGCATACAAATGCCTTGTGAGGTCACAGCCACAGACCAGAAGCAGTCACTTTAGGGGACACATTGAGCAGTGGACATATTAGTCTGCGAATATGCAGCAGCTCTGCACCAAAATAAAACCTGTCCTCAGTTTAGCTGCCTAGCAGTGAATGCAGGACCACCTGCAGCTTCAGAGACATAGTACCTCAACTGATTTCACACAACAAAAGGAGCTACTCAACACACAGCAGATCTCAGATGTCCGCACAAAGCAGTCGCAGACAAGATAATGTGAGCACAGGATTTGAAAGCATACTCACATCCATTACATTGAACATGTCAACTTATTACAGTATCATTAAGCAAAAGGGATGAGCAGGTAACTGCAAGAACACTGGATTAGTTAGTGTGCTACGGTTTCAAAACAGAAGCATTTATAGGCTGAGATAAGATGAGTTATAAACAAGTGTTACTTGGGGTCATCACCGGTGCCAAATACTATTTACTACATTTTTTAAAACAGTTTTGAGTTTTGTAATAAAATTCTAACGTGCTAGAAATGATGATGCCACATTAAAACATTACGCCACTTTAGAAATAAATAAATAAAACTTTTGCAAAACTTATTATAGTCTCAGACTCGGCCAATCACCCATTTTACCAGGAGGATACAGCCTAATCTAAGGATGACAGCATTACCTAAGTTCACGCCTTGTTACCAATAGGCAAAGAAGAGAAAGATGAGCAAAGATGAAGCTAGAGGTCAGACCATATACGTTTAAAAAAATTCCAAGGCAGTTATGAAATCTGACATGTTATAGAGGTCATCTTACACAAGACTGTCGTAAACAGGTCGAAATAACCCTATAGAGATCCACAGTCCAGTAAGAAACCAGGGTCGCTGCTCTCATTACAGCAGCCCAGGGGGCGGTTGTCACTGTCAATGGACTATTGTTAGAAAGGTAAACAGCTAGCCAAGACTGTGTGCAGTATATGTTTACAAGATGCTAAGTGAGATAACCTAGCTGAAGCTGGTGGCCGCTGCACCTGCTGTGCTAGTCACTCATTAATGGCTCGCCGTCTGCGCCAGCAGACTAGCTAACTGAAGAATATGCTAACAAAAACAACATACTGAGTATGCTAGCTAAGCAGTACTTCTTCATAACAAGAAAAAAATGAATATTTACGAACCTGTATGAAAAAGGAACTGTTGTCCCGTTTAGGGTGGAGGACCAGTTGCAGGATAAGGGGCGATAGCTACTGTGTTTCTGAGCGTTGTCTGAAACGCCCTGATGATGGTGATGAGATGAGAACAGACACAACTGGAGGGGGCAGCACCGCGAGAGCGGTTATGTCTATCCGCGGGGTTTAAGCGGCAATTAGTTCTAAAATATGGGACCTCGTAAATGAGCTCACTGGATCTATCAACCTTCACAAAAATAGTTTTCATACCATCACTGTCCGGTTTTTAAGCCATAAGCAGTCCGTTAGGCTTTTAGCGGAACTGGGACTACATTTCCTATCTTTACGACGGACTACGACGTCATTCCTGTGCGCCAATCTTTACAGTCTTCGGGGGGGATCTTTGATTAGCTGTATGGTTAATAGACTATAGTAAGGTAAGTGCTAAATTTACAGCGAAAGTATAATTTGTGAGTAACGGTTTTCGTGTTTTGTATACCTGAATGGAATATCCTGTTAAAATAGCCATGAGTAGCCTTTATTCACAGAGAACACTCACTGTGGGCAACATTAGCTTGTTTGCACACGGTTAAAACTAGCTAATGTGACGATTGATGATAGCTAGCTCACATCATCTTATATGTTTTAATGTCTTGTATCCTGTCTTAGAGCTGTAGTAGGTTTTTGTAAAGAGTGTAAACGTATGTGACCTCATGACATCCGTGTTAGTAGTTAAAAAAATGGCTAAGTAAGCAGACAGATAGTTACTACTTGTATCATTGATCATTTACAGGCATGTCATCGGTTAAAATCAGTTTCTGATAGGCTTTATAAACGTCTAGACAAATTGTTGCCAGTTCTGCCTTCTCTTATCTGCGCTCTCAACGTTATTGTGCAACTCTGTCTCCGTGAAGGTGAACGAATCAGTCATTTATAAACGGTTTCAACTCTCCCTGACCCACATCAGTTCATTTGATAGACGGCTGAGACTTTCCAGGGTACTCAGGAGTGCAGTTTACACCATTTTAGGCTATAACAAGCTTCTCAAAGCATGTTAATCCTCTGTTGTTGGCTTAGATCAGCCTCGTCAGAGTTCCATGAGTAGAGGTTTAATGTAAACAAAAATGCGTAAAAGCGTCTAAGAATATACAGAAATGAACTAGGTTGTTTATTTTACACATTTACAGTTTTGAAATAATAATGCATTGTGGATTTAATGTTGGGAAGCAAAAAGCAAGATTTATGACTGATCCTGTATAAAATTACATTGGTTCACACTGGAACATTATAACATTCAGTTGTAATGAATGGGTGTTATGTCTGTCTTAGTATACCTTAACTTTGAGTTGTGTTACAATTGTTGCTGTATTCAAGCATATTCAAGTTTGGAATGTCTAGAGAACGTGAAATGAGTATATGCATTTTGCATTTGTGTAGTAGTTTTTAGCTTGTATCTTCTTAGTATAGCTGACTATTGCACCCAAATGTATCAGTGCCATCATTAATGTTACTAGTTTAATACTTAGAATTGTTTATGATCAGGTCTATAATTAGATAAGTGCCAAGGAGCTAATGTGGGAATTTCACTCAGGTTTTACCCCAGGGTACTCTACTGATACTACTCTTACATACCTCCATGATAAAATTAGATGTAATATGGATAATGGCTTGTATACTGGTCCTGTAGTATTAAGTATGCATACTGGGTCAAATATATGCATACACCCCCACTAATTTTTGGTTAAATGTCCCTTAGCAAGTTGCGCCTCAACCAGACTTTTAATAAGTGGTGCTGAAGGTTCTATGTTTTTTAACCTGATGAGGCCAAGGTCTATTAATTTCTCATTAGTGATCATGACTGTCTACAACTCGTAGTTTCTCTTTGCCAGCATAAAACTGATTTGTTTGACAGCACTCATTGGATTGACCAATACTCAGAACAATGGGAAAGTCCAAGGAACTCAGTGAAGCTCTAAGAAGGAGAACTGAGCATTTACAAAGGTTGGGAAGGTCTCATGGAGCCTTTTCTAAACAACTGCAGATTCCAAGATCATCAGTTCAAACAACTGTAGAGAAGCACAATTATTCAGTGTTAAAGTTATTCAGATGTGTCACCACTTGGCCGTGGTCTGGAAGAAGAGCCAAACTATCGCCCTCAGATGACAGAAAATTGGTTAGGATGTTCAGGAACAAGCCAGGAACCACCAAGGCTCAAGCCTGCCATGAACTGGAAACCACTGGAACACCAGCATTACTGTCCACAGTGAAGCGAGTTTATTGTCATGGACTGAGAGGGTGCTAACCAAGAAAAAAGCCCCTGCTCCAAAGTCAACACCTTCAAGCGCGACTGAAATTTGCAGCACCCCCCATGGCAAGTGCCTTCTGGAGAAAAGTTTTATGGTCAGACGAGACAAAGATTGAGAAATAATGACAAGAGGTATGTTTAGAGGAGTAAAGCTGGGGCTTTCAAACCTAAGAACACTGTATCAGCTGTCAAGCCTGGTGGTGGTAGCATCATGCTTTGGGGCTGTTTTGCTGGCAGTGGTGTTGGTACATTGCTTGGAATGGGTGGAATAATGAAGAAGGACTACCTCCAAATTCTTTAACTTTATCTCAAATCAACAGCTAGATGGTTGAAACCTAGACACAATTGGGTGTTCCAACAGGACAATGATCCCAAACACACATCAAAACTGGTCTTTGGATGGGTAAAGTAGGCTTCTGAAGGCCATTAAGCTTCTGAAATGGCCTTCCCAAAGCACCAACCTCAACCCTGTTGAAAATTAATGGACTACGCTTAAAAGCCAGATCTCTGCCACAAAGCCAAACAATTTAAATGAATACTACCAATTCTGCAAAGAAGAGTTGTTAAATATCCAGGTGGAATAATGCCAGAAGCTTGTTGATGGCTACCAATTATGTTTGTTTGAAGTGGACATTTATCCAAATATTAGTGGGGGTGTATGTATGTATTTGACCTTGTATGTATACTTTTGACCCTGTGTGAACTAGAGAAATTTTAACCCTGTGCACCCAATTCTTGTTTTTTAAAGTAATTAAATATGTATGTTGTGCAATCATTTCACCTTGGAAAAAGAACACTTTAAAGAAATCATTAAAAGCCTGAACTGACCGTGACATTCATGCCCAGTGTGAGTGTATGTGAACTTCCAACCACAACTATAGGTTTAGAGAATATGTCTAAGGTGGTTCAAGTTCTAGTTATCAGAAAGAAAACAGTATGTAGAATTAAATAATGGTTCTTCACAGTCACCCTTTGAAAGTGTTATTTGTGGTATACTACAAGGATCTGTCTTAGTTCCATTACCTTTTTCCAGCTATGTTAATGGCATGCCTCAGGCTGTCTTGTGAACTTGTCCTTTATGCAGATGATTCTGCTCTTGTAGTTAGTGGGAAAAAATCCTAAGGATATTGAATTTAAACTGTCTCATGAATTAGAATCTTAGCCTGTGACTTGAGGAAAATAAGCTTTCACTTCATCTAGGGAAGACTGAAAGTATTCTTTTTGCTAGTAACCAAAAACTTAAAAAGGTAAGAAACTTCTCAGTTAAATGTAATATGGTTAAAGTTAGCTCAAAGTATCTAGAATCAGAATTTATCTGGTACAAGCTTGCCTACATCTGTTACTAAAAGATGAATACAAAAATTTGATTTTTATATAGGAAAAAGTCTTTCTTTTCAATAAAGACAATTAAAATATTCTGCCTTGGGCTTTTAATGTTTTGTTTTGGTACATTCAAACTGATTATACATATAACTCATGGTTTAGGTACCCGTTTAGGTGCCTTCAGAAAGATTCAAAATTACAGTAAACTCAAAGTAAACCAATAATCTTTAACTATCCACATCAGCATACTTTGGTGTTTGATGATCTTTGCAAATTAAAATTGTTAAATGTCTTAAAGAGGTTGTATAATAGGTTGTGTGTGTGTGTGTGTGTGTGTGTGTGTGTGTGTGTGTGTGTGTGTGTGTGTGTGTGTGTGTGTGTGTGTGTGTGTGTGTGTGTGTGTGTGTGTCCTGATCATTTGGGTCCTGATCATTTGGGGACTTTCTGTGTGGTTTTTACCTATTTTCTGTGCACTTTCAATGGTGTGCTTTGGATGGTGTGGTTTTAAATTGCTATTAGGTGTGGCTGGGAGAGTTGAGTTTATGGTTGTCTGTGTTAGCCCTGCGATGGACTGGTCACCTGTCCAGGGTGTGCCCTGCTGCTACCACTCCACCACCACCCCCCCTCTCCCCAGACTCTTAAGTTGGATAAGCGATTGGATGGATGACTCACTAAAATGCTTTTTCATTGCTTTGTAGTGGTTAATTTACTGTAATGTTTCATCTTTTTTTGTCTTTAGCTGTCACCATGGTGATGAAATCAGCAGTTGAGGATGATGACACTGGCTGGGGGCTGGGTATCCCAGAAAAGATGAAGAATAATGCCAACTGGGTTGATATTACACATGAATTCAAGAGCGCCTGCAAAGGTGAAGACTTTGCTGGGGTGTGTGTGTGTCTGTGTGGGGAGGTAATCTGTGTGCAGTTATAAAAAGGGACTGACGTGTTTCTCCTTCCTTGTTCTCATCTTTTATTCATGCAGAGTTGAACCTCGGAGAGTTGCTTCATGACAAACTGTAAGTACTCCAAAATGCTTTGTGCAGATGCAAATTTTAAAGAGCCACTTCACTCAAATTAGAAATGACCTCTTCCACTTACTGCTCGACAATTTGAGTCCTTAATAAAAAAATAAATAAATAAATAAATAAAAGCGTCCCAAAGTCATTAGTTCAAAACATTGACAGGACAAAGTTTGCAATGAAAGCTGTTTTCACTACAAATGGCTTTGAATTTAAGTGTACTGTCAATACTGTCATTGTTTACATTACTCAGTGCCCACACAAATGAGAAACAAATATTTTTGTTGTGCTGCAGGTTTGGCCTGTTCGAAGCCATGTCAGCTATAGAGATGATGGATCCTAAAATGGATGCAGGAATGATTGGAAACCAGGTCAACAGGAAAGTGCTCAATTTTGAGCAAGCTATTAAGGTACTGATCTTTTTTTTTTTAACGTAATAAAAACAGTACACAGACAAAGATGTAATGCAATCCTAGATTAAATTTTACAGATCTGGTTGCTTTTTCTAGATTTTCTATTTATATTATGCACACAGTAACACAGTACCAGTCAAAAGTTGAATGGGTAAGTGTGTCCAAACTTTTGACTGGTACTGTATCCCCACTTTCCTTGCGGGCAATCTTTGTCCTACAAACTTGGGTCCTCTGCCAGAGGCCTGGGGGCTTGAGGGTCCTGCACTGTACGTAGGACTGCTCTCTTCTGGACAGAGATTTTAGCTATCATTCCTGGAGTCTGCTGGAGCCATTCCCCCAGTTTGGGGGTCACTGCTCCGAGTTTTCCGAATACCACGGGGACCACTGTTGCCTTCACCTTCCACATCCTCTCTAGCGCTTCTTTCGGGCCTTGGTAGCTCTCAAACTTCCTGTGTTCAATTTTCCTGATGTTGCTATCGCTTGGTATTGCTGCATCTATGGCCTTCTTCCTGTCCACAACTACTATGTCCAGTCTGTATCTGGAAGTCCCACAGGATCTTAGCTCACCTTTGGGGGCCACCTCTGGGGGCATATACCATTTTGACCTTGGGACTTCCAGGCCATACTTGGCACAGGTTTTCCTGTTTTCTGATGTATTCGTGAATCTTTGTTGTTTCATCCAGGATAGTGGTTCTGACGCTCATTAGTTCTCTGCGTCCTTCCTTCAACTAGGCCACTAGGCCTTCCACTAGGATCCCTGCACTAAGCATACAGTCTCATAATGCTGGATTTGGGGAGAAACCTCCATGCATGGTAAGGAGCTCTTTTGTCTTGATGTCAGTAACTTCTGTCTCCTCCTTTGGCCAGCTTAATTATCCCAGCAGAGTATCTGATGACTGGTGGGTCATAGGTGTTGATTGGCTGTATCTTGTTCTTTCTATTCAACTGACTCCTCAAGACTTGCCTTGCTCTCTGCAGGGAGTGTTTGCAACTTTCCTAGTGGCCCTTTCATGGTTCCCATTTGCTTGTGGGATTCCAAGATACTTGTAGCTGTCCTCACTGTCTGCAATGTTGCCTTCTGGTAGTGCAATCCCCTCAGTTTTGACTGCCTTCGTTCTTTTTGTCACCATCCCATTACACTTCTCCAATACGAATAATATTCCATTGTTGTAGATCATAGTGGTGTGGATCAATGAATCGATATCTTCTTCACACCTGGTATACAGTTTGATGTCATTCGTGTAGAGGAAGTGGCTGATGTTTGCTCCATTCTGTGGTCAGTCTTGTTAATGATCTGGCTGAGTGGGTCCAGGTTTATGCAGAACAGCAGTGGGAACAGAATATCTTCCTGGTAAATCCCGCACTGGATGGTGACCTTTGCAATTGACTTGAAGCTGGTTTCTAGTGTTGTTCTCCACATCCCCATTGAGTTCTTGATGAAGGCTCTTAGGGTCCTGTTGATCTTGTGCAGTTCTAGGCTTTCCAGGATCCATTTGTGAGGTATTGAGCCATAGGCTTTCTTGTAATAAATCCAGGCAGTCCACAGGTTGATCATTCTGGCCTTACAGTCTCAAGTGACTGCTCTATCTACCAGTAGCTGGTGTTTCTGCCAGTTCCTTTCTGGGCTCCTCTCATGTATTGAGCCATGTGCATGTTCATCTTAGCTGCTATGATGCCTGACAGGAGCTTCCATGTTGTGCTGAAGCAGGTTATTGGCTAGTAGTTGGATGGGACTAGTCCCTTCTGAGGATCCTTGGCCTTCAGTTAGCCATTAGCAGCTGGTTCATTTGTGCTGCTAGGTGCTCATGGAGTGTAGTTATGCTGCATTTCCGGCGCCGGTTGGCTTGACTTGGCACCACTCACCACGGTATTGTTTTGTTTCCATTACAATTGAGGACCACCTCAGTGTGGGTGGAGTCAATATAGCAACACGGGCAGAAGTCTTGTGACTTTAATTAGAATGCAACTCGAAGTGTGTTAGATTTTGTCTACACTGCTGTGTTGTGCGATGGTACCCCTGTGCAACAATTAGTTTGGAGACCTCATGATAAACTTTCTCATTTCTTGCCTCATCTCCCACCAAGCACAGAAATGTTTGCACCTCCTCATTCAACCACGGTATTCGTTTGTGTGCATCCAGTTTCTTGCTGTCGGGTTTTAAAAATGGTGCAGTTGATTCTGGTGAAGGAGTTCCTCTCATGACTCCGCTAGTGAGGACACTCCTTGGCCAATCAGTGGCATGTTGTTCTTTGACGTCACATTTTTTGGTCGCCTTGGATCACTTGGAACCCCAGCTGAGTGGGTACTAAAAAAAAAGTAACTGGTACCAGATACTAATGGAAATGCCTACAAACCATGCCGAGTTGAGCCGCAGTGAGTAGGTACTAATGGAAAGGTGGCATTAACGTCTTTAGCCAGTAGGTTTGAATCATGTCAGGGCCTGGTATTGTCCAACTCTTCATATTTGAGACTCTTTCCTGGATATCTGCCATTGTGATGGTTACTGGATCTTGTTCAGGGAGGTTGCTGTGGTCTGCTCTTCAATCCAGTAGCCACTGAGCATTGTTTTTGTGTTGCATCCTTCTCCCATATGCTCTTCCAGTATTACTCCATTTGATGGGAGGGCTGTTGTCATATAGTTCCCTTGCCACTGAGCCTGGATGTTTCAGTGGAGAAAATCTGGTTTATCCTCCCGGCGTCTATCTCTCTGGTATACAGCTTCAAGCGATGAGTCTTTGTCAGTTATGGACAGCTTGTTGTACTTCTCAGGCACCTCTTTCTTCATCACACCTTTTTGCAGCTCTGATAGTTGGCTCCATGTTGCCTTGATCTTGGCCTCTAGTCTCCCTCTCCCTAGGGTACTGCTCCTTGTAGCTGTTGTTCATTTTATACCAAGCATCTCAGTGATCACTGTTGCTGTGGTATAGATCAGCTGGTTGGCTTCAGTGATGGTCACAGTAAGGAAAGTACATAGTGCTGTACTCACTATTTCTAGTAGACTTTCAGAGGGTACTTCATTGGCCACAGAGGGTCCAGGTTTCCAGTGTAGCCATGATCTTCTCTTTCAAGTCAGCTGGTCTGGCATTCAATGTGCTAGTTATTCTTGGGGCTTGGTACTCAATCTCAGAGTGTAGAGATGATGATGTCTCCCCTCTGACTTGACATAATCCCCACCCACCCCCTTGCTGTAGCATTTGTGTTGTACCTCATCAATCTCTAGTTATGTCAGTCACTGGCGGATGTTGGAACACTGAGCTACTAGTTGTTTCGATGTTAGTTTAGATGTTGGATGTCAAAGAATCCATAGGTCCCACATCCTCTTCAAGCAGCCCCTTTCACTGGGGTTACATGCATTAGTAGCATTCTAAATGCTTCCTATTCTCATCTCGTGTTGTGTTATGCTGTAGCCTTGACCTGGTTCCTCAACACCTAATCTGGACCTTGTTAATCTGGGCAGCGTCCAAGCCCGCATGGCTTCAGTTGTATATCTCCCACTCATGTTCCCAGGTAGGCTTGGGTAGCATGGGTGGCTGGGTGACCCTTACTGGATGGGCTGGGATGCAAAGGCCAAACCTATTGTTCCAAAGATTTTAGTGTTGCCACTACATTTGAGGATCTTATTTTATTCTTTCTTTGTTTCAGGAGGGTGCCATCAAGGTCAGAGACCTTAGTCTTCCTGAACTCATTGGGATCATCGACACTTGTTTCTGCTGTTTGGTGAGTTAGCTTTTGTTTTTTATCATACGATGACATTTTGAAAGACAAATTCTCTTTTATAAGTAACTGCTCTAGGAATGTTTAAGAGTGCATACACCGTAATTGCTTTGTGTCAAAGATTTTCTTAAATGTCACTGGATTTGAAAAGGTTTACTACACCTGGTATTAGCTTAATCTGTTTATAATAATGGCAGAAAATAAGTATTTGTCACTTTATGTATTTGACATCTGATGAATTTCTGTAATACCTGTAGCTGTTTTAAAGATTTTATGGCATTTTTGCCTTTATTAGATTGTGAAAGTTGAGACAGACAGTAAATGTGGGCAAAGACAGTACTGATAAAGGTCAGGCCAGCTAGGAACCAAACTGGGCACTCACTGATGAATGCATATTTATCCGTGCATGTTTGTATGTGTTTTTTTATGTATGTTTATCTAGATAACATGGCTGGAGGGTCACTCGCTGGCCCAGACTGTGTTCACCTGCCTGTATGTCCACAATCCGGACCTTATTGAGGATCCAGCCCTCAAAGCATTTGCCCTGGGTTTGCTGAAGGTTTGCGACATTGCCAGAGAAAAGGTCAACAAGGCTGCTGTGTTTGAAGAGGTGAGCAGTTTTCTGCTGTCAGTCAGTCAGTGTTTGGCTACTGTGGTACTGCATGTTTTATTGTGGACATAAAGGTTGGAGAAGGTAGCAGGTTTAAATCCTGGATAACACAAAAATACCTGGATAGGAAAGTAAAAAGGGCAGTTTTCATAACTTCTTCATTAACACCATGGTGGTGACCTCAAGTTCCAATGGAACTGCTCATTGGCCAATGGATACGTGAAACACTGAATGTGATCTGGGTGGTTTCTTCTCAGTTAAATCGTCGCTTAATACTAAACAAAGGCTAAAAATGGAGATTTCTGAAAGAGATGAATCAGTAAAGCATTTCAGTACCCAAAGAGCTTTAGTTTGATTGCAAATGTGAATGGTTGAGATTTATTTGTGTGAAAAGTTGTACTTGTAATAGGCCATTGATAACAGTGCCATATGTCAGAATGGTGATTTGTCTTATATTTCATTATGCAGGAGGATTTCCAGGCCATGACTTATGGCTTCAAGATGGCCAATAATGTCACAGATCTGCGGGTGACAGGTATGAGGACATCCAGTAATAGGTGATTAAGGCCCAATCCCAATCTCCAACCTAAAGCATTAAACCAAACCCTGTATGTTACCTGTGTGCACAGCAGCAGACTTTGAGTAAGTGAGCTTATGATGATATGAACAGGAAATGGGGCAGCACTTTATAATATCACATTATCTTAATGCATTCTTACTGTGTGATTGGAATTTTTTTTACTTTTTTGTGGGTGATTCCCTTAGACAAGGTCTGCAGAAATGTGTATAGGTCTTAAAATGCCTGCCAAAGAACACTTACTTGATACTTTGACAGTAGGACAGTCCTAAGCCCTCATGGTTTTAACATGAATGCATGTCCAACTTTATAAACCTGTGGGTACACATTAGGATTGGGCCTGAGTCTGCAGCATCCCATATACTGTAGATAGCTAAAGTCATTCAAGGCTGACACACTGCAATCATCCCTTTCAGGTATGCTGAAAGATGTAGAAGATGAATTACAGAGGAAAGTTAAGGTATTTGCTCTTGAGTAGTTTGAGTAAAACTCATTGCCATTTCAGTGAAACACTGATGATACAAAAGCTTTTCTGACATATAATGTTTCTTGGTTATTCTGTGCGCCCTCAGAGTACACGCAGTCGACAAGGTGAGCAGCGAAATCCGGAGGTTGAACTGGAGGTAAGTGAGATCGTTTGCTCATTTATATTGAGTTTTCGCAGTAGAGGCTTTTGTTAGAGGCATTTTCTTGGAGTAGTAATTGGAGCACTTAAATTGAACTCTAGGAACAGATTCTCCCCCTTTTCTTTGTTAATGAAACTTTTAGAGTCATATCCCCCTGTAACTCTGTGTCAATAAAGAGTGTGGGACCCGGATGACCTTTTATAAGACTCTACTCTGGACTTTCCAGCTGTTTCGGTTATAGAGTTATATAAATAAAGGAAGGAAAAAAAACAAGGAGACCCAAAAATGGACTTTTATGGGTAGTCAAAACAAAAATAAAACAGGTGTATTAATAGCTCTGCAATGTTCTCCCATGCTTTTTTTTTTTTTCCCCCCAGCATCAACAATGTCTGGCACTTTTCAATAGAATAAAGTTCACACGCCTTCTACTGACTGCACTGATCGCCTTTACCAAAAAAGAGGTAATGCACACATCGACAAAAGCCTAACATCAGATAAAGACTGATTCAATGACTGCCCTATAAGAGGTTTATAACACCCTATAATATACTATGTACCTGATCTATTTATTGCATGTGTTACATATAAATGGGTTTTCCTGGCTTAAAATTTGGGGAGTGACTACACATGTAAAGGCGATTGATACCAAATACGGGGACTTGTTAGTAAGCATTTTGTTTTGTTGCTTATGGCTATATCTTTATCAGACCAGCTCAGTGAGCGAGGCCCAGAAGCTTGTGGCTCAGGCAGCTGACCTGTTATCACCCATTCATTCCAGCATTCAGCACGGCATCCAGTCACAAAATGACACCACTAAAGGAGGTAACACGCACATTCGCGTTTAATCTATCAAGTGGAAGAGTAGCAGTTTGGCTTGGTTTGGATTTACAAGTCAATAGTTCAGCTACAGCTACAACAGATAGGTAACCAAGGAAGCTGAGCATCCATTAATCACATTCTGAGGCTTCAGACATCCAGTTAAGTCATCCTCATGGCAACCTAGAGTTACAATACAGTCCACACTAGATGTAACTTGTCTACATTCCTCACCCAGATCTGAAAAAGTAAATTTTTTCCACTTACATTGGTCCCAGGCAGGCTCTTAGAGAAGATTCAGTTTTGGTTTTTAAAATGTGAACTGTGTTAACTTCTCTGATTTATGTAGTGATTTTATTTTTTTTTTGCTGCAGACCACCCCATCATGATGGGTTTTGAGCCTTTAGTCAACCAGAGATTGCTGCCACCTACCTTTCCTCGCTACGCCAAGATCATCAAGCGGGAGGATATGGTGGCCTATTTCAGCAAGCTTATAGAGCGTATTAAGACTGTTTGTGATGTGATCAACACTACCAACCTACATGGCATACTGGTAAATACATTTCCTGTGCTTTCTTTGCTTTCTGAATCTGTATGCCCCACCACTCCCCACCCCAAAAAAGCAATGTCATTGTATTCATTAACTCCAAACCCCTGAGAAAAAAGTATCTGAGGATTTGATGTCTGTATTTATTTGTATATGTATTTATTATTGCATTAAAACACACACACATATACACACCCCACACATAGATGTGCTTTTCAGGACATGAGAATGTTTCTCCTTAAAGCTAACCTATTTTGGCTGCTCCCTTGCCACAAGGGGTTTCCACAGTGGGTAGCTCTGCATGTTTGATTTGGAGGGAAAGGGGGGGGGGGGGGGGTATGCCAGATGCTCTTCCTGAGACAACCCCAAAGGGCATTTGAGTGTTCAGCTAGAGATTGGAATCATAAAGTTTAGACTGTTTTGACTTAAAGATTGGTTGTTGTTTTTTAATATATCTTTACTAGGACTTCTTCTGTGAATTCAGTGAGCAGTCTCCCTGTGTACTCTCCAGATCTCTTCTTCAGGTAGATGAATAAGTTGCTTTCATGCATCTAAAGAGTAATTCTTGATGTTCTGTCATGCCCATCTTCCACATGTACTTGTGTTTTTCTCTTGGTAATTTGTAAAGATCCATTTTAATACAAATATTAGGTACTGTGAAATAAAATGAAAACTAAATTCCTTTTCAATTCAGACAACATTCCTGATAGATAATAGGAAAGTATTTGGCACCCACCTGATGCAAGACATGATTAAAGATGCTCTGAGATACTTTGTCAGCCCACCAGTCCTCTCATACAAGTAAGTCTACCATCAGCTAAATGAGTACATTTTCTATGAATTTTGTAATCAGTGGCAACTGTATGCATTTTTGTTATCTTAAATTAGTTTATTGTGTCTTTTGTTTTGTCCCTAGCTTAGCTGTGATTTGAGGTTTACAATAGAGTTTTACCTGTATTGATTGCTTTAACCTTTCAACTGTTGTGGTTGGTGCAACAGAAGAATATAAATCACAAAAACTAGTGATCATATATGTTGTCAGCTCTGACATAGTAATGGCATTACTATAGGTTGAAATGAAACATAGTTGGAAATTAGATATGATGGGATCTGATTTAAATATAACTATACTATTCAAACTAGTCAAATATAATAAGTGCAAGGACCACTTCTTTAAGGGGCTCTGATGCGGAAAATGTTTGGTCGTTAGATATGGAACACAACGTCATTCAACGTGTAAGCATTAGATCTAAATACTTTGTGGAAAAACATTGTGGAAACATTACTTAACACATTAAAACCACAGACACAGTATAATAAATGAGATAAAAGTGATTAAAAACAGTGTGATAACACTGATCATTTCAGAGCCCCTTGGCATGCAGTTAAGCTATTAGATACACCTACCCCTAGTTCACCATAATGTTTGAGTTCTAGTTATAAGCCACAAATAGGCAATTCAGAATCTAAGCTGCAGAACAACATTCCCTTTGTGTAGCTTACACTGACCATATTTCATGTGTGCATGTACCTCTCTCTCTCTCCAGGTGTTGTCTTTTCAACAATCACCAAGCAAAGGACTACATTGACTCTTTTGTTACACACTGTTCCAGGGTACGTTACCATTATGGCTCAAAATTTTTACATCTAAGTCAGCTTATTAGCTCCGCTGTTGATTCCTCAGTCAGTTATGTTTCAGATCTTTTGAAACTTGGTACAAAGAATCTTTGGGTAAGGCTTTACTAATAGGGGAGCAATACTTTTGAGCAATACTATACCTGCATATTTACCTTTAAGGGACTCCTCCCTTATTCCTAGGTCGACTCTTTTGAAACTTGGTATGAATATTCAATACAAAATGCCTAAGACAAATTTTTAATTTCAAAAAGAAGTACTTTTTTTAAACTAATTTTTAATTTTCTTTTTTTTCTTTTCTTTTTTTTTTTTACAAGTTTTTTTTTTTTTATTTTGAAGCTTAAAAAGTACATTCATGTTTAATTTCAATGACTTCTTCCTTGTTAACTGAATATTTTGAAGCTTGCTGTAAGTATTCATTGGGCAAAACAAAATGCTGCAAATGAATTTCAGCTTTTTTTTACTTTATTTTTTATGAATTTTTGAAATTTTCAAGAAATATTGTACATTGATGTTTATATTCAATCACTGCTGCTCTCTTGTTGGCCCATTCCTCTGAAAGTTGTCATGAATATTTTATTGGGTAATAGTCAACAAAATATTGCCAATAGATTTTGTTTTTTCTAAGAAATACTGTACATTGATAACATCAGTCACTGTTCCTCCCTTATTTATTGGCAAATTATTCTGAAACTTAGTATCAGTATTCATTGGACAAAGGTCTTCAGAATGTTGGAGATAGATTTTTAATTTTTTACTTTTTTACTAAAACATCTGACAGCAGATTTCTTGATATCTTTTACTCTCAGTAGTTGAATTGAAAGTTATGGATGAAAAGATGTATACATCTGTTTACCCACTGAGTGTTGTGTATAGTATAATGTAAAAAATACATACAAAATATTCAGCTCTATTATAGAGAAATACATATTTATATAAATTTATGTGTGTACGATGTATTCGTGTTCTCTTGCCCCTCACCCCCAACTGGTCGTGGCAGTTGGGGGTGGCAAACTTCCTGTTCTTCCTGTTAAAAGGGAGTTTTTCCTTCTCATTGTTGCCAAGTCCTTGCTCATAGGGGGTTGCCTGATTGTTGGTTTTCTTTCTAATACTGTAGGGTCTTTACCCCATAATAGAAAGCGCATCCAGGCAACTGTTGTTGTGAATTGGTGCTATATAAATAAAACTGAATTGAATTGAATGTGTTTTCCCACAGCCTTTCTGCAGCCTCATCCAGATCCATGGACATAATCGTGCTCGACAGCGAGACAAGCTGGGACACATTCTTGAAGAGTTTGCCACACTGCAAGATGAGGTTAATTGCAGTTATTTTTATCCAGATTTGCTGTTTTTGCACTTTGTGCTGCAAGCTGTTTTTCTAAATTTATAAACCAACTTCTGAACTCTTCCTTTGTACTCTGCAGGCTGAGAAG
The DNA here is from genome assembly GCF_007364275.1 of Archocentrus centrarchus. Classification (NCBI taxonomy): domain Eukaryota; kingdom Metazoa; phylum Chordata; class Actinopteri; order Cichliformes; family Cichlidae; genus Archocentrus; species Archocentrus centrarchus. The sequence goes on from NC_044354.1 coordinate 11,791,868, forward strand.
GTGGATGCAGCTCTGCATAGTTTACTGATGAAACTGGAGCCTCAGCGACAGCATCTAGCTTGTCTTGGCACCTGGATCCTCTACCATAACTTGAGGATCATGATCCAGTACCTGCTGAGTGGCTTTGAGCTGGAGCTTTACAGCATGCATGAATACTATTACATTTACTGGTAAGATTACATGCATTTGTTAATAACTGGCGGATATAAACTGAACTCACTACCACATACCTGGGTGCGCTTTTGCTTTGAATGAATATGTGTTTGTTTTTGGTTGTAGGTACTTGTCAGAGTTCCTTTACGCGTGGCTCATGTCCACTCTAAGCAGAGCTGACTCCTCCCAGATGGCGGAAGAGCGGATTCTGGAGGAGCAGCTGAAAGGGCGCAGCAGCAAAAAGACCAAGAAGAAGAAGAAAGGTACATTTTGTTATGTTGTCTTTATCTGAAGTGGATGATCACAACATACAAACCAAAGTCTGAGCAGTTCATTGTATAGGTGATATCGTCTTGTAGATATTTTTCTAAAGACCAGATATTGAAGTTATTGTTTGGGATTTTTCTTTTTTCAGTTCGTCCTCTAAGCAAGGAGATTACCATGAGTCAAGCATACCAAAACATGTGTGCTGGCATGTACAAGGTGGGCATAAAATAATGATCTCTCCCCATCCATTTTTGTCACAAAGTATAATATGTCCTTTCCCTGCCTCTCTCTTCAGACTATGGTAGCTCTAGATATGGATGGGAAGGTGCGTAAACCTCAGTTTGAACTGGACAGCGAGCAGGTTCGCTATGAGCATCGCTTTGCCCCCTTCAACAGTGTGGTCACCCCCCCACCTGTGCACTACATCCAGTTTAAGGTACTGTTTGTCTTTGTAGATCTAATTCATCCCTTATTTTGTTCCACTTCCTTTTATCCCTTTATATGTGTGCTCTCTCCCCCACAGCTTTATCTATTTTAAAAATTTCTCCTCTTGCCTATTTCAGGAGATGTCTGATCTGAAGAAATACAATCCTCCTCCAGGCTCTGCAGACCTCTACCTGGCAGCTAGCAAACACTTTCAGCAGGCAAAGCTCATCCTTGAAAATGTGCCCAGTCCAGATCCTGAGGTCAGGAAACAAAAATATTAGAAAATAAATACATCAGTTTATATTCATTAACATGTATTTAGCCAAGAAGTGAAACTCTTGAGATTAAGAGTGTCTTGTGAATGCACCAGCAGCACACATACAGTGCAGAGGTCCAGTTTAACAGACTGTATAAAACTGTGTACGTTATTATCTTGAGGTGATTTCTAATTTTAATTTGAAATTTTTTGTGCACCTTTTCTTTTGTGCTTGACTATAGATAACCAATTATTAATCTTTTATAACAGGTGAACCGTATACTGAAGGTGGCCAAACCCAATATTGTAGTTATGAAACTACTGGCTGGAGGGCACAAGAAGGAAACCAAGGTAACACTTTACTCACATTACTTGTATTGTTATTTGTCTACATTTACATTTTATACAACCATGTACAGGAGTGTAGTAAAAGTGTTACAAACCAAAGAAACAAATGATAATACAGAAAGAAGCAGTTAACATTTTAGTAAGAACTGTCTAAATATCATGTTTAACCAGAAGGTACTGCACCTTTGCTACACTGTAAATCTTGTTAGACTTAAACAAATTTGTGCATCCTCAGGTGCTCCCAGAGTTTGACTTCTCTGCTCACAAGTACTTCCCCATAGTGAAGATTATTTGATCCTGCGCTCCACCACAGGGTGACAGTGTTCCTCACCTGAACAGGTGTGCAGTGCCCCTGACCCAGTCCTCATCCAACAGTCTGTGTGACACATTTAACAGTAACGCCATGTACAGGAGTGTCTGATGCATCTGACTCTTTTCTCACCTTACTGAGAGATGAAACCAGAGAACTCACCACTGGACCTCAATGACTGTATGCACATTTGCATTTCTGTGCAGAAAGAATAGCCATTGTGCTTATGTGCAAAGAACTGGCAGATGGATGCTGCCTGCTGAACAGTCTTGTGAAAACTTACAGTGCTGTATTGATAATGGGTTCATATCATTAAATCATATGAAACTTTTCTGTGTGTCTGCATGTTTTTCTGAGCAGCAGTGTTGAATCCGAAGTGTCCTGTTAGACCTTATATTCTCTGACTTTATGCAAGTAATGGCTCGCCTCAAACTGAGAACTGGACAACGTGCAGTCTCTCCAAATGTTCACTATCCTGTAAATGCAGAGTAAACTAAGGCCTGTGGAAATCAAGCAACACACTTTAAATACCACTACGTATAGAGCAGTTTGATTTTCTGGAACTTAAGAGTTTAGCAATCAATACTTCTGTTTGCATGACACAGGATCTGTTCTGTCCTTTTTGGAAAATAAACAAAAAATGATGATTGCCTCAAGTTCCATCCTCAGTAAATTGAGGAACCTTGGTAACAGATGATTTCCTATCAGCCTTTTAAATTAGTATCCAAAATGAGCTGACTGCATTTTCACTCCTTGCATAAAGGAGACATGTCTTAGAGACAGACACTAAATGAAAATATAAATCTGATTGGAATGGAGAATCAGGTTTTATTGTTCTGTTCAATTTTATGCACAAGTTTTGAGACAGTGTGTGCCCTACAGTGACAACGCAGCTGAAATTCAAAAGTGATTAATATCTTATGGAAAACAGACCTGATATTCAAATGCTTCAAACATATCAAGCAACACATGAACTCCAGGCAGACATGCTTTTTATTCACAAAGAAAACGGTGATTTTTATAGACAAATAACAGACTGAGCCAGTGCAAAGTACCAAGCAGTTTGCATTGTAACTGTACTAGGCCTCAGTTTTAACTAATCTTTTCAATTGTATTTTGTATTTAATGAATTATGAAGAATAAGCACTCTTTTCAGGAAATATATCTCCTGGAAGTTTTACTCATGGATTGTTCCGCATGGTTTCAGCAATCCACTTTCTGTAGTGACAAACATTCAACATTACAATGGGATTTGCACACTTGTCAACAGGGTTGCTGACAATGATTCCATGTAAAAGGTGGTTGTACTCCACAGCTGTACCCGCATCACCCTGGAAGACAGAGGTCAGAGGTTAGATCATTTTAAATATTTGATAGCAAAAAATAAAATTTGTTTAATATCAAAACCAATACGAGGTTCATGTATTAAACAGTTTGCTTACAAAACAGGAGTCCACGCCAGGTTTATGAGCACACATGGTAGTAGCTTCTTCGCTGTGGTATTTACTATCAGGTTTGTCATTCTCACCACATTCAGTGATCTCTGTGTTGGCACACTTTAAATTTTTGGGGTTGCTGGCCTCTGAGGAAATAAAATAAAGCATTATGAAACTGATTTCTATTTCTAAAAACTGACTCTAGTGTCTGAGGGTTTCCTTACTTTTAACATCAGCCGTCTTGAAACCCCAGCCTCCAATCTGAACCTGAGCATTTAGTGTTGGTTTTTCACACTCAACAGGAGGAAGCTTGATGGTGGGAAGTTTAGCAGACACATCCTCATTCAGTTTTATCAGCATGATGTCATGGGGTGGACCATCCCCTTCTTTGAAGGTAAACTGTTGTTTAGGGTCAACTTCTTGCTCAAGATTTTTTGGTGGACCCGAAAATAGATTCTTAAAAAAACTCTTAACTTCTTTCAACAGTGGCAGCTGGTTGTTTAAGCCAATCTTAACTTTGACAACCCTGAAACAAAGAGAGAGAAACAAATTTTTGTATATTAAATAATAACAATCTCACTGAGCAATGTAAAAAAGCAGGCAGTTTTGTTATTGATTTTCATTTCACCTTCCCTTGTAGTTTGTTATTGTGTTGTTACACCAGGTTTAAATGCCAGTGTCTTCTCATTGTAACAATATCCATCCCATAGTAGACATAGAAAGCGACATAATGTGAGAGTCTGGCAGTTTCTTACCGTTCAGCGCAATGAGAAGCTGTGATGACCCAGCGAGTGTTAATCAGAGCACCTCCACAGGTCATGCCCCCCTGAAGAGACTCTATTTGGACATGGTACTGCCTGTCCTCCTTACAGGATATCCCCCCAACAATCCTCTTCTCAATGGCTCCTGATGCAGAACCTGACATGGAAGGAGAGACGGGTGAAAAGTGAAAGCACACGGTAGGCCTACTTGTCAAGTTAAGCCTTAGAAATCCCTTCAAACTTGAATGGATTCAAAACATATAGAAGCAGCTGTAATTATAAGATCCTGACTGATTTTTACTGAAGTTTTCCATTGCAGAAACTCAGCTGTGTTACTCTCACACCAAATAATTTCTTCCATTTAAAAATTTGAATGTAGAGGAGAAGAATGTGAAGAAAAACAACTCACCAGCGATCACAAAAACAAAGACAATGGAAAGCATCGTCATGGTCCCTCTGGATGTGGATCACTTCAGGTGACCAACTGTCTGATCCTGCAGCATTTTATAGTAAAATGACCATTGAAGCCAGTGTGTCACCATATGACCATGTGGTGTCATATGCCTAATATGGAAGTGAAATGTACAATTAGGGTGGGACATGGAGAGGATTGTATTAACATACTGTGCAGGGTTTTGCATACCAGCTCCACATGTGACCTCTTGAACTTGAAGAACCAGTTCAGAGCCCCTTTTAACTCCACTTTTCTTTTATATAAATAATGGTTCAACATTTATTTCAAGAAAAGCCTTTTTACATTTACTATATTTTAAATCACTTTAAACTCTAAACTTTAAAATATAATTGATTAGCAATTTTGTGCTTTTTCCTTATAATCAACAGTGTATTTACTGCAGAATACAACCCAATGTTTGATTTAGTCTTAAAGGGGACCTATTATCATATCCGATTCCCCAGTTTTATTCAAAGACTGCTGGGTTAACTTTCCTTCTTTCTATTATATCCACTCTCTCCCTGGAAGAGCTCTGCTAAAGACTTGGGTCAATTAAACAATATCCACTTATAACATATAAGACTGTACAAAAGGGATATATTTGTTCTGATGACATATCAGACAGCATGCTAAACTGAAGTCAACCTCCAAGTTTATAATCGTGTACATTTAGTTTTATATTGCAGGCAAATTTTGCATTTTAAAGTTAAATAATAGACCTCCAAACAGTTTAAAAGCCTATTGTATGGTGATAAATATGCACTATTTCTTTACTCGCTTTTGGTAAAGTGTCTATGTTATATCTATGCTATTTTGAATATTCAGTGTCATGAAGAGATATTTATACAAATGCTTTATAACCAAATGCGATCATGCTGATACTGTTTCCCGTTTGAATGTACCGGTAAATTGATTCTTATTGGCCCATCTGTTGAACTACATGCAAACTGTACAGTTAAAATGTGTAAAAGTGTTTTCTTAAAGCATTGTTTATTTAAATTATTTAAAAATAATTGTCCTAACACGATGACTTTCTAAATATTACCTCAAGTTTACTTCACTGGTACGGCCATGCACTTACTGTGCTCCTGTTTTGTATTATTTTTAACTGTATCACAAATTAAATTTACAAACAATATAACATTCCCCACATGAAACCACATTTTGACAGAGGACAGAAAAACATTTTTATTGTCTATAAAGGCTACGATTATTTAAATCAGGCACAAGTTTGTTCAGTAGTTCAAACTAAAAATTCAAATTCTAACAAATCCAATCAACAAAAAAAAAGTGAATGAAATTTGTATTTTAAAAAAAATCATGAAAACCTTGATAGTTTTCAAAGGCACTGAAACATTTAAAAAAAAAAAAAGAGGCAGCAATGCAGAGAAATTGAATTCATCAGTTTTGAGGAATGCTGCTGCAGGACTGATGTTGGCTGATGTTCAACCCTGAGATAATGCTGCCTATCTACTACGATCTCTTAGTCTGTGTTACTAAAAGAAACAAAGTTACTCAGCCAAGGCCTTGAAATAAAATATTGCTTCCAAGACTCTGCAGCCTCTTCTTATGTATTCGATCATTTTCTAAGAACACAAAACATTTTTTTAACATTTCAGTCATTTCAGATCTCACCATTTCAAGGAAAAAAAAACATGAATTTTAGAAGAAAAGCATATTCAAACTATTTGTTGGAAAGTTTTGTTTTTTTGTTTTTTTGTCATGTTGTTTCCAATAGTCCACATAAAATCAGCCTAGAGAAGGTTTGATGAACAGTGTTTAATGTTTTTGTATTCATGGACCTTTGCTCTTTTAGGTTCTCTGTGTTTCAAAGCTGGAGAAACATCTACAGCATATACATTATTCCATATATATTCCATCTGTACTTCTGCAGGGAAGAAAACTGTTACAGTAAGTCTAATAAGCTGTCATGGAATCAGACTTGAACCTTTGGTTCTCAGTTATCACATTTCAGTTTTTTCCTGCACACCTGTCTTTGAACCAGCCAGAAGCACAAAAGCTGAACCTACACTATATACACTTGTTGTACTTTAAGAGATCGGGGGGGGGGGGGGGGGGGGGGGACAGAGAGAGAGGTATATAACAGTAGTCTGGAAGATAATAATAGGCATTGTTTCAGCATTATGAAAATTATGTTGATAATGCCTCTAACATCATGAGATAATGAAGATATGTAGTCAAAGTTTCTACACAGAGCAGAACACCTGCACAAAAGTCAGCAAACTATCCACAATATTAATACTTATCCTATTAGTTGATATTATAATTTCCAGTTTATTGCAGAGAAGAAACTGAAATGAAGCTACTTTCAGCCACTCCAAGGGATCTGCATCTTTGATCTGCAGATTTTTTTTTACGCTGAATGCCCTTAATGATGCAATGCCAAGAGGATTTGTGTTTCTTCCAAATCCTTTATGCCCATTGCTCTTCTGGTATTGAGGTTTCTCATGTGATGTTATGCACACGTTGTTCAAGAGTTGTCCACCATATTGGATGTGATACATCTGCTAGGAAAACATGTATTCCGTGACTAACTGGAAACTGGAAATGGAGATGGCGTACTTTAGAAGTAAAAGTTGCACCTTCTTAAACACGGGCTCCAGCAGTGAGGCACAACTTTTAGCTAGGTCTGACCCCTGCATGAGTTCAGCATTAAGGGAGGTTGACTGAAAAGCTGCTTCACAGTCAAACACAATATTACATTACCTTTGCAAGAGTGATACACTCCATAGGTGGGATATACCACAATCACCATTCACCATATGCCAGTTCATCAACAGGTGCCTACTTTACTTACCCCATAGAAATTATGTTATTTATTATGTCTATGTACTTTTGTTAGAATGATGGATATTTCCTTAATCTCTTCTTTAGGTTTAGAGCACTCTCCTCTGCAACCTTCTGATTGCTTATCACGTCACTCCCTTAAAAGGAGCCAGCTATCTCAGATGAGGCCGTGTCCCAATTTCCTTCTGACATGAAATATTTTCCTTATTTGCAGATAAGCTCTCCTGGGAGTAGTTACTTAGCAGTTTGAAGAAAATCTCACCAGCTAAACCCAAGTCATGAGCACCCTCTCTTGACCCATTTTCTGTTAAATGAGATTCAGATTCCTTCCAGAACGTTGAAGCTCATCCATCAGTGTATAGTGCAAAAAAAATACATTAAAAATAAATGAAAATAATGCTACCTTGAGCCAAAAAGGTATAGGTTAGCACTTTTATACACTGCTCAAAAAAATAAAGGGAACACTTAAACAACACAATATAACTCCAAGTACATCAAACTTCTGTGAAATCAAACTGTCCACTTAGGAAGCAACACTGATTGACAATCAATTTCACATGCTGTTGGCAAATGGACTAGACAACAGGTGGAAATTATTGGCAATTAGCAAGACACACTCAATAAAGGAGTGGTTCTGCAGGTGGGGACCACTGACCACTTCTCAGTACCTATGCCTTCTGGCTGATGTTTTGGTCACTTTTGAATGTTGGTGGTGCTTTCACACTCGTGGTAGCATAAGACGGACTCTACAACCCACACAAGTGGCTCAGGTAGTGCAGCTCATCCAGGATGGCACATCAATGCGAGCTGTGGCAAGAAGGTTTGCTGTGTCTGTCAGCGTAGTGTCCAGAGGCCGGAGGCACTACCAGGAAACGTGGAGGAGGCCGTAGGAGGGCAGCAACCCAGCAGCAGGACCGCTGCCTCTGCCTTTGTGCAAGCAGGAACAGGATGAGCACTGCCAGAGCCCTGCAAAATGACCTCCAGCAGGCCACAAATGTGCATGTGTCTGCAAAAACGGTTAGAAACCGACTCCATGAGGATGGTATGAGGGCCCGACGTCCACAGATAGGGGTTGTGCTCACAGCCCAACACCGTGCAGGACGCTTGGCATTTGCCAGAGAACACCAGGATTGGCAAATTCACCACTGGTGCCCTGTGCCCTTCACAGATGAAAGCAGGTTCACACTGAGCACATGTGACAGAGTCTGGAGACGCCGTGGAGAGCGATCTGCTGCCTGCAACATCCTTCAGCATGACCGGTTTGGCAGTGGGTCAATAATGGTGTGGGGTGGCATTTCTTTGGAGGGCCGCACAGCCCTCCATGTGCTTGCCAGAGGTAGCATGACTGCCATTAGGTACCGAGATGAGATCCTCAGACCCCTTGTGAGACCATACGCTGGTGCGGTTGGCCCTGGGTTCCTCCTAATGCAGGACAATGCTAGACCTCATGTGGCTGGAGTGTGTCAGCAGTTCCTGCAAGATGAAGGCATTGAAGCTATGGACTGGCCCGCCCGTTCCCCAGACCTGAACCCGATTGAGCACATCTGGGACATCAGATCACCACCAACGTCACGTTGCACCACAGACTGTCCAGGAGTTGGCGGATGCTTTAGTCCAGGTCTGGGAGGAGATCCCTCAGGAGACCATCCGCCACCTCATCAAGAGCATGCCCAGGCGTTGTAGGGAGGTCACACAGGCACATGGAGGCCACACACAATACTGCGCCTCATTTTGACTTGTTTTAAGGACATTACATCAAAGTTGGATCAGCCTGTAGTGTGTTTTTCCACTAATTTTGTGTGTGACAACAAATCCAGGCCTCCATTGGTTAATAAATTTGATTTCCATTGATGATTTTTGTGTGATTTTGTTGTCAGCACATTCAACTTTGTACAGAACAAAGTATTCAATAAGAATATTTCATTCATTCAGATCTAGGATGTGTTATTTGAGTGTTCCCTTTATTTTTATTTTTTTGAGCAGTGTATATAAATCTTCTTCTCACTCCCTGTGGGGTCACATATGTGGGTTCCTCCAGCTGGGGTTCTCTGCCAGAGGCCTGGGAGTTTGAGGATTCTACACAGTATATATGATTTAGGATTACACTCTTTTGGACAGAAACCTCTGATGTTGTGCCTGTAAACCACTCTTGGGGGTTACAGCTCGTAAAGCTCCTATTATTACTAGGACCACTTTGGACTTTACCTTCCACATCTCCCCCAGTTGTTCTTTCAGCCCCTGGTACTTCTCTACCAGAGGCCAGCCTGTCACAGAGAGACAGACAGCCATTCACAACTGTGAAGGAGGAAGCCCGGAGTGATAAATGTAGCAATACCAAGAGACAGTAGCATCAAGAAGAAGGAACACGAGAAGCTTGAAAAATACCAACAGCTCAGAAAAGAGCTAGAGAGGATGTGGAAGGGGAAGGCAACAGTGTTTCTCGTGGTAATCGGAACACTCGGGGCAGTGACCCCCCCAAACTGGAAGAGTGGTTCCAGCAGATTCCAGGACCAATATCTGAGATCTCTGTCCAGAAGAGCACAGTCCTAGGAACAGTTAAGATACTGCACAGGACCCTCAAGCTCCCAGGCCTCTGGTAGAGGACACGAGCTTGGGGGATAAAGACTGCCCACAGGGCGAGTTTGTATATGTATATGAACGTATGTGTGAGTGTGTGTATAGATATGTAGATATATCGTCACCCTCTTTAAATAATGGTCTAAGTAATTTTTTTTTTCAGGTATTTCAGAAAAGATGAAAGAAAAAAAAACTGAACCAAATATAGAAAATGTGATTTTGTCAAAAATTAAAATTTTGTTTAAAAATTACTTATTTTAAGAGGTGATTATATGTAACCTACAAACCAAAAAAAAGAAAAATTCTCCTTTTCTGTGTGTATTTGTTTGTTGATTTCTTTGTTTGCTTGTTGATACCAAGGAGAAAATTGTGCCTTTAACAGAAAAGTTCAGGGAAGCTTTTGCTCAGAAAGCTGAACTGTTATCATCCATTCATTCCAGTATTCAGCACTTCAGTCACAAAATTACACCACTAGAGGACGTAACACACACAAATTTTGGCTTGGGGTGACTTGACAAGCCATCAGCTACAGGTACAACAGATGAGTTTAGAAATAAGGTAACTAAAGAACAGAAAATATAACACATACATGAATTTGTGCACACATCACACAAATTCAGAAAATTCAGTTACACAAAAAAACAGTTTTATACAGATAATCCATTAAAAAAATGCCCCCAAAGACACCGGCAGCTGCATACAGTGCAGAGGTCCAGTGTAATGATTCAAATTAGTCGGGGTGAGGCCTCACAGATGCTGATCCTTTCCAGTGATCACCTGTTAATCTATGTGATCATACCCCTAACTCCAGTATCCACATGGATGAGTTATGAAGCTCAGAGTAGTTATGAAGGGAGAAACTTTCCAGGTTCTTTTAATTTGTGCACGTTAACATGGGAGTCTCTCGGGCTCGTTTTTTTAAGCCTCCTCAAGGACCACTGGAGGATCTGCAGTCTTTGGCATTTCCACATTAGTTTAACTTTGGTTTCCTTAGCTCCAGTGTTTGCCTCTTGGTTTTAACCTGAATGCTGTGAGTCTAGTCATGGAACTGGCTCAAGGGCACAAGAAGGAAACCCAGGTAACACATTACTCGCATTACTTGTATGTGGTTGTATCTTAATTTACAATTAATACAAAGTAGTAGTGTTACGCTACAAAACAAAGAGATATTTCAGAAAGGAGCAGTTAACTTATTAGTAAGAACGGTCTAATAATTATGTTTAACAAGAAGGTATTGCAACAGGCTTATCTTAATGCAGCTGTGCTACATTGTGTAAACCTTGTTAGCCTTGTGTAACCTTGTAACACCAAAGTTATGCATTTTGATCCCGCCCTATACCACAGGGTGAAAGTGTTCCTCCCGTGGACAGTGCCCCTGACCTAGTCTTCATCCAGCAGTCTGACACATTTAACTGTAACGCCATGTACAGGAGTGTGTGATGCAATTGATTGTTTTCTCACATTACTGAGAGATGAAACCAGAGAAATCACCACTGGGACTCAATGAGTGATAATATACACATTTATTTTTGCATCAGAGAAGAGCCAGTGTGTTTTTGCACAAAGAACAGTCTTGTGGAACAGTCCTGTAATAGCTTAAATGAATCCTGTAATCATAGTGGGTGCCGATCGTTAAATGTTTACTATCCTGTAAATGCAGAGTAAAGGTGGAAATCATGCAACACATTTTAAAGGCCAATAAATATAGAGCAGCTTGATCCTCTGGAACTTGAAGATTTTTGAGATCTATACATCTGTTGGTATTACACAAGATCTGTATCAGTACTGCTAAACTAAATAATTAACAGTTAAAACAATTGTATTTTAGAGGCATCCTGACACCTTGAGTTGTTCTCATTAAACTGCAGGTCAGCTTAAGTTTAAAGTGTGTGCCTTATGAAGTGGGAGTGTAAATGAAATTTGGAAGTGGTCAACTTTTTATGGGAAACAGACTTCTGATATTCAAATGCTTCAAACAGGAATAAGGTAACACATGAACCCTTTTTTATTCATGAAATAACTTTTTTAATAGCCAAACGACAGACTGATCCAGTGTCATCTTCCAAGCCGTGCTTGGCCTCAGCTTTTGACTAATCTTTTCAATTGTATTTTGTATTTAATGAATTATGAAGAATAAGCACTCTTTTCAGGAAATCTCCTGTAGGTTTTACTCATGGATTGTTCCGCATGGTTTCAGCAATCCACTTTCTGTAGTGACAAACATTCAACATTACAATGGGATTTGCACACTTGTCAACAGGGTTGCTGACAATGATTCCGTGTAAAAGGTTGTTGTACTCCACAGCTGTACCCGCATCACCCTGGAAGACAGAGGTCAGAGGTTAGATCATTTTAAATATTTGATGGCAAAAAAATAAAACATGTTTAATATCAAAACCAATATGGGGTTCATGTATTAAACAGTTTGCTTACAAAACAGGAGTCCACGCCAGGTTTATGAGCACACATGGTAGTAGATTCATCGCTGTGGTATTTACTATCAGGTTTGTCATTCTCACCACATTCAGTGATCTCCGTGTTAGCACACTTTAAATTTTTGGGGTTGCTGGCCTCTGAGGAAATAAAATAAAGCATTATGAAACTGATTTCTATTTCTAAAAACTGACTCTAGTGTCTGAGGGTTTCCTTACTTTTAACATCAGCCGTCTTGAAACCCCAGCCTCCAATCTGAACCTGAGCATTCATAGTTGGTTTTTCACACTCAACAGGAGGAAGCTTGATGGTGGGAAGTTTAGCAGACACATCCTCATTCAGTTTTATCAGCATGATGTCATGGGGTGGATCATCCCCTTCTTTAAAGGTAAACTGTTGTTTAGGGTCAATTTGTTGTTCAAGGTTTTTTGGTGGACCCGAAAATAGATTCTTAAAAAAACTCTGAACTTCTTTCAACAGTGGCAGCTGGTTGTTTAAGCCAATCTTAACTTTGACAACCCTGAAACAAAGAGAGAGAAACTAATTTTTGTATATTAAATAATAACAATCTCACTGAGCAATGTAAAAAAGCAGGCAGTTTTGTTATTGATTTTCATTTCACCTTCCCTTGTAGTTTGTTATTGTGTTGTTACACCAGGTTTAAATGCCAGTGTCTTCTCATTGTAACAATATCCATCCCATAGTAGACATAGAAAGGGACATAATGTGAGAGTCTGGCAGTTTCTTACCGTTCAGCGCAATGAGAAGCTGTGATGACCCAGCGAGTGTTAATCAGAGCACCTCCACAGGTCATGCCCCCCTGAAGAGACTCTATTTGGACATGGTATTGCCTGTCCTCCTTACAGGATATCCCCCCAACAATCCTCTTCTCAATGGCTCCTGATGCAGAACCTGACATGGAAGGAGAGATGGGTGAAAGTACACAGTAGACCTACTTGTCAAGTTAAGGCTTAGAAATCCCCTCAAATCATATAGAAGCAACTGCAATTTACATTAAGATCCTGACAGCCAAAGTTTTCCATTGCAGAAACTCAGCTGTATCAAACTCGTGCCAAATATTTTTTTCTTTTCAAAAAAGTGTAGATAAAAATGTGAAGAAAAGCAACTCACCAGCGAGCATAAAAGCAAAGACAATGGAAAGTATCATCATGTCCCTCTGGCTGTGGATCACTTCAGGTGACCAGCTGTGTGAGCCTTGTGGTGAGACATGCCTAATATGGAAGTCAAATTACAATTAGGGTGGGACATGGGGAGGACTGGGAAATGGGAATGAGTGTATTAAAATACTGAGCAGGATTTTGCATACCAGCTCCACATTACCTTTTGAACGTGAATAATCAGTCCCTTTTTTTACAGTAACTACACCTTTTGCCTCAAAGATTGTGGAAATTAATATTTTTAAAAATAGTGGTTCAACTTTTACTTCAAAAGAAGTCTTTTTACATTTACTATATTTCAAATATATTTAAACTTTACACGTTAGTCCTTTGGGGATTTGTCTCTCCTCCTGGCATTCAGCACAGAAATCTGCCAAATCAAATATGCAGAGCTACCTGCTTTGGTGACCCCTTGTCACTGAAAGTTGCTTGTGCATATTTTGCATTTTGACATTAAATGTTAACAAAGTTTAATAATTTTACGGTAATTTATATGCAATATTTCTTTACTCTTTGTAATTCTGCGCATTAAGACACACTGTATTGACAAATGTAGGGGAAGTAAAGGGGAAATAAACTTTAAACTTGGCACAATGCAGTCAACGTAGTACCGTTCTCCTGGCATCCGCCAAACCCAGACTCATGCATCGGATTGCCAGACAGAGAAGCGTTATTCGTCACTTGAGAAAACAGGTCTCGAATGCTCTTGAGCTTTACAGCACTCCATCTGACACTTTGTATAGTGATTGGTGATGTAAGGCTTGGATGCAGCTATTTGGCCATGAAGCTCTCTGCATACTGTTCTTGAGCTAACATGATCTTGAGCCACATGAAGTTTGGAGGTCTGCAGCGATTGACTGCACAAAGTTAGTGACCTCTGCGCACTATGCACCTCGGCAGCCACTGATCCTGCTCTGTGATTTTCGATGGCCTACCACTTTGTGGCTGAGTTGCTGTCATTCCCAATTCCTTCCACTTTGTTATAATACCATTAACAGCTGACTGGAATATTTAGTAGCAACAAAATTTCACAACCAGACTTGTCACATTCAATAATCCAGTTTGATATGATTTGAACTTTGTGAAAATGTAACTCCTGCATGAAACCATAGAGGAAATAAAGATTATTATTATAATTATTTAAACCGGTCAAATTTATTCAGCAGTTCAGAATCAAACAAAATAGAATTCTAACACATCAAATCAACAAAAAAAAAACTGAATCTAATTTATAAAATCATAAAACATTCTCTCTCAGGCTACACATAATTTGAGTTCAGTAAACAAAGGTTCCTGAAAACAATGCAGTAGTTGACAAAGATTTGCAAAGTTAGACAACGAAACAGTGAAAAAATAAAATTACATAATCATTAAAAGGAAAAAAAATTATATTCCCTGTAAACCAGTCAAAAGGGAGACAAAAAGGCAGAGAAATTGCATTCATTAGTTTTGAGGAGTGCTGCTGCAGGACTGATGTTGGCTGATCTTCAAGTATGACATAATGCTGCCTATCTGCTATCATCGGAGTTATCTCTGTACTAAAACAAATCAGTGACTTGATTTGAAGTGTTGTTTCCAAGACTTGGAGTTTCTTCTTATGTGGGCAACTGTTTTTCTTTTTTTTAAGAACAGAAAACATTTATTGCTTTTAACATTTCAGGTCTCACAATTTCAAGAAATCACATTCAATATTTTAGACAGAAAATTATACCAGAGAGAAACTCCATCTCCATCCACCTACCCGCAAAGCCTTTAGTTTTTCTCACAGCACATATATTAGTCCATATATATTCTATCTGTGCTTCTGCATTGATGCTAATGCTTTTAATTATTAAGTGATAACCACATTTTCTTGGTGGCTGCACTCTTTAAAACAAAACAAAAAAAAAAACAAAAAAATTATACTATGAAGCCAAACTGTAATGAAACATTAAAGAACTAAAATTCATCCTTTACTGAAGAATTGTGTTGCTGAAGAATTGTGAAATGAAATACCATTTCAGTTCCTTCCTGCACAGCTTTCTTCAAGCCAGGCAGATGCACAAAAGCTGAACATCACTATATTAAAAAACCCATTCTACTTGAACTATCAAAGAAAAAAAAATTCAAATTGTCAAATAAAAGTAGCCAAGGAAGATAATTTCACACTGCACATGTTGGTATATTTGCAATGATAACCACAGTGAATGGTTTGTTATGAAAACTATGGTGATAACATTTCTAACACCGTGAACAACTGCAGCTCCTTAGTCAGTTTTATTTGTCATTTGCCTAACAGCTTCCAGGTTAGTGCAGAAGAAATAAAGTTCAACATACAGTCCCTACGCCAACAAAATGTCCTTCATAACGCTACAGAAACAGCCCCTCCCCCTCCTGATAATGGACAAAATACACAGTCCATTTAGTCCAGCAGACCAGAGACAGCAGCCATAAAGTAAGAACATAAAACTCTGAGCAGATAAAGAATTTATGTAAAATATATCCGTCTAGTCCTTTCATTATAATTTAAAACTGAATCACAAAACACTACACACACATTTGACACTGTGACACACCTAATAAAAGCCTGGCAGCCACTAAAATGCCAGAACAGTTTGATAATGACGTTTTACAGCTAACATGCCCATTAACATATCCTGACCATTGACCCCAAGTCATAATCATTTCTATGAGAGAGTTAAGGCTTTGTTCAACATGCTGTCGAAACTCGGAGAGGAGGCCTGATGGAGCGGTTCTGTCACACACATCACTCAGATCTTTAAACTTGTTACAGCATTTCAGACCTTGAAGCCACTGAAAATTGGACAAAACAAGTCAACCCGCCATTATGAAGTATGCATTCCAGGTATGCTGATCTCCGTTTTTCCAAGTCAACAGTCTTAAAAACATCTTGAGTTACTTTAAATTAAATAGTCAGTGACAAGAAAACACCAATTCCAATTGAAAAATGACAAAAGAAAGATAATCCAGGAAGCTACTTCTAAACAGTTTTTCATACAGTGAGTTCTATTTGATGACTGTTTTTTCCCCCTGGGTTGCATGAAGTTGTATGGCATTGTGCAACGTGGTGTAAAAAAAAAACAAAAAAACCAGAAGGTCCTGTTTCTTAATCTGGTATCCGGGATCCTTGTCAAACACTGCCCTGCAACAGAAACACATTCAGTGAAAGAATGTTCCAGCTGTTTTCTTAATTGTCTAAATGTCTGTGTGTTGTACTGAGCTTTTCATGTTCACTCTTAGTTAGTTCCCCCAGCATCATTTTTCATTTTTATGTCCCAGTAACCAGTAACAGAGATCACAGAGTTTATTCACATTTCTGTTTCTGCAGTAATAAAAATGAGTGGACCTGGCTCCAGCCTGGCCATCTCCCGCGCTGAGCACCACAGGATATTTCCATAAAACTTTATCAAATTTTCTCTGTAGTGTAGTTGGCTGCTTTTCTGAGTTGGCTGAGATCAGTGGGTGTGTGTGGGTGTGTGTGTGTGTGTGTGTGCAGGTTTGTAAAGCCAATTCTCTTTCATAATAATTATCAGTCTGTCACTCCTGGAGCTTTTTGGGCATGAACCGTTAGGCCCACAAGTTCATATGCAAACTTTAAACTCCTTGAATTCAAGCTGAAACAAAAGTACTGTTAGCTGTTTAGAACGTACAGTCATTTACATACATTGTTCCCTATTTTCAGAGGCTCAAGAGTAAGTGATAAATGGCTTGGTGAGGCCTCTTTCCTTGTTATTCCATGTATACTTAAGCAGATTCTAAGTGTTGAACTTTCATTTGATAGCTGTTCACTTCAACTCTAAATATGAGATTCAAACAAATGTTGATGCAAATGAAGGAGGTCTTTCATTAGATGGAAAAACCAGAGAGACAGCAAAAGCTTTAGGAGGGCCGAATCAATTTGAATTCGTTGTGGAATAATGTGGAATGTGTCGATGCTGAATAGTCTTCAAACTGATAGAGTGAAGTAAACAATGCTGAAGAACATGTTGAGACTGAACCAAAACATGTGCCTGATAGAAAATTATTTCAGCAATTACGCTGCATCATGATGAGTCAGTGTTTTTTGTGTCATGAAAACTGGAGAATGAGAATGCCAGGGAAGAAGACATCAGTGTGTGTGTGTGTGTGTGTATGAGTGTGTTTGAGTGTATACCTCAGTTTTGAGCAAGCTCAGCTTGTTTGTCTGCTTCAAACTCTCCTTCATTCTCATCATCTCCATTGTAGTCAGCCAGTTCATCCTCCATGACCTTGTCTACCAAACAGTAAAAAAAACAACAGTACATTTATTTTTGTAATAATCAAAAACAAAAAAAAAGGGGGGGGGTGGTCAATACAGCCTCAAAATTATATCATATCAAGAAAATTAATGATGACATTTCTGACAATAAATGAAATACTGAATATTTTATTGATGCTTGCAGCTTGGTAGACAGCAGTATTTAGAAGTATAAGTAAATGAGGGGTATTTTTTCATCCTGCATTCCCAATGAGCTACTGTCACTGATGACACACAATCTGAAGTGTCAATCTACTGAAACAAGGCGCCAGCAGCAGCATTATAAGGCATTAGTAGTGGCACAGCATTACATTGAGTGACACAGCATAAGTCACTCGACTTATGCACAAAAGTAGCCTAGGTTGTGTTTTCCCTGGAAATTTGTAGTAAAAGTAAAAAATAACTGCTTAATGCTTTAGACTAACAATAAGTAAAGTAACTTAACCTTGTAACTCTTCAGAAACAGATGGCCTTGCTAACGCAATTGTACTGCAATATGACATTTTTATTTCACATAAAAATTTTCCCATTATAGTGAATGATATATGGCACAGCCCTAATCACTGTCCTTCAGCCAAACTTTGGCATTCACATGGTCCTTTATACTGACATAAAGCCTGCTTAAGACATAAAGCGTGTTTTTCAGCTGAATCATATTTAACACAGATACCTATGTTTTCAGCCTGCGTGTTCTGCTGTGATTTCTCTAAATCTTCTCCACCCACTACTTGCTCATCTGCGTCGTACTCGTCAGGTTCCTGAAGTTTTTGACCAACTTGGGTTTCATCGACCTTTCCTTGACCAATCAGCATCCCTTCCATCCCGGGATCTGCCTCTGAAAAAACAAATCACAGTCAGACTTTATTTAAAAATAAATAAAATAAATCACTGAAAAGTCTGTAAGATCTATAGATAGATAATCTCTTGCTACTCAGTGAATGAGATGTGGTGAAACACAAGCTGGCGAGCTGTCTCAGCCACGCTCGGTATGATATAAACATCAGCCAAAGAAATTGCTTGCTTACATACATGTGTGCATGTACAATGGCTTTTGGGGATTAAGCAACTAAAATAGTGTGATGCTGCAGGAGGAAGTTTTAAAAAATGCTTCCTATTAACACTGTTGTAAAACGAAGAGCTTCTGTCCACTTAAACTCAAGAGCTTTACAATTTAAAATGGTTAGAGGAAGTGCTCAGTTAGTATTGGTTCGGGATTCTTGGTGAAATCTTTCTGCTAGGGCTGCAACGATTCATCGAGTAAGTTGAATAACTCGATTATAAAAAAAAATCTTCAAGGCAAATTTTTTTTGCTTCAATGCTTTGTTTAATCCATGAATCTGTAGTGCTCAGGTGTCACCATGTAAAAGCAAGCGTTTCATTTGTGACTAAAAATAGACCTACAAATTCCTGGTAGACCCAGGACATGCTGGAGAGATTATATCTCTCGGCTGACCTGGGGATGTCCCTGGATAAACTGGAGGAAGTGGCTGTAGAGAGGGAGGTCTGGGTAAGCTAAATAAAATGGATGGATTATTACTATTAATTATTAACATGTACACGATCATAACACCTGTTTTCTGTACCAGGAAACATTAAATCAACGCACAGGACAAACCCACTCTGAGAATGCTGATATGCTTCGTTGTTCTTCATGCTCCTTACAGACACACATGGTGACTTATTCACTAATACACCTATATATGCACGCACACACGTGCGTGCACACACACACACACACACCAAATTTACATCATCCAGGAGATACAAGACTCTTAGCACTGTTTTTTGGTTCCTCTTAAAGCATTCCAAGAAGACAGAGTAAAGGTTATTTTATTACATGCCTTAGTTTAGGCTGTATGTATACCTTATTGTATTTGACACTGCTGTGCTTTTGATGATTATTTTGATTATTCATTCTTGCATTTAAAAAAAAAAAAGGTTTTATTTTTTTCTCTTTTGAATAATTATTTATAGTAATTGCTCATTAATAATACCAAGTATTTCTTATCCAATTACTCGATTAATGGATGGAATAGTCAATAGAATGTTTGATTGCTAAAATAATCAACAGTTGAAGCCCTACTTTCCACTAAATGACAGGACATGGGATTGCCACTGAAATTGTTTGGTAGGAAAGCACAGCTGCTGGTGCATTCAATGTGTATGATTATGTAAATTCTCTACCTTCTCTCTGAGGGCCTTCTTCATGAGTATCTATCACTTCCATCCCTTTATCTTTGGTCAGGTTATTCTTCACAAGTTTACTGGTCTCTGCTTCAACCTCGTCTCCTTTGGCAGCTCCCTCTTTTGGCTGTATGGAGTCCTGCTTGAGTTCAACATCTGAGGGAACAGCCTGTGGCTCTGCTTTGGAGAGATCCTTTGATGTAGGGTATTCCACTGGATCGCTGGGAACTTGAAAAATAAGACAAGCGCAAGTGCAATGTGAGGTTGTGCGCTAGTTATGACTAGCGTGCTTAGACACACAATATATGAAAGTGTAATTGCATGCTTTTATGTGTTATATTTCAATTAAGTAGACTGAGTCACCAGGATATTCATGGTTTTTTTGTCTTACCTTTATTCACAGTGACCTCATTTGTTAGTAGTTCATTGGCTTCATTTCTCTTGGGATGCGAGAGGCTCGGTGTGTGGCTTACAACAGTTGCGTGAACTCCAGACACAGGCTTGACTGACTTGTCTTCCACTGCTCTATCCACTGTGTTTTCCTGCTAAGAAGCAAATATTAAATGCTGTGTTCCTTTATCTAACCAAAGAAACAAAGATAAGCATTCATAGCTTTTGCCATGCAGGAAAAGAAGGATCTTCCTTTTCATCTGGATATGCAAGCAAACACAAGCAAAAGGAACTCAGTTTTCAAATTTGAATGAAACAAAATAGTAAAACAAAACTCAAAACAGTAGTGAGTATAAGATTAAACAGTTTAAAAAAAAAAAAAAGAGGAACACTATACTGCCAAAAGTATTCGCTCATCTGCCTTCACACGCATATGAACTTGAGTTACATCCAATTTCTAATGCATAGGGTTTAATATGATGTCGGCCCACTCTTTGCAGCTATAACAGCTTCAACTCTTCTGGTAAGGCTTCCCACAAGGTTTAGTAGTGTTTATGGGCATATTTGACCATTTTTCCAGAAGAGCAATTGTGCGATCAGACACTGGTGTTAGACAAGAAGGCCTGGCTCACAGTCTCCACTCTAATTCATCCCAGAGGTGTTCCATTAGGGTGAAGTCAAGACTCTGTACAGGCCGGTCAAGTTCTTCCACACCAAACTCGCTCATCCATGTCTTTATGGACCTTGCTTTGTGCACTGGTGCACAGTCATGTTGGAACAGGAAGGGACCATCTCTTAATTGTTCCCACAAAGTTTGGAGCATGAAATTGTCCAAAATGTCTTGGTATGCTGAAGCATTAAGAGTTCTTTTCACTGAAACTAAGGGGCCAAGCCCAACTCCTGAAAAACAACCCCACACCACACTCTCACCACTAAACATTGCACTGGGCACTTGGTGGTTTTAAAAAGTAAAATGACTACATGTGTGCAGAGCAAAAAAAAAAAAAAAAGACTACAATGCACAAATGAACAGTAACTATTCCTTTATGTGATCAGCACTGCCCCTTTGCCCTAGTCCCAATCATGCAGAAAAACTAATGGCTTTCCATCCTCTCACACGCTTCACTGTTAAACTGAAAAGCCAAAATTACCTGTGATGGGACAGCTGAATGGATGAGCTTCTGCATTTTCTTCTCAACTTCAAGTTTAACAGCAGCCACTCTCTCATCACACATTTCTTTCTGGGACAGCACCTGGGCGTTACACTGAGTCCTACATATATGCAGCAGACAGAAAAGTTAAACAGGAACATACTGTATATTATAGTGGCATTAGCAGTTCATGTGTGCTATAATAATTATATCATCTCTCTACAAACAGGCCTGTATAAATATAACTGGGTAAAAAAAAAAAGTTTTCTTACATGTCGTACATGAATTTGTCATTAAGGGTTTTGATGTTGCCTCGGCAACCCTGCAGCTCTTTCTGAAGCTTCCCCACGACATCATTCAGCTGATTCAGCTGACCTACAGTACACACATGAAATTAATTGTAGCTTTTTTCCGCGGCCCTCTGATTGTCAATGCAAGCAGAGGTTAAACATTAACTGTTACCTTTGAGTTCCTGTATGGTTTTTGCACTGGAGGAAATGTTCTGCTGCAGTGTGGCCTAGATACAAAAACACCAAAATTCACACTTATTTAGAGCTTAAATGGGATTCTGCTCCAATAATGTGTTTTTTAGGTGTGAACCACAATGGTGAGCAAGTCAAAGAAGTGTTTTCATTGCCCCCAGATTTCCTTGTGACTACAGCTGATCGACAGCCGCTGTATGTCGGAGTCCGTGCAGATAAAGCTTTTTTGTCACCGGTTGTGTTTGTGCGCACCTTGTACTGGCTGCAGGTGTTCTCGGCTCCTTCCAGCTGTCTCTTGTAGAGAATTTCTATGTGGCTGATCTGTTCCTTTTGTCTCTCGATCTCCTCCTGGAACTCCTTCTTCTTCATCTCTTCTATTCCTCTTTCTGCTACTCCACGTCGCACCTGGCTCTCCAACTCATACAGCTTAGTCTGTGTCACATGTACAAAAATCGGGATATTCACTGCTTTTATTTAGATTTAGATCATTTATTTGTTCTCATTAAGAACTGGACATGGGTCATGATACCATTGGAAATCTCAGCATAAATATTAAGAGGAGACGTGTTTGACTGGCCTCATGTTTGCGCTGTTCTTTTAGCAAATAAGCCGGTTTCACATTTGCTGCCTTGTGTTATAAGATGTGACCAAAAATAATCAACAGGAAAACAACTAAATCACGACATGAGAGAATAATGTATTTGTGTTTCACATGTGCACCAAGGCAGGTACTATTAAGTAGTTCCATCATCTTTAAAAAAGAAAAAAAAGAATACTCTTTGTGCACTTTGGAAAATGTTGATAATTGTGAATGACTCCTAACTGTTAAAGCAGTTCAATTCAAATTTTTTGCTTTGACGCTTCGTTTAATGTCCGCCTCTGTAGCCCTTATCATGTTAAAGCGAGCACTTCACCCACATTAATGGCGAAATGTATTTAGGAGCACTAGTGTGAATCAAAAGTATGACAACATTAAGCTCATGCAGCCCCTAGTTTTCTTAACAAAAACACTGATAACACAACAGTAGCAGAGAATGCTGTTATAGTTTAAAGTGGAGTCTGTCGACACACAACCGGTGAAGAGCAAAGAGGATGAGCCGTTACTGAGACGGTGACCTGAGGTGCAGTCCTATTTAGCAGGTGCACTGCTAAATAGGACCTAAACCATTCCAATGCAGTGCCACAAATACCCAAACGATACTGTAAATGGGATATTAGTCTATCATGGTCAACTGTATCAAAAGCAGCAGAACCACATAATCACCAGAATCATAAGCCAGGAGAATATTATTAAAGACCTTTAACAGTGCTGACTCTGTACTATGGAGGCTTTTAAATCCAGATTGAAAAACCTCCAGGATATCATGCTTTAACAAAAAAGACTTCAACTAGCAATCTACACTAAATTCTTAGAAAGAAAAGGCAGCTTAGAGATGGGCCAAAAATCAGCTAACACAGATTGATCAAGGTCAGATTTCTTAATTAAAGGTTGCACGACTGAATGTTTAAAATTTACAGGGACCACACAGAAGACAAACTGCTATTAATGATGGTGAGCACTAATTGATCTATACTAGGAAAAACCTATTTTATATGAAGAAAAAAAAATAGAGGCAGAGTAGCATCACGGGGAGAACCTGAGGGCTCAATATGATGAACCACATCCTCTAAGAACACCAGAGTCACAGGCTCAAACTGGTTAAAAACAGCACAACATGGGACAGAGGCGGAGGGGTCAGAGACAGGGGCTGAAATGACAGCTATTGGCAACCTCATCAATAACAAAGGGACATCTGCAGCCTTCATCCACTTAAGTTCAACTCTGCAACACTCCCGTCCAATTGTACGACTGTTATCATTGAACCAGGGCTCAAATCTAACTTTGGGCTGTTTAGATTTTAGTGGAGCCACAGAGTACAAGATGGTTCAACAAGAAAAATTAAACCAGGCACTGAGCTCCTCCGGATCGGAAGAAATAGCAGAGAACCAATCATCAGTGGAAGGGCCAAAGATCTGACAGCGCATAACGGTGACGGAAGTTTGAACTGTAGTATGAGACAACCCAACTTCAAAGACCACAGGTATGTGACCAGAGAAAGCAGTGCTGCAAATTTCATGGTTTAGCACAGGCAGATCCAGTGTGTGTGTCCAAGTTCATGTTTAGGACCAGACACATTTGGCACCAAATTTAAAGAGTCAGTAAGATTTAAAAAGTCCTTTACCAATGGCTTATCACAGGGGTGGGCAAACATTTTGGCTCCGGGCCACACTGACTTTTAAAAATTTGACAGACGGGCCGGACCAGCACCAGATGCATACATATCAAACATAAATGTTAAAAAAGGCATTACAGTGTTAATACTTACATTCACTTTTAGTGGGAAAGTGTTGTTTTTGCCAGTGCACTGAAGTCTGTTGTTAGTTTTGTTGTAGCAATTCTCAGAATCCTCGACATCAGTCATAATTATGAAGTGATTTGATTTGGGCAATTCTGTACCAATCTTCAGCAGGCCCGATTAAAAAGATCAACGGGCCAAGTGTGGCCCACGGACCATAGTTTGCCCACCCCTGGCTTATCAGGACAGCACACATGGATTTTAAAATCTCAAATAATAAGGACACGATCGTAATTATGCATGATTTCAGCCAAGAAGTCAGAAAATTCAGTTACAAAGTCCTTATTGTGTTTGGGTTGGTAATAGTCACCCACCTCAAATAGCGTCAATTCAAAACTGGAGAATGAAGTCAATAAAAAAAACTGCTTACATTTATAGTTCTTTTTATAAACAGCCAGTGTTCCACCTCCTCTCCTCGAGGTCCGTGGGGAGTTAAAATAGCAACAACCAGCTGGTAAGAGTTCGGACAGAGCACTGATCTCAGCACTCTGTCATGTCTCAGTCACACAGAGGAAATCCAGGTCATGGGAACTGAAAAAATCCTGAAGGATAAAAATTTTATTTACCAGTGATCTGCTATTTATGGAACTGAACCTTGAACCTGGACTTCAGCAGGACAACGATGCAAAAACCTCAAGTTCCAAAAATTCCCCAAGGAAAGCTAGGGGCAGCAGGTTTGAAGCACCTCATCCCGGTCAACCACAGGTACCAGGTACCATCAATGCAATCCAGGAAGTGCCAGGACACAAAGAAGTGAGGGGATAATCCATGCTTTCTCCAGAAAAAGGTAGAAATGCACGGCAGAGAAGTCTTCAGCTTTACCATCATACGCGTCTACCGCGATGCCACTGCCGAGAGGGCAGAGCCGAAGCTTGGCGCAGCTAAGCTGGAACTTGTGACAGGAACAGAGGCAACATAATTAGCTTTTTAAATAAATAGACAGAGACCCAAAAGTGTTTGGCAATCATACACTAGCATCGACATGATCCCTTGAGCTGTTTGTTGTCTTTGTCTAATATTAAAATTTATTTGATGACCTGAACAGCATAAGTGTGACAAATATGCAAAAATAAGCAGAAGAAAAGAAAAGAAAAGAAAAATTAGGAAGGGGGCAAATACTTTTTCACAGCACTGTAGATTAACCCACCTGAAGCTCCAGGTTGCGGGAGCTGGACACCCAGTAGTTAAATCCCAGAACCAAGATACAGGCAATCAGCGCAGCAATCATGAGAGGGGGTGATCTTCCTCCTCGACGCCCGTTCCCCAGCCCGCCCATTGCTGTGTACTAACTGAAATCACACAAACCACAACCAGGGTTATCACACTTTCCCCTCATTTTCTAACTACATGTTTTAAACACATCTTTTCCCCTCAGAATTGCAAGTCTACTGCACATGGGTAGTGGTTTGCAGTACATTTCTGCCTGTTGCACACTTGGCATGAGCAAAAACACAAAAAGCTTAGCACAGGAAATGTTATCTGGACATACGTGCAGACACAACAATATGTTGTGTATTTATGTTTGAAATGCTATATAGCTTTAGCTTTATGTGCACAAATATGACACACCTGTAAAATGTCCCACTGAAAAATATCCATCACTATATAGAGCAAAATGATGTCTGTTCTGAAATGTTTTTATTGGGGCGGTGCTCGGATATTACCAAGGACCCATGGGAGCTAAACTGTAACAACTACAAGCTGAAGTGCAGCATCAATTCCAAAGTGCCATATTGTCTAGTGGTTGTGACACATACTGTTGATGTAAATATGCACATTCCTGCTTTCCACGGTTCCCTTCCTTTTTACAAATGACCCGAGGCTGACAAAGGAGCAAAGAACTGTTTAACATATGACAGCGCAATCTAGTAACCAAACGACTGACATGAACGAAGATGCTTTAATCTGTAACTCCTGTAACTTTACATTAATGATGGCCCCAGTAAACCTCAGTACAACATCACGTAAGAACATCTGGTGTCTTCTAATAAATTACAACACTGGCCCGGAGAAAGGTTAGACCTTCAGAGTGTTTGGTAGTAAAATCACACCCGAAAAAAACAGGTCCTTCCTGTCATCGATCGAGCAAATTCAGGTCATGAAAGGCTCCAAAACTGTACCCACAGATAGTAAACACTCTGCATAGCAACATTTTTTTTTAATATTATTTATTACAAGTGTGACAAAGCTACAGACACGTGTAATGAAATGGCTACAATTTTTACTGGATCTGAGCCTGTGCTGAAAGCAAGCAACGAAGGCGCTCTACGTTGCAAGCTAGCGCTAACGTTGTTAGCAGCGCTGCTCCTACACAGTTGCCATTATAGCTTGAGGTTACTTAGCTAAGACTAGAAGCGAAGCTACTTACCGGATATATCTGCGTGTTAGAAATCAGAACTAGAGCTATGACGCGATATATGAAGTGACAACTCGTTATATATCCTAACAGGTTTTCTATGTTATTAATATTACACGGCTAGCTCGCATCCATCACTGCCACACAAACAGCTCAGTCTGTATGTGCGTTGCTCCCTGCCTAAGTGAGACTGGGGCATTCAAGTACTTCCTCCGATTGCTGCGCGAAAAATGAATGTTTGGCGTTTCACTTCAATAAATAAATAAATAGACATAAAAATTCAATTTTAATCCCCACTGTACAAAGGTATCTTGTAAGATTCATTTCAAAATAGTTTGCTTTTGACTGTTGCGAAGGAAGGATTACGGATGGTCTATGGTAGGAATTCTTTCCAAACTAAGATTTTATATTTTACAAAGAGACCCAGAAGGCAGCACTGGCAACGGTCCTGATCCTGTAATTTTTTTTATCTGTCTTTGATTGGGAATTTCATCCATCCATGCATCCATCCATGCATCCGTCCGTCCATGCATCCATCCATTCAATTTTATATCAAATTAAATTTAAATAATATTGTAAAAATATTAATACGTTATTTTAAAAAGTTTTTAAAATAAAGCAATAAAAACATTAACTTATTTAGAAACAAACTAATGTAAGGATGGGGATTTCTCAACCCAACTTTCTTTCTGTCTTGTGTGTGGTTTCTTTGAGTTTTTTTTTTTTTTTTTAATGATTTAAAATTTAGAGAAGTAGATAGAAATTTGCATGACTTTGCCTTTGTGGATGTAGAGAAACCATACGAGAGGGACTGCAGTACTGCATGAGGAAGTCAGAAGTGGCAGATAAGTATGTGAGGTTGATGCGGGACATGTATGAGGACAGCGAGACAGTGAGGTGTGCAGAAGGAGTTACACGTGGGTTTAAGCTGGGGGTGGGATTACATCAAGGACTGCGCCGAGCTCCTTCTTGTTTGCAGTGTTGATGAACAGGCTGACAGGTGAGGTCAGCCAGGTTTCTCCATGGACTATAATATTTACAGGCAACACTGTGATCTGCAGGGAGCAAACGGAAGAGAGCCGGGAGAGCGCTCTTTATTTATTTTTACAACCACTGCATTGCTGCTACCAGTTGCTGTGTATAGTTAGTGTGCTTCTGGGGGCGTTGTTGCAGTTTTCTGCCCTCATTAACTACATTTCGTGACAGAGACATTCACATTCTCTTACTCACTCACGCAAACACATACACACACACACACACACACACACACACACACACACACCACAAAA
This sequence comes from Archocentrus centrarchus, assembly GCF_007364275.1. Lineage (NCBI taxonomy): Eukaryota > Metazoa > Chordata > Actinopteri > Cichliformes > Cichlidae > Archocentrus > Archocentrus centrarchus. The sequence continues at coordinate 11,819,799 of NC_044354.1, forward strand.
CAAGATTGTTGGTTTGTGTAGCCATGTATTTTCACATGTGTAATTTTTTTAGGTACTGTTTGTTTTTTGTATGATTTAAAAAAAAAAAAAAAAAAAATCATAGTTTATGACACAATGGTTCATAGTTTATGAACCATTGTGTTTTTCTACTTGTCCTCTGGTTCTTATCTTTTTCTTCCCATTTTCTCTTTTTGTTCTTGCTTTTCCCCCTGCTTGTCAACTCTGGCATTGCCACAGTACATAGAAATTTATGTGAACAATGACACAAATGAATAAATAAATGAAATAAAAAGAAAAACACCAGCAAGAGGAGCCTAAATTTATAGAATTCATCTTGAAAAAGCAAGTATGTTTGGCACAACAGTCCATTGAGATCATAATTCTGATTACAAAGCTTCCAGACAAGACAGGCTTAAAAAACAAAATAAAAAAAGTACAGTGCACTAAAGAGTTGAAGAAGAGAGCGCAGGCAGGGTGGAGCGGGTGGAAACAAGTGACAGAAGTTAACAGCAGGAGTGAAAGGGAAGGTTTACGTGATGGTAGTGAAACCTGCTATGATGTATAATTTGGAGATGGTTGCAATAACAAAAAGACGGTACGCTGAACTAGTAGAGTTGAAGATGCTAAGATTTTCATTGGGAGTGACCAGAATGGACAGAATTAGAAATGAGGGTTGTGTAACAGGTGATATGGTGAGATGGAGGCAGATAATCCGCTGTGGCGAACCCTAAAAGGGAGCAACTAAAAGAACAAGATAAAAAATGTAAAGCAAAAAAAAAAAAATCTATACTTTTTCTCTTAGTGCACCCTTGAATAAGTTTATATCATTATCAAGACTTAATAAAGCTGAATTATTTGAATAGGAGAATGGTATCAATGACCAAGGGCAAAAAGACAGCAGAGAGAAAGTTGATGACTTTCCAGCTCTTGAAACAAAACACTTAAAACCTTTCAATCATTGATAAGTATATGACAATAGAGTTGTCTGCCATATACACTTAAAAATCTGAATACAGATTTGATTTTTTTTTTCCTCTTGTGTGTTTATAACTAATATGATCAATAAGTGCACAGATTTACTACATTTACAGATTTACTACTACAGTTGAAAAATGTACAAATAACAAAAGACTGGAGACTGCACCACATTCAAAATATACTATTTAGCAGATACAGTTGTAAATGCACCTTTCGACATGTTTGTGTTTTTGAGAAATTCTCTGACATTTTGTTTTAGGCAAAGTACCTCATTTAATTTAAAATGAAATGTATATATAAATGGGCAGCACGGTGGCGCAGTGGTTAGCACTGCTGCCTCACAGATAGAATACCATCTGGAAGGCCTGGGTTCGATTCCACCTTGGCCCAGGCCTCTGTGTGGAGTTTGCATGTTCTCCCCGTGCTTGCGTGGGTTTCCTCCGGGCACTCCGGTTTCCTCCCACATTCCAAAGACATGCACTTACTGGGGGTTAGGTTAATTGGCTACTCTAAATTGCCCATAGGTGTGAATGTGAGTGTGAAAGGTTGTTCGGCTTTCTGTGTTGGCCCTGTGACAGGCTGGCAACCTGTTCAGGGTGTACCCTGCCTCTCGCCCTATGACAGCTGGGATAGGCTCCAGCCCCCCCCCGCAACCCTGAACAGGATAAATGGAAGCAAATGGATGGATGGATGGATGAAATGTATATAAAATCTTTCAACATATCATCCACCAATTTGATTATTAAACTCAACAATATCAAAAATACATTTATATAAACATCTTAAGTCTTTACAGTTACTGATCTCTTTGTATAAATAATCAGAAACTGCTTGTGATAAAAAAGAAAAATTATTTATTAAAGTTAAGATTTTCAATTTCATCCAGTAAATGATAAACATTTCTCTTCTTAAAAGTGAATTATTTGCATTCAAACTTCCCTTGGAGAAAATATTGCATTTGAATAATTTATTCCATTTACATCACGTGTTTTGATTTCCGTCGAGGTCCTCAGTGCATCAGATGTTGTCAAACACGCTCTTCAGAGGAGGTGACAGAGAGCGGTAACGTCCTCCTGTGGATCTACAGCATCAAACACAGTGAGAGGGACTATTTGATTGAATAATATGTACTATGGTACTCTTTTTAAAACACATTATTTTTCAGCTTAAAACAGTAAATATGTTCTGTCTATTTAGAGGTATCATACCTTGTGTTTGGCAAATCCTCTTCATGGGAGCTTTCCTGCAGTAAGCCCGTCTGCTGCTCATCTGCCTTTTCATTTCTTCTGGTAAATGTGGAAACTGAATACAGAGATGAAAAGATACTCACTGTCAAGCAGGCTAATGTCTTGATGGCTACAAGTGATAAAAAAAAAAAAAACATGAAAATCTACATGTTTTTTCTGAATTGGAACAAAGGGGAAGACTACTGAGATGTTAAAAATGCTAAAAATGTTCTTTGTATTCATGGTCTGCAGCAAAAACACACAGAAATTATCATTTGTGTTGGAAGATTCTGCCAAAAAAAAATAACTTATTTATACATGTAGGTATAAATAAGTTATGTAAGGTATGTATTTACAGTCACATGAAAAGGAAAGATTTCACAGGACTCTATGCTGTCCTGTTAAACACACTTCACGATTCAATAGATTGTAGAATTGCCTTTGCAGTAATAGATTTAAGTAACTTATCTGTATGACTTTCAGCCATTGCTTCAGTTGATTTTAGTTTGTGGGCATCTGTTTATGCATAGCGTTCTTAAGGTCCCTCCACAGCATCTCAATCAAGTTGATATCTGGACTTTGACTGGGCCATTGCAACATATTGATTCTTTAATTTTCCCAGACATTCTGTTGTAGATTTGCTGCTCTGCTTGGGACAATTGTCCTGTTGCATGGCCCAGTTTCAGCCAAGCTTTAGCTGTCAGACAGATGGGCTCACATTTGACTCTAGAATACTTTGGTATACAGATGCAAACTGGTGCCCAGGTCCAGTGGCCCAAATCATCTCACCTCCACTACCGTGTCTGACAGTTGGTATGAGGTGTTTCGGTTGATATGCTATGTTTGATCTCCACCAAACACAGCACTAAGTCTTGTGTTTTGTTCAGATGCAACTTTACAAACCCAAGCCATGCTCCCAAGTCAAGCCATGTTCTTTTTTACAGAGAAGAGGCTTTCTCCTGGCAACCCTTCCAAATACTGCACAGAGTCCTGTAGGGTAGGTTTTTTTTTTTTAACTTGTATCACTTTCATTGAAACCTAAGAACAAGCTCCCATGGGAACACAGCGGTGTGCTTCTCCCAAAGAAACCCAATCAGGCACAATGTAATGCCTTTATGTATATACATCTCATGTGAGGGGAGTGCTTTATGTCTAAATTTATAGAAGTTTAGTTTCTTGCATGATCAGCAAGTCTAGTGGTCAACTATCTTAAACTATTCTTAAAACTAACACAAGTTTGAAGAAAACGCTACATAAATGTAGTTATGTGAGAAACACAGGAAGATTAGATTCAGAACTCTGGGTATTTAGTAATCATTACCACTTTTCTTGATCTTTGTTACAGGATCCTCCTGGTTATCCTTTAACTCAGTGTAACCAGTTCTGTTCCGCCCAGTGGCTCCCTCAACTCCATATCGCTCCCTCCACGCCTGAAACACAAAATAAAGTAGGCACACTATACACACAAACCAGCAGAACCGGTAAGGGTGGATTTTCTTGAGAGACGAGAAAAAAAAAAAAAAAAAATTATATATATATATATATATATATATATATATATATATATATATATATATATATATATATATATATATATATATATATATATAAGGAATTAGTGAGACAAAGACACACACCCATCTTCGATTCTCTCCATCTTCAGCTTTCTGTCTTTTCCTTCTTTCTATGGAAGAACAAATTATGAGACAGACAGTTAAAACAAGTAAATATTGCTCTCTTATAGTTAACAGTGAAATGTAAAACTGGGGAGCCCATGTACAAAAACAAAAAATCTTTTCACAGTTTGCTATAATGATGAATGAAAACAATAATTGTACAAGTCTACAAATGTTTAGCTTAAACATTGCTGTGATGTACAGAAAATTCTGACACAGGAAGTGGTTGAATTTGTGATCAAACTACCTCTTCTGATCAGTTCCCTGCCATCATCCACCAGGTCAGAGGTCAAATCGTCATCAGTGATGTACTGATGGAAGCCCAAGAGGTTCAAACAGCGAGACCCCAGACTACAAAACCAAATGAATGACATTCATACTGTAGCACATATATTCTTTATGTACAACACAAAGAAAGTAGTTTTTCAGGTTTTTCAGAGCAGATTCCTTCTACACATACATCATGACCATTACACTGGTCAAAATTAACCATCATCTTGAGTGTATCAGAGTGATGCAATGTATAAACAATATAGACCGATAGTGTACAATTATTTTTATAAAAGTTGGGATGAACCACCCTGTATTAAATTGAAAATAGTAAAAAAGACATGGCATCCTAATTTATTTGAAAACGGATTTGCAGCAACAGTTTGACAGCCTACAGATTTTGGACAAAAGGCAGAATTCAGAAGAAAAGGATACGTCATTTAGAGTCTACTTCAAACGTAGAGTGCAACAAAAAATGAAAAAGACAATATTTTTATGCATAAAGATATTGTACACATTATAACTCACAATAACTACCACACTTCATTACATTACATGGATTACAGACAAAACATTATGGATTTTTAAGACAAATACTCTTGATTTAATTTGATTGTATTTTATGAGTAAACAACAATAATAATAATGCTAAAACTTTTTTATTGGTTCTATATCTCTCTTTCAATAAACAGACTTCTCAGTGCTCATATCTACACCTGTACTTGTATCTTAAATCAGCCACTGGACTCCCCTCGGGTGGAATAAAATACACGAGTACATGTAAAGTTGTTAGTGATTTCTGGCTTACTTGTAAAAAGTAGCAAAGCACAGCAGCAACACCAGCATGGGATAATAGATGTAGAACCCATCAGATATGAAAGACAGCAGATGCATAGAGCCCATAATCTGACAGATGGAAAGAAAAGGTGCATTACACACTAATTTACGGGTATAAATGTTTGTGTACGTGTTGGTATGTGAAATTTGTGGAACCCACAGAGGTGTAGGATGTCTGTATTCTGTCCTGGTGCGAGATGGCAGAATCCATGTGAATCATTCCCAGAAAGTTAAGGCACAAAGAAGGAGTCAGACGACAAAACAACCTGAGCCATAAAACAAAACAAGCAAGAAAACAAAGACAACGCAACATCAAAATTCTGCCCGCAAAAAGCAAGAAACTCAGACTTCTTTTTTGTGCTGTTTGGAAAGCCTGATGTGTAAACCTTTCCTTCCATTGATATGAAACCAAACAGCAAAGACGTATTTGACTGACTCTATATTTCAACTCGCTTTGTCTCTTATAGTGTATTCTGTTTATGTGACGGACATACATGCCACTGAACAGCAGGCTGTAAGCATCAGTCTGGTGATGTGGCACCAGGTAATAGTAGTTGAAAAAGCGTATCCTGAAAACTGTGGAGTAGACGCAAACGCACATGAACAGGATAATGACAAAGCACACCATCTGGTGGAGAGAAAAAGGCAACAGGTTAGCAGGTTCGATTTGAACTGAAGAAAATGTAATAACTATAAAATGTTTATGTTCCCAGCAGATTTATGTTGGTTTTAAATAATATAATAATATGGGAGTCCAAGTGTTTGCAAGCCAAAGATTTGTTGTTTTCAACAATTTTCTGGTGAAAAAGCAAAATCCTTTCCAAAAGTTAAGTAAATAAAAATAATGTGTCACTCCTTACTGTGTACATGCTCACCTCAATGCAAATGTAGTTGTATTGTTTTTCAGCCATCTGAACAAAGACTGCAAACAGAGAGAGGACTGGGTGCGTGCTGAAGAAGGTACACTCGGACCAGACTACCGCAGCAGAGAAGAGGCATAGAAGGACGGCCAGCAGCCTGCAGTAGCCCTGTCTGAGAACACACTCCCAAAACCACTCTGAGCACAACACACACACACACACACACACACACACACACACACACACACATGTGTAAGTGCAAACGCTGGCATTTGGGTTATGCAAAAAAAGGCTACTATAAATGCAAAAAATAGTTTATTATTACACTGAGTGTCTCTCAAAGTCTATTACTGAGCTTTCCAGACAACAAAAAGTCCTAAAAGGAAAAAAAAATTATGTTGTTGCTAGTTGAAAACAAACCACAGCTGTCTATTAAGGAAGATATTTAAGGACATTTGTATGGCTCAACTGTACATCATCAATAGCACGTGACAGTCACAATAGAGAACTACCTTTACGTTGTACTTAACTGAGTAAAAGTAATTACCGTATTTTCCGGACTATAGAGCGCACCATACTATAAGCCGCACCTACAAATTTTTTGGAAAAAACTGGAAACGTACATATATAAGCCGCACCGGGCTATAAGCCGCTGGTATCTCCGCCGCTCTCGGTTTTCCACAATTACTCGGCACTCAGCAGAGGGGGACAGACAACCCCAAATTTGAGTTATAACAAGTCAATTCACCATTGATTCGTTCACGCCGAGCTTACGTGCAGCGGCTCTATTTCCCTCCTGTAGTGCCAGGTCGATAGCCCTCAACTTAAAAGCGGCATCATAGGAAGTTCTTTTTGTGGTTTCCATGATGAGGGAGTTTGAAAAAAATCTCTTTTGTGCCTGCTGCTAGCACTTGTTGGCGCTTTCTTCTTTGATTTCCAACTTTGACGTCCCATGATTCATATCCTGCTAAAGAGCCCCCTGGTGGTTAAAGAAAAATCCACAGAAACGCCGCACCGGGCTATAAGCCGCATGGTTCAAAACGTGGGAAAAAAGTAGCGGCTTATAGTCCGAAAAATACGGTACTCTATCTGTGAATTTAAGATTTCTGCACTGTGTGAACTCACCTACAGTAGGAGTGTAGATGAACCTACGGATCCAGCCATGGTGTGCTACAGGGAAGCTGTGGGTGAAATGTCGGAGTGGGCTGCTCCGGCTTTTAGCTACATCTTCCAGATGAAAGGCCTGCTCTAACAGGATAGACCACTGAACCTGAGTCTGATTGTGTCTCTGCACTGCACTGATTACCTGAAAAAACACACAAACACAAAACATGCAGGAAAGGTGGGCAAATACTTATTACTGGCTTTTCAATGTCCAATTATGTTTTTAGATTTGTTTCTGTTAAAAATCACAGTACAATTTTTGAAAAATAATTACTTTTTCGTGAAGGTTAACTAGGACTCTTTTTGTGGGAGGGGCGTTTGAGTCCACATGAGAGATTTCCACATTTATTCTCATCTCTTCATGGTACTTACTGGGACACTGAAATGAGATGACACACAAACACACTGTATGAACTGAAAATGCAACATTAAATTTCACATGAATTACACATGAAAGAAAAAAAAAAAAAGATGTGTATTTCATTTGTGTTATGGCCTCATGGATTTCTTACCTTTGTCAAAATTGTATCCACATACTTCCTGAGGAAATGGTTGTGCCTGACAGAGGCATGGACACCTGCTACATCCTGATAATAAGAAACAGATACAAAAGAAAAAAAAAAACAAAAAAAAAAAAACGGTACATTACTTTTGTTAAGAAAACAAAAATATGCCAAGTTTATTCTCTTAAGACTCTTTCAGCACAATGCTGTAAGTAAAACCTTGCCTCCATGACATCTGCAAGTTTCTCCTCTGCCTCTGCCTTCTCAGTAGCCATCTTTGCTACCTTGAAGTAGCTCTTTGCTAGCAAGTAATCATTGGAAGATGACAGCCAATAAGACCGTGGGATTTCCACCAAGCCATAGCCTAGCAACAGCACCAGGAGGAAGAGGCCCCAGGTGTTGGCAGCTGTAATACAGATGGTCTGGAACTCCATCCTACAGGATTTAAAACAAAAAAAAAAAGATGACATGCTCACCAGAGAGCACAAACACATTGCAGCGTAGTACATACAGTTACAACATGACTTACCATGTGAGTTTCCACTGTGGGTGAAAAGCCACATAGACGAGCAGAGAGATGAAGATAAGGAGGTATGTGCCATAATAAAGCGCATTTTCAATTAAAGCTGTTTTAATCTTTCCAACCACTGAGAAAGCTCCTGACCGTGCATAAGACTGCATAAAAGGCAACAGCAGCCTGCATGATCACACACAGGAGAGAAAGAGAGAGAGTCAATACACAAAACCCTTTTTAACTCAAGGTGGTGTGAATTAGAGCCTGACCGATGTGGGATTTTTAAGAGCGATAACTGGTGATTTACAAAGCCAATATATCTGCGATATTTTTTTCATTTCAGATGCATGAAATATAAACTTATTTCCTTTAATATTTGTAATGCCTAGTTATATGAGTCCTTACTAAAATATGATGATTTTGTTTAAAAGAAAAAAATCTTGTTTTAAATGTCACAGCAAGCTGTAGATTACTTGATTGCGCTCTGCCCGACTCTGCTCACACGGTTTTTGGGTTTGTGGTTCCCAAACAGGTGCGTTGCCAACAGGGAGGTTGCAGAGTTCCATCTGGTGTACAAACTATGTCAACACACATAACATGGCTAAAGGGTGTTGTGCCCCATCTCTTCTTTACTTTATAAATTTTCATTTATCTGCAATTATAAATAAACTGACAGATATGTTGGTGGGGCCAGTATATATCGGTCAGGCTCTAGAAATAATACCCGGCACAGCTGGAGTATCACAATGTGTTTCTGAGTAAGAGGATCTCACCATGTAAGAAACTGGGAAGTCCAGTATATAACTCTCCACAACACTGGAAGGACATCATCTGGGATATAACTCCAAGGCTCCTCACAAACCTTTGGTACACTGTAGCACATGCACGCACGCACACACGCACAAGCATATAAACACACCGATTAAATAACCAAATGATAAGATAATTTGAAAAAAAAAAAAAAAAAAAAACACTGGGAGCCAGCTATAAAACAATAAATGCTCACAGATAATATGACACATCATCACAGGTTTAAACACAACCTCACCTTGACTCCCCTCCCTAAAATATATAGATGTACAGCAAATTGAGGTGCCTAAAAGGTTCATGTCCCCCAAATTACAGGAAATAATAGTAAAACAAGAAAAAGAACAGACACCAGCTAAATAGTGAACTTTTTTTTGGAAAGAAATGTTACTGTTGAATTCTATAAATGTATTGTTCAAAGCTGTGAGAACTGGAATTTAATTCACATCAATCGTATTAGCGTAAAGGCTGTAATCTCAGATATGATTATACACTCACCAGCCGCTTTATTAGATACACCGATTGTTAACACAAGTATCTAATCAGCCAATCACATGGCAGCAACTCAATGCATTTGGACATTTAGACATGGTAAAGACCTGCTAGAGTTCAAACCAAGCAGTGAAATGGGGAAGAAAGGTGATTTAAGTGACTTTGAATGCGGCATGGTTGTTGGTGCTAGATGGGCTAGTTTGAGTATTCCAGAAACTGGTGATCTTCTGGGATTTTCCTACACAACCATTTCTAGGGTTTACAGATTGGAAGACAACAGTAGCTCAAATAACCACTTGTTACAACCAAGGCATGCAGAAGAGCATCTGAACACAGCAAAAACTGACTATCTAACTAAGTCTCACAATCTTGTATTCAGCCAAAAAGTATTTTTGATCTTGTTTTGAGAGTGATCTACTAAGCAAGAGCTGAATGAGTAAGATTAATAAACTTGTTTTGTCTAATATAGATATTTGACCTTATTTCAAGAAATCTTACCAAGCGTCATTATCTTACTCCACTGGCAGATTATTTCACTTACTTTGGAAAGATTCAGACTATAATCAAGTGAAATAATCTGACAGTACAATAAGTGGCTGATGAGTGTATGCAATACAGACAAATTATATAAACACTATCTGGCAGTATTGGTATCATCTAGTGGAATTAGAAAAAAGCCAAAACCACTGATTCTTAAAAGCGTTAGAACATCAAAAAAAACTTGGGTATATAATTCAACTAACTGAAAAAAAAAAGAGCCTGTTTCAAATATTCAGTTTTACTTGGGCTTAAAGCAACCAAATACATGGAGAAATCATGTGAAAGAGGAGCAAATGAGATTATGAGATCCCCGAGGAATGCTGGCCACTTTGCTAAACAAACTGCATATCTGCAGATCACCAGATTATCTGCTGTGTTGTGTATAAGGCTGCATGGCGTTTGAGCACAGCCTGGAGGAAAACATTCTTCTGAGTTAGCAAACTGTGGCCGTAGCTCTGTAAAAGCAAAACAATGTCTTTTACCTCACAGATGGATAGGGAGATGCGCTGGCCTCATTCTGATTCCTGTGCTTCGTTGGAGTTGCAGCGGTAGTGTGGTTTGTATTGGTGAAAACACACTGCTTGTAGACGGTCTGGCAGAAGAGTAGAGTTTGCATAGTCAGGCGGACACATAAAATAGTACAGTGAAAATAGTAAAAGTAAGGCCTCAGAGGCAAGACTTGTGTAAATTAACACACAGCTCAATAGACAATGTTGTTGCTCCTGCTTTAAAAAAAAATAAATAAAAGTTACACTAATAAAAAAATGAATAAAACATCTGCTGTGGTCTACTACCGTGCTGACATCAAGTGGCAGGATGAAGACGATGAGGAAGCAGAGGTACCAGGACAGCAGCGTCCCTAACAGGACCAGCCGCTGCTGTTTCCGCAAATCTCCATAACGGTGGAGGAGGTAGAGGGCCAAGAAGAAAACGACAACCACCACCACAGCCAGCGCAGCACCACTCATGACGACTTAGAACAAGACAGATGTCAAGAGCTCATGATGGCAGACTGGAAGGGCCGGGAGACCAAGAGGGAGACAGGAGTGGCGTTCACTGAATGAACAGAAAGTAGAATATCAGCCCTTATCTGCTGGATAACAGGAAGAAACAGCTTGACCTGCGGTGGAAAATCAACCAGAAAGAGCGCCGGAGAAAGGACCGACTTACATGCAGCAGCACAGCATGACTTTGTCAACTATTATTTAATTACCGTAATGGATTAATTAAAAAGCGCAGGGTCTTCTTATAACTTGGAAACTGAAACAGAGAAAGTTTTTCAAGTGAGAGATTTTTCACACATCAAAGCTCTAAATCCTATTTTTTTGAATTTTTTTTTTTTTTCGGTGACCGCAACTGTTTCAAGACAGTTAATTAGCTATTGTGGTTATGCTTTCTTTTTTAAAATACAGAAGCGATGATTTGGATGCATTTCCTCGCTGTGGTCTCGGGCTGTTGATTCCTAGTCAACACTGTTTTATTTCATGAACAAAGCAGGCCTACGTTTCATTACTTAGAACCGGAGTGACTCTTACCTTCGGAGATTTTATTCTCTGCCTGAAGCTCAGAAAGCAAAAACTTTGTGAGTTTACGGCTGCATTACGTTTCCTGGACGTAAACCCCGACAGATGTACACAACCTTTGAAACTACGTTGCGTAACAAATGTGCGGTACGCTGTCTCGCTGTCACGGCAGGGAATTATGGGTATTGTAGGCAACACGCTTTCCTCCTCCTGGAAATTGGTGACTTCTGGGATTTTAACTGATTCTATTATTAGACAAAAGAATAATAGTAACCCTGAATTTTATTAGGGCTATCAAATTATTAAACCGGTTGTAACACTGGGATCTGGCCCTCTTTTTCAAGAGAGACATGGGTTAAAAAAAACATACAGTTTGAGAGTAGTCAGACAGGTATGCATAAATACAAAGATGCACAGGTTCAGATATTAAGAAAAACATATGCAAGTGTGGATTCTGATACATAAATGTAACAGTTTAAATGTTCTGGGGAAAAAAAAGGTAGCTTTACATTTCTTGTGCCTTATTTTATTTGTAGTAGCAAAATATTTAACCCCAATTTTTCCACATTTAGTGCAAAGAACAGCTACATCATATGTTAGAATATGTTGTGACCTGTGTATGTGAGCACTATGTTTCAATTTAAGCAAACAGCAGAGATAACCACTCAATCTTTGCAGTAATGTCTCATAAGGAAACCTCACACACTCTACTTTTTCGTACAAGATGCAGAGTGAGAAAAGAATAATCTGCACAGAGTCGAGATGCTGGAAGGTGGACAGAGAAGCAAATGATATGACTGCTTATGACTGCAATGATCCAGCACAAATAAAATTGTGGACTGGACAGTACTGAAAAGAGAAGCACTATTATTTCTGCAGAAAAAAAAAATCAGAGAGGCAGGGTATACCCTGGACAGGTCGCCAGCCTGTCACAGGGCTAACAGAGAGAGACAGACAACCATTTTCACTCACATTCACACCTATGGGCAATTTAGAATCATATGTGTTTCATGAAATTTACACTGCTCATTACAATTATGAAAATAATTCTTTAACATAATATAACACAACACAACACAACAGCAACAGCAACATTACAAACAAATTCCAAAAATGTAGTAGTTTAGAACTTTCACTGGTTAATGTAGTTTTTTTTCTCAAAATATGAAAAGGTTAGGGTGTGCATTAAAATAATCAAAGATGGTACACACACTGATGTCAGAGCGGTCACCTTACTTTTCATTATTTTAAGTCCATTGTCTTAAAGCAGAAGGCAAAGTAGACTCACACATGTCAAAATATATCGCAAATTTTGGATGTACCTTATTATCTAAATGTTTTCCAGCCAATAAAGTTGAAACATGTTTGACAAAGATGCAGAAAAAAAGCAACACAGAATGTTTTCAGTCCATTTCAGTTGTTGCGGAACAACCATACATATGGGTCATCAGCATACATTGGGCCAAGTACGTTCAGGCACACAGCTCGGTGCTCCAGCAAAAAGTCCATGTGGGATAGCAGATCCAGGCACAGATGTTCTGTGAGATTCAGTAAAACGGTCCAACCTTCAGTTGCTCTGGACGCACCCAGTGCATTCAACCAAAGTGACCCAAGAATGTCCAGAGAGGCTGGCCAGTCCTCTAGAAGACTGTCTGTTAGCTCCATTTTGTCCAGAAAAATGTAGGATTCACACTTGTGACCAAATCATTCAATTTATTCCAGTCAGAGGAGTGATCTGTGGTGGCTGTTTGTCCATATGCAGGCTTTGATTGCTTGGTTTCTCAGTTTCTCTACCACCCTGCTTGTGTCTTGTTTCTGTGGTGCTGGGCTAATTACTGCACAGATAAAACCCAATGGCAGGTGCTTAATGAGGCCATCTGTCAGGCTGCCTCCCTCCATCCCCCTGGATTAAAAGAATTAGGTGCATAGCCATTCAGGCCCTTATGTTGTAAGTACAGTCATTGATAAACCTGTTTGAATGAAATTCAATTCTTAAGTCACTGTGGAAGAAAGATATATCCAATTCTATTCATGTCCTATTCACACTAATCAGACACAGTAACACACTCTGACAAATCTAAGGCAGAGATAATCTCACTCAAAACAAAAAACAAAAAACATGTTTCTTGATGAATTTTAATTGATGAATTGCAGTGAATGCAGTTCTTTTTTCACCAGTAGATGGAGGTAGCGAATTTGTCTCTAAAGGTTCAGCTTTGCAAAAAGAGAGAAACTGGATGACGCAGATATACATTTAACAATAAATAAATAAATAGGTAAAAAATAATATTGCTGTATATAAACATCATTTATTTTGACATCAGCTAAACTGAAGAAAATATAGCTAATAAAACCAAACATCAAACTGTATGCGTACTGACACGGTTGCACATATGAATGCCGGGAAGCTGCTGCTCATGGTCATTACTGTGACTACTGTGTGGAGTGCGCCTCTGATTATCATGAGTATTTTTCTTAAAATCTCAGTACAACACATACAGCAGTTATACATGAATGCAATAAACGTATTGAGCTCAAAGACAGCTCAATACGTATTTGAGCTCAAAGACGTATTGATGCACTGGCCATCTCTTCTTCATGCTATTATCTCCTCCTGCTGTTAGAAGTCACTTGAATCTTTCTGAGATTAAGTACAACAGACAGTTGTTTTGATACAAAAGAAGGGTGTGGTATTTTAATCTCTGAGAACTTCAAACACAACATTAAAGGTCTGCTCAGGTTTCTGTTCACACCCTTTGGCACAACAGCATGCAGATAATTCAGGAAACCTTGTACGCCTGGTGCTGTTGAAATATATTATGCTGAAACTGTTTCCCTATCACCTGAGCAGGTTTATTTATGTTTACTTGCTTCAGTGAGATATGTGATTATCTTTTTTTTTCACGCTTTTTTTGTTTATTTGTTTTTTGAGTTTAAATTAAATTAAATTTCTTAACTTCATGGATGCACTTGGCTTAGCTATATGTTAAATTGCACTAGTTTGCTCACAAAACTAAAGCAAAAGTTAATAAGAACATAGTGTTATGTTGAGTGACAACATAGCCACTTTGGTTTGTCTTGACACAACTGCACGTAGCCAGCTGATGAGTCAAATGTGTGTCCGAACTTTGTCATATTCCTTTCTTCAGCTTTCTGACTGAGCCCTGTAGTGGGATTGTGTTATTAACCAAACCTCAGCTGACAATGTTGGAATGATATTTCATTGAAGACGAAAGGAAAAAGAAAATCTACAGCTATTCTAGTGACGCAAACTTTATTTTAAATGCTACAATAACAAGGACTGAAACTGACTCAGAGACACAACACACACATTATACAGTTCATAATTTCAGACACATCAGAGTTGCTGCTACTGTATAGTTAAAATATGACATAGCAGATAGAATAAGTCAGCTATTTATCATGATGTTGAGAAATGTTTTATTATCACATTATTGTCATCGCCTTATAAATGGCAACATGCTCGTTTGTTTCTGAGCAAGTATTCACGCACGCTTGGAAGTAATGTATTGTGAATTTTAATGCTAATATGACAGAGGGCAATAGAATAGTCTTATTCACTGAAGATGAGACAACAAATTGTTTGCAGTCTTCCTCACTTTCAGTGAAGTTTCCTTTTTTAAGGTGTATCAAGACAATGTTTCAAAGTCCAAATTAAGTATATTCCATTTCTGGTTTATAGAGTATATTGTATTTCTGGCTTAATATGTACTCATTACTTTAACATTGCTCTGAGTAGAGGTAGGGCTAACTGTAACTACTGTAACTGCAATTACTACTTAATTACTACCAATTATTGACTTTCAAACTTGTTAGAATCGTAGAAACTCTGTCTTTGCCTTATATACTGCATTTCCTTGTATGTTTGCACACGTTTCAATAAATGGCTGCACCTATTTCCCATTTTCTATCAAAATATAAATAACTGAGTGGTGGCTAAAGATCTTTGCACAGTACTGTATAAATTTTTGCCTCCGCATTTGCCTCAAACTGTAGCATAAGATTGAGCTACCTCAAACATTCCACCACTGCTGACTACCATGCAGTAAAATGCATGCAGTCTGCCAAATGTTCTTATCTATGAAAATACATCATCCTCAAGATCATTACAAGATGTACTGGTCTCCAATTTCTCCATTTGTGTGCTGCTGTCTCATTTTGTGTGGAATGGAAGCATTTCCTCGTTTGCAGGCCAGGGAACTTTGTTTACTTGTGTGCCAAATGCTGTTTCTAAGCCATGTCTGCTTCTATTACTGAGTGTCTAGACTTCCTCTGTCTCTTTTGCTGTCATTAAACACTCCTTCCAAGTATTCTTATCCATGTGTCTAGCAGCTCCTCTTCTACCTCCTGACTCCCCACCATCATACTCCTTCTCTGCATCCTGGTAACAAGCCACCGGGACCACATCCAGTGTGGCCTCATTGAGATCAGTGAGAAATGGTGTGTGAACAGCCTCGTCTCCCATCGTGCTCACTGAACAGCTATGAGTGTGCTGAGACCCCTGGGTTTGAAGTCTGTAACATTTGATCCATGGGAAACCCTCACACACAATGATGCCGCCAAACAATGTGGCCCCAGTTCAGTGTGCCCCTAGAGAGCCACTGTAGACTGAAGATCTTATAACCTGTCCTGGATACATCACCCCCTTGGGACTGGACCACTCCCATCTGATTCTACTGGCCTCATAGTTCAACCAGGACTGGCTAGAATTACACAAGCTTGCTGGTGCTGAGACTGAAGGCATGATTTATATGTGTGTTTGTGTATAAAATGCCTGTGTGTGAATGAGAGAGGAAATATTTTAGTGGTTTTGATACAAGGCTTAAATAAGCAAGCAGACTGCTGATGGCATCACTTACTTCAAAATCTGCCAGACGATTGGCTTGATTTTCCTCCTCTTCCTCAAACTATGTAGGGACGGCATGGACAATCACTGTTTCCTCTTTTTTAACAATGAATTATTAATTCAATTCAATTTTATTTATATAGCACCAAATCACAATGACAGTTGCCTCAGGGTGTTTTATATTGTAAGAAGAACCCAAAAATCAGATGACCCCCGACAAACAAGCACTTTGGAAATGAAAAAAAAACCTCTCTTTTACAGGAAGACACATCCAGCAGAACCAGGCTCAGGGATAGGGCAGCTATCTGCTGCAACTAGTTGGGGGTGAGGAGAGGGAGACAGGACAAAAGGAAGAGATCCAGAGATTAATAATAACTAATGACTAAATACAGAGTGGTGTATAAACATAGAGTGAAAAGAGTTGAGAAAAGTAGAAACACTCAGTGCATCACGGGAAGCCCCCAGCATCATGGGTCTATTGCAGCATAACTAAGAGAGGATTCAGGGTCACCTGATCCAACCCTAATTATGAGTTTTATCAAAAGGAAGGTTTTAAGACTAATCTGAAAAGCTGAGAGGGTGTCTGTCGCCCAAATCAAAGCTGGGAGTTGGTTCCACAGAAGAGGGGCCTGAAAACTGAAGACTCTGCCTCCGATTCTACAAGTAAGCCTGCAGTCTGAGAGCAAAGTGCTCTTTTGGGGTGATACAGTACTATGAGAACTTTAAGATAACATGGGGCCTCATTATTCAACACCTGCATGTGAGAAGAAGAATTGTAAATTCAATTCTGGATTTAACCAATGAAGAGAAGCCAATATTTGCTCCCTCTTTCTGCAGCAGCATTTTGGATCAACTGAAGGCTTTTCAGGGAGCTTTTAGGACAGCCCGATAATAATGAATTACAATGGTCCAGCCTAGAATTATTAAATGTATGAACTAGGTTTTCAGCAGAGAGATAAGATGTTTCTAATTTTAGAGATATTGCACAAATGCAAGAAAGCACTCCTACATATTTGTTTCATATGTGCATTAAAGGACATATCCTGGTCTAGAATGACTCCAAGATTCCTCACAGTGTTACTGGAGTCCAAGGTAATCAAAAGTAAGTATTTGGTCAGACATATTTCTTAGATTTTTAGGGCCGAGTACAATAAACTCAGGTTTATCTGAATTTAGAGGCCATCCAGGTCTTTATGTCTTTTAGATGGTCCTGCAATTTAACTAATTGGTTTGCGTCTTCTGGCTTCATGGATAGATAAAGCTGTATAGCAATGAAAATGCATGCTATGCCTTCTAATAATACTGTCTAAGGGAAACATGTACCTAGCATGGAACCCTGTGGAACTCCGTAATTAACCTTATTGTGTGAAGAAAAATGTTTAGTTACCACTGTCTTACACCAGATTCAGCCAAGGGAACCCACTTTTCTTACACCAAATTGTTATGGAAATTTTTAATATATCATTAGCCTGATTTAATTTTCAACCTAAAATCAATCTACACAAACAGGTTGTCTTTTGTGAGTTTTTAATCTGCCTTTGCAAGGGGGTCAAACAACAGAGTACAGCAATAGTCTGCATGGTATTTGACAAAGAATAACAACAAGCATAGAATAATTTATAGGAAATGGTTATCTATCCATCATGGTTACAGAATATAATCAGAGCATTCCGGGCAAAGGATAACTGTACAGATGACTATATCCTGTAACAGAGGATTATATGAAGACAACATGATACTATGGAGCCTTATGTCTAGCCATAACAACCAAATAACAAAATACAGAGATGGTTAAAATCTTAGAAATTTCCATGACTGGTTAAAGGAATACTCGGCTCAACAGAGCTGTGAGTCTTTGTCAGCCTGACTATAGCGCTGAAAAGAGACGTGGGGTTGTTCTTATTTTGTTCAGTGATAAAACAGTAAGATGTCCTAGCTTTACAGAGAGCTTTTTTTCCAGGCTAAATGCAGATATTCTAATTTAGAGTGAGCCATTTCCTCTTCAGGTTATGGGTTATCTGCTTTAAGCTGCGCATTTGTGAATTATACCAGGGAGTCAAGCACTTCTGATTTGAAACTCTTTTTGTTTGAGGAGCCACAGTATCCAGAGTGAGGCACTGAGGATATAAAACTACTGACAAGATAATCGACCTCCGTGGGAGTAGGGTTTACGCAGCTGCTCTGTATTGTGTTGGCACATGGCATTGATAAGAGTGGAGGAATTACTGTTAAGACGGTCTCTTTTAGGATCTTCAGACAAAAACAAGGAACAGACAAATACACCATCATGAGGGGACAACACAACAAAGAGCAGAGGGGAAACCAAGACAATATATACACACTAGGTAATGAGACAATAGGAAAGAGCTGGGAGGAAAACACAGGAAGCAAAACTAAACACAAAGTACAAGGACCTAAGGTGCACCAAAATAAAACAGGAAGTACCAAACACAGACACTAAGACTAAGACACATGAACAAGGACAGAAGATAAACAATACGAAAGAATAAATGTGGGGCAAACTGAGACAAGGTAAACAATAAACACAATAAAATAAAACACCGGCTCAACCTGAAACACAAACAAATCCAAAACCAATAATAAATTAAGAATCTGAGCTACAAACCAAACTTTGAAACACAACAGAATAAATTTACCAACAACAGAATGCCAAAGAAGAAAAACACAAAACACTGGGCAAACAGCCCAGAACCATGACAATTACACCCTTAAACTTACTCGCAGCACTTTCAGAAAGACATCTACTGTAATGAAATTTATTCCCCACTGCTGTAAAATCCATTGTTGAGAATTTAATTGTTATCAAGAAATGATCAGAAAAAAGAGGGTTTCAGGGAATACTGACAAATGTTCAGTTTCTATGCCATATGTCAGAACAAGATCTAGAGTGTGATCAAAGTGGTGGGTGGGCTCATTTACATTTTCAGAGAGGAATAAATCAATATGTTGATCAATTATTAAATCATTTACTAACAGGGATTTAGAAGAGCGAGACCTAATGTTTAATAATTCACATTTAACTGTTTTACTCTTTAGTGCAGTTATGGATGCTATATTGTTTTTTCTTTGTGAATTTTTATGCTTGAATCATTTTTTGCTGATTTTTTGTTTTTTACTGGTCTGGGACCAGACACAGTCTCTATGGGGATGGAGTTTTGGGGGGATGCAGAGAGGCATGTAAGACTGCAACTCTGCTTCCTGGTCTCAACCCTGGATAGTCACGTTTTGATAAACAATACATAACAAAGCATAAACAATGTTTTTGCTACTATGCCCAACGTAATATGATTCTTTGCTTTGATCCCAGAAGAACATGTGACACCCTTAAACAAATAGCTTC
Source organism: Archocentrus centrarchus (assembly GCF_007364275.1). NCBI lineage: Eukaryota > Metazoa > Chordata > Actinopteri > Cichliformes > Cichlidae > Archocentrus > Archocentrus centrarchus. The sequence continues at coordinate 11,839,417 of NC_044354.1, forward strand.
TACAGTGAATCACTAGATCAGGACTAAACCTATTTTGTTCCACATTCCTTCAATAATCTGTTTAAGAGAAATGAGAGATCACTAAGTATTTGAGGCGCTGCCGTTACCTGAAGAGAGCTGAAGATTTGTTTGTCCATGACAGGACTGTTGAAATGAGATGTGGTAAAAATTTGTGACAATATTACAAGTTGAAACCAATCAATATCAATTATCAATCAATAACAATAAGTATTTAAGGTGAGTTTAGCTGATGCTGTCAGATCCAGATGTCGGTGAGACACAACAGTCTTTTATATGGAATACAAGAAAAAAATTCAGTCATGATAATGAACTGATTTGGTTCCCATAATTTGAATACAAGCATACACTCAAAGGCAGCACCTTCTATCCAAACTCCAACAATCTGTCACAATTATGCTTCTCTGTTTTTTCTGTGTTTTATGTCATGGCACTGATTCTTGTTTTCTTTCTTCATTTTACAAGTTCAGCCCTTTGGTTGCGCCAATCAGCTCTACCCACTGAAGACAAAGGAGACTGTTGTTTCTTGTTACTTGTTGGGATAGCTGTGTGACAGATGCCATGTGGGCCTCTGTGATGAGCACTGGGAATAGTAGTATCCTTATTTAAGTCGTCCAGATGACTGGCGGACTTCAGAGCTCACATGGGCAATGACATTGTGACCTGGAGGGGTGTAATTAGGAGGAACAGCCTGCTCAACCTGACCCCGAGTGGTGTTTTTTGTTGGACTTCTGTGCTAACTACAGTTTATCCATATACCATGTTTGAACATCAAGTTGTCCGTAAGTGCACATGGCACCAGGAAAACCTAGGCCACAGGTTGATTATTGATTTTATAATTGTACTGTCAGATCTGCGGCCATATGTTCTGGACACTTGGGTGAAGAGAGGAGCAGAGCTGTCAAATGACCACCACCAGGTGGTGGGCGAGGATGCTGCACAGACTTGGCTTACTCAAATGTGTAGCAAGGATGTTGCTGGGAGCATCTGGCAGAGGCCCCAGTCTGCAAGATCTGTAACTCCCACCTTCAGCAGAGCTTTTACAGCAGGACATTGAATCTGAATGGACCATGTTCTGCACTTCCATTGCTGAGGCAGCCATGTGGAGCTGTGACTGCAAAGGTGTTTAGTGCTTCTCATGGTGGTAATCCCTGAACAAGATGATGGACATTGTCAATTTGAAGAAGTCCTATTGGGCTTGGTTAGCCTGTGGGACTCCAAAAGGCAGCTCACAGGTACTGGCAGGCATGATGGAGTGTGACTCCGGTGGTAGTGGATGGGATGAGAATTAGCACCTCTAACTCTGAACCCAAGGCTCTCAGTCAGAAAGGGGTGGTGTGCACACTCCAGGTTAGGGACAAGTTGCTGCCCCAAGTGGCAGCAACTTGTCCCTAACCTGGGTTCGTGTTCACGAGTGAGGGGAGAGTGGAGCAGGAGATAGACAGACCATCACCTATGGTCACGAGCTCTGGGTAGTGATCCAAAATAATAAGACTGCAGATGCAATCTGTGGTAATGAACTTCCTCTGCAGTGTGACTGGGCTTAGACTCAGAGATAGGGTTTGGAGCTTGGACATTTGGGAGGGGTTCAGAGTAGAGTCGCTACTCCACCACATTGAAAGGAGCCAGGTGAGGTGGTTTGGACATCTAACTTGGATGCCTCCTGGGTAAGGTGTTCAGGGTTTTGTGCCATCAGGAGACCCAGGACACGCTGGAGAGATTGCATCTCTCACCTGGAGAAAAGCTGGAGGAGGTGGCCAGGGAGAGTGAGGTTCCACTCATCTCTACTTAGATGGACAACCCCCCACAATCTGGACCCAAAAGCTGAAAAAAAATTCATACTTCTCCGGTGAAAATGTAATTGTCATGGAATGAAATGATATCAGAAGTTTGTCAACTTTACGCTTACTTGTGATGGTTGTAAAATAGATTTGGTTAGTTTTTAAACAGAACTTAACTGTGTTTCTCAGCCTTTCATATGGCTATCTTCTATGAAGTTATCAGGCTAAGAAATTCTGGCAAAAATATCACCTCACCCCCATGTACTCGGATTGTCTGTAAGTCAAAATGCTTTAAAAGTATTAAAATACATTTTTTACATACATAAATTAATTAGACTAAAGCCATTTTACAAAAAAACAACAAAAAAAACAAATACAAAAAAAAAACCCTGCTGATTTTGTCAGGTACCAGTTAGGATCCTTTTTCAGATTTCACTGATTTTATGTGGGATGACCACTTGTAAGATTAAGTCTTTGAAAAGGATTGTTGTGCCACCATGATGTCTTTTCATCAGTCTCTCTTCACCTAAATAAATGTAGCATTAATATGCATTAATATGGTGTGATTTACCTGTGCTGACAAGACAGCCACAGACAATGCCAGTCTGTGAAGACTTCAGACTGAAGTGTAGAGTGGATCTGTTCAGTGTTCCTGAGGCCCAGGGGATGACAAAGGAAGATCATAACAGCACGGATGAACTTTCTCTGCATTTTAGATGTAATTGTATGTTTCTTCCAAAGTAATAATAGTTATTATGGTATTCTAGTAGGAGTCTAATGTCACCAATAACTCTGCACTTTTCTATCTGATCCATTATATTATGAATAAATGTTACAGTCTAAAAATATCTTCAAGTATTTGCTCTCTGACTACAAACATCACGATCGGCATTGTGTGCACACATGATTGAATCTGGACTAAAAAAAGTTCACTTTCATCCTGAGGGGAACATAATTTCCAGTAGGTAGTGTCTCAGTCTGTACCACTGTCATTTCATCAAAAAACTTTAAAAAAATAATCTGCAAATTCTGGCCCAGTGAGTTAGTTTGCAAATGTCCTTAGTGGCATTAGATCTGTAGAAATCAAAGTAACAAAATGCAAATTATTTTTCTGGTACATTTAATGATACTGTAATAATGCACAGATATTTCAAATAAGGACTTTCTTATATTAAAGAATTTATACAAAAAGGGGCCTAGTCTGGTTCACTGTATGAAATATCTGAGTGCTGAATTTGGTGTTGAATTACTCCAACCAAATGTTAAAAAAAAAAATCCAGACCATCTGGATGAATGCTTGGCAAGGGAAATGTTTTTCATGACCACATTGAGTGACTTCTGCCTTAGATTCAAGGCTGCAAATTCAATTGCACGTATCATGATATCTGGGAACAAACAAAGTGGCAGACATGATACAATTTCACCAAGGTCACATGACGAATGCGGTGCAGTGGGTGAGTGTGTTTGTGTGGAGTGACGGCCGAAACATTTCAAAACATGCATGGATTTCCTCACTGTGAGCCAGAAGGGACACACTGACACACATTTTCATAGATACACAGCACAAACTGGACTCTAAATTCCTAAATTTCACTGCCAAAGTAAAGTTCACGTCATTACTCTCAAACCACTGTGTCTCCTGTGGTAAATCTTAGGTTTACGTAACAGTAGCACTGCAGTCAGCTCATTTATAAAAACACTATTTGCAGACTGTTTCTTTAATAACTTGAAGTTGAGCTCCACTTGTGCGACTGCCACTTGGTAAATATTTACCTTCTCTTTTTTTACCTTAACAAACTAGAAACTTCACGTTTTCATAAAGAAAAGGCAGCCAAGTGGACTTTGTATTCTATGAAAAAATGCGCAATGTAGAAAACACAGAAAAAAAAAAAGAGACAGAGAGAAAGACTGACTATTGTGTCTATTGGAAATGTGCCAATAAGAAATGTGTGAATAGGTAATCCACTTCCACAGTGTTTGATGGATGGGGCACTTTTATTTCTCTGTTGACTCATTCGCCACAGGAATCTCCAATCAGGCTGAACTTATCAAGCGTGAAAAACCATGTGAATGAGAGGCTGACAGAGACAGAAGGAAACAAGAAGGTTCTTTCTCTGTTTCCTGCTTGGAAAGCTCATTATTCCTCAAGCTCCCCTCAACTGAAAGCACCCTCCTTTACCTAACTTCATTTTTTTTTCACTATATGAGTGACTAGCTAGTTTTTCTTCTACTATAGCACCGCCTCCATTCTCTCACTGGCTCTTTCATTCCCTCAGTTCCACCACTCCTCCCTCCTTTCCTTTCCTTTCTCCTCCCCTCTCCTTTTTCTCCCCTGTTTCTCTTCATTGCTGGTTGTTCACGTCAGCCAGCTGAAAGCCAAAGAGCTTCTCTGTCTGCATCCCACTGATCAAGCTTTAAGACAGAACTTTCCCCTGAAAAACTGAGACTTTACTCCAAAGGAAGTATTCACTTGAGTGTAAAGGTACAGAAACAGCTTCTACTTTTAGTATTTTATTGTTTGATGTGTCTGCAGATGCATTTAACCATCTGACCAGAGGCATTTGTGTATGTGTGTGTGTGTGCATGTGTGGGAAACTGCACACATGTGCTGTAGTTAGAGCGTGCATAAGAGGAAGTTTGCACATTGCAGCACATGGACTTGTCACTCATAAGAAAGCATGTTTTTACAGAAGGGTTAAAATGTTTTTTTTTGTGGGATGCTGCTGCGTAATTATTACTGTCATCTGTCAGAGGTTGTAATAAGATATTAATGATTTTTTTAATGTCACTTAAATGTATGTTGTATATATGCTGTAGTGGTTTTAACTCAAAGTATGGTAAAGTCACAGACCTCTATTATCTGACTGAAGTAAATGCATGATTGTCTAATCGTCATAGGTTTCTTTTTGGTGTAGCTTTTAAAATATTTTCATCCCCTCTCCACCAGGCAACTCATAATTCAAAGGAAAGGTGTGACAGTGAAGAGCAACGGAGCAAGTGACTCATTCACACCTTTAAGGTGACAGTCGGGTGGAGTTCAAGATTTCCCACAGTCAGAACCAAGCTAAAGAGTTCATTTGTAGCTATGACTCAAAGCAACAACGAGAACCCGCAGAAGGCTGGGGGTCTCCACCAAATCCGGGCGAGGATCCAGTCCCGATCACTGATAGCTAAGAAGAGAGTGGAGAACATCACAAAAGATGATGTGAAGGGATTTTTTATTAGAAATGCCTTTGTGATCCTCACCATTGCTGCAGTTGTTATTGGTAAGTGGAAAACGTTTTGAGGGGGAATGTATTTTAACTTCAGGCACTTTTTAGTTAAAGGATAAATAAGTTAATGTAAAACTACGAGATTACTGGAGTACTCTTTGCACCTTTCTTCTCTGTCACTACATACCCCTCCTCTCTTCAAACTTGTAAAGAAGAGTGCGGCACATTTTATGCATCACCCCAATAATTCATCAATCTGGTGTGACCAATAGCTTCATGTTGTACTGAAAAAGGAGAGAGAATAAAAACAAACTCTGCCAATGAAAGAATAGCAGGAACTAGCAACTGGCCTTTAACTGACCCTTTAACTGACCTTTGGCATCAAGCCAAAGGTCAGGTCTGTGCTCTAACCTCTGACTCTTACCCAGTAGGAAGTAAGCTAGGCCCGCCCGCTGCCTGGACATCTGCAGCCCTGCTAGAATTACACCATGCCTTGACAAACACATTTGATTGATTATTAAACTCTGGATATTCTTCAGTTCAGGCTGCAGGGTCAGCCACCTGGGCTTATTGGCGGATTACTGCTGGAGTGAACAAACAGATTTCACTGACACAGAAGACAAAAACACACACATTTTAACAAGAAAATCTAATTAAAAAAATGAATTAAAGCAGGAGTGGCAGGCATTGCAAAATCACTGGAGAATTCTGCAGCCTCTTAAAGGCACCACTTCAATTCAGCCCTGTCCAAAAACAAGCAGTTGTTAGTGTGTACTATATACATTCACTTTTAACACTATAGCTCTACCTCTTTTGGGAGGTATTGTTATAGCCTACTATTAATTTTAACACATAGTAATGATATATTTATTCATCTCTTGGTGTTTAATCTGGATGATGAATTAAGATGATGATGAATTAAGATTATTAAGATGATGTTGACATGGAAATTTAAAATGGTCAAATTGAATTTCTACTTTGCTTGTGCTTCTGATCCAAACTGCAGGTATAATCCTGGGATTTGCCCTGCGGCCATATAACATGTCTTACCGGGACATTAAATTCTTCTCTTTTCCTGGAGAACTGCTGATGAGAATGCTTCAGATGCTAGTGCTGCCCCTGCTGGTTTCCAGTCTCATTACAGGTATGGGTATCAAAACATTTTAGTGCCATCAGGACACCAAGAGCTACATTTGCATCTCAATGAAAAATACCGATTTACAATAATATATACTCACCGTCAGTAGTATGTTTTATTCTTGTTTCAGTCACTTAACCCTGTGAGTGCATAAACCTAACCCTAACTCTGTGCTATTAGATTTTTGAAAATTGTTCTCCAACATTTTGTCAATCAGGTGACAAAAAAAAAAAAAAGGTTAGGCTTAGGGTTACTTTAAGTCATGATAATGACTTAGACTAGTCATTTATAAACTAATGTCTCAAACCTATCAAATAGAAATGGTTTACTAACTGCATCAGTAATTGCATCATAAAGTTAAACACAGCTGACTATGCTGTACACACCCAAGGCCACTTGTTTTTAATATATTATTACAGTAGGTAAATTGTAGTCACTGACTATTTCTGGTTTAAACATACCTCTCAAAAATGTATGGGTGCTGCCTGTGACCGTGTTCGGTTCTAAATTTACATCAAATAGATAATAACACACAGCGCTTTACTCCTAATATCATAAATACACAGCACTACATTTTGTCTCAGCCACACATTTACAACAGTAATCCTGAGTGCCTGCTCAGCATGTCTCCACAGCTTTCTTCACACTCTGCAACATGGTATCTTGTGTACTGTGATACTGAGACCCTGCTATCCTGTACTGGCTGTGCAGCAAAACATCAGTTTTCACATATAAAAGAGGGGGCCTGACTTTGTTTATATAAGATTTTATGAATATAGATGTAGCTTGTGTTTTCTTTGCAAAAAGCTGATAAGTTATTTGCTGTTTTTTGACTTGCTGACTAAAATGTACCTCATGTGTGGCAGTGTGAGGCAGCTGTTTAGCTGTTGGTTCACCCAATGGCACTTGTTTCTTTAGGCCCCATGGTAGATGTGGTTAGGATGACCTCATGAGAGAGCGAGAGAGAAAGACTCAATCACATGCTTGATCAGTGTAGTAATGGTCTAATCTTGCAACAGCATGTCCACAGCAGGCACATACATTTAGTTTTATTTGCAGCAATTCTGAATTTGCTGAAAGGTTGCCTTTTGTTTCTGCAGCTCACATAAATTTGGCCAAGCGTTACTGAAAAACAAAGACAAATGACACAGAGTTCTCAAGTTTATAATCCAAGCCAGACATACACGGACAGTTACGGCTTCTACTTGTAACAAGTTAAAGAATAAATAGAGTTATGTAGATAGGAGGGCCTAATGTCCAATCGCTGAGCAGTGATTGGAGGGGATCGAAGGGGCCAGTCTCCTGAAGGGATGACATAGACAGCTGTCCGATAATAACCTTCTTTGTGCTTCAGCAGGGCGTAACATCAGCATCCTCTGACATCATGTCACATGACCACAGCAACAGCATGTGGAACTCAACAAAGGGAACTGTTCTGTAACAAAGTCATGAACTAATGCAAGTTATTAAAAACTATAATTTTTGCTTCAAAAACCACAGAAAGTGAAACACTGCATTTCTGCAAATACAATAGCGCACGATGCAATGGTACACTTCATCTGCATGAAGAGATAAACCTAATATTAGCACATGGAAAGCAAATTCCAATGCATTACATGCAGTATAACAATAATTTGTTGACATGTAATTTTTAAAAAATTCACTTCACTTCATTCATACTTTTTATTACAAATACTTTGTTATTGCATTACAAGGCTTTTTTAGAACTCAGTTAAAAGATTGCGTTGGAATCTCCATCTTTTGCATGACAACTAATGCCTGCATGCCACAGCCTTTATATATTTGCATTAAGCGCTATTTATAGAGGACTGATTGCTTTACGTGCTTTATCATGACTTTGAGAATAACATATTGTAGAGCATAGGAGCTGCACAGCCATGGCTTATTTTCTGCAAACATACAGCCCTGTCACGCACTTAATACTGGGTAGACGGATGGTCCTAGCTGAAAAGCACTTGCCTCTGAATTGATCTCATCTAAAAGTGAAGTCAAAAACTTCAACAGTATTTCGAACAACATTTTGTTTTATTTGAAGCAGTTCAGAAATTGCTGAAAGGCTGCCTTTTGTTTCTGCAGCTCACATGAATTTGGAAAACACATAGGAGCTCTAAAAAAATTAAAAAACAATGGACAGCAAGAGGACAGACAGGAAGGAGAATCAGAAATGAAGGATTATGAGAGAAGGGTGCATGTGTTTTACTGACAGAATAAGAAAGAGAGAATGCAGAGAATGCCTATGTTCTTCAAAATTACATTTCCTTCAGTTTCTCTCTCTCTGTAGCTCTCTTTCACATGTACTCCTTTGCTCGCTCCCTCATACAAACACACTTCAAACTAACCTCTCAATCCATATTGTCCTCAGGCATTTCAATGTGAGAGCCAACTCCACCACAGAATATTTATATAGCCAAGAATGGGCTGGATAGGAAAGGGAGACATAGGCAGTAAAAAAAAAAACAGAGGAAGATCAGAGCTTGAAGTGGGGCTTGAATGAAATCTATTTTTAAGTGTGTCAGGATGAAAGTGTAATTTCGCAAGTATCTGGTGAATGAAAACACTGAAATAAAGTCCAAGAATACCAACGCTGGTCTCATAAAAAGGTTTTGCAGCATTATTTTCCTCCTCTGCACATCATCAAAAACACACAAAAACGATGAGCACTGTCATGTGCACAGATAAGACTTTTAACTAGAAGAAATGAAGAGGCATTGAAATGTACAGGACCTCATCAGCCAAACTGCAAGTTTAATGACATAAATCTAAATATGAAATCTTCCTTTCTAGGAAGGTACAGCCAGTATTTCCTGTGCTAAAAGATCACACACCCCAGCTGATTTTCAGCATATTTGTTTTCTTTAAGGAAAGCTTCACACCGAGAAGCTGTAATAAAAAAAAAAAGAAAAGAAAAAGGATCACTGTTATTTAACCTCTTATAGTTATACCCACTAATATGCAGAAGTATTGACTGACCTTTGGCTCACAGGTGAAGTCTGCTGGAACTGTGGAGTTAGCGTTTAGGGCTGACCTCTTGGAATTGCCATGTCCTGTGTTTCAACTTTCTCCCCAAAGCAGGCCCACTTTTGTATTTGATGAACATTCCCCATATGAAAAAAGAACGTCATTGTCCTTGGCCTCCCTCAGTCTATTATTCTTTTGAAAAGATGGAATTGGTAAGGCTGTGTCCACTGTTGCCTGGACAACAGGCTGGAGATTATTGTGTATGTGTGGGGCTGACTAAGTCAACAAGTTTTCCCAGGGCTGTCAGAAAGGGAATGGGGCAAAGCAAGAGAAGGGGCTTGACTGGGAGGGAAAGGGTGGCAATGAAAAAGGACTGAAGCAATAAGACCAGTGTCCAAAAAAAAAAAAATGGGCAGAGGGAGGCGAGACGGGGGTTTGGAGCGAAGGAAGAGCAGAGGAGGTGTACTGGGGAGCATACTGAAATAAGAGGCGGTGATGGAGGGGTGGCAGAGAAAGGAGGTGAAGAATTTGGGAGAGGAGAATGAGAGAGGGGAACGGTAAGGAGGGAAGGAAGAGGATCAAAAAGAATTGGATAAAAGCCCAAGTCTGGACAAGTTAAGACAAGAGGAACAGAGAGGGCCAGAGCAGGGGTAGTAGGTACACCCACCCACACAAACAGAGACACAATTGTGCTCTTTGTCTGGATGCTAACTGACATAATCCATTTGCTGCCATCTTACCGTAAACCTTAACCACCACAACTAAATGCCAGAGAGCAACCTTTAACCTAACGCTGATCTATACCCAGTTCTAACCTGATACCATGACCAAGTCTTAGCCCTCAAAATAACTTACAAGTGTGTGTCAGCAAGTGAGGACAGACCAAAGTGCCTTCACTTCCAAGTGAATCTCAAACAGGTCCTCTCACACACACTATGGTTTACACAATATCAAAGTGTCACATGCAAAAGAAACACATACATCTCCCATCACACAAAGCTTTCTTTTACTTCCACAGCTCTGAATAAAGATAATGGCCATAATAGGACCTGACACTTTGAAAATACGGCACCACTATCACGCCTATTGAGGCAGCTTGTCAGTTTCTAAATCCAGCTCTCTGAATGGCTGTATTTCTTTTTGCCACCATTATCCCTACAAAGTCTGTTTAATGCTATTAGAACTGTGGAGGACAGTTTAGCCTCCAGGCGCTGTGACTCTCTCACAAATTCTTTCTAGCAGCTGTTAGACTTCAGTTTTTCTACAAAATCGATTCTTTTCTGAGAACCTTTTTTTTTTACTAGTTTCTTTTGCAAGCTCAAAATTGTTTTGTTTTTATTAGAGCTTCAGTGTCAGTGTAATGATATACTGGTGTTGATATAAGCTTCATGGAATCTATAAGCTATAAAAATGAAGAACTAATACTGCATTTAAATAATACTGTATCTATCTGGTTGTTATGTCAGCATAGTAGGTGGCAGTATTACACCTTTACACTGGTTGCTACCTTCTATAAAATGAAGATGGGGGAAAAAAGAAGATGAAAACCAAACACGCTCACTCACAACAATAAAACATACCTTTCGATACGTTGTAGGTTTTGTGTAACTTCACAGTATTCAGCTTTCCGTGCAGGAATGCAAAATTTACTAGACTTAACTTACTGTACAGCAGGAAGCAAAGTCTTTTTTGGTAACTGGATCTTCAGTTGTTTGTTGTGAATCCTGCCTCAACACATTCTTTCAGCAAAAAGTTGTCACATTGTGTTCTCAACTGCTTTCTATGCCTTGGCACTGGTTTGATTTGCCTCATACTTCTTTTTCCCCTCTGTGACACAAACATTTAGCTGCGGTTAAACTGTTTATCTGCAACCCACATCTCAGCACACTGTGTACACACCAAACTAATGGCAGTCAGGACATGTAGAACTTGTCAGTGATAAAGACCGTTCACCAAATGATGCCAACTCTAGTTTATCCCCAACTTATGATTTGTAGTATACTACATGCATTTAAAGTATGTGCAGTCTTGTGTAATATATTTTCTCCTGGGCAGTGTGCATTAGGTGTTGTTTTTTCACCAGCAAAGGTCAGTCAGATTGTGTTTCTTGCTGCTTTTTGTTGGCACAGATAGTCATTCAGATGATCCTGATAGAGACATTTGATCTATAATTACAGCCCCTTTTCCCAAGCTAACCGTATGCTCACAGGGATGGAGTTTTGTGATACATCAATGAAAGCTTCAACTTCTTTGGGCATCATTACTGCATTACCCTTTTTATAGAAGCAACCACAAAAACAGGAACATGCTCTATTATTATAGACTTCACTGTGATATTGATTCATTCTATTTATAATATCGTCTCATTCTTTCTATGCTACTATATATAGACAACAATTATTTTTTGTTATTATTTGTCTCACTGAAAAGCTGGTGTGTATTTAGTAAGAAACCTGTGACTGAAATGAAGTGAGCAGTGAAAGAAATAATGAAATATTACATTCATGAACTCTGCAGTGACTAATTTACATGAAGGAGAGATTACAGCATGAGTCTGTCTGTGTTCCTGGAATTATTAGTAGCCTGAGATTGCATTTATTGGTGGATTTATTGGTAAAACTACAGTCATATGTTTATGATTTATCCCTTCACAGGTATTGCTGCTCTGGACAGCCGTGCTTCTGGTAAAATGGGTATGAGAGCAGTGGTCTATTACACCGTTACAACCGTCATTGCTGTTTTCATCGGTATTGTCATGGTGCTCATTATTCACCCTGGGAAAGGATCAAAGGATGAGTTCTCCAAGCAGCAGCAGATAGAGCAGGTCAGCGCTGCTGATGCCTTTCTGGATCTTATCAGGTATACTTTTATGCATTCTGACCAAACAAACATTCTCACAAGATCACTCCAGTACAACGATTGAATCAGCAAAAATGAAAATTCATAGTCCCTTACTAACTGCCCTTTTGATATAGGTCACTGAGATGGAGGTGTTCAGCCTGGGAGAAGGATTTTTAAGTTGTGTTACCTTTGAATGCTGCAAAATGCACAATCACACAATGGCCTTAATATGCATTTTTGATATATTTTTTTAACTGATGTGCATTTGCAGTTTGCAATTTCTTAAATCTAATTTATATACTGATTTTGTTGTGTTTTGCAGGAACATGTTTCCACCTAACCTTGTGGAGGCTTGCACCAAACAGGTAACTCTCCCTCCACATCTTCCCTTTTTTCCTCGACACTGTCTTAAAATGTTCTTTTATTGTCTCACGCAGATGCCTCACATCTGTACCAGGGGGCCGTGTTAGCATTGTTTAAAACTTCCCAGTTAGAAATTCTCTTCACATTGCCGCTGTCATTCTGACCTTTGTCGTTGAAATTAACAGAGGAGTAAAATTCAATAATTAACTCCTACTTCGGCATCCTCATAAAAACACATCAGACATATGTTGTTTATCTCAGTCTCTGCCAAGGTGGAGATTGTAAGAAGTTTTTTACACAGTGATTTTTTTTTTTTATTCTCATGGAACCCTAATGATTAAATCATTCTTTAGTGCCAGCACATCACCCAGCCAAGCTCTTGTCTTGCCTTGTTCTGTCCTGTCTTGTAATGTCATTTTACTTCCATATTTGAAGACAATTTAGGGACACAGACTTACATTTAGGGATTGTGAAAATTTTGTGTGCCATCTGCGAAGGTTTTTTTTTTTTTTTTTTTTTGAGTAGTTCCCTGTATTTGGTTAGGTCTTGCTGTTTTAGCAAGATCTACAAAGGTCAATCTACTGATCTGACCATAGAACCTCTGCTCTGGCATCTTCTATTTGGGAGGTCTGAAGGATCAGACAGATGTCCCGTCTGTGTTCCTTTATCTGAAAGGAAAAGTAAACCTAGAAGGGCATGTGAAAGACTAGTGGTGGAGGTAAACTTCAGAACTGGGTGACTTACATTTGCTAATATTTTGTCTACATTTTATGAAGCCTGTCTACAGCAAATTTATCTATATTTTATACTTTACATCTGCATCATCTGACATGTTATTCCAGTGAAATCCTGGACTTCCATATCACGCTGATGCCATACAGAGGTGGAAACCTTAACCAACTGTATTCTGAAAGTGCTCATTTTTAAATTACATATTACACATCCCTTTCACAGTAATTTATAATAATTTAATCATTCTCTTTAATAACTTAATCACTTTTAATTACTTTTTCCAGATATTTAGAAGCTACTTCCAGTCACTATTTGAGAGCTTTCTTCTTCCTTTTGTATGCTCCAGTTCAAGACACAATACGCCAAGAGAATAGTCCATGTGACGATGACAGTAAACGACACATTATTTGCACCAAATGGTAGCCAGGAAATAACTCGGGAGGAGATGATCCCTGTGCCAGGATCAGTAAATGGAATCAATGCACTTGGGCTGGTGGTGTTCTCTATATGCTTTGGTCTCATTATCGGGAACATGAGAGAACAGGGACAACCTCTAAAGGATTTCTTTGACTGCCTCAATGAGGCCATCATGAGGCTGGTTGCCATAATAATGTGGTAAGTAGCAGGAAGGATATTTATAAGATGGGTGAATGAAATGTTTCACTTACAAATTATAACACCCATCTATCCTCAGGTATGCCCCTATTGGTATTTTGTTCCTGATTGCTGGTAAGATTGTGGAAATGGATGACATTTCAGCCATGGGTGGCCAGCTGGGCATGTATACAATTACAGTCATTTGTGGCCTGCTCGTCCATGCCATTTTTGTCCTGCCCACCCTCTACTTCGTCATCACCAGGAAGAACCCCTTTGTGTTCATTGGTGGGCTGTTGCAGGCACTCATCACTGCTCTAGGAACATCCTCCAGGTATGTGATTGAGTCAAGTTTAAAAAACAAGAAATCACAGAAATACAAGAAGTTTTAAAATGATCTGCTCCTAAGTGCTCTGCACTCTTTAACTAAAGATTGACTAAATATATAAAAATGCACGATACCAGTGGCCATGCTGGTCCCAGACCAGTTGAAAATAAAGCTCAGTAACTTTTATTATCATATCAATCAGCATTAATTAAAAAAAATGCAACTATGACAGAATTAATAGTAGCAGATGAGAAGTGTTGATAAGCACTTAATGCTCACCTCAGTCTCTCTCTCTCTGTCCTCTCTCAGCTCTGCCACATTGCCAATCACTTTCAAATGCCTGGAGGAGAACAACAAGGTGGACAAACGTGTAACCCGCTTTGTGCTCCCTGTCGGTGCCACCATAAACATGGACGGCACTGCTCTGTATGAAGCCTTGGCAGCCATCTTTATCGCTCAGGTCAATGATTATCAACTTAACTTTGGACAGATTCTCACCATCAGGTATGTGCTGTGTGCTGCACTACCATCCCAGATTGTGCCCCTTAGACATTTATGTAACAAGCAATAATTTTCCTATGGCTAGTATTTCTATTACATTTTCATTTATGCATGGTATTTCTTAGCGGCTAGCCTGGCTATTTGCACAGGGATGGGTGCAAAGTAGTACTGCAGCTAAGCATATAAATTTAAGTGACCCTCCTCAGTGCTATTACCAAGGAATGACTAAGAGGTCATTATGGGGACAGAAACAAAATTTTCAGGTAATTCTCTGCATCTGCGTTTATTTATTTCAGTATCACAGCTACGGCAGCCAGTATTGGAGCAGCTGGAATCCCTCAAGCAGGACTGGTTACCATGATTATAGTGCTAACATCTGTAGGCCTTCCCACAGATGACATCTCACTGATCATTGCCGTTGACTGGTTCCTGTAAGTATTGGTTATATATTGCTAAAAGAAAAGAAAAACTCAGTTGTTTTGTGCAATCCATACAAAAGAAGCCTAAGCCAGGCTTTTTCACAAAGTAGTTGTGAAGCTGCATCACTCACTGTACAAACTGGAAATAGTCTAGTTTTAGGGAGGAACAAGGAGGATTTAATCTTAAGGAAATAAAATGTAGTGCTGCACTGTAGTATGAATTCAATCAATTTTGACCCAGCAGAAATTTCTGTTATGCCTCACACTCTTGATTGGAGGAGGATAACAGCCCAGCTTCCAGAAATGCTCCCTTCACATTCCATGTTCCTTGATCCATCTGGTTTTGATTCAATCCACAACCATCTCATGTGGAAACCCCCCCCACACACACACACAAAAAATTTTTTTTAAATCTACTGGCTGCATTTGTGTGGTGTGCAAACAGCCTAAAAAATTTGGCTTTCAGTTTTATAGTAATATTTTTTATAAACACATCATGTGGCTTGAATTTGAGACATATTCAGTTTATTTTTATTAAGCTTTGCATATTTTGTCATGTCTTGCTTTGGTTTGTACTCTCTTGTTTCATCCTCCTGTCCTCACCTGTTTTTCCTCAGGGACCGGTTGCGCACCACCACTAATGTACTTGGAGACTCCATTGGTGCAGGCATAGTGGAACACCTGTCTCGCCATGAGTTGCAGACCAAAGACGCTGAGGTGGGCAACGCTGTAGTGGAGGAGGCAGACAAGAAGCCATACCAGCTCATTGGTCAGGAGAATGAGTATGAGAACGAGCACCCTGTCAACAGCGAGACCAAGATGTAGGGGCAGGATTGAATTTACTGAGCTGCTTTGAACCACATTTTCAACTCTCAAAGTCTTTTTGAATTTTAAAGTTTTCATCTCATGAGATTGTATGATTAAAATGATTTACAGCTAGAATATATTTCAGCCAAGTGAGTTTCACTAATGTGTGAGGCTTCCCTCACACTCCACAGACTTGAAGTGATTAGTAGCTTTGTGCTATTTCTAACAGTACTTTATGCAATGCCATAGGGTGGCAGCTGTTTGCTATTAAGAATGAAAAACAGAGCCCAGTGGTCCGTGGTGTGCATGTTATCCAACTTGCCCCAGAACTGTGATGACTAACCTTACCCACTAGAGGCCAGTATTGCTGTAAATCTTAAAGCCACAGTGAAGCAGCCCCGTACTTGCACACATATTTTCTGGCTTTAATTTTTTTTTTTTTTTTTTTTAGTGGTTTCATTTATGAGAAATGTATGTGAAATGGTAGTAAAAATCTATCTAGAGACTGACATCATATGCACATGGACTGAGTGGCCAACTTCTTTCAAATTATTTGGAGGAAAAAGGGCTATTACAAACTTCTGTGCAGTCATTTATGGCTTTATTTTTTTTAATTATCATTGTACAGATTTCAGCCAAATGAATGATATGATCTACTATAAGTCACACATGGATCCTCCCTTATTTGTCCAAAGCAGTATGTGCTGCCAAGCAAACAAAACTCTAAGAATGCATTTTTTTTTTTTACAAACCAACTCCTTAAACCAGTCACTACAATCACAAATAGTGACATACCAAAACTACTCAGCTATGCTTTTCCCCTTTAAATCTGCTTTGCTGCAGATTAGAACTTTAGTTCATTAGATTTTTACCAAAAAAAGACCATTTTCCAAATTTCTCAACAGTTTAACAGCAACCAACACAACACAGTGCTGTTTCAATAGAAAGATATTAATAATAAAAAATAATTAGCAGAAGCAAATCTGCTTGGTGTGAAATATTTGTTACAAGAAATTAGTTAAATAGTAGGTTTGATGTAAAATTGTCATATTTCACTAGAAAATATTACAATTATCTTTTCTGAATTCAGCTTGCTTTAGAAAGTTAAATTTATACTTATTTCCTTTGATTTAATAGAGATCTAACAGCTTTTATTTCAGTCTTTTAGTTTAGCTTTACATTTGAACTAATTCAATATATATGACAAAAACAATACATAGTAGTTTCTTTGTATAAAAGATTCATCCGAATATAATGTAATTGTATAGGCAAATGTAGATGTAAATGTGTAAATTAATTGTAGGTTGAAATGGCAAAAGGTTACTTGAGGATTGTAAATGTGAAGATGCTGTAACCATGCTCTTACCACACTAACAATCCCTCTAGGTCCCCTTACAATGCAAAAGGTGCCTGATCAAAGGACCAAATGTTTTCCTTTACACACCTGAGGAAAATGAATAGATCATTTGTTTACAGTTGCTGGTGTCTCTCTCAATATGATTGTTTCTCTTTATTCACAGGTACACACACACACACACACACAAACACATACACACACATGCACGCAGAAGACTTAATGATAGTTGTAGTTTTATCTTGTATGGATTTTTTTTTTTGAATAAAAAATAAAATCATTGGTTGTGTGTTTATTGTTTTTGTTTTTTTATCGTGATCATTAAAAATACCAAATAATCGGTGAATTTTTAGATTCTAAGATTTTATGTATGAGGACATAATTTTAAAAAATCATGACAAAACATGACATATTACAATGTCATTATTTAATTAATAAATAAAGCCAAAATGCAGAAGAAACTTTTGAAAACTTAAGTACACCCTTACAGCTTCTATAAGAATTAAGAGGGAAAGTAGCAACCAGGGAGCTGCTAATCAATTGAACTTGGTTAATTGGTCATCAGCAAATGTGATCACCTCTATAACAGCAGAAGTTTTGTCAGTTTGCTGGTATGGAGCATTGATGTGTGTGTTAACACAATGCCAAGGAAGGAAGAGATCGGCAATGATCGTAGAGGAGCAATTATTGCTGCTGCCCATCAAGGTGAGAAGGGTTATAAGACCATTTCCACAAAATCTGAACTCCATCCTTCTACAGTGAGAGAGATTATTCAGAAGAAAAAAACAAGACACGTGTGGACGTCCCAGCAAATTGATCCCAAGGTCAGACCGTGCAATGCTCAGAGAAACTGCAAAATACCCAGAGCTACATTTCAGACTCTTCAGGCCTCAGTTAGCATGTTAAATTTTAAAGTTCACAACAGTGCAATTAGAAAAACAACTGAACAAGTATGGTTTGTTTGGTAGGTTTGAGAGGAGAAAACCCCTTCTCTAAAAAGAACAGGTTTGCAAACATGCATCTGAACAAACCATAAGACTTCTGAAACAATGTCCTTTTGATGGATGAGACCAAAGTGGAGATGTTTGGCCATAATGCACAGCACCCAGTATGATGAAAACAAATCACAGCAGGCCAGCACAAACACCTCATACCAACTGTCAAGCATGGTGGTGGAGGGGTGATGATTTCAGCTTGTTTTGCAGCCACAGAGCTAACCATGAACCCCTCTGTATATTGAAGTATTTTAGAGTCAAATGTGAGACCATCTCTCTGACAGCAACAGAACAACGATCCCAAGCACAGCAGCAAATCTACAACAGAATGGCTGAAAAGATACTGCAGTGGTCCAGTCAAAGTCCAGTCCTGTATACCCACAAACTTCAATAGAATGAATTAACTGAAGCAATGTTGTAAATGAGAGCAGGCCAAAATTCATACAGAAAATGAATACTTCAAGTTATTGTTGCTGCAGGTGGTTCTACAAGTTGTAGAATGTATTCACACTGCTTCTCCACTTTGGATTAGTTTTTGTTAAATAAACAGTGACAAGGTGCAATAGTTCATTTGTTGTTGTTTACCCGAGGTTGTATTTACCTCATTTTAGATCTTAGTAAAGACCAGATGTTTTTAAAGTTACATCTTAATACATTAAAATAAATTGGAAAGAGGGTGTGCTTTTTTTTCACATGACTGCACCTAAGAGCTGCCCAGAGAGATTCGGTGTGTAATTCCTGAACAGTTTAGCAATTGGAAGTGGAGGCAGTTTCTTGCTTGGAGTGACATTAATATGTGAAAGAAGTTCTCAATCAACCCTGACTGTAATTTGCTTGAATTGGTGCTTCAAACTGGCAATCCTAATCTACAGTCCAGAATCCTTCAGTCTATCATTTTTCTAATAAACACAACACAGTTTCCAAAGTGTCTGTCATAGCTAACAAATGCACTTCAGCTATCAAATACTTCATTTTGCAATCTGAAAAAAAAAGGTCCCAAAATGGCAAATGCAATTATCTTGGTCAACATTTTGCTGAGTAGATTAAACAGATATTTTATCAACTAACATGCCTCCCATCCTGATGTACTTTGAAACTCAAAACAAAGAAACAAATGACAAAAAAAAAAACGACAAAAAAACATGTATGAATGGGGAGCAAGGCAAGGCACCTCTTTTAAAAATGTGTCAAGTACAATTCGAGTATTTTTTCCCCCACTAAATTTCATAGCCTTTAAAATAATAATTATTATTGTATTTTAGAATTTAAAGTGAGCTCCAACTTAATCTGCCATGGCAATTAATTGCTGCTTATTATGTTAATGTATTAATAATTACACTTTTCAACACAGATCACAAAAAATATTGTTATGAACAGGTGCACTATACATATATATATATATATATATATATATATATATACATATACATATACATATACATATATATATATACATACATATATATATATATATATATATATATATATATATATATCTATATATATATATATATATATTATATATATATATATATATATATATATATATATATATATATATATATATATCTATATATATAAAATGTGTTATATGGCGTTTTAACACACAGGCTATCGTAAGCCACACGTGGTGTACAAAAAAAGGGAAATATACTGATATATATTTGTGGTAATTCCATCGCCTGTTTATTCTCCAAAAATGAATTAATAATTCGTTTATAATCCAGAATTTACAATTACTGTAAACAGGCCAGGGGAGATAATCTTGTCTTACAGCGCTCCCTAGGGGCTAAAATATGAAATGTCGCATGGCATTTTGTTTGGCGCCGATGGAGGGAGTCACTCCTGAGATCTTTGGTCAGTCAGACGGCAGAACTTCCGGTCGGCATTTTGTTCTACGAGAGGAGAGCCTCTTGATGATCGCAACAATCGTCATATTTCTCATTTACTGTCGAAATTGGCTGCATTCATTGGTTATGTCGGCGCAGACCGACTGAAACTCCGAAGAACGAATGTTTCCCCATGATTGTACGCTGAAATATTCACCCTTGAGTGACGGAAGAAGAACGAATCAGCCCGACCCGGATTATTGTTGATAGCTAGCAGGCTAGCTCATCAGCTAGCTGGCAAGCCTGTAGAGTTCCTTCTGGAGGAGCTGCGAGAGAGAAGAAAGGGGGAGCTAGAGATACGGACACGGACTCAAACCAAGCTAAAACATTCCCCTCCCTTTGAACGCAACATCCGAAGGTAAATATAATCACACATCTGTATTTTAAATCTAAGTTTTAAAATTCCGATTATTATCAATAACATTGATAAATGTTCCGCCGCGGGACCACCTACGGCGTCGTTAATCGTTGACCGGGAGGTAACGGAAGCTAGCGAACTAGCCAGCCAGGCTAGCTTAGGTGTGTTTTTGCTGTACCGAGGCTCACGGCCTCGACTGGATGTCATTTGTCGAGCCCGAGGATTGGGCCGTTGCCACGGAATTAAGAGTCTGTGCCATATTCTTTGCGTCTGTTTACAAACATATCGCCTTTTCCCCCCTCCGAACAAAATGGAAATTTGCTAAAAAAAAAAAAAAATTCATAAACCCTGAGTAGCGCTTCCCTGTATTATTTGCATTGCCTTCCGTTTATTTGAACGAGGAGCAGTGTTAGGAGCTAACTGACAACATTTATAGCTAGTTAGCATAACTGGCTAGCTATTAAAACACGACTATTGTTGTTAGCGAATGTTGGGCAGCTAGCGTTACTCATCTTAGCTGCTATACTCAGTGGTAACACTAGCTTCAGGCTTAGCTTGAACGATCCAGATAGTCAACTTCTTGGCACTGGAAGGGTTGAAGGGTTTTGTTCGCGAGTAGCGAGCTGCCCCTTGCAGTTAGGCTAAGATAAACATTGAAATTGATACTAATATTTACTGCACAGCAGCTAACTTTTAAGCTGCTTTTATTAATGCTTTTTGACACCTTAGGCTGTGTTTTGGATTATTGGAGCCTTTGGCAGGGCTGGTGTTGGTTTTGGTGGCGTACCTGCTCTGAAATGTTTTGACCACGGTTCGAGCAAAAAACGGTACGCTGCCCCAGCAATTCCTTACTTTAGTGTTTGAGTTTGGAAGGCATGTTGTCAGATTTTTACTTGACTCCAGCGAGTGCAGTTTCGTTGCTTTCTCCAATTAGCCAGTGTGCAGAATATGTACGGTGGCTGCTGGTTTCTGGAGGATGCAGCCCCCACTACTACCGCCACCATCACAGTGCATCTGTTCCTTTGTGCTGCCTCCTGCCTGTCAGTCTCACAGCTGTCAGCCAAGCCCCTGCATGCAGAGGGAAACCACACTACCACTGAGCATGCTAACGTTACCGCGTGCTAATGCAATGTTTACAGTATCCGTCTGTGGGTGTCCTGCAACAGTTTTGCCGCGCGCAATAAGTTTGGCCTATAAATGATCGCTCCGTTTCAGTTCTTGCACGGTTGCAATATGTTGTTTACATATTCGCATGGCTTCAGTCATGTGCAAAAGTTGATCAAAACTTGTTGCATTTTCTTAGAAGTCAGTGTCACACACTTTTCGTTACAGTTTGCACATAATGTAGCAATAAGACGATGTTAATAGCAAAATAATGATGCATTGCTGGCCTTATTTTACTGCTTTGCATTAGCTTCAGTGGCTGGCTGTAGGCAGAACTTATTTTGAAGTAATTACAATGAAGAATAAGTTGCAGTTTTATGTCACTGAGTCTGATGCATAGCTATCTTCTCTTTCAGCAGATTGAAGGAATAGGACTTTTTATCTGAAATGTCATTGAGTCCACAAGAGACTGCACAGAGTTCGTCAAAAAGGTATCAATTCACAAAAGTTAAAACCACTTGTCTTCTTTATTGGCTGTGTCATTATTTACTGTCTTTATTGTAAATATAGTGCATGTAATCATGTCGTGAGCCCATAAAGCATGGGTTGTGATTAGATGTGCTTTAAAGATTACAGCTGCTTTTTCTTTGCTTTTGTGTGAACCCCCTTACAAGATTTGTCAGAGGTTAAAGATCTCTAACAGCCAAAGGCATTTAAATCCAAAAAAGAGCCGCAGTTTTTCAAGGTCTTGCACGGTAAGCTGCGACCTAAGAACCATATGGTTTAAAATTAGTCAAGTTTAGGTATTAGTTAATATGGTTAAATGGTGGTAACACAAGATTAATCCCTATTTAGGTTCACACTGTTTTCTGTATTCAAAATTGTTGTGGCCTATTTACTGGAGTACATTATGATGGGGCTTTTTAGTATTTAAAAACACGTGCTGGGGGGCAGTCATCCCATATCAGTGTTAGTCCTTCTCTTTCATTTAGCTGAGTAAGGCAAGCTTTTGAAATAATAGAACTTTAGCATTATGCTATTGTTCTTCATTATTTGCCATGCAGATATGGTTTGTGTTTACATTGTATATCTGCGGTTAGGAGAGATTTAAGTAAAATGACATGTCATTTAAATAAGTGGTTCTCAAAGTGGAGTCGAGGAACCATAGCCAAGTGGTTCAAGATAATATGCTATATATAATAATATTGTATCATTAACAAGCATGGACTGCATATTTACAGTTGGGGACCATTTACATTCTGTGTCCACTACTATCTCCCATGTTATATTTCCATTTATATATTAACCCTTCCTCCTATTGCGTAATTATTAACCATAGAGCTGTCAAAATTGCCCCCCCTCCAAAAAAAAAAAAAAAAAAAATCACATTTGCTTAACTCAGTCCCCCACCCACCACTGGGGAGGTATTGGAGAGTTTTTTAATTCTGAAGTTTTCCTTTTTTGTTGTTGTTGTTTCTGTTTCTATGGGTTTTTTTTAAACAAATGCTACAACCACTAAGCTTTGTAATTACCAGTAACCATTATTTACACCTATGTTAACAGCTTGAAAAAGTTAATATAACTAGAAAAATGTTGAAGTTACAGAACCAGGCAAATGTTACAACTTAACACTATTTGTGTCAGTTGCATATGTTATCCAGTTACAGCAGGCTAAATCATTTTCTGTTCCCTCTCTTTCACCTTGCACCAACAACAATGTGTAAGAAGTCTGAAGCAGCAAGAGCTGCACCTAGGCCTTTGTCATACAGCTGTTTGACACACACAGTATGTGGTGTTGCAGGTGGATAATGCCCCAGTAACCTCCAGCAGTTCTGGGTCTAACAACTTTTCTAGTGGAAATCCAGCTTCATTTTCTGTCACACTTGGGAGACGAGAGGTGCTGGCAGCACACAAGAACAGTTGACTTAATTTTTCACAATCAGATGTGTAATATTTAAAGTATACAACTATATAACCAGATTTAGAAGATTTGTTCACAGTCCTTTTTAGCCAGCTAGCAAGTTGTTGAGCATGTAAAAATACGTTTGTCAGTCCACCTGTTTTTTGCTCAAAAATTGCAATGCCCTAGTCAGCTCAGCTCAGTTAGTGGTAGTATTATGAGGGGGGTCCATAGAAAAATGTTTTTTTTTCTATGTTAAGTTGTTCCCAACCCCAAAAGGTCTGAGAGCCCCTTATTTAAATTGCTTACATTAACCATTATTTAGCTTACAGACTAGTGAACAATAATCAAAACCATACATTGCACTGTTGCTTGCATATAGTATATTTTTTTGTATGATGGAAGTGTGGCGTTATCATTTAGCAGTCAGTTGATCTGTAACCTTGCAACCTGAGGGCTAACAACAAAGCAAGTTCAACAACACTCAGAAGCTTTTTCTGCATTAACTGACACACTCACACATAAAAAGTTATGGATATCTCAACAGTGTCTGGCAATGTTCTAAAAATGGTTTGGTAAATCAGACTTTCTTAATCTGACTCTGCACATGTTTCCATGAGCAGAGGATATTGATGTGCCATACCACTTTTATTCTACACAAAATGGACTGATTGTTGCAATTTTGATTTTCCTTCATATTGCACTAACTACAATTTGGCAGTGTTGATTTTCCAGTCACTACCATCTGCAAATAAGATGAGAGAAGAATATCCAACTGAATATGCTTATTTTAGCACTCAGTGCATGCCCAAAGCTCCCTTTTTTCAGAAGTAACACTTGCATATTAAAGCTCTTAAACTTAAAAATTAAGTTTATATTTAACATGATTCTCAGGAAGTGCATTTAGGTCTGAAACTGTTCTATATTAAGGTAGTGGAAAGAACTTTAGTTTTTGACCATATTAAAGTGTAATTAATTTTATGGTTTGAACTGTCTCTGTAATAAATAACAGTGGATTGAAAATCAGCACTAAAAACATGTTTATGCGTTTTCTGCATCACTGGCTGAATGCTTGCCGGTTTGTGATTCATACAGTTTGTTCTACTGTAACTGCTTGGCTTTGTACAGTGGCATTACAATGAGTGGCTCAGCGGTTTTGTATATATAACATACTGCCAGTGAAAGGGTGGCACTTGTTTCAACCAGTTTTAATCAGAAACTTTGATTTTGTGTACAATTAGCCAGATTTAAAGAAAACCACCTTTATGACATTGGAAACTGGCTACATGCTCAACATAACCCGCTAACCTATTAATTAAGCCTTGTGGTACGTTCCTCAGGATTCAGTTCTCTGTGCTTTTGTATCTGTAGAACATTTCCTGAGTAACACATTTAACCTGTGCTTGTACTAGGTGTACTAGTTTTATTTTGATAGGCATTTATTACAGCACACACCATTACCACATGAAATGCAATGTCATTATAAAGGCAGACAGAGAATATACATCAAATATTTTATTTATTGTGAGTCTGTGTTTTTTTGGTATGTTTAAATAATATAAATAATTATATTGTTTTTAATTTTATTCATTACTTTTGGTACATTTTTATGACCCTTAACTCATTTTGTAATTCTGTACTGCTGTTTTTTGTCTTTCTCTTACTAATCTCCCTCTCTCCTAGGTGCCAGGAGATGTGAGGACGGGTGTCGTCCATCGACCCCCTGATCTACCTGTGTATCAACACACTCCCCCACCCTCACCTTCAGCATGAATGGGGATATGCCTCATGTTCCCATCACCACTCTTGCTGGGATCGCTAGCCTCACAGACTGTGAGTGTCACATAGTTATGTTACAAACACAAGTTTTCACAGTTTTGTTGGATCTTGTCTTCCAGTGTTAAATGGCAAACTGAAATATTCTGTCTGAACAGATGCAAATTTGCAATTGTGATTACATTTGCTTACCTTCTTCTCTCAACTTTCCTGAGACCATGTGTCCGATATTGCTCACACTTAATCAATCTGTCTGCCTTGTCGCCTCGTACTGATCTTTTTTTTCCCCACTCCTAAAATGTGTCCGTTCTGAAAACTCTTCTTGTCTCAGTGTTGAACCAGCTGCCCCTCCCTTCTCCTCTACCTGCCACCACCACTAAGAGCCTCCTATACAATGGGAGGATTGCGGAGGAAGTTGCATGCCTACTGGGCTGCCGGGATGAGAATCTGGCATCCCAGCTAGCCCATGGCCTGAACCAGGTCTCCACAGAACACATGTGAGTATAAAAGTATATAACACTGTCTGCAAGGCAGCGTGGTATCTCGATGAACAAGGATGCAAACTCAAAAATGGGAGACAACATGTTTGCATGGATATATTTGGATATTAAAGCTCAGTCTTCAGAATAACTTGGCTTTAAAACTGATTAGTAAAAATGGAGTAAAAACAGAAGAGATGGCACGACATTACTTAATTCTTTTACTAATTAAACCATAAAAGATTAATTTTTAATGAAATGGAAAGATGAAAGACTCAGCATTGATGCTGCAATGAATGTTAATGCTTCCACTGCAGGAAACTTTGCTAGATGCTAATACTACATATAAGTACTGTGTACTTAATATTAACATTATTATTTATAGTTGCATCTATATAGGTTCTTTCCAGATATTCCAGTTCCCTCCCACAGTCCAAAGACATTCATGTTAGGTCAATTGGTGAATCTAAATTGGCCATAGGTGTGAACGCTAGTGTGAATGGGTGTCCGTTGTTGGTTTGTTTTTGGCTGTTGACAATGACAGGAGGATGAAAATTCTGCTTTGTTATTAAAGTGGTTGTTGGTGGTGTATTGGACTGCATTTTATTGAGAAGTGTTTCCACTAATGTGAGTGGTCAATATGTTAGAAACAGTGAAAAAAGTTCATGTTGTACTGGGTGTTACTGCATCTCTTCACCCTGAATTGAATGCTTTATAGATCTTTAAAAACTGTTATTATTTAAATTGTTGTTTAATGGTTCAAATGTATTCAGTATTTTTTTTCTATTTTTGATATTCAGTTTGCCACCTGCCTAATATGTCCTGCTGTTTTATGATGTGACCTATTTTTGTGTGTTTTCAGAGAACTGAAGGACAACCTGGGAAGCGATGAGCCAGAGGGAGATGCACCACTGTTGCTGCAGACCATGCTGGCCAGGAACCCTGGCATCTTCAGGGAGAAAAGTATGGACACAATTACCTTTTGCACATTAAGTTATTCTGTTTTGTTACTAATATAAAAACAATAGAATAAGTCAAGTTTTGTGCATTTTTTTTTTAAGTAATCCATTTCAATTTTCTTTCTAAACAGCTGTCATGCAGCAGCCAATGGTACCACCTTTCAAGATCACCCAAAATTCCATGCATAGCCCTGCCCAGTCTGCAAACTTCCAGCCAGCTGCGATTTCTCCCAATCCATCAAGGTGCGTTTGGCTACAGACTGAAATTAATTTATTATAACTTCAAAAACTATGTCAATTTAAATGTTAATTAAAATGGAAAACCAGACACAATATCTTTGAATTTAAAAAAATTCAATTTATTTCATTTGGTTTATGCAGTGTTTTTCTTCATGTTTGCTCACCTTGTCCTTACCTTTTGTCTGTTCTAGCCGGTTTGTGGCACCTCAGACAGGTTCCAGTGGCCGGTACATGGGCCAGCAGAACAGTCCAGTGCCCAGCCCATACACTCCTCAGAGCCCTGCCCCAGGTTACATACAGCAGTATCCCCACCAACAACCACCCAGCTATAACCAACACCAACAGATTCAACAAGGTGAGAATCAGTGTTTAATGCTAATATGCATGCATGGAAGATATGGCCCCTTATACATGTCACATATTTAACTTGTGACTTTGAGTCTATGACATGATGGTATCTTTGTTTGATTTTGTTAGCAATACATAAATTGGAAAATTAATTTATATCTGTCATGTCAGGCCATATTCTTGGGCATTGTCTTCTGGAAACTTCTTCCTCTGATTTGCATAATCAGCAGGGCTTTGAAAATACTCTTCACACATAAACCGAATGTACAGTTAAGTTTAAAACACATCAGATGGCGTGTCTGCTACTGTTAAATATAATTTATTGAAAGATTTGTTTTGTATCTACAGCGCATTTGCTGGTGTATTCAAATTATACTCCTTCGATTAATTCTGCACAGGTGTGTGTTAAAGGTGTAGTCTGTTATTCAAAGGTTATCAGCTAAAAGCCAACAGAAACCTTTACTGTACACCTATTAGCCACAAATTTAAACTGTGTGTATAATTTTGTGTTGGTCTTCCTTGTACTGCTGAAATAGCTCTGACACATCTGGGCATGAACAGTAGACCTCTGGGCGTTCTAGTTTTTGGCACTAAATTGGCAACAAATTGTCGGCCTCTGTGCTTTGTGGGGTGGGTACTCTGTGGATCAGCTGTGTTCTGGTGCATCCAGATTGTGTTCTTGGTAGTTTGAATTCTTGGTCTATGCCTTGGGCTTTTATTCATCTTCTTTGTGCCTTACTTGAGCAGTAATTAAGGTGTGGTGGGGTACATTGTCTTCTTTGGGAGGAAGTTGTTGGGGAGCACTATTACAAAGGGGGGGGGTTTCAAAGCCAGAATTCAAGGTTCCAAATTCCATTATAACAAAATCATGAGTTATACACATTCACATGTCAGGGGTTTTAATCTTGTAACTGGTGGGTGTTTGTATATGAAAGCTTCAAACTTAAGATTACATTTTTTAGTAGTCCTGATAGTTCAAATTATTGAGTTATTATTTTGCCTCATGAAACCTCTTTGAAGAATTCTTAGATATTTCAAAAAATAAAAAAATCAATGCTCATGCCTACTTTATGTTATCAGCAATTTTTGGGTACACCCCGAATTCAAAAGAAAGCATTTTATTTATTTTGTTTTGATCATCAGTGTTTGTATTTGCCTACATAATGGATAATTTGAAATAATAAAATATATATTTTTTTCTGTTAGTGTCTGTGGCCAGTCCCATGGTTCCAGGTGGGATAAGAAATTTCCACGAGGGCAAAGTAACAGGGCAGATGGCCAATACCGCCAACCACCACTCAGACAGACATGGTACTGAAGACTACCTGAATATTGTACATCGACTGGGAAATGAGGTAATTTAATTAAATGTATAATTAAAAACATTATATGTTTGCCACTAGGGATGCGTACTGAAACTCAGTATTTAACAACTGAAGGAAATCCTGGCAAAAAGGTTCTGCTCTGGTATTTTGGTGCAAATTTAAGTCATATGTAGGGTTCAAAATTTTAATTTTATTTTTTAAGGAGTTTATTTGTCAAATAATATTTATTAAGGTCTCCTGTGTTAATATAATTGAAAGCTATGTTGAAAGTTGCTAGCTTGCATTTGTATTGTCTCTGTTTTGCAGGAGGGTGATTCTGCCATGAAGAATCCGTCTTTTCCTTTGAGGTCTCCACAGTCAGGCTGCTCTCCAGCCAGCAGTGAAGGAACGCCCAAACGTAAGGACACTTGATATGGAAAGGGGCACTACAGTGTATATATCTTGCCTACATTTTCTTCATTAAGGGAGAAACTGCTATAAGCACTTATATACTCCTTTGAGGCTATCCCTCATTGGTATTGTCAGTAGTCATCAGAGCTGTGTCTGGATTTGTGTAATTGCATGCCTTTTGAAGAAAACGTTTTCTCACTACTCTTATCTTTTCTGCCTGGTATTGCTTCTTCACAGCGGGTTCTCGTCCCTCGCTGATTCTCCAGTCACCACCTCCATATGCACCCTCACCAAGGGAAGGAGTGCCTGACCAGAAACCGCAGCTCCAGCAAAGAAAGAAAGGCCCAACAGTAAAAGAGGAGAAAGATATGTATGACATTGTTAGCTCTCCAAACAAGGACTCAACAAAACTCACCCTCAAGCTATCCAGGGTCAAGTCAAATGAGTCGGATCCCCCAGGTGAGATCTTGTTTTCACTCAATTGGTTCCATAGCTATTTGATCTGCTTTCAGTGCTAAAAAGGTACACTGAGTTACATCTTTGTGTTGGTCTTCCCTGTACTGGTGAACAACTGGAAAACCATCAGCCCTTTCAAATATAACCATGTAAAGTGTTTCTGTTAATATCTCAGGTGACGTTATGCCGGGCATGGATCAGAACTCGGATAATATAGAGGGCTTTCACCAGGTTCCTGTTCTCCAGCAAAACCTGGGAGCTCGACTGCAACAGTCTCAGTTCTCCCAGCAAGTAGGTGGTGCCAGTGGACTTCAGCCTCCCAGTTCCCCTTATGATGAGGCAGAGCTGGATGCACTTGCTGAAATTGAAAGGATAGAACGAGAGGCTGCTAGTGAGAAGTGCTCCAAGGAGGTGCAAGATAAAGGTATGCTGGATAAATCAATAAAGAATTAATGTTTATATATAACTATACAGCTTAAAACTTTGTGCTTTTAATTAAAAGCATCTTTTCATGACATTTAAGTTTAATTGTCTTTCTCTTTACAGACAAGCCACTGAAGAAAAGAAAGCAGGACTCCTTTCCCCTGGAGCCAGGTGCAGGGGGACCAGGTGGGCCCACAGGTGCCCCAGGCAGTGGATCAACAGGAGGGGGCAATGCTGGCAAACTGACCCCACAAGAGGCCACTGCAGCTGGGAACGGTGCCAGCCGCCCTCCCCTCATGGTGAGCATCGACCTCCAGCAGGCAGGCCGAGCTGATGGTCAGCTCGACCCCTGTCTGGCTGCCCCTGTCCCAGCCCTTGAGGCCCAACGCTGGCCTGAAGAACAAGCTAGTGGACAAGCGGCTGTGGAGGGTTCTGATACAGTTTTGCGATTGAAACCAGATGGACGACCGGAAGTCATCAAGAACAGGGTCGATAAGCATGACAGCAGGAGAGAAGGTCGGGAGTCCTCAAAGCACAGACATGATGAGAAGTCCTCAGACAGACGTGGAGAAATGCCAAAGTCATCAAACCGAGGGGAACACGGACGAGACAGGGAACGCGAGTCTGACAGGGATAGAAGGCATCGGAGTGAGACTGGTGGCCGAGACAGACGGTCCCCTGACTCTCGCTCCCGAAGTGATCGAGATAGGTCTGGCTTCCGGGCTTCCTCCACTGGAGAGCCTGGTCGGAGCAGCAGTAGGCAAGATGGTTCCAAACTGCCCTCGTCAGCTTCTGGTGCTAAACTTCCAGATTCTTTCCCTGCTCAGCTTCTGGGAGGGCATAGTGGCGCACTGAAGAACTTCCAGATCCCTAAGGTGATCTGGGCTGATCCAAATCCCATATCTACCCACCTACCAGTCATTCAGCTGTCACTGCCTGCAATCTCACAAAACCAAATCATACCATTGTACACTCTTTTGGTTTTGGTTTCCCATTTGTAATCCTTTTTTATTCCTGGTGTTGGTCTTTAATTCCCTTTAACACATTAATTCACAGTTAACTATCTAGTAAAGTAGAAAAAGTAGAAGAAATTTTTTGGTTTATGTTGCTGATGTATAAATGAAAGCAAACATGTTAAAGAAATCTTCCACTGTGGGTTTTTTTTTTTTTTTTTGATGTGGCATGCAAGCAAATAATTTCTTTAAGCACTTCAACTACCCCTAAAATCTGGGCTGGTAAAAGTAAATGTTCTCGTTATAGTCAGGTTTCCATATTAGTTGTCAACACAGTGGTTGACGATGCTACATCCACCCATGTTTGATGCACTCTTATGTACTTACACCAAGGTAAAGTCTGCTGAACTAATAATTTTAGCATATATTTTGTATATTTTCTTAAAAAAAATACAATATCTTGTATTGCAGACATGAGTCTTCTACCACTTTCCAGAAAGAGAGTCACTTGATACAAGGGATAAGTGTAAGAATGTGCAGTAACCTTGTTTAGCACCCAGACTGATCAACATTACATTGTTGCAGTTTGATGTTCTGGTCAAATTTGATTAACTCTCTGTAGCTCACCTAGTTGAGAGCATGACCCCTCTGCCCAAGGTTTAGTCTTTCTTGAGCAGCTTGGGTTTGGTTCTGGATCAGGCCCGACTTTCCTTTCTGTTTTCATTGTCAATGACAAATTAAAAAAGCACAAAATATTTTAATTTTCATGTCTAAGGAATTCAGACAAAAATTAAGCTAAATATTCACTCTCTTCAGACTAGAAGTACAAGTGGTTCTCACTATAGGGTTAGGGCAGAGCAAGACTAGTTTTGGAGTTGGGGCTGGACTTCACCTGTGGTTCTGTAGTGAGTAGCCATCTGGAAGTTCTTAGTAGTACTTAGCAATGATTTAGTTGGTAATTATTAGAGCATGTCTGTCTGTTGTAGTGTAGAGAGTGCTACCATTGCAGTGTTGACTAAGGAGTTAAGACTGTCCTCAGCTGAATGTGAGTGGGATTAAATCATATTGTAAGAAATTTTATGCCCAGATTTTAAACATTATATTGAAGATCAAGAGTGGTATGGTGACTGAATGAATGTTACTTGTTACAATAAAAGCATTTTCTAGCATTTTCTAGCTGGTTACTTAAATATATTTTTAATATGAACAGAGCATGTATCAGTCAGCTGCATGCTCACACCGTTTTCACATAGTACATTTAGCATAAATTACCTGTTGCACTGAGAGCACAATACACGTGGGAACATCCAAATTGACGTCCTAAATTTTGGCTGGTCATTTCAAGTGGCAGTGGGTATTTGCTATCAGCCCTCAGTGTTCATAGTGTGTAATTGACCATTCTACAAAATAAGACATGTACATTCTTGACAAAACAGTGGAAGATCTCTTTGTGCTTTGCTATCAGGACACTGAAAACTGACATCAGACTCACTAATCTCATTTCAGTTTGAATCATTATTCACACTTGAGTTCTGTAGATGAAGCTCATGCTTTCTGTCTATAATTGTGTGAAGTGTGGAAATTGATTGATTTTTGAACTTGCTTATACCAGATTTATTTGTTATTTTTTTTTAAACTCATCTCTTATTTTTTTCCTCCCAGATCAATCGTGATAAGGATGGCAGTGGGTCAAATGAAAGTCAAATGTGGGGCCAGCCAAAGGTTAAACTGGAGAGGCTGGGATTGGTTCAGGACTTTGAGAAGCGACCCAAGCCCGTAGTGGTTCTAAAAAAGCTATCAGTCGACCAGATCCAGAGGATCATTCGGCACAGCAAGTCTGGAAAGAACCGGCTCTCAGGAAAGTCTGGCAAAAGTAAGAACAAACTCACTTGCTTAAATTATATTAGCATTTTTTTTTCACTCTATATATCAGTCTATATATATATATATAAATGAAATTATTTTGCTAATAATTGTAAAATGTTGTCAAATTTTCAGGTGGTATGGACCCAGCAGTTCTGAAGGAGCTGCCCCCAGAGCTGCTGGCAGAAATTGAGTCAACCATGCCCTTATGTGAAAGGGTAAAGATGAACAAGCGGAAACGAAGCACAGTAAATGAGAGGCCCAAATATGCTGAGGTCAGCTCCGATGAAGACTACGACGCAAATGGAGAGTGTGAGTCAATTAATTCTATTTTAACTTATTTCAAGTTTGGTTATTTGATTTGAGATTTCTTTTTTTTAATTCAAACATTGTTTTAATGTATCCATTTGTTGCTGTAAATTAGGTTTTATTTTGTAGATGTTAGGCCTCATTTCTTTATGTTAAATCTCTACAGCTGCAAGGAAGCGGCAACGCCGAGACAAAGACAGAGCCTGGGAGTTTGAAGAGAGAGAGCGACGGGGTTCGGGGGATCACCGGAAAAGTGGGCACCGAGACAGCCGGCGAGGGTCAGGGAGCCGCTACCGAGACTCGTCTGAGGAAGATTCACCGCCTCCGAGCATGAGTGAAAGTCTGTATTCAAGTACTTTGAATTATCTTTGTTTTCCTTCTGAAAAGTGTGTTACTGTAATAGAAGAGATGTGCATTTGTTGGGTGTTCAGAGTTAAATTTAAGTGCCATATTTGATTGGGGAGTGGTGTTGGTATGCTTATATACAGAAAAAATAAATACAGACTAATGAATTGCATGGAAGGAAATGCATCCTTAATTTTGCTTGTTAGTTTCAGTTAAATGTGATATGAGAAACCTGGAAAAAACATTGTTATTTAAAATAATGGACTTTTCGAGAGGCAGTTTTGCTGTCTGGTGCATACAAAGATGAAACAACAAACATTGGACAATTTCTTCTCTCACTTAGTTGCCAGAAAAATGAAAATGAAGGAGAAACAGAAGAAACGGAAAGCCTATGAACCTAAGCTGACCCAAGAAGAGCTGATGGACTCTTCTACATTCAAGAGGTTCTTAGCAAGCATTGACAACATACTAGAAAATCTGGAGGATGTGGATTTCACTACTATGGGTAAGTATCATTGCAGACAGTCTTTAAGAATGTCAATGTGGGCATGTCAGTTTTCTTATTATTAGTCCTCATTTATTTAGTTTAGTCCTCATTGATTGGTTTGTGTTTTCCAGCAGGAGATGATGATGAGATACCTCAGGAATTGCTGCTTGGTAAACATCAGTTGAATGAACTGGGTAGTGAGTCTGCCAAGATTAAGGCCATGGGCATCTCCAGCAGGGTACTGTATCCTATTTATTTATTCATTCATATAAAAATTTCATTTGGACTGTTGTGAATTTGTAATGCTTTTTCAGATGTAGATCTAAATAACAGCATCTGTTCTTATCACAGATCCCGTCAGACAAGTTGGTGAAGCTTTTGAACATCCTTGAAAAGAATATCCAGGATGGGTCCAAGCTATCCACCATGATGAACCATGTGAGCACCCTTCCTCCTTTGACCATTTTTCTTATTCTTTGCAGCATTACCTAATATCTGGAGTGTTTTTCTCCCTGCAGTGATGCATTGCAGAAATCTATACAGAGACCACGAACAAAACATAATAATGCCCAAATGGCTGACAGTCATAAAAAATACTACAGATTTCTTCCTGAAATACATAATAGCTTTGCCCATTCTGACAGTGGTTTATTGATGTAGAAAGTGTTCACATTCTTCTCCTTTTTACCCACAGGACCATGATGCTGAAGATGAGGAGAGACTTTGGAGAGACCTGATAATGGAGAGAGTCACAAAGTCTGCAGATGCCTGTCTGACAGCTCTGAACATTATGACTTCAGCGCACATGCCGAAGGCGGTCTACATAGAAGACGTCATAGAGCGGGTGCTACAGTACACCAAGTTTCATCTTCAGAACACACTGTATCCACAGTATGATCCGGTCTACAGGGTGGACCCACATGGAGGTGAAGGAAGAACTGTGCATTATTTTCTCTTCTGGTGACTTTAGAAACTCTCCCTGCTTGGACATGTACTTGATATTAGCAGTAGACCAATTGGTAAATAAGCTAATGCCAATTTGAAAACTGCATTAGATGATTGCTTTACGGAATCAGACACTCATACATATCTACATTCAGAGGTGTGGCTGCTTTTTTTTGTTAACCTGTGGACATGTATTTAAAATAAATCAAAAACAGAGTGCAGAATGGATTTACTAGCAAACAGAGGCACTGCAGACATAGTGTTAAATCAGATCAGAAATGTTGTCTCATTTGTCACAGATTTATAATTTTTGTTTCATAAATACAAACAAAATATCAGCATTATGTGTCTGCTGTTGAAAAATTTTCAGTTTAAATGTCATGAACTCTGGAATAGACTTCACAGAACACAGAATTATTCGGACACTGATTGGAAACTAATTTCTAGGAGGAGTGAATCTCTGAACTATATATAAAAAATATATATTCTTGGCTCTTAGAGGAGTTTACCAGACTGATTTCAAGAGTATACTTTATTTTTCTTCGATTAAGAAAAAAAATGGTTATGTGGTTTATAAAAAAAATTAACATGCTTCTGTTGTTTGTCTAGGTGGTATGTTGAGCTCCAAGGCAAAGCGTGCAAAATGCTCCACACACAAGCAACGTGTCATAGTCATGTTGTACAACAAAGTGTGTGACATTGTCAGCAACATCTCTGAGCTCCTAGAGATACAGTTGCTTACAGACACCACCATCCTTCAGGTAAAAAAAAATAAAAGTACAGTGTTGCATTTAAGTCATCAGTTTAAGTCAGACATTGCATTGCAAACCAGGCCATTACTCATGTGGCCCCTGTCCCTTTTTTCCAGGTTTCTTCAATGGGAATCACTCCATTCTTTGTCGAGAATGTTAGTGAGCTACAGCTGTGTGCCATTAAACTAGTTACAGCGGTGAGTGTGCACAAAAATTGTTTATCTAAAGGCAAACCTGGTATCCTTTGGGGTCACGTGAGCCAGAATACTATTTTTCTTTTTTTCTATTTACATTTCTCCACCTGACTATTTTTGTATATTGCTCTGTAAACTTGTGCAAAATTAGAGACTGTAGATTGATTATTTCCTGTCTCCAGGTGTTCTCACGTTACGAGAAGCATCGGCAGCTGATCCTTGAGGAGATCTTTACTTCTTTGGCCAGACTGCCCACCAGCAAACGCTCGCTCAGGAATTTCAGGTAACTCATCTTCACAGAAATTCGCACAGATTTAAGGCAATTCAGAGTTGCAGGGTTAATGCATCACTTGAGAGGTTTGGGTATTGTGTGACCATCAGTGTAGGAAAATAATTATTTGTGCAGAGATGATAATGCCTCTTGTACTGTCTGTCACCAATCTTCTGTATTGGAAATACTACTAACTCATCACTTTTCTTGACCCTTCTGTGCCTTAGGCTGAACAGCTCAGACCAGGATGGAGAACCACTGTACATCCAAATGGTAACTGCTCTGGTGCTGCAGCTGATCCAGTGTGTGGTCCACCTCCCTAATGACAAAGATGTTTTTGAAGAGTACGACACCAAGGTAGGAGAACAAGCTGACACGCAAGCCCACAAAACAAGCAATGGCATATAAAGTTTTAATTAACTCAACACACAGACACACAATTTGCTCAAGAGTTCCTTTTTTGTTTTCAGGTGGATCAGGATGTGTTGATCACAAACTCTTATGAGACGGCAATGAGAACAGCGCAAAACTTCCTCTCAGTCTTCCTTAAAAAGTAATTTCAGGTTCTTTTGTTCCTACATATACTTTTTGATGACACTGTTGCATATTGCTAAAGATACATTTTGTCATCAGTGGGCATTAAGACAAACTATGAGATACAAACATTGCAGGAACCTTTTGAAGTAGCTGCCACTCTATAAGGTTTTCTAGATTTATTCTGCCAGCTTGTTCAGCTGTAGAAAAGTTAAATTTCTTTCTTAATTCTGGTTGTTGGCTGTCAGACCCTGATTGCAGTTGTTGTCATTAATCCTTTCTCTTTATGTTTTCACTTTGATCCATTTATTTTCCTGTTATTTATTCCCCTTTCTTCCTTTTTTGCCTCCCACAGGTGCGGCAGCAAGCAGGGAGAAGAAGATTACCGGCCATTATTTGAGAACTTTGTCCAGGACCTTCTTTCAACAGTAAACAAACCAGAATGGCCTGCTGCAGAGCTGCTGCTCAGTTTGCTTGGGAGACTGCTGGTAAGAATGACTAAGATCTTTCTTTAAACTAGAAATGCGAGTACTTTTCTCAGTGTTTCTGAGAACGGATGTTCCAGATTAATAGCAGGAGATGGCATTGCCAAAAGACATGGAGGCTCCAGCAGAGCAAATGTGCATATTGTATAGTTAATGACACAGGACATTTTCATAACATTTGTGCCGCAGTTGTTCAGATGTTAACGTGTACTTTTTGTTTATGACAATGAATTTAATAATGGGATAACATTTTTTCTGTTCAGCTTTCAAATGAGAGCGTTCTTGTTTTCATCTGTTCCTGTGCTTTTTTTTCTTCCATTAGGTACACCAGTTCAGTAATAAACAGACAGAGATGGCTCTGAGAGTAGCATCTCTAGACTATCTGGGCACAGTGGCTGCACGTTTGAGGAAGGATGCAGTAACAAGCAAGATGGACCAGAGATCAATTGACCGTATCCTACAAGAGGTAAAAGGGCCGCTTTAATGACCTTTAATTTAGCATACTGTTTATTTAATTTTTATGGTGTCAGAAATTAGTAAAAAGCAGAAAATGTTTTTATATGTCTTTGCTTGAAAATTTCCATCCTAACCTTTTGGTAGAGTAAGAACTGCTGAATCTTGTGTATCCTTTTTTTCTGATTAAAGTCTCCAGGCAGTGATGAGACCCAACAGCTGCAGAAGGCTCTGCTGGACTACTTGGAGGAGAACGCTGAGACCGATGCCTCACTGGTGGTGGGTTTTTATTAGGCTGAATGTGAAAGTGCTGAACTCTTTAAGTTTTAGATATGTCTTTCACATTGGCTTTGAAATAGCTTTTTGAGGAACCTATTGGAGACTATCAAAAAATCAAAACGGTAACTATAAATATATGCTGTACTCTGCTTAAATTACTTAACAAATCTTTCTTCTTTTAAATAAGAAAATATTTGAAATGCTTTATATATAAAAAGCACAAAAACTGTGTTTGCTCATTTTATCACAGTGTGCAAATGTGTGTTTTTGATTCCTTACTTTAAACAATTTTCTTTGAATGAGATTAACCTAATATTGAGACCTTTGTTGCCTTATAGTTTGCTAGAAAGTTTTACATTGCTCAGTGGTTCCGTGATGCCACCACTGAGGCTGAGAAGTCCATGCGGAACCAGAATCCAAAGGATGAAGACTCCTCAGACGGTCCGCAACATGCCAAGGAGGTGGAAGCTACCGGTGAAATTATGCAGCGTGCCGAGAAGCGCAAGAAGTTCCTGCGCAATATCATTAAGACCACGCCAGCTCATTTCACCACACTGAAGTATGTGTGATATGTCAGCAATGTAGTTAGTGTTATTTACATAGTACTTGTGTAAATGCAGCTGTATGACTGTGTAAATCTCTAACTTTCTTCTAACCAGAATGAACTCTGACACTGTGGACTATGAAGATGCCTGTCTGATCGTGCGTTATTTGGCCTCTATGAGGCCGTTTGCCCAGAGCTTTGATATTTATTTAACACAGGTAAGATTGTAATTTCCTTTTTAGCAAAAGTGTCTTCATTTTTTTTCTCAGATAAAAAATATATAATAATAATAATTGTTTTACATAGTACATTACAGTTTATGACAGGGTGTACTGGTTTGTCTTTGTTTTGCAAACTTTTGAACAGGCTAAGAGACAAGTTTGTTTAATTGTAGGCTGGTGTATTTTCTTTAACAGATTTTGCGAGTCCTTGGGGAAAGTGCCATCGCTGTAAGGACTAAAGCCATGAAATGCCTGTCTGAGGTTGTGGCTGTGGATCCCAGCATACTGGCAAGGGTATGTCTCAGTCTTTCTTTGCAATAACAATTTCATTAATGTTAGAATTTTATTTACTATACATGATGCTGTCTAAATTTATATTCTTGGTATATTTTTGCCCTTTTAAAATATGCTACTCATTCTGTTCAGAAGTTATCTTGTAGTTAAAATCCTTGTAGTTTGCTATATGCTGACAGACGCTCTCTCCGTCTGTAGTCTGACATGCAGCGTGGTGTCCATGGTCGTTTAATGGACAACTCCACCAGTGTGAGAGAGGCAGCTGTAGAACTGCTGGGCAAGTTTGTGCTCAGCAGACCCCAACTCACTGAGCAATACTATGATATGCTCATAGAGAGGATACTGGTAAGTTGTCCAGTCACACTCTTATTTCCAGTTATGCTGCTGTTTGCTGTGTCATCAAAATGCTGATCAATAAGTATTAGCTATAGTTGCATCAGCCACCAACATAGTTGCACAGGTACATGCTAGGTCCATTGTTTCATGATGTCCACACATTGGGACGCTGGCTTTAGAAGTTTACATTTGTCAGAACAGGTAAGAGTTTTCATTTCAGTGCCAATTCATTGATTTGGAAATACCTGATGTGACTCCACAGATAATGAAGAAATGTGGTGTTAAAATTATTTTTGTACTTTTATGTTGTTTTATCATAGTCATCATTGTACTGTGGACTTTCAGTTTCTGTTTTGCTCGGGTCATCTGACCTCAGTGGCTCTTTAATTGTAAACCCCTTACTGGCTCCTGCAATATGGTTTTTTGCAGTTTAATACTTTCTAAAGTCTTTATTGATGAACTACATACATGAAAATTTAGTGTTTCTACTATTGCTGTGCACTTCTTCTGGGGTAGAAATACAGTTTTGTTTTTTCTTTCAGTCAGCAAATGTACCTGGTGAATTTTGGGAAGTCAGGATAAAAAAAGATTTTCAAGTTTTCACTTGTGTTATTTATGTAAATCTGTTTTCCAGCAGCAGTTTATGAGTTTAGGATTAAGATGCAGAGGTGATTGATATACGCTATCAGTACTAAAATTCAGCTGAGCACAAAAGCTTTTTCCTTACTCTTTGTACTTAGCATCTTGGAAGTGAACACATTACAATTGTTGTCCTTGTTGTCATGGAAATGTTCAAGAGGGTTCATGAGAAGTTCACTCTTCATTACGGTCTTATTCTGCCACCTGTTGGTGGAAAAATGCTACTACACTCAATGCATTCATTTCTTTTGTAAATGAACTTAGGAGTCTTCTTTTATAAGATAATGATTCATTTTATTAATCGGATTGCTTTTGATGAACAGGACACTGGTATCAGTGTAAGGAAACGGGTGATCAAGATCCTCAGAGACATCTGTCTGGAGCAACCGACCTTCAGTAAGATTACAGAGATGTGTGTGAAGATGATCCGCAGGGTCAATGACGAAGAAGGAATTAAGGTATGGATCAGCTTACAGATATGATTTGTTGAGACATGCCTTCCAGTCTTCATTTCTCATTCCTCTGTGTGTGTGTGTGTGTGTGTGAGTGTGTGTGTGTGAGTGTTTGTATCCCAAAACACTGATTAACTGAAGATACTTTTGTTATATATAGAAACTGGTGAATGAGACATTTCAGAAGCTGTGGTTTACTCCAACTCCAGCCCATGACAAAGAAACCATGACCAGGAAGATTCTCAACATCACTGATGTGGTACATTTATTTGACTTACCACTTTGTTGAGTGTAGTAATGTAAAGTTATGAACATAAAAAAGAGCAAACTCTTCAATCCTCACCCAGTGGTCAGTGGTGTGTATATTGTTAATGTTCTCATCTGATATGTTCAGGTTGCGGCCTGTCGAGACACTGGCTATGACTGGTTTGAACAGCTTCTTCAAAATGTAAGTGTTTGATTTTGTGTTGGAGTTTTGTCAGATAATAGACAAGAAATATATTATTGTTTAAACCCTTATAAAAATAAACATTTTTCTCTTTTCTCTAGCTCCTCAAGTCTGAAGAGGAGGCATCATATAAGCCAGCCAAAAAGGCCTGTGTTCAGCTTGTTGACAATCTGGTTGAGCACATCCTTAAATACGAGGAGTCTCTTGCGGGTATGTTTGGTTATTATTTGATGCAAATGTCAACTGAGTTGAATGAATCTTCTACAGCAAGTTTAATGGGATTTAAATGTAAATATATATATACCCGTACTTAAGCACTGTACTTCTGTAAAAGAGAGTTAAGTGATTTTCCGTGTATTTTTATTTCTCTTTTCTCCTCTGTAGAGAACAAGGGGGTGAACTCAACACGGCTAGTGGCATGTATCACCACCTTGTACTTGTTCAGCAAGATCAGGGCCCAGCTTATGGTCAAACATGCTATGACGATGCAACCCTACCTGACCACAAAGTGTAACGTAAGTTTGTTGCTAAATTTCTAAAAAAAAAAAAAAAAAAATTTCTTGCAGAATTGAAGACGATAAATTATACTAGTATACTATAACTAATGATCCATCACATTGGTGTTGATATGTAAACATAACTTGATGGTTAAAACCCTTTAACACCGAATGTGTCCCATGTGACACGACATACTTCAAAAGTGCCGCCGTTCGCGGACTTCCGGCAGCAAATACCGTAATACCCCTATATGGCTGTGATGCGCAATTTCTGGGCTTTCAGGAACCGTTTGCATTTTTTGGATAGGACAAACGGTTGCGGAGTTACGGTAATACGCCAGCTGATCAATGTTCCTTTGATCAGCTGACTACGAGCTGATATGCCACGTCTCAATCAGCTGTTCGCCACTATTGAGGGCAAGAAACGGGCACTTCAGCAGCGATCACCCGGCGTTAAAGGGTTAAGCATACTCATTAGGTTGGAAGAGGAGGGAGAAGCAGTTTTTTGGAGATGCGTGTTCTGATTTTTTTTTTTTTTTTTAAAAACAATGTATTGTTTCCCTGCAGACTGCCAACGACTTCATGGTTATCTGTAATGTGGCAAAGATTTTGGAGCTTGTGGTCCCTCT
This sequence comes from Archocentrus centrarchus, assembly GCF_007364275.1. Classification (NCBI taxonomy): domain Eukaryota; kingdom Metazoa; phylum Chordata; class Actinopteri; order Cichliformes; family Cichlidae; genus Archocentrus; species Archocentrus centrarchus. The sequence goes on from NC_044354.1 coordinate 11,881,056, forward strand.
GATGGAGCACCCTAGTGAAACTTTCCTTGCAACCATTGAAGAAGACCTCATGAAGCTCATCATCAAATATGGCATGACGGTGCGTGGCAGCACTATTTTACGTGTTTATATGTAGTTGCTCAATGAAATATAAATTGTAACCAGTTTTGTTAAAGAGGTAACATGATGGTTTGTCTTCTTTCTTCAGGTGGTCCAACACTGTGTGAGCTGTCTTGGAGCAGTTGTGAACAAAGTCACACACAACTATAAGTTTGTGTGGGCTTGCTTCAACAGATTCTATGGTGAGATATACGAATGCCTGGACTATTAAAGTTTGTGTTTTACAAGGATAACATAACTCTGCTGAAGTGCCACCTTCATCAGTTTGGAAGGCAAAGAAATATAGCTCTTTATTTCCCAGAGTCTCTTTAGAAGAGTGGATGAAGTTTAGCCACAAGTGCCAAAAAAAAAAAAAAAACCCACTGCAGAAGACCTATAAATAGAATTTAAAAAATAACATTCAAGTCTTTTTTTCCCCCCCCTAGGTGCACTTAACAAGCTGAAGATTCAGCATCAGGAAGATCCTAACAGCACAACGTTGGTAGCAAACAAGCCTTTCCTGCTGCGATCTCTCTTCACTGTGGGTGCCCTAGCTCGACACTTTGATTTTGATCTGGAAGAGTTCAAGGGCACCAACAAGGTAGGATAGCAGTTACTGATTTGAATGTAACATTTCAAAATAAAACTGCGCCTGACTTTGGATGAGAGCTAGAGAGTCCAGCTATCATTTTTTGGGGGGGCTCAGAAAGAAAACATCCTAATTTTGGTCCACAACCAACATCAGCTGTGATGAAACACCCCATTGCTTGATTTTACTGCTGCTGCTGCTGCAAATATATATATATATATCTGCTGTCTCACAATTATGTGTTTATATATGTTATCAAGGTTGTTATTAAGGAGAAAGTTCTTGAGCTGCTGCTATACTTCACCAGACATGAAGATGAGGAGGTCAAGACCAAAGCCATCATTGGCTTAGGTAAGACATTATTTTTTAAATATGATTAGACTGACAACATGACTCTGACTTGCATTGTCATGTTATCAACTTCAGGACAGTAATATAAAGGCCAGAGATGAGCTAAAAGCTCATTTCCAAACAATTTCCTAGCCTCAGGAGGTAGATATTATATAGATGGATATACTGTTTACTACTGTTTACATGTCTTTGCTTTTCTGTTCCCTCAGGTTTCCTCGTGATCATGCATCCCAGCCAGATGTTTGTACCTGAGGTGAAGTCCTTGTATAACGGCATCCTGGCTGACAGTGCCTCCTCCATCAACCTCAAAATTCAGATCCTCAAAAACCTGCAGACATACCTTCAAGAGGAGGACACACGGATGCAGGAAGCAGACAGAGAATGTAAGCAGAGATGATTTTTTTTTTTTTTTAACTTTTTAATTCAGCACTTTAGTTTTCTTTTTAAATTTTTGATGTCAACATCTACCTTCTACAGTGAATAATTTACTTATAACATTTCACCATTCTTGGTTTTTTTAAAAACTTATTATTTCACTGTATCACATTAGTTTAATAAAAATGAACATTGTAATGGAAGGGGCAATCAGTGCATTTTACTTTGTGTCCTTTTAGGGAAGAAATTGTCCAAACAGGAGGATCTGAAGGAGATGGGAGATATCTCCTCAGGGATGAGCAGCTCCATTATGCAGCTTTATCTAAAGCAGGTGTTGGAGGCATTCTTCCACACCCAATCCAGCGTACGGCACTTTGCTCTCAACGTCATAGCTCTCACACTGAACCAGGGTCTCATCCATCCTGTACAGGTAAATAAAAGCTAGAATTTGTAATATGTCATCGTTATAGCATTATCAAGAAATTTTTCTATTTGGTGTATTTTAAAGCACCTTTTTCTGAAATAAAATAATTTTAGTATGCAAGCACCTTAAAACTAACCAGTATCTATTAGTTTTTGTGGACTATAAAAGCGTTTGTTAGTTTCATTTTAATCTTTTTTTTTTTTTTGCTTCATGAACAGAAATAAAAAGCATATGCATGTGAACTTAACTGTTTATCCTGTCTGTGTAGTGTGTACCCTACCTCATTGCAATGGGAACAGACCCAGAGCCCAGCATGAGGAACAAAGCAGACCAGCAGCTGGTGGAGATTGACAAGAAGTACACAGGATTCATCCATGTGAGTTTGTGTTTTAATGTTTGTTGTGTCTTTTTACTTTGCTTCTTTTTTTTTTTTTTTTTTTTTTAAACCTTCTTCACTGTATAACCTTAAGCACAGAATGAGTAACAATAATCAACTGGAACAGCACTAATACAGTTTATGTAACTGAAATATACATCCATCCATTTTCTTAAATGCTTGTCCAGTTCAGGGTTGCGGGGGGCTAGAGCCTATCCCAGTTGTCACAGGGCAAAAGGTGGGGCACACCCTGGACAGGTCACCATTCCGTTGCAGAGCTAACTCATAGAGAGAGACATTCACGCCTACAGGCAATTTAGAATCACCAGTTAACCTAACATTCATTCTAACCACTGCACCACTGTGCTGTCCTGATTGGAAAATATTTAGAGTAAAATATTATAGTAAATGAGACATAAAAGTGCCAGAACAGTTTCCAGACTCTTGAAAGATTGGAAACTGTTCCCATGCTCTGGATTTGCGTTACAGCAGTAGTTTTTGGTTGAACGTTATCACTTATCTTTCAATATATTTTATGACAGATGAAGGCAGTTGCTGGGATGAAGATGTCATACAGTTTGCAGCAGGCCATCAATTCATCTCGTAAATCCATCATAAGAGGCTTCAGACAGGATGAGACCCACTCGGCACTCTGCTCCCACCTCTTCACTATGATTCGGGGGAACCGGCAGCACCGGAGGGCTTTTCTTATCTCGCTGCTGAACCTCTTTGATGACAGTGCTGTGAGTTAACCAGCCTTCATCTTAGAGCATATTATCAAAAATGGCAATGTGAAGATCTACCTTCAGCTTTTTGCTTTGTAGTAAATGTAATAACACGTGTTTATTACAACTCGGAGTAGCCTGGCATCACTATGCAAATGTAAAGTAGTCTAGAAATGCCTCTGGATGCAACTAGCTAGAATTACAACAAATCAGAGCAACACAATATGCAAAGTAGCAAATTGACTGAAATGTATTAAATCCATTCCACATTAGGCCAACACATGTAAGGGGGGAAAGCGGGGGGGGGGTGTCTGGACTCAGCTTGGCTACAGCAAATGGAACATGGGCTCTCATATTTCTCTAGTTCATGAGCTGGGATAACACTAATATTAAAGCAAAATATTTTTATTAGATGACAGATGCTGAAGTTAAATCTACAATATTAATTCTTTGCTGATCTAATTATACATAATTCAAACTCAAACTGGGTAACACTGCAGTGTGATTGTGCTGACTCTCAATCATGCTCTTCCTTTTTTTTTCTTTCTGCAGAAGACAGACGTAAACATGCTGCTGTTTATCGCAGACAACCTTGCTTGTTTTCCATACCAGAGCCAGGAGGAGCCTCTCTTCATCATGCACCATATAGACATCACGCTGTCCGTCTCTGGCAGTAACTTGTTGCAAACCTTTAAAGAGGTGGGATGGAATAACATTTCTGAAAAAATCCTGAGAATGACACCACTGGAACAAAGCATACTGAAATCAGTTTTATTAGGGAATTTTATCAATAGTCTTTCCTTTCTGTTCAGCTTCTTTTAAAGGAACCAAGACGTAAGGAGAAAAAGGTCAAGAAAGAGTGGAAGAACATGTCAGATGGAGAGGACGAGGAGGAAAAGATGAACTGCGATTCTCCACGGAGTGAAGATGCAGAGAACAGCAACAGTGAGGACGATGACGACGATGATGACGATGTGGTACGGCGGCCAAAAAAGACGAGAAAACCTGTTCCAAACTCGGAGAGCTCAGAGTCTGAGTCCGATCTGGATGATTTGGATGTGGATGATGCGGAGAAAGTAATGAGGCTCCTCCCAGAGAATCCCACAGGTCTCTTGGACTTTGCAAATGCAGTTCAGGGCATCCTGCTTCTGCTGGTGCTCAAACAGCATCTGAAGAACCAATATGGATTCTCTGACAGGTTAGTAACTGTGGATTCATTTAACAACCTCAGAACTTGTACAAAGATGGGAACACCATGACTTCTACATCTGACCAAAAAATGTTTTGTCTTCCAACAGTAAAATCCAGAAGTACTCTCCAACTGAGTCAGCCAAGGTGTACGACAAGGCAGTGAACAGAAAAAGTACCATTCACTTTAACCCACGACAAACCCTCGACTTTATCTCCAACAACATGGCTCACGCCACGCTGACAGAGGGTGTAAAAAAGCAGATAGTCAAACAGTATCTAGATGTAAGTAATAAAGCTTAATCAAATTAAGTGTTGTGCGTACATTGGTTTGTATTATCATCTGCCCTCTAACCAGTTAAATCAGTATGTACATACATCAATTTAATACAGTATTTAATTATCACTAAAAAATTTTATTAATACTTTTTATAAACTTACTGAAATTACTAAAATATGAGTCTTGCCTTAAATTTGCCGTTCAAACAGACCACGGTGTATATGTGTGCCTGCTGCTGCTCATGGGTTTTGCCCATCAGATTATTCAATACTTGTTTTGCAAGGGTGACTGCTGATGAGGGTGAAGCATTATCTCAGAATTTGTTTTTCTTGTGTTTTTAATGTACACAGTTCAAAGTTCTGATGGAACATCTGGACCCAGATGAAGAGGATGAGGAGGGGGAAGCATCTGCCAGTGCAAACATCAGAAACAAAGCCATAAACGCCCTATTGGGAGGCTCTGGCCCCCTGTCAGGACCGAGTCCGCGCAATCAGGCCGGACCAGAGACCGACGATGATGATAGTGATGGTGACGAGAGGACCCCAGGGGTGAGATAGATGGATACCAGCACTTTTTGTAAAATGCTTACTAAAAGGAGTCTAAATTAATGCAGTCTCTCTCTTTTTTTTAAATTCTGTCCTCTCTGCAGTCTTCTCGAAAGTCAAGGCGAGCAGGTGACTCTTCAGATCCCGGCCGGATGAGTGAGACAGTGGAGGTTATGGATGTGATTGCGCTTTGCTGTCCCAAATATAAGGACCGGCCGCAGATAGCTCGAGTCATCCAAAAGACCTCTAATGGGTACAGCATCCACTGGATGGCTGGCTCCTACTCGGGGCCCTGGGCAGAGGCCAAGAAACGCGATGGCCGAAAACTGGTGCCTTGGGTGGACACTATTAAGGAGTCGGACATCATTTACAAGAAGATTGCCTTGACCAGCAACCACAAACTGAGCAACAAAGTAGTACAGACTTTACGCTCACTGTATGCAGCACGGGAAGGAGGGGCTAGCTAATGGCTCCCATGTGGTGTTTTTTTTTCCCCCCTCTTTTTTTTAAAATTTCCTCTTTTTTTGGTTCCCCTGTTCCATTTCTACTTTATTAAAAATCTTCCTCTTCACTGCTCCTGCTCCTCCTCAGCCTGCCACCTCCAACAACACAGCCAAACTTCACTGGATTCCTACCCTCCCTCTCCTTCCTCATTTTTGTAAGAAAACACAAGAGGGCAAGAATATTTGACACTACATACTTTTACATGAGTTATTCTTGCAAAAATGACACAAAACATAAGACTTATATTAGAGGGACTGCTCATGTTTTGTTTGTGTACAAGTTCAGAGGATAGAATCCTGAAGGCATTAAAGGAATAATTCACCCCAATTATCCCTTAAAAGGCTATCAGAGAAGAGACCTGGAGGGAAATGTTTTGTCAACATTGTTGTGGGAGCTCCTTCGCTGTTGTGCAGCAGATTCTAGTCGCTCATTTCTACTCCCACTGTATCATAGTTTAACACGACAAAAAATTAAAATGTTTATATCTCTGAAGACAAAAAAGCTGTAAAAAAAAGAATAAAACCTTAAGTGAATGTTGGAAATTAGTCTTTTTGATGTTCTTATTAAAGTGTTTTTGGAGTTTATTATACTACTAGCAACCGGATGTTTTTTTCCTTTTAGCATTTAGATATTTGAGGAAAAAAACAGAAGACAAAAAAAGAAAAAAAAAAAAAAAAGAATTTTTATTTTTGTTCACTTTTATTTGTCCATGCTGTACAATGGCAGAGTCCTCTGAATATAATTTATTCTATTTCGAACTACGCATGCAGTATATGTGGCCTATTGCAGGAGGATATTTTGTAAATGTAGATTTTGTTGTATTAGGTCACCCTAGTAATAAGAGGAAAAGGGATTCATACCCTTTTGGTGGAACAAATACTGCAATAAATTTTCTACTTCTCTTTGTCACTTGTCTGCTCAAAGTGTTAATCCAGTCTTTTCGTCATGGTTTCATCGTGGATATGGATCATGAGGGAGACGGCCTTCAAATGATGTCAGATTGTAGTATTTTGGTTCACGTTTTGATGTTTGAACAAACAAAAACCAAAGTGTGATCATAATATGAGCCCAGTTTTTCCAAAAGTGTGCACAAGATGTAGTTTTAGGTTTACTACAATTCAGCAAAAGCAATCTGTCAGACACATTAAGGATTATTAGTACAACACCAAATGTTTACCGGAGGACTAATCCAGTATTATGAATATTCTTAGAATTTTAAATAAATATTTTTTTATGATTTTTTTTAGATTTCATCTTCAGAGCCTCAGAGATTTTGGTCCATATTGACGTGAGAGCATCACACAGTTTGCTGCACATTCATGCTGAGAATCTCCTGTTCCACCACATCGCAAAGGTGCTCTGTTGAACTGAAATCTGGTGACTGGAGGCCATATGAGTACAGTGAACTCATTGTCATGTTCATGAGATCAGTTGTGTTATCCTGCTGGAAACAGCTATCAGAAGATGGGTACACTGTGGTCATAAAGGAATGGACATGGTCAACAGCAATACTCGGGTAGGGTGTGGAATTTAAACCATGCTCAGTTTGTATTAAGGGGCCCAAACCATTACACCTTTACCAGCATCCTGAACGTTGATACATGGCAGGTGGATCCATGCTTTCATGTTTACGCCAAATTCTGACCCTACCTAGCCTCAGTATCAATTCAATTAAAATTTATTTATATGGTGCCAAATCCCAACAAACAGTCGCCTCAAGACGCTTTATATTGTAATGTAAATACCATACAATAATTAGAGAAAATTCAGCAAACTTAATAATCAAAATGACTCCCTATGAGCAAGCAGTTGGCGACAGTGGGCAAGAAAAACTCCCTTTTAACAGGAAGAAACCTCTGGCAGAACCAGGCTCAGGAAGGGGCAGTCATCTGCCGTGACTGGGTTGGGCGTGAGGAGAGGGAGACAGGACTGTTCTTAATTAATAATAGTGGCACCCGGTGTGGTCTTCTGCTGCTGTAATGTGGATACCATTTTGCAAAGACTGTCTATGTTAATAAACTTACACAGAGACTAGATTAATATTGAGCAGAATTGAGATTAGCTTATTGGTGTCCCAGTTTCTCATGTGGCCTCTTGGAAAAATATATCGCCCACGTGTTGTTATGAGATGCTCTTCTGCATACATTGTAACAAGTGGTTATTTGAGATACCGTTACCTTCCTGTCAGCTCAAAGCAGTCTGACCATTCTCCTCTGACCTCTGGCTCTCTCACCTAGAGAACTGCCACTCACTGGATATTTTCTCTTTTTCAGACCATCCTCTAAATTCACCGAGTTCCTGTCATTTGATTAGAAGCCGTTGAATAGGGGACGTGAAGCAGTGCGGAGCATTTTTGGACTAAATGGCTCGCCGTACTGCAGGGACGTCACCGCCATCCGATTTTTGTATTGTTTTGGCGGGTTTGTGAATCTGCTCGGAAGTTTTGTTCATTTTGTAAACACAACCTACAAAACATGGAGCGGTAAGTGTAACTTTGGCCAGAAAAATAATACTGAAAATAAGAGCCAAACAACACTCTGGCAAATTGTAATGTTTCCGGTAACTTGGCTAATTCATTTCTCATTCAGCTACGGTCATTGTAGCGGCCGTTAATTTAAACGACGTCCCCACCCGCAGCAGTTACGTTAACACCCTTCATGTTATTATAATCTAGAATAACGCTTATTCTAGATTACAATACAACTTATTCGTTGTGTGAAGTCAGGTCTAGTGAACTCTGGGTCACTGAAATATTATAGAAGTTACGGCGCTAGTTAGCAAGCAATGCTATTTCACAACATTCCTATGGCGTACATTAACCTCAGCAGCAGTTTGACCTGCGTCTCCAAATGCACCATTGATCCCACTAATACAGGCAGTGTTGTGTATTCGGGGAAATGTTGGGAATCGGTGGATCGACCTTCATAAACGGTACATTTTCCTTTGTGATACCTTGTCCAGTGGAAGGCTGAGTCGAGCCAAAGGGAGCAGACCATCGGAGCTGCCGATGCGAGTGCAAGACAGCAACAGGATGAGCATGGTGTATACGACGCCTCAGAGGTTGGTTTAAAGAAACTCGACTTGTAATCAGTTCAGCTCCGCAAATGCGCTGTTTAGTTTACTCCTGTATTTGATAAATACCTGATTGTTGTGACCGAATGCTTTTAATAAGGGGTTGCATCGAAAATGCTGAATTAAGATCGCTTGTTTTGGAGCACACAACCAGAGTAAGATATTGGGTGTATGCGTTGTGACAGTTTGGGGCTTCCTAGTTTAGGTAAGCTTAATGTGTGAATGGGGTGAAGAAGGGTGTAGAAGCTATATTTATAGACTCCATGGAGAAAAGTGGATTAGTAGCAGCGTGTTAAATGATTTTGCAAGTGGAGCTCTTTCAGTCAAGTTTTTTCTTTACAGTAAGCAGCCTTCATTTGGAAAGCTCAACATACCCAAACCACAGTCTGGGACATCTGAAAGGCGGACCAGCTTCTTTGGTCCAAGGTATGTCACAAATGTCCAAAACTCCATTACAGTGTTACTGTAATAGGCTGAGAATATACAGTAAAAAGAATAGACATTCAGAAATTGAGTCCAAATGGATTACTACCTTTTGTAAAAACCTCAGGTGATTTGGGCCTTTTAGTTTAGTTTAGTTTTTAACCTAAAGTAATGTAAAATATACAGTAAGAGATTGCCAAAATAAAACTGACAAAAGTCCTGAAACTAGTAAAAAGGAAAAAGCTGATCATCCCACTTAAGTCAAAAATTTTTCTCATACATTGTGAATTCAAATAAACTTTTGCTTTTTTCATAAAAAAAAAGAAAGAAATGTTTTTCCTTGTAAATTAGTTAAACTGCTCTTTGACATGTGGCACGTTAACAGGACTAGTGGAGTCGGCATGCCTCGCAACAGCACCATGTCGGGGTTTGGAGGAGCTGAAAAGATAAAAGATTCTCGACCTCTACATGATAAATCTTACGTTCAGCAATGTATCAGGCAGCTGCATGAGGTAAAAAAAAACTGCCTGTGTGTGTTCTGACTGTAAGCATTGCAGCGCTCTAATACATCAAACCCACTGTTTGAATGTTAAATGTAGAGGTATGTTTTATTTTATTTGACTGCTTTCCATTATTATAGCACCGCTGTCTCAGATTTACCACACAAGGGGTCTTAAATGCTTGCAGTTAGATTGCTGAATACACTGTACTTTGGGGCTCTGTAGCACTATCCAACTGTATTTTCTCTTATATTTTCTAGTTCTTGACAGAGCAGGGTTACCGTGGCACTCTGTCAGCCAAGACCCTCCAGTCTCCTTCTACCAAGGAGTTTGTGAAGATGTTTGAGTTCATCTACCGCCAGCTAGATCCAACTTTTGTGATGCCAAACTCAAAAGTTGAGGAAGAGGTTCCAGCTCTCCTTAAAGCCTTGAGGTAAAAATGTTTTGCTGTTAACAGGTGTTGTGTGTGTATTAGCATTTCTTTGTTTCATACAGTGCAGTTAGGAAAAAAAAAAAACAAGGAACATTTTTTTTAAGCTAAAGAATATATTCTGAAATATCTTGTCTCCTCTTATATAGTTTAAGACACATTGCTGACTTGCTCTGTTTTGGCTTCGTGTTTAAGGTATCCATTCGTTCTCTCCAAGTGTTCTATGTATTCTGTTGGAGCTCCTCATACCTGGCCTCAGGCTCTGGGGGCTCTTATGTGGCTCATTGATAATGTCAAGGTGAGAAATAACACTAAACTGAGGTACATTATTATTTAAAACCAGGTTCATTTGCCCTGAATTTCAGATGAGGAAAATGTAGAAACTAAACAAGTATTTTTATTTAAATAAACTAGTTAAACGTGTTTTCCTTATTTTATGTGTTCATGTATCAGATCAACTGGAGTTTGAGCAAACAGGAGCTGCTGTTCAGTGACTCCTGTGAAGATGGTGACAATATTGAGGAAGGAGCTGAGTATAACAAGGTACTGTAATGTCTTTGAACAGTGTGCTGACATGTTAAGAGAGTGTACTGTTTATCTGTTGATGCGATAAAACACAAGACCTTGGTATATAGTTACTGGTACTGTATATTTTTAGCTATTCAGGTATTCTGTCTCTGTTGTTAAGCAAAGTCAGTGTGAGCTGATTATTAAGTCTGCCTGTCTAAATGTAAATGTTCTTTCTGTACTTTGTTCTTATGTAGCTCTTCCTGGACTACACAGCTGAGACATACTCTAAGTTCATGCAGGGTGATGACACATATGATAAAGAAGATGAAACATTCCTCATTAAACTAAGTAAGCACAACATCTCTATGAAATTGTTTTACATAAAGAATGGCTTGTGTGTGTGTGTTTTGAGCATAACATTAAGGAAATACAGAGATTTACATAGATTGGACCTACAAAATGCAAAAACTATCTGATTTAATTTGGCTGTTATCTGCTCTAATGCACTGCTCCAAGCACTCTCTGAAAGGCCTTTTTAGGAATACTGGAAGCAGTGTATTTGCTACCCAAGGAGACCAGCTTAAGTGAATAAAATAGTTATGCCCAAATGGTCAACATTTTTTCTCCTACATTCAGGTTTGATTTGCAGTATATTAATTACATCTTTCTTTTAAAGGGAAACTTAGATTTTGATCACATAAATTGATCTTGAAAATTAACAAGGATAGGGTTTGTTTGTGTTCACAGAGAAGCTTTACAACGTTGATGAAGCCCTCCTGGCCACAATGGAGGAGAAACACAGAATACTTACTGATGAGGTTGCACGATTGGAGAAGGACAGTCAGACTGTAAGACTTTTTTTCTATACTTAAACATTATTTTTCCTTTAGGCTGTAATGAATTATGTGCTCACTAATATATCTTTAGTGTTAGCACCAATAAATTAGACCATTTTCTGTCTCCTCCTGAACAGGACCGTCTGATGACCAAGAGGATGGAAAAAGTGAAGCTGCAGGCAGACCTCAAGAAACTACAGAGTTATCGTGCCAGCCTGGACTCTTTTAAAGATAACCTGGAGAAAAAAGCTTCAGAATTGAATGATGAGCTGGAGACCTCTGGTAAATACAACAAAGTATTGATCTAACCATGTTAACGAGCCTCTTCTTTGGCAGACAGCATTGGATTCTGTTAGAATCCAATTATGTTTTGATCAGTCACAATGACGAGGTCTGTCTTTAGAGTTACTTAACAGAAACTACACAGCATTCATGTTCAAAGTAGTAGGTGGTTACCCAGGTTAAAATAATGGTTGTGTGGTCAGAAGGAGGCTTATTGACTCCTGCCAGGTCAGAGGATCATACATATACAGTATGCTCTTGTTTTGGTCATTGTTTTTAGTTAGCCATCTGGAAACTCTGAAACATGAGAGGAATGAACTGCAGCACCTCCTGCAAAATCAGAAGTTTACTCCAGCTGATGTAGAGAGGATCAACAGAGAGAAAAGGGAACTTCAACAGACCATCTCCAGTCTCTCCAAGTCTCTGGAGGATGCTGAACAGCATAAGTGGAATGAAGAGATTGCATTCGCCAAAGTGAAAGAGAAGGTACTGCATTTACATCTCGTATATGTGCAAAGAGAGAAAGCAAAGAGAGATAGTCAGTGTAACTGTTAATATCAAGCAATTCTTTTCAGTAACAGAAATGTGATTTTTACTTCCTTTCCATCTTTTCCAGGCGGAGTTGAAGCTGACAGAGTACCACAAGCTGGCACGTAAACTGAAGCTGATACCGATATCTGCAGAGAACGCCTGTGGTCACGATTTTGAGATCCGGCCTTTTGAATGTGGACCTGGTAGCGTGGTTCAGTATAAAACACAGATCCAGGTGACTCCAGTCTATATTCTGTTTACACAGCTATTCAAAACAGTAAAAAAAAGCAGATTTTAATCAGTTCAGTGGACAATACTTGCTTACACTCCCGGTAATTAAGATTACTTCTATATTCTGCTAAGTTGTAGCTTTACATGATGGTGTATTCTGTGTACTTGCTCTGATCAGATGCTCCTAAGAAAATTGATCAGTGATGTTGAGGAGGAGAACAGTCGATTAGCCAACATGAAACTCAGTTTGGAGGAGTCTTGTGAACAGGTAACAAAAGTTTGATGATGCTGTATCATATTTGTTTCTGAATATAGGGAAGTCAGCAGCATTAGTTACATATTAGTTTGTTTGTATTGTGGTATTTATATTTGGTGTATGTCTGTCTGTTAGGTAAATTCTAACATCATGGATAAGACCAATGATCTGAAGCAGCTGAGAGAGCAGATCCGCAAGCTGGATGAACGGTTGGATTGTGAAATACAGGTATTGTCCTGTGTTCTGTATCATGACACAAAGTCATATCCACATTAACAAATTATAACCCTGTATCTCCCAAAGAGCTATCAACATCTCAAACTGATAAAATAACTCATAATGGTAAAAGAAAGTTATTTTCTCCCAGGAGAGGGAGAAAATCTTTCTCCTTCCTCTGGGAGAAGAAAATACACAATAGTTTTTCATGCACATGTTGTATGTTTGTCTAGGAGCTAGCCCGAGAGGAACAGGAGTGGGCAGCAGAGATGGAGTCTGTGGAAAACCACCGTAAACTACTTGAGAAGAAAGTTAATTATGGTTACGACGAGGCTGTGCAGCAGCTGAAAGTAGCACAGCAGCAGTAAGCAACAACTATATATTATTATATTTGCATTTCTTCAAGATTTTTAAGATACCTGTTTCCATTCAAAATAATGACAAACAGACCTAAAAATACTGATTCTTCATTGTTTAGTTACATATTAATAAAACGGGGAAGACTTTTAGCATGAATAGTGTGTATGTTCATTCCAAGTGTTGAGAGTTTAGAATAAGACTTGTGGTACTCTCTTCTCAAGGTACCACCTCGTGCTGCAGGAGACCAATGAGGAGATGCGAATGGTCGCCAACAACCTGGCGTCTGTTTTTACCGCAGCTGCCAACCACTTGTCCATTACAGAGGTAACTCTGCTTTCTCTTTTACTCCAGAAAGAATATGCTTCAAGACATATGCTTAAACTTCCATGTCTGCACACTTCTCCCAGCACGAAGCATTCATTTTACACTAAAGTAAAAAGGCTAATGTAGTGTGAAATGAGGTGGCTTTGTCTTTTTATCCCAACAATGTCATAACAGCTAGATAATATTTTTAGTATTTGGAGCTATATTCACATAACGGATAATATGTTGAAACTTCAATTTGATTTGTATTAAATACACAAGAGAAAATTTGCAAATAATTTTTAATGAAAAGAAAAAAAATTGAAATGTGTTCAGCAAAAAGCACAACTTTTTCATTGGAGGCAGATTCTCTGTTTCCCAGTCTGCATCATGCTTTGTCAAGTTTCACTACAACTCAGAGAGTAAATGGCAAGTTTTAGCAGATAAGTTGCCATCTTCCATGCAAACTACAAGAATTCACAGCAATCTGATAGCCACCAAAGCAATCACAAGGAAGTTTTTCATGCAGCACCCTCTTTGAGACCAATTTCACCTTGCTGCAGCCAGCAACCTCCAGCAACCACTTACTGAATACACATTCTTCTGCAGCAATGGGAGGTTGCTAGGTGGCGCATATTGCATTTTTCCCTCACCGCTCTCTCCTGTGGTTCCTGTACAACAGAAGTGCCTGGAGGATCTGCACAGCAGAGTGCAGCGGATCTGCTCGAAGGCTGTTGAAAAAGATGAGGCTGCTGTTCAGAAGCTCCGGAAAACTCTGAAGGACTTCGTGTCCAAGGCAACCAATTTATAAAGGACATCCAGTTCAGCATGCGGGGATAATTTAAGATGATTTGATGGTTTGGATTTCCCCTAATTTTTATTTTTTAATTTGTTCCAAACTTTGAATCCTTTTCTCTGTTTTCCTTTCGTTTGGACTTAATGCATTTAATATACTTCCAAAGTTTGTTAATTAACACATTTCTTTAAATTTGAATGTTTAAAAAAAATAATTCAGACGTTTGTTGTTACAGATACATTGTAAATACAGGTTTGCATCAAGTTAAAGGTTCAGTAGTTGTCTTGAGAGTGTGTATTTCTATGTGTTTGTGTGTTTGTGTGTCTTCTTTCTATATAAATGTTTTTTATATACACAATAAAACTTAGTTGAAACCCCCTTTTCAGTTATTTTTTTTCTTCTAAATATAAATTTAAGACAACTCTCGTACTACCAACCAAAAGGAGAAAGATGTCTTGCATCTGTGCACCTTTGTATTTCATCCTCCCTGCTCAGCATTGCAGGCTGTCCCATTATCCCCTTATTTTCCCTTCCCTCATACTGAGACAGTTCCCCATATTTTGGTTGGTTTGGTTTTACAAAGGTCAGCTTGTGTGAGTCTCACAAGAAAACTGGCTCAAGAAGAGATGCAATCCCTACAGAAATCAGACTGATTATGAAGTGTACATAGTGAGACTGCAAATAAAGTTAATATAACAAAAGATGGGAAAATTGCATTAAAATAAAAAAAGAGAAAGTCTTTGTCCTGTGCCAAATCTGTAACCTGCATAGTTTATTTTAAATTGCATGTAACAGCATTTCAGATGACCTCATTAACATTTTTAGTTAAACTGGTCACTCCATTATCCTTATTGCAGTCATCTCAGTAGAGTAGTTATTCTCTATTGAAGCCACTAGAAGGCAGCACACACCACCAGCTGCTCAAACTTTTCAAGTTGCATTTTGTCTGACTGAAAAATCAGATAAACTATAACATTGATGACAATTTTATATAGTGGTGGTGGTGGTGGGGGGTCTTTGCCAGATGAGTGGAAAAGCAGACTTTATTACCTCCATATTCCAGTAAACTTTTGAAACGGTGACAACAGTTTTCCCTGTTTCCACTGGGAACTCTGTCTCTGGAAAGGCAGGTTTCTCACTACCACCAAACCCAGCTAATATTTAAAGTTTCATCAGTGTTAAGTTTGACTTTTGTTTTTGTTGACTGATCATTAAAGAAATGTGTTTCAACACATGTACTCTGTTTATTTGCACATATTTCTGTTTTACAAACCTTTTAAGCTGTGAATTTATGAATTCCTCACCAGTTAGATATTGGGTCAGGAAATAATTAAATTAAATAACGGACAAACAGCAGGAATAGTTTCCATTTGTGTAAGGCTCATTTATTCTATTTTTTACCAAGCACATTAACATATTTAGGTTCCACATATCAGCCAAAACCCATAAAACTGACTGCATCATTAGTAAATTAAGCGTTTGTTTTTGAAGTGAACATTTTCTGTCCAGAAGCATTTATTGCAAATGCTGAGGCAAAGTTGGCAGTGAGGACACAAACAGGAAGTGGTACATGTCTCTCTTCAGTGCTTTCACCAGATATGGTCAACACAGCTTAATGTACCTGTTTCCAATTAACTCCACATACTTGGCATCCAAATATTAGTATTTTTTTTCTTTTCTTTTTTGCATCTATACTCAGTCCAGAGATTGAATCCAGATACCCTGTGGCAATCTGCATACAATTCAAACTATGATTCTAGTTTATTTTAGGTTTTGAAAGCAGATTTTGAGAAGCTTTAAATCATTCTGTATGGTGTAATATCAGCCCTGATCCAGGATTTGTCAAACTGTCTCGAATCTTTATTGTTTGCAGACTCAAAGGATCCTCCTTAGATAAAGATGTCTGTTTACTGATTCAGCTTCTCTTGCTGGACATGGTGGCGCTGATTTATGAATTCACACAAGCACATCTTTTTCCAATTCTCATGTTGTTCCACTTCAGCGGTGGCATCCGCCCTAAACCCCAGCACTGCTCAGTGTTCTTGCTTCATTTGATCTGAATTCAGTTTGTGAGTGTCTTACTTTAAAAATTGCAAACTGTGAATGATTTGAGGCACCAATGTCAAGAGATTATTTTACTGCAGCAAAAAACAAAGAGTTAGAGTCTGTTTACACGGCTTTACTTAATAGCTCTGTAGCAGCTGAATACAGCAGGTGACATCAGTGTGTTTTACTTTTAGATTTGTTCTAATTAAAATGATGGTTAGTTTATTAAATCAGCTTCAGTATGATATTAATTGTCTGAGTAAAAGAAGATTGTTTTAGCCTCTAAGATAGAGTTTTCTTTCTTTTTATGTCACTGATAAGTGACTATTTTTAGGTTTTGTACACCTTGGATGGCAATAATTATTACCGCCTAAGCAACTTATAAAATATGAGAAATTAAAAAATTTTTTTTTTTTGCTGCAATCAACAAAATTCCTCTGGACCCTCTAACAGCACAAATGTCTGAAGTATCTTTCAGGAATTTGGGGTGACGGCTGAACCCTGAAACTTCACATCGTGCCCATACAGTAAAGTCAGAGGCGTTCTTTATAGGAGCAATGTTTGAAAACCTTCAGCACCGCAAGCGTGAGAGAAATGTTTTGGCAGATGTGATAAGGAGAGATGAGGTGATTGTGAGGGGCTCCATGGAGAGAGGGAATGAAAAATGTGATGGATAACTTCCACCGCTTGCAGAAACAATCTCAAACTGAGGTTTTGTGTGTGTGTGTGTGTGTGTGTGTGTGTGTGTGTGTGTGTGTGTGTGTGTGTGTGTGTGTGTGTGTGTGTGTGTGTGTGTGTGTGTTGGGTGGGACAGTGGAGAGAAAGTCATGTGCTAACAGCCACAGCGGCTTAATTCAACCAAACATGAAAGGCCTCGGTGTGTTTATTAGATCCCATATGGACAGGTGGCATCCATAAAAGCAATTTTACAGGACCCATCTTTGCATGTGTGAGAAAATGAATGTCATGATTTGTGTATCTTTCTACCCTCGGAGGGATGTACACGGTGGCCTAAACGTGTGTGCGGAGTGCGGGAATTTGCGTGCTTCTCTCTGCACAAACCTGTGCTGCGCATTTGGTTTCATGCTTCTTCGTGTGTTATGTGGTTCTTTCTCGAGCGTGTGCGTGTGTTCTCTTTTACTGCCTGTGGCCCTCAGCCTGTGTCGACTTATTTCTATCATGGATCATTGCATTCAAAGATGCAAATCCCTCATGAATTCTTAATACACTGAATGCCCCTGCTCTCGCACAGGGAAAGTCAATTCAACTTGGGCTGAGTGCAAAAGCTTAACACTGTGCGTGTAAGTGTGCGTGTGTGTCTAACTCACAGGGCCTCCGATGAGAGAGACATGTAAGAAGAATTGCATGTAATGGTGTGGAAACGCAAAGGTTATCTATCTTTGTGTTTCCTGGAGAAGGTGTGTGTTGTTACTTCGCCAGTACTACAGGGCTTCCAGCAGCTAATTCATCATACCAGAGACAGGCAGATGCAGTAGAGCATTGAGGTGTTAATGTGGAGTCTTATTAGGGGTTAATCTCATCCATCCGCCACTAGAATAATGTGTTCTACAGATGTGGGAAATGGGTGCAGAGAAAAGGGGAAAATAAAGAGAGGCAAGCTCTACCCTTTCTCAGGCACACTCTCCCTTATTTTCTTTCTCCCAGCTCCCTGTCAAAACACCATTGTGTAGCTGAAATCTGCCTTCCTTAGACTTATATTATGACTAGCTCTGGCATTCTGATTTCTGTTCCAGCAGCTAATTGTCTCCAGATTTAGTAGACAAATCAACTTCTGCTATAGTTGTGTGGCAGGCACATGCAGAAGTGATGCAGCTGTTTTAATAAGACTCATATTAGAAAAGAAAAAAAAAAAAGGTCTACCTTCAGTCCCTAATAACAAAAACACAACCACTTGCAGAAATAATTATGTGAGCTTTTGCTGTTGTCAAGCACAGTGTGTGAAATATGTTCTTTGAGCTTGTTTGTAATGTGCTTGAACTGAAACTTGCAAGATTTGCAGCAGAGGCCCTGGTTAATGTTAACTTATTCTTAGTTTCCTGGAGAATGATTAATGTCTGCTTATCTGAGTGAATTTGAAATTAATTGTAGATAAGAACTCACTGGCGGACATAGAAGTAATGTGGATCAGGCTGCTTTGTGTGCAAAATATGTTTCTGCATGTACAGGTGTGTTGCATTTCAATCTTGTGTAGTTTTCCAGCTCTGGACTTGATATCAAATCCAGCCAATTTTTGTTTGTCTGTGGTTTTTTTTGAAAAATATATTCTTGTTTAATATTGACTTGTATCCTTTTTGCAAGTAATCAGGGGGCTGACCAACTGCTTGTTAACACAAATATCTAAGCAGCGATTCACATAGCAGCAACTCAGTGCATTTAGGCAGCTCAAACCCAGCATCAGAGTGGGGAAGAAAGGTGATTTAAGTAACTTCGAACATGACATGGTTGTCAGTGCCAGATGGGCTGGTCGTAGCATTTCAAAAACTGCTGATCTACTGGGATTTTCCTACACAACCATCTCTAGGGTTTACAGAGAATCATCCAAAAAAAGAGAGAAAATCTCCAGTGAGCGGCAATTCCCTGGGTGAAAATGCTTTGTTGATGCCAGAGATCAGAGAAGAATGGCCAGACTGCTTCAAGCGAAGGCAACAGTAACTCAAATAACTACTTGTTACAACCAAGGTATGCAGAAGAGCATCTCTGAATGCACAATATGTTGAAACCTGAAGCAGATGGGCTACAGCAGCAGAAGAATGCGCTGGGTGCCCGGTCTGATGAGCCACATTCAGATCATAGGGTCAGAATTAGGCTTATTATCCATCCTCCCTTGATAGTGGAGGTGTAATGGTGTGGAGACATTTTCTAGTCAAACTTTGGTCCTAGTGGTATTAGTTAAATATGTCATGCCACCAAGCTTAAATCATCTCAAGCTGGTTTTATTGAACATGATAACATGTTCACTGTACTCAAATGCCTTCCACAGTCACCGGATCTCAATCCAAAAACTTTGGGATGTGGTGGAACAGGAGAGTCACATCATGGCTCTGTAGCAACTGTCTGAACCTCTGAGAAATCTTTCCAGGACCTTGTTGAATCTATGCTATAAAGAATTAATGCAATTAAAAGTAGGAATGTGTAATTAAAAACTGGAGCATCACTTAGTTCATATTTGATCAGTTTAGCTGCTTCTCAGACAGTGAAAACGGCTGTATAATTGTTCTCTGTTGTTCTTCTGAAAGACTTCGGCAAGTCTGAGAAAATGATTCTGGTCATGTCATATATTATAGCATATTACACAACAAAGTGTTGAGTTTGGAAGATGTGGGAACTTACCATCCAGGGTGGGCCTAATAAAAAAATGAGCTTATGGGAACTGCAGATCCAGTGTTTTTGTAGGATGACTCATTTTAGGAAATAAAGCGATCTCTTGTGGTTCCACTAGATTTGTGGGAGTCCAATACAATCTCGCTGTGGAACCTGTTTAACAAAACCTTTAACTAACAATGGGGAAGTGTCATATAGCTGGGTGAATGGTGGTGAGAGAAGAAAAGCACACCAACAAAACACAGAGTGCTGCAAAACTACTAAAGAAAAGCTGTGTAGAGCAGCAACCCTTCACTCAGCCGGTCATGACAGGAGGAGACAGCTTCACGGCTCCATGTGCACGCGTAAGGATGGCGCTTCCTTCTCATTATGGTTCCTTTGATGACAGTGTGCCGTGGTGACAATATGGCAGCTTCCTGTGTGACTTCACCATATGATGACAGTTCTCTGTGTGCTCAGCGTCAGCGTGAAGTGCTACAATCAGGATATATTTTGTTGAATAATAGATGCAGTGAGTGACCAGTTTACACACAGCAGGTTTTTCCATTTCAGCTCGCTCATTATTCGGCATAGCAGTTTCTCAAATATTTTTCTTTTGTGTCACAGCCATTTATCCACAGAACCCACAGTGTCTACAGTATGGAAACACCGCCACAGATTTATCTAGAAAAACAAGACAGAAAATGTGTCCCACAGTGACGGCAGAGTCATGCAAAGGAAAGAGAAGAACAGCTGTAAACCTTCTGAAACGTTACACATAGTAGTGTTGTGTGAATTAGAGCAGGTTATGTAGTGTACCCTCATACAGCTTGCTTTAACACAAAGATAAATGACTCCATGCTTCTTCCAATTTATCTTTATTATCCCCAAAGAATTATTTATGTTGCCACTGTGCTGAATAGAATAATAGAATAAAACATCTTTTGTGTGCATGGCAAATGTATTGAAATTTTATTCAGCTTCTCCTGTTTGTAGGTATGGATATTCTTAAATAAAGCGGAAGCACATTTTGTCTTTCTTTCACACCTGTTTGATGTAACTTACGAGGTTTATAATTACATTGCTATAAAGCTTCTGGAGACTAACAAGAAGTCAAAACAGAGCTGTTGAGGCTGAGATATTCTGACTCAGATGGCACGCTATATATTTCCTGTGTTTCCTGTGAGTCTGCTACAGTCCGCTTTGGTCTGAGTGCCGTAAATTTCATTGTTAAATGGTGAGTGCGAGCTTCTATGTGGACATCTCTGTGACTGTGGAGACCTTACATTAAAATGCACCAACTCCCTTCAGGAGGACTTCAAGCAAACTTTACGACTGCTAATCAATGGTGTGCCACTATCTGCAACAGAGTACAACTGCTACTTTAGTAGGATTTAGTAGCATCTTATGGTAAGGCTTCAGATTTTCAGCAAAATGAATACCTTTCTCTAAACACTTTCTTGGTAGCTTTAAAAACTCAAAAAAGCCCTCAACAGAGCCAGAGTTAGGACTGTTCCTTCTTGGCTAGGGTTAAAACCAGGCATTAAAATAATCTTTATATTATTTTTTTTTCTGCTCTTGTAAGATCATCTGAAAATGTGCCTTCTTCATAGTGGCACAAGACACTTTCCTCCATTCCTCAACTAAAGTGAATCAAAGCACAAATAATCATATCATCTGATTATATATGTTTTTCTTTATTGACATCATGAAAGGTATCCCTTAAACTAACAACAGTCAGCCACCAGTCGTCAGTCAGTGTGTGTCTCTGTACACGTGCACGCCCATGATGAATGTCTGAGTACATGCAAGCATGTAGATTTTTGTCAGAAGTTGACAATGTGCATGACAGATCAAATTTCCATCAGTTTTGTCTGACTCACTCAGGCCTGAATGGGGGTTATTTAGGCACGGTGAGAGGTCACAAGAAGGTCATTTGAGGCTATGAAAGGTTGTAAAGAGGCTGTGAGTCAGACGTTTGAACTGTTGGCTCCCTGTGAGTCATTTTCTGGCTTAGTGGGATCCATTTCAGGGTCCACTCACCTCAGGGGGGAAACAGATGTCTGTTAGGATATCAGAGGCTTATAAATACTTGTGCAGGTATTTTGGGGCTCACACACACAAAAATGTTTGGTTTAGAGTTGATCATGAGCTCTTAATTTGTGTTTTTTTTTTTTTTTTTTAATAAAGTCTGCTTTCTACTCAGGTGTTTAAGTGCAGTTTGTGCTTTGCACAGCACCCAAATATAGTTGTGGGCTGATTTGAACACATGATCACAATATTGTTAGTGTATTTGAAAACATCCATCTCTGCAAATTCTCTGCAGCTTTTCAGTTTAGTAGATCTTAACATTGTCACAAAACTGTGACCATTAGCTCAAATATTGTATTTGATTTAAATGAACATGTATGTGTTTACAGTCCATATTGTTTTGTCTTTGTGCAGAGATAAAGGACAAAATGAGGACACACTTGTGCAATGCTGGAAGAATGCTTGCTTGGTTGGGAAGCACATATTGTTTTAGCATCCTGATGAGCAGTAGATTTATGTAGGCACATATGGTCCAGTGGTACTGTATGTCAACTTTTGGCATGCTCCACTGTTGTTTTTTCCATGTGCTTCAAGCTTAGAGTGTGGATGTAGCTTGTGTTAGAACACGAGAGTACAGCACATTTGTGTGTTTCTGCATGTATCACTTATCTTAGTGACAAGCAGAATGTCAGCATGAGGGCATTTCTGCACAAGTGCTGCTTGACTTGGTTTTAGGGTTAAGGTTAGATCTAGTCTAGTCCTGGGGATTAAGGTAAGGGCCAAGGAAATGCATTAGTATAGTGGATATCTTCGCAATTATAGCAACACAAATATGTGTTTACATGTGCATATATGCATCAAACTGTCAGTTAAACATTAAACCCAACCTTTTTAATCTGACACAAAGCACCGATTTACAAGTAAATTTCACATTCTCACCCTTGCATTTTATAATTTTGCTGTACATGCTCTCAGTAACTCTGAGCAAGTGCTGGACTTTTCAGTATGACTAAAACAAATGTGCTAATTTGTCAAAATTAGAAACTTGCTTGTTAGTGGACCACCTGGATTTATTTACGTACAGTGTATTAGGCTTTAACATGAATCTGCCCATTGTCACATTTTGTTTGCTAAAGGAAAGAAACGCAGATGATTAAAAGCACAATTTGTTTGTTTTATCCTAGCTTTGTCCTGTTGTGATGCTTCAGCTTGCTTGCTCACTGATTACTTGAGGTCTGGTACCAGCAACAAGCTCAGATCAGGGTTGATCCCAGATTAACCAAATTAATATGGGAACCACATGAATCACCCATTCAAGATATGATGGTACATTAAAACCCTAATGCTTGACTTCAGTGGCTATGGATTCCACTCTCCTTTCCTTCTCTTTCAATGCTGAGCCAAAAATCTGACTATTTCTAAACACCAGGGAATCTACAGACACTGAGAGAAGTGTAATGTGGATTTACACTTGCAAACACAGGAGGCAGTGAAGCAAGCAAGACAGGTTTTGCATCTTTTCTCAGGCTACAATAAAAAAAACACCAGAAAACAGAAGAACAGAGTGAAGAAGTGGGAGTGTAAGAGAGACGTGGGAGGTTGCAAAGGAAAGAAAGAAGATGGAGGGATAGTGAGGCGTGGGGAAGGGGCATAGGGAGGTCTGCTGTTTCCTTGTGAGAGGAGGATGAATGGTAAGTTGGGGTCTGGTTTGCCTCCTGGGTTTTTAAACACACACATACACACGCACATGTACACACACTACTAGTGTGTTTACAAAGGAGAGTATAACGGTTCCACTCTGTACCTCAGTGTAGCAGAGGTGCTTCAGGGCCACATGTGTAAACGATGAGAGGAATGCACACTGATGCATTGACATTGTGTGCCGTAACATTCATAACCTTTATAACCCTGAAGGGAACAGCTGTAGTATGTTGTCATGTAACATCCAAATTCATGTTTTTTATGTGACACAGGGTGCCTCGCGGATGGAGGAAACAACATTAAAAGGCCTGCAAATTTAATTCTTTTGCAAAAAATATTTACATATATATCATGACTGTTAAAACTTAGTGTTTGATGTTGTTTATCCTGATTGTCATCTTTACAGATTTAATAGGTTTTGACCCAACCACAGAAGTCTCTCTCGGGAAATCTAAAACACTATATAAGCTGGGGATGAGTGTACATTCTTGACCTTAGAGATAAGAGTCGACACTGTTTTTCGTTTTTTTAATATATAGACATACATATATCACATGATCTTCCTAATACTTAAAAAGGTTTAAATTTCTCCTAATGAAAGAAAAAGATACACTTACTGTATATATTAAATATTTTAAATTTATTGAATAGAGTCGAGGTCAAAGGCCAAGACTGAACAGCCTGTATATAAAAGGTGGACATAGCTGTTGTGACATCAAACATTGGTCTCATTGTGAAGCCTCAAGCTGAAGGTTTTAGTGGTCGCCTTCTTTGCATGACACGTGAAAAGTGGATCTGTCTGTGAAACCATAGGCATACTGCATGGTTAATGACTTGGGACTGAGAAGTCACTATTCAGTGAGCATATCCTGGTTCATCCCCACTGTCTGACTCTAACAATGACCACAAATTGCAAAATGAACTTCACATTGTATTCAGTGTGACTTCCGATTAGCATCTAAGCCCTTGAAACCATCAGGAAAGTGCTTGTTGAGGTCACAGAGAACTAGAGCTGAGCACCATTTTCCCATAAACTTCTATACAACCAGAAGTCTTTTTGCAGCCAGAGTTGCCCCCTGCTGGCCATTTAAAAGAATGCAGGTTTTAAGGTAAGGCGTTACTTAGGCCTGAATTATGCTTCTGCGTCGGGTCTTGGTGTGGCCTTCGTACATAACCGGAAATCCCCTCTGAACCTTATGCAGTAATCACAATCTTTGTGGACTGCGTTGACCCAACGTATAATTACATTTCTCAAGAGGTCTACGTCAGGTTACTTCATAGGGTTCAGAGGGGACTTCCAGTTATGTATGTAGGACTGACGCAGAAGCATAGGGCTTAGACAGTATAAATGATGGACGTAGCTACCGTTGGTTTGTGAAGTCTCATTCTGAAGCCTCATGACATTTTTGCCACCATCTTAGTGTTTTGAAACCAGATGTGACAAGAAGGGGGCGGGTCTGATAGTGAAATTGCATGCTTATTGGCCAAGGACTTGTGAGTGACAAGTTGTTATCTCCTAGATAATCCTTCTTTCTGAAATATAGTATGATCTACTTAAAAAAATGAGTGACAGAACCCATTGACTCAGCAGAACCATGTTTACAGTTGTGAAGTCAGACTTCTATAGAAACTGAAATCTTTTGCAACCACAGGTATTAAAACTTGGAGGTCAAAAAAACAAACAAAAAAAAACAAAACAAAACAAAACTTGGAGGTTCAAAAAAAAAAAAAGCTTAAGGCACTTAAACTAAGACTTAAGTCTATGTCCATCTTTTATATACAGTCTATAGGGATAACTTTTAATGGTTTCTTTAAGCCAACATGTACAAGAAGTCCTCAAAGTGTTAAAAAATGGAAACTTGACCTTCTACAACTGATTACATTAATTTCATCAGTAGCTACACACGTATTTACCAAGCCACAATTGAACAGGGGTTCAGAGGTGAAAAATCAATTTGCTTGAGCATGGCTCCAAAAGCGAATTAAAGACCCCCCCACCCCTATGTTAAAATGTCCAACTTAAACGCAGGTATGTACATGTTTTGTGCCTGGTACAACAAACAGTTTTTGCCTTAATAGCTTTGTGACGGCGACAAGTGATTTTTATTTTTATACAACTCACCCATTGTACTAATATTGATTAATACTGAGCAGAATTGAGTTCAGCTTATTGTTATGGCCCTCCACAACAGTACCTGTTTCTCATGTGGCCTCTTGGGAAAATGAATTGCCCACCCCCGTTTTAGTATATACATTTCACTGATGTAATCTCTAGCAGGTCAAAAAGAAGTCAAATTTAACATCTTTGTTGGGGTGCGTCTTTTTTGGCAGCATCAGTCGTGGTCTGTCTGTCACATCAGCTCAGCAGCTGCCTCTTTGCTTGATGTAGTGTGCCACATTGGAGCAGACAGTTTCCACTCCAGCAGGGCTACTGTTTGCTCTGCCCGTGAGCTGTTTCTTATCATTACACTCTAACAAATACAGAAGCCGACAAGAGAGTCACGTCATTAAACTTCCTGTCTACAAATCTTCAGCTGTGCCTTCTCGAAGTGACAGCTTTCATTCAGAAAAGAGTTTGCGCGCATGTTTGAGCCCAAAAGCACCTCTGTGAAAGCAAAACAGAGAAGGTTAAACACTGTAAATGATTTGATACAACCTCTTTAAAAAAACATAAAAAAACAAGAATTTAAAGTTGGAGGACACAATGGCTCAGAGGTCTTAATGATTTAAGATGTTTGATCACAAATTTGTATTATTTCTTTTTTGTGTGTTTTTTGTTTCCTCTTATAATCCACAGATAAGTATGTGCCCCCCCCCCCCCCCCCCCCGAACTGATCAAATATAAATTGCTTTCTTCTATTAGAAAAGATAAGCCTGTGGAGAGCAGTTTTCATTGTATAATGATCCATTTATCTCTTCAAAAATGTTTCAGATGGCACATTTTTACAAAAAGATAGGAAAAATTATTAAAGCTAATGTATCTATAATATAGGCTCATACACATTCATGCATGAATGCATTCACACACAGTGATGCAGCACAGGTGTGAAGCACATTCTCTGGTTTCACCTGAATATTTAACCATGTGAACTAACACCTATCACACAACATGCAGGGTGACAGTGTTCGCACCTCTCAGCACTTCATACTGTAGGACAGCAAGTCATGTTTAAAGCTATATTTGCCTAATAACAAATGATTTAGATATTTAAAGAATATTGAATAATATTAAGTATTATGTATATCACTGCACACCAAAACGTTTTCTCAGGAACCTGACTGAATATGGTTTTCTTACTGATGTCATAGAGTTAGAAGGCGGTGCTGTCGTCCTCTTGTTCGCCATCGGGTGAAACAGTATGTGTTCCATCTGCAGTTCACTACAGTGATGACTGATAACACGTGTCTTTGTGTGTGCGTGTGGTAACAGTGATGAGTGTGGAGTCTGCGGTTGGTGGTCCAGACTGTAGGTCTGGTGATAAGCCAACTGATGATTGGTGCACCCTGGTTATAGCTCCAAGTTAATTCCCTCTGCCTCTGTGTTTTGTTTCAGCCAATCCAGTGATCCACAACAGCGTTTAAACAGCGCAGACAGGGCGGCAGGCCTGTTTCTTTTATCAGAAAAAAAAAGCGTGAGTTTTTTTTAATATCCTTTATATTGTCTATTTTGACATAGCAGAAATTTGGCACCAAAACTTTAACCTTCTCTTCCTCCCTTTGTATTTTCACTTGTGAACCAAGAATTTCTGATTAAAAGACTCATGAAAACTTTTATCAGTGGTGAGTAAAAGAAAGATCTTAGAGCATCTTTTGATCTAAAAAAACAGGGTGAGACAGCATCAGTATTGTGTTGTCATAATACATCTTGAATTGGTAGCTGTATTGTTTTCATCTATGATGACTCTCCTTTCTCCTTCTGTGGTTGTCTTTGCAATTGTCTTGTCATGTAGCCTGAGTCATACTGACAGATTCCAGAGCAGTGGCACAAAGAGCTTCTTTTAGTTTGACAGATTTCTCATGAAGAACTCAGACATGCTTGATCTAACCATGATTACATTCAGGTTATCATTTGTATCTTTTCTCATGCCAGCTGGCCCAATAGTGACTAACAAGGCTCTGCCCACATTCGCTTCCTCTTGTAAACAAGATGGTCGCTGAATTGGAATTAGAAAGATGGGAATTTGAGCTTCCAGTTTCTTATAAAGTAAATCTTGACATAAAGCACAAGCTGAGATGCAAAGTCAGAAAGGCTAGCATCTAACAATAGTTAGATTGGTTTAAAAATCATGGGCGAAAGGAACTCCTGCACCCTCAGGTTTGTCCTCAGTGACTAAAGGACTCTGACTGCTCAGCTATATACTCACTGATAATTAGGTACACATTGCTAGTATAGGATTTGACATTCTTTTGGCCTCAGAACTGCCTTCCCATAAGCTAACCCTTTAAATAGACACACCCTGACTGGTAAATTTCCACATCTTCCAAACTGAACAACAGAAAACAATTTTACAACAGTTTTCACTTGTTGAGATGCACAGCTAAACTGACCAAGCATGAAATAAATGAGAGATGGACAAGGTCAGCAACAATTCTCAGGTAGGCTGTGGTGTTTAAATGATGCTGTTGGTGTTAAGTTAGTGGTATTTGAGTTACAGTTGCCTTCCTATCAGCTCGAAGCACTCTGGCCAGTCTCCTTTGACCTCTGGGATCAACAAGGCATTTTCACCCAGAGAACTGCTGCTCACTGGATATTTTCTCTTTTTCAGACCATTCTCTATAGAGATGATTGTGTGCAAAAATCTACGTAGATCAGTAGTTTCCGACATACTCAAACCAGCCTGTCTGGCACCACCAACCATGTCACATTCAAAGTCACTTAAATCACCTTTCTCATCATCTTGACCATGTCTGCATGTGATTGGGTGCTGCTGTGTGACTGGGTGATTAGATATTTGTATTATAAATAACTGTATGAAAGTGGCTGTAAGTGTAGTCAGTGAAGCTTTTATTCTAACTTATAAGGTATTAATTTTATTAATTCACCTTTTTGATTTTTTAAATGCTATATTCTGTTCAAAGTCACCCTCTAAAGACCCAGTGGTTGTGAGCAGTTGTGCTTCTGAAACTTTACCTTTTTGTTTTTTGAAAATAAAGTCTCTTTTCTCTAAGCTCCTCTGACATCACAAAGCCATTGCTAAAACAAAGAATCTGTTTTCTTCTTTTGTTTTTGTCAACAGGAGTAATCTGGATCCAGCCATTACATTTGGGTATGCCAATTTTCCCATCAGCCAGGATAATTTAATGTTTTTTACAGCAGTGACCTAATGGGTGAACTGTATTGAAAAAATATATATGAAATATATGAAAACATGTGAAGCCCTGCCAGTATTTAGCACCTGCTTGGAACACCACCCCCTTAACCACTAACACTTGTGTTGTATTACAGTCGAGTGGAACATTATCCTTCATTACAAGCTCCTCTAACACCATGAACAAAAGAACAGAAGACTGCTCTGACTATGATGACACTGCCTGCTAGGTGTCATTTGGCTTGAATGGTTTTCTCTGTCGTCTAAAGCACTTTTTATTTATACGTTCCACAGTGGAGCTAGAACAGGCTGCTGTTGCCATCTTTCAGGATTAAGTTTAATTGTGCACATATTATTAATATTATTCATAAGGCTACATTTTACTATTGTGTTAGTAAAACAAAAGGTGGATGTTACAAATATTTATACACAAGGCTTTTTGACTCTTATTCTGGAGTGCAACTTGTTCATCTCTGGCTTGGACACTAAAATAATGAGAAGAAGTAGACACAATGACTGTGGGAAGTGACTCATTCTGTTTACTCTGTTCATTCATTTTAACTTGAGACCTTGAAATTACATAACTGGCTTAGTAGTGAAATTACTAGTTGGCACTGTCTTTTGTTTTGCTTTTTTCTGATTGGATGGCCCTTGCGAACAGTAAGTTTCAACAGCACATGTGGAATTCATAGCAAGACCTATAACCATATAAAAGATATCTCCTCTCTTTGACATCATTATGATTGCTAGGGATTACTAACATCCACCATTGTACCAGAAAATAAGGAAAAATATAGCAGATCATTAAAGGTCTTCGAGTAATATCTCCAAAGCAAAACTGCTGAGATAATCATGGCTGCCACTAAAATCCTAATAAAAATTGCTTTGAGCGTGTCTAGTGTAGGCCATGATTTCTCACACAGAATCACTAAATGATGTTTATGGAGATAATAGGCTACCTTAAAAAATGAAAAGAAATCAGTAAGCTGGCGGATGCCCTGTAGCTTTTGAATCAGGTTGTACTGACTCAAAGTTCAGAAGACAGCCAGAGGAAAGGCTGTGAAATGTGAGAGAACAGGAGTGGATCAGATAGCGGCCACACACATTAGTTAAACAGCTCCCTTCTCATGTTCTCCAGTCCCCACATCATCATCCTCATTGCTGTCTTCTCTGGATATTTCCCAAATTTTAATTGTCCTCCCTTTCTTTTCCAACATACACTTCATCTCTTAACTCCAGTGTTTATTCTTCCATGCTATTTTGCTCATGTTCTAAGATCTTTTGACACTCCTCTTTGATCCATCTTCTTTTCATCACTCACTGTCAGTCTCACCCTCCTTTTATCCTTATACTATGGGTATTGTACTATCTAGCCTCTCCTGTGTTTAATGTTTCTTCTTGTCATATGATAACATCAGGTTCTATTCATCTTTTATTATTTCTTTACGAACTAAACTCCAGTGCTTTATTGCCCCCGTTAGGTAAAAAATTACTTAAATAGGATCACTTTATGCTGTTATTAATGTTCATTATTCCCTACACCTTGGGTTTTAATAAAGGTTTATGTGAAAGCATTCTGGAGTAAAATTGCAAATCAGAACATTTTCTGAGCTTAAGGTAATAATTAAAGGTGGACAGACATAAAACAGCGTGGCATGTTGTTGTCTAAGCTCATCGGCAAAGAACAGAAATGTTAGGTCCTGTTTTTTAGATTACAGAATACACTACACTGTGTAAAAATGCATTTATTTACAATAAAATCTGACAATTCGAGCATAAATACTGTAAAAATAAAGCTGCACGTTTATTTTTAAGGTGAGGAATTTTTGTTTAACCAAGCAATTCTGCTGTGAGGAGGAGCGAGCTCTAACCATGAGAACAATTTCATATAAATTCAATCAGGAAACAGTCAAATGAGGCACTTGTAAAAATGCAGAGAAAACTTAAAAGGTTCCCTGTGGAGTTACTGATAAACAGAAACACCTCAGAGTAATGGGTGCGCATTTTGTTTGTGTCGAGCACACAGATGATGTTGTATACTCTCCTGCACTTTTACGATATTTTGCTGATCAGTGGCAGTGATATGTAAAGAAGCAGGAGCAGCAAAGACAAAGAAGAAGCCAAAAAACTAGTGTACATGCTTGTAAACAATGTTTGATTTAAAATGTGTGCTGGCTCATTTGCTAGACCTCAAAGACACACACACACACACACACACACACACACACACACACACACACACACACACACACACACACACACACACACACACACACACACACACACACACACACACACACACACTGTGTTGTGGTGAGAAACCCTGGACCCTAACATTGTCAAGACAACTCAGCAGGGTACTTTTAAGATTAGATGCTGAAAAGATCAAAATGCACCGCTTTTATATGAAAATAAATCATATTTGATCTGAAACTTTGGCACACTCTGATGAGAGTTGATCACAGCAATAAATAACATTTATTCATTAAAAACAATAACAAATAAATATCAATAACTTAATATAGTCAATATTTCATAAATACATTTCATGTGTGACTTTTCATGTAATATATGTGCTGTACAGTAGATAGAGTGAGTTGGCTGAATTACTCATTGTGTGTGAATGTGATTGAGTTGTCTTTTTTGGTTAACTATAGATGGGAATATGAAATCCCATACAGCCAATCTGGAGACCGTAAAGGAACTCAAACAAGTTGTAATGGTGCCGAGGCAACTCCTGAAAGTAATTTCTTTGGGGTAAAAATTTATGTAATGCCACTTCCTCTCTTTATTTACTCCTATACTGCTAAATCCAAGTCATAAATCACCACATGCCAGAAAGCTTTCGTGAGTGAAGACAGAACTGAAGAAAAAAACAAAACAAAACACTATACCTCAAAGTGGGAGTATAAAAAGTTAAAATTACACAAAGCCTGACACCAGGTCGCACTCCCTACATGCAGCCACATTTTCTGGCAGAGTGCTTCCTCACGGTGTGGTAAACTAGGCTGTCATCCAGAAACGAGAGATCATCATCGAACGCAATTGGCCGACAACAAGCCTGAGGGGGCATGTCTTTGGCGGGAAGCCTCCTGTTGTGAATGAGGTTGTAAAGGATTTTGTCGTAGTTGGTCTCAGACTTTCTGCACGGTCCAGAGCAGTACCTGAATATCATTTCCTCACTGGAGTGATAGCCCAGACCGAGGTCTGACACATTGAGGTGGATCTGTTTTAGCACGCAGCCCTGTCCTCTGCCACCTCCTCCTCCTCTACTCTTCCCACCTGTGCCAGCACCCCTAGATCCTTCTGCTCCTCTGCCACTATTTCGCTGGCTTGTCCCCTTCCTTTTCCCCCTTCTATGTAGAGTCCTGCTGTCAAAGTTATCATTAGAGGGGGAGGAGGAGGAGGAGGTGGGGATGGTGGTGGTGGTAAATGAGGACACAGCGAGTGAGGAGGAGCGACGTATTCTACTGATGGTCACTCTGATGAAGTTCACCACATCATCAAACTCATTCGGGAGGGGCTCCTCCATGGTGTCTGAAACCCATTAAGAGAAATGCATCAGACTCAACAGAACAAGCTGTTTCACTTCTACACATCCCACTGGCTATTGAACTAAACTACACATGCAAATCTTTAAAATGGTACACTGTTTCTTCTACAGAGGAAATACCAGTGGAATGGATTCGTATGGCTTGCAAATGAACCCCATTGTCACTAGACAGTTTTATGTTTAAATGGGAAACAGTGCAAACACAACAGCTACAGTGTAGCCTTGTGGCACAAATCACTAGACAGAAAATGAATTCTTAAATAATTATTACATTTGAGTGTAACTGCAAATGTTTAAAAAAAATGATCATGCAGAATAAAATATTATTTTGTTGAGTATAAAATTAAGTCTTAATTTGGTCTTTTTAAGTAAAAATAGCTTAACTGGTGACCACCCACACATGTTTTCCATTTGTTGTTAAATTTTCCAATTTTAATGCAGTTTTTCTGCTGGGAAATTTATAAAAAATAAAAAGAAATTGCAAATGACTTATTGGGGTTTAGCACTTTTGGCAGCCTTACATTTTTCTCCTCCAGCCAGCGTTTCGTCCGTGTTTGCTCTATCTATGCTCGGGGAAGAAACAGACAGGCGGATCTGAACGGGCGGGAGCTCGCGGGGACTCTCGGCGACGCGCCCTCTCTTCTTGGTGGAAGTGGGCTGCTGTGGGCTCTGGAGCAGCGGGCTGGCGTGAACGGTGCTCAGTAGTATCAAACAAGTGGTCAGGCTATCCCATAACTTCATTGTCCACTTCAGTCCGACAGCAGGACATGGCGCGATACAAAATCAACAGGTATCATCTGGCAAAAGCGCCCCACAGACGTTTAAGAGTTAGACTCATCAGCTCATCCGAGTTCCTGCCAGTTCAAACGGTGGTGATCGGTGGTGCGCACTGCAAACTGCACGCAGTCACTCACATGCCAGCTGGACAGCGAAATGCTGCGTGGCGCAACATCCACGGCACAGACGCGCAAACGCAAATCACTTGCTTCCCTCTCAAGTTGACTTCAAAACGGGTCCAACAACACTTTGCCGATAAAAACGAGTCCCAGTTTTCAGTTCTTCATTCAGCACAGTTCCTGTTGCACAACGCAGCGCAGCTGTCTTCAGGTCATCCCTCTCACCATCAATCCTGACTGAGCTGCGAGGAAGAGCCAGAGAGCTGGGGAGTGCCGGTGACGTCCGACGGTCCATCCTCTGCTTCTTCCTGTCTCCACCCATGCATGCAGGCTATACGGAAGGATGGAGTCCAGATACAAGGCTGAACTTGAGGTGTAGAGCTGGTGAGAGTTAGAGTTGTGTGATGAAAGAGGCCCAAAATGTGCCTCAGACGGGAGGGAGAAGTTTCACACTTTCCACACCAGAATCCCCGTCATGCTTTTCGAGTTGGGTTGATATTGGATGGAAAACGTTTTTTTCCAATCAGCCAGTAAAAACAGATCGTATAGATTATGTTGCTCCTGATAAAGACCATGTGCTTGAAATCACACAGTTCTCCACTTAGTGTATTTAAATGACATTTCACTTCTAGAAGCTGATCTGACAGCCATTAGCTGAAGAATAACTGGAGCAATTGCGCCAATCATTTCTTTTCTCTCCCACATTAAACATTAGAAAATGTCATTTAAATCAGATTTTGACTGAGGATAACTATGTTTCTTTTAAACTTGAATCTCTCTTGTTTTGTTTAAGAGAGAGGTAAAGAACTAATGGGTCATATAGTGCAAAAGAACAGTTTAAACATGTTAAATTATCATAGAGTGGTCACACATTAGCATTTATGATGAGCAATTTTGTTTGTAATTAATGTAGCAAACAGAAACATACACAGGTCAGCTAAATGAATGGAATGAGTGTGTTTGCCTCATCCGCACTTCACTGAGAATGTGAATATGACAAAGTCAGTTTTCATATCTTTTTAGACAATGTGTGTTATTTTTCTTTTTGAGAATTTTTCTTAAAGGGCATAAGGAACAGATCTGTTAATGACAATCAGAGAAAATGTCAGTGACATGATCTGAGGGATTTAGATGGGCCTGTGTTAAGTGTCCTGCTATGAGAACATTTCAGCAGTAACACTAACTGCACTCAGACAGCTGTAATGCTTTAAAAGAATGTGAACCGCATTGTGATGAAGCAGTACTTCAGAAAGTTTTTTTTTTTTTTTTTCGGGAGTTACATTTTAAGCAAACAGCACCCTGCAAATCTGCTTTGTGTCTTCAACATTAAGATAAGGAAAAAAGGGAATAAACAGCAGCCATGTTGTTCATTTTCTCAGTTGTTTAAAAATGATTATAGTAGATAAATTGTAACCCCCTGACAAACCTTTTCCAGAAAAATCTTTCCATTTCCTCCATTCCAAGTAAGCCTTATACTTTACAGCAGCCCATGAGCAAGGTTGATGTGAAATACACTTATCCGAAGGCATTTGTGCAGCATATGCAGATGTGTAAACATGTGCACACATCCGTGCACCCTTGAACTGTAGTGTTTCATGATGAATCATGTCTATGTCAGTGTATGCCTGTGACAACCACATTGTATTGTAATCACTTGACTACCCTGAACATGCAAAAACGATTTGAGCATCTGAGTATGCAGTAACTGTGAAGTCATGCACAATAACAGTCTCCTTCCACTTGTGTTTTTTCAGAAGTTAGCCCACTAATTACTCAGAAGAGGCTTCCCTTTCCACTCACTTGCTTACTTAAATACCCCATCCTCAAGCAATCACACCTGTGCCAAACAACAAATACATCAAACAGATGTTCATTTCCCTTCTTGAAAGGCATGGGGGCTGTTTGGGAGCTGCTTTGCATTCAAATCTGTCAGCCATTTTGAGGGTTTAATTTGACTAACATGCAGTAATCTAAGTGTGCAGTGTTATTTCACCCATTGTTACTGAGGTTAAAGTGAAACTGAATCCCCAAAAAGGCTTGTGGTAGCAACTCCAAAGTCATGTGTCACTGTCTTAATGGGCACTGTCTTAATCTTATTTTTGTTTCTTTGTATTTGTTTAACTATTCATTCCATTGATAACAATATTGCATAAGATGACTTACATTCTATTCAGTGAAATATAAACATACACATATATATATATACATATATATATATATATATATATATATATATAGTCAGAATTAAATTCTAATAAAGGGACAGCACACATCAAAACCCTAAAGCTATGATTCCACAGATTGCTGGAGATCCTTCATAGAAAGAACAAGTTATGAAGCTTGTTCGGGCTTCATAACTTTACTGTGTTAGTGTGCAAATGTTGTTGAAGGAACATTTTATTTTAAATAATTGAATCTAGACAAGTACCTAGACATCATGACTTTTTCAGAGAAATCAAATCAAAATCTTTCAATAATTTTGTTCATTTTAAGCAAAAGAAAGCTCAGATTCATAATTTTTTTTTACCCAAATTTGAGTCTGAGTGAAAGCGATGTCAGTGTGTCCAGGCCATTCTCATTCCCAACACCTTAAAAAGTTAAATTTTGTCAAAGCCCGTGGCATCTCAAAGATATGCACAAGCTGTACTGTGTTATCAGTGGTATGACGCACCAGGTTACTTCAGACTTGGAGACTTACACTATATGGACACTTGTAAAGGACAAGTGTCCAGCAGCACCAAAGGAAACCCTGTTTGTATCATTGTGCCACCAGCAGCATCTGACAGAACAGCAGTGTTTGCCACACTGGGATAAAAATGTGAGATTCATTCAATGTTTTGGTGCAGATTGAAACATTTAATTAAGTATTAAATGAATTGCTTAGAATTCTGGCAAACATATCCATGATGACATGATAATATCAACTTGCAACTTTGGCGATCCCCATTTTTCATCTATCCATCCTCTTATCTTTGACTGAAGCCTATCCCAGCTGTCATAGGGTGAAAGGCAGGTCACCAGCCTAACACAGACAGACAGACATTCACACTTTTGGGCAAGTCAGAATCACCAGTTAACCTAATGCCACTAACTGCATGTCTTTGGACTGTGGGAGAAAACTGGAGTACCTGGAGAAAACCCACGCAAACTCCACACAGAAGGCCCAGGCGGATTCGAACCCAGACCTTTTAGCAGTGAGGCAACAGTGCTAACCACCATATCACTGCACTGCCCCATTTTACATCTAGATCAAAATTGCTTTTTTTCCATCGACATCCCAAATCTCATCATTTTGTGTCCAGAGTTAATGTTAGCATGCTAACACACTAAGACGATGACTATGGCAAGCATCTTACCTGCTACATATTAGCATGTTGCTGTGTCCAGATATGAATGCTTATACTCACATAGCTGCTAACACTCTTGTTTTATTTATGCCAAATGGATTTACAATAACACG
Organism: Archocentrus centrarchus; assembly: GCF_007364275.1. Lineage (NCBI taxonomy): Eukaryota > Metazoa > Chordata > Actinopteri > Cichliformes > Cichlidae > Archocentrus > Archocentrus centrarchus. The sequence continues at coordinate 11,917,554 of NC_044354.1, forward strand.
CCAGCTTGTGTATTTTCCCATTGCTAAGGTATTCAGGGGCAGCTGATCACTTAAGCCCCCAAACACAATTAATGAGAGGGGGTCCAATTCCCTTTTCTTTCTCTTTATTTTGAAGATTACCTTCAGGCATTCCCATACGCAAAAAATCTTCCTTAAATAAAACCATATACCTGGTTAGGAATTCCATTAGTCTACTATTATACAAATACTTTTCATTTCAAATTTAGCTACTTCATTCATGAAGTGCATACACTTATGCCCTTTAGGACCAGGTCAGGTCACTAGTTTTGTTAAAAATGTGGATTTCCAGCCAACACAGAGAAGCAAAAGCTAAAGAATTTGTAAAACTGTCTTCCAATGTTAGACTGAACGTGCTTCTGGACACCAATGACCATCCAAGACATGTAATAACAACCAAAACCATCATAATCTAGGCTGCCAAATTAACCTTTTTTTTTTTTTTTTTTAGAAAGTTCCAAAAATATGAATGTTGCCAAGAACATTACATAGGACTACACAGGACTTTAATATTTTAATGGACATGCTACATTAGAGCTTGTTGGTCCAAAGTTTGTATCCAAATAAAAGAAAAAAAAATGTCCCTGCTGGTGATGTTACATCTACATTTGTGTGGTGTGTAAATCACTGAATACATGGTAAGAAGCACCCCCTTGGTGAGCCACTGCAGTGTTTAGAGAGTAATCTACACCATATGTACTTTGGTGCCGCTGGAGCCTCGGGGAGAGAGCGATCAGACTACGGGAGCTGCGAATGTGGATGCTGTCTGATGACATGAACCACAGGGAGTTGGCTCAGAAATGTTAAAGTAAGGTCAGTAACAGTTATTATGCTTAAGCAAATAAACCATTTACTCTGTAATTGTCTCCAGTTTTGTGGCTGTGAGTTATTGTGAAATTGTTGCTTGCCAGGTGCTTGTGCAAAATCTAAATGTCTGACTACATTTTAGAAGTTGGAATTTCAAATGCAGATATGAAACAGGAGAACAATGAACCCAGATGTTCTGGTTCATTACACATTTGCATGCAGGATTTCAATACTGCCACTAGTGGACACTGTTTACTGCTGCTGAACACATTAACAGTTGGAAACAATGTCCAAATTTGCAGCATACTGATGGCACCTTCACCTGAGAGTAATCTTTTCTTTTATCTTTTTTGTTTGTTTGTTTGTTTAATGATTTCCTGAGAGGTCTCACTGACCCCAAGGATGAGCTTCTTTAAAAAAAAAAAAAATTAAATAAAAAAAACAAAGTTATAAAGTGAAGTTATAAAAAAATGTAGTTCACTTGAAAAAACATCAAATGATTAGGTTTTATTGTTTTTTCTATGCAGGGTTCTAATAAAACATAGCTTCAACATGTGTATCTGATATAAAATAAATAACAATCACTGATATAAATATTTGAAGGCTGATGGATGATGGCACCACAGAGGTGTTGAAAAACATAAAACTTTGTTTCATCCAATAAAAGGCTAAAATTAATATTGACATTTTAATGATCTTCATGGTGTGGTGAGAAAGAACCAATTAGTTCCCCTAAAACACCTCACGCTTTTTTGACTTCAGGGCAGCCAACTGTTTTTCTCATTAAGCTCCACAATTTTCTAAACCATCAGTCTGGTTGATTTGCTTCAACACCTTAAAATGAAGAATAAGAAATAATTTCTTGAACAAGGTTCACAGTCTGAATGAGCTTGGTGAGAGAAATGAGAGAATAGTGTTAATATATTCATTAGGTTCTTAAAAACAGAGCACTAATTGATTGACCTGTTGTCTGGATGACAATCTTATTTGAAAAATCTAGGTCTTTGTCAGTGGCTGCTTCTGTTTTGTTGCTATTTCCATGTCTCTTATATATATATATATATATATACTTTGTGTGTGTATATTTGCATTTGACCAGGAGATGGAACCATTGAGTTCTCCACTGAGTCTGTCAGCTGAGCATTTCACCTCACTATCCTGCTATAGTTAAGCTTAATGATAACCCTCCCCCGTTTTGATATTTTCCATAAGCTTAGCACTTCAGGGTTAATAATTTCTGTTTCTTTATGTTGACACTTTGGCCTGTATGAGCAGAGCATCAGACTGGATACTGGTATCAAGAACTGCTTTCAGATCTTTCACAAGCAGTCACTAAACTGGATGATTTCCTGTTTCCTCTGGGAAAACACCACTATGACTTAAAATATCCATTTACCTGTAATGCTTGATAAGTCACAGTGACTAATACAACTAATTTGATTAAGTTACCTTCATCATGTTAAACTGTTTAAGAACCTATATACTAGTGGTTAACAGGAGTTGATGGTTCCCAGATTAATGTAAAAAGGTTGTTTCTCCCATCTTTGGCAGCCCGTGTTATACAGTATTTGATGGAAATGGGTAAAATATGACTTAAATGTCAAATCATGTAAACTGTGTCGCCGCTCAATAATTGCATTATTTCTAAGTTGGCAAGTGGTGTATTTCTTCTTATGAACAATCAAACACAAACAAATTTGTTAGAAAACCTGTTATCACCGAATTAAAACTGAGTAACCTGTGATTTCAGTGGTTGTGGCTGTGGCTCAGGAGATGGAGTGGGTTGTCCACTCACTGGAAGGTCGGTTGTTTGATCCTCAGCTCCTCCAGTCAGCATGTTGAAGTGTCCCTGGGAAAAATACTGTGTGAGTTTGCGCATGATGGGTAAAAAGCATTTAAGGCAATAAAGCACCGTATGAATGTGTGTCTGAATGGGCAAGTGTGGTTTTTAGTCTAAGAGCACTTTGAGCAGAAACGCATATGTCTAAGATGAGTCTCAGTCCATTTACCATTTACAATTTGTCTATTTACATGAACACAGTTATAAAATTTTTCAGTTTTGGATGTATGGGCTGTGCATACCAGCATGTTTACATAATGGCTCCACATGCAGGGCCATTATCAGAGTAACTGTTAAATCTGATTGTGAGATCTCACAAAAATGGAAAAGGCTGAGGGAAGATTGGCGACCAGCTGAAAAATCATTGGGAAGACTGTTGCAGCAGTAATCTCGATGCAGAACAAGCCATCAGAGCCATAGCCACAAAATGACACCACTGACAGTGCTCTAGCTGTAAAAATGCAGAGAGCCAAGTGATTCACGCTTAGCACAAGAGTTTATGTTAGATTTCAGACAATTTATGGAAAATTATCCAAGTTGCAAAAAAAAAAAAAAAAGGCACAAAAGAGTAAGAATAAACTTTGCTCAAGAATGTAAAAAAAAAAAATATATATATATCTTTTGGGAAAAGGCCACCATGACACATTTGTTCAGCTCAAATGGGTTCCAGTGTGCCATAAACCTGACCAGGACAGCCATAGTAAATGTAAAGTTATGGTATGGAGGTGGTAGTGGTGTTCAATAGATGACATTTATAGATGGCGACATAAATGCCTGTGGCTATACCAAAATACCAGATGACTCAGCCTCCAGAAACTCATCAGAAGACGGGGATTACAGCATGATGGTGACCCAAAGCACTTTACAAAATACATATAAACATTTTAAAAGAGGGAACCCTCCCCCACCTGAAAACTGCAAAACATGGCCTTGGGCATTACACTGAACCCTAGATTGCACCCAAAACTGTAACCTGAACAAGTATGCTACCTGACTTGAATCTAATGGAACATGTTTTGGGTATTTCGCAGATAAATGTAGAGTGACACATTCCCTCCAGAAAAGAGCAGCTGAAAAATATTTGAAAAACATCTTTCCTAAAACCTGTGCAACACTGGCATCCACCTTGCCAAAGAGGGCAGAACCCTCATGAAAAATAAAGATGGACATATGAAATATTGGATGAAAATAAAAGATTTAAAAGTGCATTTCCTTTATTGCAACATTGTAAAATTTACCTTACAAGTAACTAAATTGCTCTAACGTAGTACAATTGTGAATCATGTGACCATTAAGTAACGCACAGGAGTGTACTCACTTGTACACTGTATTATAAAACTGGCCAGACATCAGTTTAAACTTAGGTGCAATGCAGTAATTCTCACTTTTGAAGACAAATAGTTAAAATTCAAGCTTGCAGAGTCTGATCTGAGCTCTACCTTGTTGCTGAAAGCATACGATCAATATGCCGATACTGACTTGAGTAAATAACAACTCTACTGATTTGTTGTAGGGGGCTTCTTAATCTTTTTGAACTTCTGGTGTGAAACAGCTGTGTCTTGATATTCTCAGATTGCTTTTTGTTTTTTTTTCTATTTGTTGCTTTTCATGTTAAAGTGCCCTTGGGCAATACACTGAACCCCAGACTGCTCTCAACAATCAGTCAGTACCCCTGCCAATGCAGATAAAATAATCCTGTGTCTGCAGGACACTAAACCTTAATGAATCCTGGTTAAATTATTTTAATAGTGCCTTTACAATATAGCGTGTACAGGAATGTTTTTAAATGATGATCTTATATGTAAACTTCTGACCAGAAGTTCTGGTCAGAAGTTTACATATACTCATCAAGGGCATATCATCATGTTGTGGTAATGTGATGTCAATTTTGAGCTTTTAATGATTTCCTTGAACTGTTCTTTTTCCAGGTTGGAATGATTGTGCAGCATACATCTTTAACGACTTAAAAAACAGCAACAAAAAGAACTGCATGCACAAGTTTGAATTTATTTTGGATTATTTTTAATGCACACAGAGTCAAAAGTATACACAAATAAATTAAATAAATTATAAACCAAATAAATTATATACATACACACCCACTAATATTTGGTTAAATGTCCCTTAGCCATTTGCACCTCACCCAGACACTTTGGGTAGCCATCAACAAGCATAACTCTTGCTGGATATTTGACCACTCTTCTTGGCTCAATTGGTAGAGTTCACATAAATTGGTCGTTTCTGGCACAGACCGAGCTTTATCTATTCCCAAACAAGTGTTGATGTGTGTCTGGGATCAATCTCCTGTTGGAACACCCTGTTGTGTCCAAGTTGCAACCATCTAGCAGTTGACTTGAGGTGAAGTTGAAGAATTTGGAGGTAGTCCTTCTTCTTCATTATTCCATCCACTTGGTGACGCTACCACCACCACCATGCTTGACAGTGTTGGCGCAGTGTTCTTAGGTTTGAAAGCCTCACCTTTCCTCCTCCAAATATATCTCTTGTAATTGTGGCCAAACAGCTCAATCTTTGTCTCGTCTGATCAGAAAACTTTTCTCCAGAAGGCACTTGGCTTTCCATGTGGACAGCTCCAAATTTCATTTGACCTTGAAGTTGTTGATTTTGGAGCAGGGGCTTCTTTCTTGGGTGGCGCCCTCTCAGTCCATGGCGATGTACACTTTGGACAGTTTCCAGCACTTTCCAGTTCATGGAAGGCTTGAGCCTTGGTGGTTCCTGGGTTGTTCCTGAACATGCTAACCAATTTCCTTTCATCTGAGGGTGACAGTTTGGGTCTTCTTCCAGACTTTGGCAAAGTGGTGACACATCTGAATAACTTGTACTTGCATACAGTTGTTTGAACTGATGATCTTGGAGTCTGCAGTTGTTTAAAAAATGGTTCCAAGAGACCTTCCCAACTTGAGTAATCTACAATTCTCCTTGTTAGATCTTCACTGAGTTCCTTGGTAGTTCCCATTGTTCTGAGTATTGGTCAATCCAATGAGTGCTGTCAGACAAATCCTTTTTATGCTGGCAAAGAAAAACTACCAGCGTGTTTCTCTTTGCCAGCATAAAACCTTCAGCACCACTTATTGAAAGATTTGAGTGTGTATGTATATATTTGAGCTTGTATGTATTCTTTTGACCCTGTGTGGATTAGAGAAAATCCAAAATAAATTCAAACTTGTGCACCTAATTCTTGTTTTTTTTTTTTTTTTTAAACCATTACAGATGTATGCTGTACAATCATTCCACCTTGGAAAAAGAACAATTCAAAGAAATCATTAAAAGACCCAAATTACCATGACATTCATGCCCATAATCAGTGTATGTAAACTTCTGACCACAGCTGTATATAAATGTAATGAACAGATAAAGCTATGTTTCTGCAGGAATTAATTTAATGTCCAAAATATGGATTTTCTATTTCCTAAAGAATTAATTTTGCTTGTGTGTCAGGGATAAAATACTAGATCAAAATGAGACAAAATTATTTTCCAATTACTTCGCATGGCTTGAGGGATCATTGAATTTTTCATACCTTTTCTGGAGGTGGAATAAGCCTGGCAGAGAAAATTAAGCTGAAGTAGATGAGCAGCAGTGAAAATGGAAAATAGCCTAACAAATCAGAGTGGTTCCTAGCTGTGGGTTAGATTTTTATCAAGCCTAACTAATATAACAAAAATGGACACCACAATGGAATCGTCTGAAAATGTCTTCCTCCAGGTGGATAGTTCAGGTTAATAGGCCTGCTGCTACTGCTGTGGCACTAATATGTACAGGACATGTAATGGATGAAACTGCATTTTCACCATGTCTGTAGGTAATGCACTTTATTAATATCAAAAGTGACTTGTATTATTTGTGCTTTTTTCTTTTTTTTTTAAAACCCTTCTTGCCTGCTTCCACCATTACTGATCTAGCTGAGCCTTTCTCTCTCTCATATGATGAACTTAAATCATGCAGAGACCCCTCGTTTTAATCAGATTTGACTTATTTTATGCTGAGACCACTATCAAGCACATAATTACGTATCTACTCAGTAATTCTGTTACAGATTAATGTGGCACTGGCTAACATTAATTAATCAATTCGTTGTTTTTGGTCATTTTTGCATACGCAGCCACTCAATTTTAAACACAGTATTCATATGGAGTGTCTGTCGCTTGCGTAAAGACATGCTCTCCATCTGTGTCCAGTGTGCGGATTAGACGCTTATTATCCTCTTAGCTCTAAATGGCCCTACGTTCTTGCACTTCGCTGTCCATCTCATTTGCGGTCTAAGACCTGGACACGAACGAAAGGAAAGGGATCTCCACGAGTTAAAAAAAAAAAAAAAAATCATCGTGGCCACCATCCAGTTGTGCGCATTACGCGTGAATTGTCGGAACAACCCTCTCCATCGTCTATCAGAGCGCCTGTCAGAGCACCGTGGCTGGCTGTCCGTCCGTTAATGTGTCCCTCCCACTGATCTTTTGCAGATTGTAATCTTATCAGTGTCAAACCGTAGCTGCCCTTTCCTCTCGGACATACCCTACACGTCTTTGGATGGCGTTCGTCCCAAAAATTTGGATAGAAAACGTTTGTATTTGAGAAAACTTTACCAGCAACGGGTTTACCTGCATTTACGTGCGCGTTTGAATGTGTAATAAAATGAACATTGGACTGTTTTGAAAATTTCGACCAAAACAAGACATGGAATCTAAATGCAAAGAAAGAAGTCTTTTGTATCTACTTTTCTTTGCAATTTGCACAGCTAACGTTTGCTTTTGTGCGAGAAGATCAAATACACGAAGATCTGGTAAGTTCTACAGCTAAAACCAGCTCTGGCAAAGTGTTTGCAGTAATAGCCTAATAATCATTACTCGAATGATTTTTTAAGTTGGACTTTACATCGAAGCCTTGTGGATGTGAGGACCGCATTTGTGTCTGCTTATCATTTTTGTTGCATTATAACAGAAACGTTTAGCTTGCTTTAACCTTACATAATTTTATACAAAGTTTTTACATGATACATCTCAGTATTACTTTAATATCCTTAAGAGAATTATCACATACATAGTTACTACGTTCATATAATAGTTTCTATACACAGTTTCTATATTGATATAAAACCTAGTTAAATTACAAAAGATAAATGTTACTCGAATTTAATAGCTGTTATTTCATTTCAAAAATATGCTTAAGAACAGTGCCTGAGGAGCAGGAGTTGAGTAAATATTTATGATCTGGTTTATATGTTTTTATGATCTGGTAAAACGGGATAAAATGGAAATTTCGTATCTCAAGGCATAGTATATGATGATAAAAACTGACTATATACAAGTTTTACAGAATATGTCAGTTTGATAGAAAGAAAGAAAATGAAATCTTCAGCTTTACTGGGGCAGCCATCATTAAACTTGCCAATGTGTCCTTTGGACAGAAATCCCTGGATGTTGATTTCATCATATACACACTGGCTACTCTCCCTCTCTCTTTGTCCCTCCTTTTCCTTTCCTCGCTTTGCTCCCCTTTCTTCCCTTTTCTTTCTTCTTTCCATCACTTCCTTTTTCTCTCTCTGTCATTCTGTCTGAATGTTGTATTTCTCCTGCCCTCACTCTTATGGGCCCACAGGCCACTGCAGGCTGACTTTCACATCTGTCTGTCAGCACAATAAACTCACCACAGTTTAGACTGCCAAACCAGAACGGCTTTACTTCTGTCTTCATGACTGCTAGTGACAATTGTACTTATTTTTTGTTGTGAGGTCTTTCAAATCTCATTCTCAGGGAGAGGAGCATGTCAACAGGACTCAGTGTCTATATGAGTCACATCTGTCTTTAATGATGAAGCTTAAATTTAAGCTTAAAAAATTTGGAAAGGGTCCACACTGAATGATGTCCAGGTGGTCTGCCTGTTTCAGGAGTTTGACAGTGTTGTCCCCTGTTGGAATACTGAATTAATAAAAGAATAATTGGGAATTTTTTTCACTTATTGCAAAGCATTTCTAAAATGTATTAATTTATTAGGAAAGCTTTTTAATAATCTCCTCTATCACCCCACACTTGGTGTATTAGACTTTTTTTAATCACTGGGAAAGGTTTTCCCCTGAGTGGCTTATACCTGCATTTCTTCATAACTGACTGATACAGAATAAGAAGGAAGAGGTGGTCCATTCTGAAAAAAAAATCTCACCTAAGATTTGATAATTGCTAATTAAGTAAGAGCAAATACTATGAGAGCACCTTTTTTTGTTCAGGTACTAAGTACTAAAATCTCATAGTGTCCTAACTCTTGTAGCAGATAAAAAAAATAAAATAAAAAGGCATTAAATTAAAATTATATTTGAAACTGAGGATCGTCATGTGTGGCTGTGATGTGTGGTACAGTTTGGACTAAAAATAAACAGTATTAACTTATGGTAAATGTGCTGGTTTAACTGTATCTGACAGCCAGGTGGTAATTTGGTCATACTATGCTCACCAGCCACTTTATTAGTTACACATCGCTAGTACTGGGTTGGACCCCCTTTTACTTTCAGAACTGCCTTAATTCTTCATGACACATTCGGCAACGTGCTAAAAAACATTTCTCAGAGATTTTGGTCCATATTGATATGATAGCATCATATAATTGCTGCAGATTTGTCAGCTGCACATCCATGAATCTCCTGTTCCACCCCATCCCAAATATGTTGTATTGGATTTGAGATCTGGTGACTGTGAAGGCCATTTGAGTGCAGTGAACTCACTGTGATGTTCAAGAAACTAATTTGAGATGATCTGAGCTTTGTGACATGGTGTGGCAGATAAACAATGCTCAGCTGGTACTAATCGACCAAAACTGTGCCAAGACGGTATCTCCCACACCATTACACCACCACCACCAGCCTGAACCACAGATAAAAGACTGGATGGATTTATCCTTTCATGTTGTTTATCCAAATTCTGAACCTTCGATCCAAATGTCACTGGAGAAACTGAGTCTCATCGGATCAGGCAATGTCTTTGCAATCTTTTGTTGTCCAATTTTGGCAAACTTATGACAATTACAGGAGTGGCACCCAGTGTAGTCTACTTCAGCGTTCGACATGTGGTGCATTCAGAGAATGTCCATCTATATAATTTAGTTGTAATGAATGGTTGTTTTAGTTACTGTTGCCTTCCTGTCAGCTTGAAGCAGTCTTTCCATTCTCCTCTGACCTCTGGCATCAACAAAGCATTTTATCCCAGAGAAGTGCTGCTCACTGGATATTTGATCTTTTTCGGATCATTCTCTGTAAACCCTGAAGATGGTTCTGCAGGAAAACCCCAGTAGATCAGCAGTTTCTGAAATACTCAGACCAGCCTGTCGGGCACCAACAACCATGCCATGTTCAAAGTGAGTTAAATCACCTTTCTTCCCCATTCTGATGTTCAGTTTGAACTTTAGCAGGTTGTCTTAACCGTGTCTGAAAGCACTGATTTACTGCCAGGTGATTAGATATTTACATTAATGAAAAGCTGAGCAGGTATACCTGAAGAAGTGGCTGTGAGTGTATACAGACATGATAAATATCTGTTTAAGAAAAGGGGAAGAAAATGGATGGATGGATAGATGGAAGAAGTTGTCCATTACATAGTTTGCCTTTAGACTGAGAGTGACAATGCTGTTTTTCAAATGGTAATTTTCCTACTTATATTATCTTCACCACAATTTGAAAAAACAATGACAATAAGAAGCATAGAAGAAGACACACATGAGATGCTGCAGCTGCTTTATCAAGAGTGTGCAGTTTGTGGAAGTTGTGGCCACACTCAAATGTGATCTCCAATATGGGCTGACTGATCAATTTTTGTTTTGGTAGTTTCAGACAGGACCATACACCAGAGTGCTATAAGTCCTGTTTCACAAGTGCCGTGATGTCGCCACTGCTCAGAGTGGTTAGTTTGGCTAAATTAACTCTCAAGGTTTGTATGAGTTGGTGCTGAGTGTTTGAACACTGCTTCTCTGCACTGAATAGGGCACCTTGAGTAGCTGTGACTGCACCCACAGATGAAAAGTTATATATACTGCAGAGTACTTCTGAATGGCATCTTACCAAATGGTTCTGCAGGTTGTTTTATAACATTTTTTTAACATGATTCTTAATAATGTTTTATTTGAGGAGGCGACCAAACATCTATATGTTTGAAAGGACAAAATTTGGGCTCTTGTTGGACAAAAGACAAATGGTAACTGCTATAAACATAGAATCTATTCTGGTTGGAAATAAAAATCCACATGTGTAAGGGGGTTAAATCAAGATTCTCTAGTCACACAATGAAAAGAGATAACAGTTTCACCTCAGTTCACTCCAGAATATTAAAAGTCATATCCATCCTTCATGTACATTTAGTTTGTTAAAAGTTTACAGACATGCAGTTAATGAATCAAGAAGATCCCTCTCTCTTTCTGCTCTAAATCAGTGAGTTCAGCTCACCCATGTGTTTGCTGGGACACACCCCTGGGGAGAGGTAAATGATCAGGGACTTCACCTGACATGTTGCATTATCCACTCAGGTGAAAGAGCAGAGAAAAGGGTACGAGAAAGGAAAAGAGATGACGAAAGGAGAGGACTGAAGTGGGTAGGAGTGAGGTCGTCCTGAGAGGAAGAAAAGGGTAGTCACAGGAAAGAAAGGACATGAACAGAGGAAAACAGCAGTGCTGTGTGGCTACATGAGATTTCAATTTACTGAGCTTCACTTTGCTATATATTTACGTTTGTTTGATTCCCATGTCAGTCTATGCTTGGGAAAAGTATATTTTTGTCAGTTAGATGGGCGAAGATAAATTGTGGCTAATATTTGACTTCTGAACCAAACCCTAATCACATTCACAATCTTTATGAGATAAATCTATCTGAAAAGACACTAAAATACATCATATTGAGCTACTGTATAACATTATTTAGCAGTTTTTTAGTGACAAAAAACATGTATGGATTTGAGTCTCTAAGGATCCTTGCCTGCTCATGTTTCTCACTGATGTGCAGGTTATTAGAAGCACTGATGATTGACAGCTCTATAACTGCTCTTTTTGTTTCTTGCTCTTTTAAGAAGTACTGTATTTTAAGGCCATAGCTGAGCAGTGGGATGACAATTACATACCTTTCTAATATCTAGAACCATGAAAATAATGGCATCTGAAGTCAGAGTCAGTTGATATTATAAGCCAGAACATCAAGTTACAGGTTATGCCAACTAAGTGGTCCATTTTTTCACCACTCAAATACACTCAAGTGGAAAAGAGTGTACTGTAATTCCTTTCCAGACTGCGACTAAATGTTGGGAAATATATTGCAACAGACTTTATTTTGTTCAAAGCTGGCACAAAAGCACCTATACAAAAGTTAAGCTTTTGGTGGTTTTCATGTTTTGCAAGCAATCCTTTTACTTTTCCAAAAAGCAAAAACAACAAACAAGTATTTGAAAAACAACACATTTTTAAATGTATAAAGTAGGACAAACGTACATTCAAAAATCTGTATTTCAGTATTTTAAATTATCAGTTAATTAAAACTACATTAGTGGGGTTTTTTTGTACACTTGAAGCCTTGGAAACAACCTTACAGTGACTTACAGCAACCACATTTTAATTCCATTTGGTCTAGAGCAATTCCTGATGAAAATGTCTGCCTGTTTTGCTGTTAAATGCAATATTATACAACCCACCTAGTCACCACTACTTCTGCTTGGTGTTGGGTAGGTAGCGTACAATAATACAGTGTTTGGTGATATTTCCCCATGGGTTTGTTAATACATGCAACATGTTTAAGAGCAAAGTCATTATTGGACTTATGGTTAATATGAACACATTAATTTATGTGTTTATTTATGTTGTCTTTGTTATTTTATTGTGAATCGCACTAGACTGTAAAATTCTTTGCAGTGAAATATAAATCAATCCCATAATGTTTCAGGCTTAACATTATTTAAGTCCAACAATGGCTGATAACAGCTTTCTAACACAACCAAACTTGTACTTCCCCTCTTGTGTATCCTTTGTTTCTCTCACTGATTATTTCTGTCACTGAATGTGTCGTGTTTGTGTAAACCAGATCGCCTGAGTCCTCCATTAGACATCCAGCTGGAGACAATCAACTGCACTGCCTTCAGTGTACGATGGAAGATGCCCCGGAGACATGTTAGCACCATCACTGGATATAAGGTAATTAGAATCACATAATGTAATATAACAACTGAAGCAACACTGAATAACAGTAGGTATGGATGTTGGTAAGGTTTTTCTTTTTAATATTAGTGGCAATATTGTTCCTGGTTACAGGTCAGATTCTCTGCTCAAGTCTCATATTGAAAATAGAAAAAACTAGGCATTTTCAGCATTTCTACAATACTTTTATTCTGTTTGAGTCAGAACACAGTATAGAAACAGAGGTAAAAGTGCTTGAGCAAAAGCTCAACTGCCATGAGTTTGACGTTATTGTTTTGCAATGCAGTGCCAGGAAAATGCCAGCGCTGATGAAAGGAACTGGTGTTAACACCATTCCAATGGATTAGACAGATAAATATGGAAGTATCTAAGTTACTAACTTACATATTAACATATATGTTATTGCATTGAATTAGCAGCAGTAGTTTTTCCACTCCTGGCAAACTACCAAACCCAAGGACTCAGTCACATAGGCTTGGGGACCCCCTGGCAACCTGTGGTTGCAAGGAAAAAAAAAGTGTTTCCCATCTAGTTGGGGAGTGGTTGCTGGAGCTTCTTGGCTGTTACTGGCTGAAATCAGTCGCAAAGTGAGTGCTACACCAAAAACCTCCTTGTGATTGATTTAGTTCCTAACAGATTGCTGCAGTTGCCTGTAGTTTGCATGTAAGACACTGATTTGTCTGCAAACACTTGACATTTACTCTCAGAGATGTAGTGAAAATTGAAAAAGTCCGATGCAAACTTGAAAAGGGGACTGTTCGCCTTCAAAATAAGGAGTGCTGAAACCAACAAATTTTAAAAAGACGCAACTTTTACTTTGAAAGCAAAGATTCTCTGTTTCTGGTTTGCATTACACTTGTCACAGTTTCACTACAGCTTGGCAAGTAGGTTGCAAGTGTTTGCAGAAAAGGGGGCGGGGCGACTTCCATGCAACTACAAGCAACTGTGACAATCTTTAGAAACAAAAGCAGTTGGGGAACCCGGTTGGCTCAGTGTTGGAGCAGGCGACCACATGCATATGCCACGTTGTGGTGCAGGCAGCGCAGGCTCGAGTCCCAGCCTGTTGCCAATTTGCCCATGTGTCTTCCCCTGCATCTTTCCCCCATTTCCTGTCTATCTATACTAATGGAAAAAAAAGCTACTGTGGCCACAAAAGCAATCACAGAGGTTTTTAGTGCAGCGCTGTATGCCTCTTTGCAACTGATTACACACTAGCCAACAACCACTTGCCAACCACTTGCCAGCTGGTTGTGGAATATATCCTTTACCCTAGCAACAGGTGGTTGCAAGGGGTCACTGACCAATCTCCAGGGTTACATGACTGTGGCTTTAGCAACACTACATCCAATCAATAGCCAAGAAATGTGACATTGTCTTATTTCAAGGCCATATGTGTTGTTTAGAAAATGTAATATGAATAAGTTGGGCCAAATAGGTAACGTCTGGACCTCTTTCACTCTTTTTTGTTTTTAGGTCATTTGTTAAAACAAGCATGTGTTTGAGTGAACTGAGCAACTCAGTCTTGTGCATGCCTATCCACTACCACAGTTACCGCAGAATGCTATCTGTAACTGTTTGCTGTACTCCCCTGGCAGTAGCTAAAAAAATTTAATTAAAGTACACTTATTTCTTCTTTCCACTAAAATTTCAAAAATGTTATTCCCTTCTTCCACTTAATTTTTTTTATTTTTGCTAGTAGAAAGTGATGCACGTTTTATATATAATAATTCATATAGCTGCTTATTTTATGAAAATTGAAATCCTGTTATCCTTGGTCAACATGTGGCTGTTTCACTGTGAAGGTTTTCTTTCTAGAGAAAAACAGTATTTGGTTTTCACAGAAGTGGACTTATATAATTCTTTCAAGAGCTCTTTTTCAAAATCCATAGAAAGGTTTTTCAAACTGGCAAACATCCATCCATGCATCCATTTTCTTCCTGTTATCCAATTCAGGGTCCTGGTATGGTTGGAGCCTATCCCAGCTGCCATAGGGCGAGGGGTGGGGTACACCTTAGATCGCCAGACTGTCGCAGGGCTAACACAGAGAGATAGACAACCATTTGCGCTCATATTCACACCTATGATTTAGAATCGGCAATTACCTAACCCCACTAACTGCATGTGTTTGGACAGCCAGCAAACATAAAGAGCCAATTCTCAGATATGTCACAAATCAAATTTTTTCTCTTTTTCCCTTTGAACAAATTTCCATTTCCTTCTGCACACCGCTGACATGAGTGGTCCCCACTTTCTTTTTTCTGTTTTTAAAGTGCCTGTCATCTCACTGCCGGCTAAGAAGGCCTTGAGGGCTAGATTGATATTTGAAATTTGTGGTTTTGGGGTGGAACCCTTTCACTTCCAAAAATATGATTTTTTCAAGGACAATATAGCTGTGAAAAATGTGGTCAGAAAGCTTAATTTATTGCTTGCACCATTTTACGCAAGGTGCACTTTAAACACTAAAGTTGGGCTGGCTTTTTTTTTTTCAGTAGATGAATAATGAACAAAAAAGTTGCAGTGATGTTTTGACATGAAATTGACTGACTGTAGGATTTCTTTGTTATGCTGTTCTAAATTTTGGGTACTAGTAGATGCCTATGGCCATGCCCTACTCTATTAAATGAATGCCATTTTAGTCCATAATATTCAAGTTTTGTGGATCTTGTTGTGAATTTAAAATGATGCTTTTATAATATGCTTTTGTAGTTGCATAAATTGGTCATTTTAGCTCATTGGTAGGTGGTTGCTAGGCAACATGATAACTTCACAATATTCACAATATTATATTCATAACATAATGTGCCTAAGATGTAACAGGGTGGCAAATTTGTTTTCTCAACTCATTTGCTCAAGGTTCAACAAACAAACAAACAAACAAATTAGATTATTTTGTAATAAGTCATATTTTTTTGTTTGTCCTTTCTTTGACTGAGAGAGAAGAGAACCCAAATCCTTCCTTCCTTCCTTCCTTCCTTCCTTCCTTCCTTCCTTGTGTTTGTTTTGAGTCAGCCATTAACAATTTGTGGATCAGTATGACTGCGTGTGTCCTGCTTTTGACCATATGTCTACACTAAGAGGATTAGTCAACTACCGAGCTACCCCATAAACATGTGGGATGGCCAATTGTTTTGAAAGTTTAAGAATAGTCTTGTTTTCTCACAGCATTTTCTAGTACTTAATATTATTATTATTTTTATATTTTCAGTGCTATGTCTTGAAAATGGAAAAGTAAAAAACAAAAGAAACAAAAAAACTCATCGTGTTTTATGAATGTTTGTGTCATCCAGGTTTTCTACACAGAGATGAAGAATGGCCGTACAGTAGGGACTGCATCCATAATGGAGGTCCCACTCAGTTTGGACATGCTGACTACTGTTAGTATTCAGAGATACTTTCAGCTGCAATAAGTGTTTGAAATTCTTATTAAAGGTAGAACACTGTACACACTTTGATTTTCTGTAAACCCCTGCTTTTTCTTTGTCAAAGGGGCAATTTGATGGACAAGCAAGCTTTGTAAGTACCATTCTAGCCACCACTTGGTCCACTATCCCTTCTCTCTGCAAAATTAGACGCTGCATGATTTCTTGTCACGACTGACATTTATATGTGGACTTGATATTATTTCTGCTCTGATGCTGAGAAAATCCCTAATTAGTAATGTCATCCCTTCTTTCTTTTCTTTTCTTTCATTCTTTTCACCCTCTAACCATCTTTGTCTCGCTTCTTTTCCTTTGTTCATCGGTTTCTTACATTCACCTTCTAGGACGTGGACATTGGTAACCTGAAGGTGAATACTAAATACAGAGTCAGTGTTGGAGCATATGGTTGGGCAGGGGAGGGTAGACCCAGCATGCCCAGAGACATCAGCACTGCTTCACAGGGTAAGAATATGTGAGTAGACGGAGACCATTTTTACAGCCGATGTCAGTATTTTTAAAGTAGTATTGTTTATATCAGCCACTGATTACAGATTCTTTCCCCTGTCATTAGAAATGTGTATGCCCCCTTCACCGCCCTCTCAGCCCACCGTCATGGCTGTATCTGACACAGAGCTGGCGCTATCGTGGCAGCAAGGAGAGAGCGATGGAAGTGCACCTGTTCTTCACTTCCTGGTGGCTTACATCAGGTCAGTCACTGCCTGCTTTCTCAAGATCTCGTCACTGCTGAATTGATGTTAATACACAGACACACATTCAGAGGGATACACACAATGTCACAAGTATCAGCCACCTCCTTTACATCAACACAACACACAGTGCTGGTTAGTGCCTTTTAAGAACTGGCCTATGTTTTGACAGGTTTGAGAGCTAAACATTACATAGCATCATGTAGCAGAACTTTGAGTAATTTCAGTGGGAAGAACTAAGGACTAGTAATTTTGTGGTGCTGTGCAGCTGTTGACCTTTGCACCAGAAGGGGTTTTTTTTTTCAGTGGGATTTGTGTAAAAGAGTTCATGCAAACACTAAAAAAACAGCTCATATAGTTACTTAACAGGTGAAGAGCAAGTGTGATTGTCATGGAGAAAAAAAGCAGGCCTCAGTGAAAAGCTTTTTTTTTTAAATTTTATTTAATTGAATTTTTTTAAATATAGGTTTCTAGAGAAACCAAAAAAAGACACATTTACAAGTTTGGCAAAACTTTGTGCAAGATATTTAGACTTTTCTTATGCAATCTTGCAGACATCCTAGACAGACAAAATATAGGAGTGCATAAAGACATGATTGGTGGTTTAAAGATTAGAGCCACCAATGTGAGTATAGCATAAAATGTGTAACACAGCAAGATGGTTGAGCCTGCATGGAGTTGAGTTGTTCAGCTTGTGCTCATGAACTATGAGAGGGGGAAAATTATCTCCAAGCCTAAGATGGGCTCTGTATTTGTGTTTCAGGTACACCAGCAATGACAAATCCTATTGTGCTCATATCTAATATTTAGCCAGGAGCTTTCTCTGCTTCAGAGAGGTATGCTTTGGCTTCATATCAGCTATATATGTATCCTAGAATACCCCAGGTTGTCCCAACCTCAAAGTTAAGAACTGCTGCTCCAAGGATTCAACCACCAACTCTCATTGTTTCTTGTTTGCTTTATCCTTAAGCAGGCTGAAATGTAAAAGCAGAATCTTGTGATTGTAGATTTACTCAAGCTATATTTTAGCCAGATATCTTGACTTGGCTTTGGAAGGATCTACCACTATGAAGCTGCCAGGCAACCAGAAGTGGCTCTCAGTAAAATCAAATTTTGTTGCTTCTGCTCGTTTTTCAGGACAGTGGTTTCCCCAGCTTTCAGTTTTTATGATTTACTTCCTGAAGCTGATCAACTCCTCAGCCCTTGCCACACTGTATGAGTCTCTCGAAAAGGAACAAGCAGACATTGGACATAGATTAACATGTGTATATGTTTAAAACAGGACCTTTTCATTGATAAAGCTATAATAGCAGTTATAATATTGTACTATGCTTTCATTATTAGAAGTAATTCATTTCAAATATCCAATAATAGCTCAATAATATATATTTCTGATGAGAACACATTTGAATGGAAACAAAACACTAATAATGGACTATAGTAATAGAAATCATACTGTATTTCAAACAAATCTCAGTTGGTTTGCATTAATAGATGCAGAGCTCTGCACCTACTCAGAGTCAAATAGCTCTCTTTCACAGTGACTGTCATGAGGCTTTTCCTGTCTGTTCAGTGTAAGCTTTTGTGTTTTGACATAAGGGTCAGTTGTGACATGTGAAAGAATGAATTTCATTCTCCGTTTAGTTCTGTTCAGCCACACGCACGCATTCATGCACGCATGCACACACATAAACACTCTCAGATAAAGAGCCTCCCATGTCTAGACAAGTGTTCTTTCAAAAAAACTTGAGGTCAGAAATAGTTTGCCAGGAGTTGTCTGATGATCTGCCAGATATTTAAAAAAAAAAAAAAAAAAATATATATATATATCTATCACATGGAATTTAAAAGAAATGTTCAAAAAGAAGTCATAAAAGAAACAAAACTTTAAAAGCTATAAAAAAGAAACAAACTTTAAAAGCAGCGTTGCTCTTCACGGTGTAAAATCAACACCCTGCGAATGAGCCAAGAGTGAGAGGGACAAGCTGAAAAACACTTACTGTGTGCGAGCAAGAATAAGTGTCTGTTTTTGTATGTGGGGGATTTTCTACACAGAAGGACCATCTCAGAAGCAAATCTCCCCCCCCCCTTAGATCAAAAGAGGCCTCACTAAAGAGAGGCATTGCCTGTTGTTGAAGATGTCTCTGTTCAAGAGGGAATTATAGCTCCAGGCTCCCTGAATCAGGCAAAGAAGGGAAGTTGGAGGGGAGGGGAAGTTGGAGATTAAAGAAAGTTAGCAATATTATTTTTTGCTTTACTTTTACAATAATCAGCAATGTTTTCTAAGGGCCTCCAAAATAGTACCTTAACAACAACAACAAGAAAAACATGTCAATCAGTTGCTCTTTTTTATACTTTGAAAATGCTCTTTGCAACTTGAATTGTTTAGATCCAATCTTGCAACTGTACTCTATGCAGATACCCATATTTTTTTCAGGGAGACAGAACAGTAAGAGCGGCTGTGATTACATCATAATTTTGATCCTTCACAAAACACTGTCATTCCAAAAAACAATTACTTTGCAGGGATTTTGAGTGTAATCACCTTTTTTGTTCATTGATTTCTAAAAGACAAAAATACTGGAAAAAAAAGATAATTTATTTTTTTCTAAAATATCAAATTTCAAACACATATTAAATTCATATTAATGTCTTTATGGTCTTTTCTTTTCTCAGGCCAGAAATGGACATGGAGTGGACATATATTCGTGAGCCCATTGAGACTAACTCCATGGTTTTGAAAGGGTTAATACCAGAAACAGAGTACCAGTTTGTTGTCAGGGCAGTCAACAAGCATGGAGTTAGCCCACCCAGCCCTATCAACAACCCTGTGCGCACACTTGGTAAGGCCAAATGTTGATATCTGAGCCAGAGTTTAATTTCACGATAGCCAAGAAAGCTCAGTCCAAGCTCCCTCTTTACTCTGTTTTTAACCACATTTTGAAACAAACTCTTTTCCTGTTTAGTTTAAACAATACACCCACACTAAACAAAACAGACTGTGCATATTATTGCATCACCAAACTAATTCTCACGATATAACATTTACAAAACACTCCAGTGTTGCTGTGGAGGCAGTGAAATTCTCTCTCAGCAGTGTGCAGCAATAGTAAGTCAATGAGAAAGCACCAAAGCATAATAGATTACTCTTGCACTGCACCAACATATTTTAACTTTCCCACCAATAATATGTGAGTGTCCTGGTCTGAATTTATGGATGGATGGATGGATGGCTGGATGGTGTTATCACAGGAAATTCTTAAAATGTTGCTTTTTTTTTGTTTGTAGCTGTTTTTTGGAGGCTAAAATGTCCTCAAATGATTGTGAAACTCATGTCAAGCTAAAAAACACACTTAATTGTTATTTTCAAAGGTAAGGTTTTGACATAGAAACACATTTTGTGCAGTTTGAATGTAGGACAGCACCCAGCAGTGTGTCAGTGGGTTTTTGTGACCAAAGCCTTGGATAATGGAGCTACAGCGAAACAGAGTCATTTACATTATTGTTTTGGATGTAGCCTCCTGCTGGGGGCAGTACAAGGTTGGGGGGATGGTAGGGGCTGATTGATATTAAAACACACACACATTCATACAGGTGTGTATGTGTGCGCACTAGACACACACAAACAAATATATGCAATAATAATGTCAAATGGATCCAGGATGAAGTCACCTAAAGATTAATGGGCATAGTATTATACTTGTATGTGTGAATGTGAGTTATAGGGCATGCCGGGCTTTAGAATTGCATGTATAACCACTGAAATTTAACAGCCATGTAAACACAATCACATCATCCAGATTTCTCTTCTGTGACCTGCAGGTGACACTGCTTCACGCACTGTGAGCTGTCAGATAGTTGTAAACTGCTGTGATTGAATCAAGAGCCTTAAGTCCCGCAAGACTGCTCAGAGACAGAGAGACGGCACAGGAACAGCACACAGGGAGGTAGATTAAGTTAAAAAGACATTGTTAAGGATCATGTGAAGGAAAGTTACATGAAACACGGCACGGCGAGCGAGTCAGAGAGACGGACTGACAGAAACGCGAGGCTAGAGGAGCGTGGTTTCTCAGCAGGGGATAAAAGCGGGTTACGTCCGAGTCTCATCAGACAGGATTAAGGATGGGATGCCAGACCCCCTTCTCTGCCCATGCACACTCCTAATGGATGCATACACACATGCACACAATGCGCCACTGCTTCACTGAACAGCAGGCGTGGGCTTGACTGACTGACTGACATACTTTTCTTGCCGCTCTTTCTGCAACAGTTCTTGTTTGTGTGTGGTCAGAGTGGTTAGAAACAGGGTGGTATGGTTTGAGGGGGACTGTTACACAACAGCAGATTAGTTTGATGAGGGTTTTTTTGGGTATCCCCCCTGCCTGTATGCCAGCATTTGCTATTCAATGGATTTAATGCCATTAGGCTCTGCTAATCACAGTTTAAATCGTGGCACCGCTTCAGATTTTAAAGTCATTTTATAAAAAATTATAATATATTAGATCAATTACATTTTTTTTCTTTTTAAAATGAATACGTTGTCCAGAATCACTCCACAACAGTACACAAGGATTTCTGTTTTTATCCCTCAGACTCCAGAGATTGTACATTTACACAGTTAAGATGAATGGAGAGCAGAAGAGCAAGAAGCCGGGGTGGTGGGGGTGGAGGTGGTTGTTACATAAGCTAAGATTAAGCTTTCTCAGGGTAAGATGGATGGGAGGGCATGTGCTAAGTTGAACATGCACATATTACTTTGTTTTTTGATTCTAATGTGTAGAAAGGACATTATGAAGCTCTTTGATTCTCACTGTACAAATATATAAATGTGTAATGTTTACCTTCAAAGTTCTTTTCATATTCCTACTTAATCAGTTAAAATACCTTTTATTGCTATTATGAATTCAATTATGCAACTCTTGAAAAAATATGTAATTTGTGTCAATTTCTAAGTTTTATAAGGGAAACAGGGTATTCACTCTCCGGCTTTGTCTTTGTAATTTGTGAGCTTCCTATGACAGACTTCTGAATGGAGGAGACACTTTTCAGTATGTGGTGCAGCAGCCTCGGTACAGACTAACAGGTAGACTTACTGGGCCAGCAGCAGCTAGATTACTGTTGTCACCATTATCATCATCATAGTCAGATGAAGCCACTCCATGAGTATTTGTTACAGTTATAACAACACACCCTCTTCTGCATTGAACCCATCATTATTGTTTGTTGTTTTGGTCTTATTTACTGTTGCCAATATCTAAGTGTAATGAGCCTAGAATATATTAAATTCTCACTTTTTTAAAATAATTGATGGAAAATATTGAACTTTTTTACAATATTTTAATTTTCTGATGCACCAAAATAAATATTAGTTAAAGCTGAACTTTACTGTATATTTGCGATATCACTCCTATATCTTCAGCTTTTTCAACTACGTGATTCTCTGACCTCCATTTACTGCATGTAACTCATGACTTGTGTTTTACCATATCATACTCATTGTTGTGTTGTTGTCATAATTTATCTCTTTGAACATCTTATAATAATTGCCCTGTCATATTCCTCTTGCACATTTGTAACAGGTGCATCAGATGTTGGCAGTGGTGATTATGGGCGTTACATCACAGATTCTGGGCTCAAAGACGACGATGGATTTGACACTGATGACTCTGATTATGATATTTTTATAGAAGAGGTGTGTTTTTACAATCCAGTGCTAAACTGCAACCCTGTTTTATGTTTAAATGTTACTCTCTTCATCTTCTTCTGAAATTTCTTTACTCTTTTTTTTCCCTAGTTGAAGCCATTTCCAGGTATAAGTCAGGACAACAGGAAGTCCCAGCTCCGTTCACACTCTGGTCCCCCATCTGGTCGAAATGTCATTTACCGTATGAACACCATCGCTCCTCCTAACATTACCTCCACACCAGTTTCCACCACCACCACCTCATCCATCTTTTCAGAATTTACAGATCTGGTTTTCTCAGTCACTTCACAGCCTAGTAGCACTCTTGACACCAAAACTGCTGCCCCACGTACCCCTACCAGGTAAGATTTATCTTAAAATTTCTTTTTTAAGATGATTATTTGACTTAAAGTCTGGTTTTTAATAAGGGAATTTAATTTTTACTGATAAAATTTCAAAGCTCTTTAAAGACAAAGTTAACTATTTACAGGTGTTTGCTGATGGAAAGAAAAAAAAATACATCTCTTACTGCTCTTACTCTTATGCTTACTTTTCTTCTTGGTCTGTGATTACTACAGTTCCATCTCTCTTGGCTTTCTGCTTTTTTCCCCCGTAAAAGCTACCTGGAACATGTCTTTTTTTGTGCTCTTATACTAAATTATTTGATAAAGATGGCGAATGGAGCAGTGAAATGTCACACGTCTGTCTGTTTGTGATGTACTGTATGTCATTATCTGAGGCAATATAAGGTGGCTTGGCTACAGTTCTGTTGAGTTCAGGTGAACATTTTTGCTTTTTGCTGTTCCTTTCCTTAAAAAAAATAAGGACCAAAAGTTTCTCCAAACAAAAAGAAGCAATATACAATCAAATGCCACCCTTATAAAACATAACTAATAATGAAATAAATACATGACAAAATTGCCTCTTACAATGGGGAAAATAATTATTTGATCCCCTGCTGAATTGGTCTGTTTGCTCACTTCCAAAGAAATGAACAGTAGTTTCATTTTAATGGAGAGCAACAGAATATTAACCACAAATCCAGAAAAATATGTTACAGAAAAGTTATAAATTGATTTGCATGTCACTGAGTGAAATAAGTATTTGCTCCCCTACAACCCAGTCAGAATTCTGGCTCCCACAGATTGGCCGTGTGCCTCGTGACACACTTTATTACAATCAATGAATCAATTACAGATACTTCTCATCTCAACTCGTTATGCGCATAAAGCACACCTGTCCACAGAATCAGTTTCTTCCATTCCAGCCTCTCCACCACCACGGGCAAGACCAAAGAGCTGTCAAAGGATGTCAGGTATAAAATTGTAGACCTGCACAATGCTTGTTAATGATCTGAAGGCAGTTGGGACCACAGTCACCAAGACCACCATTGGTAACATACGCAGTAATGGACTGAAATCACGCAGCACCCAAAAGGTCCCCCTGCTCATGAAGACACATGTACAGGCCCATCTTACTCACCATGTTATGCAGCCAAGTGACCGTGGCAAACCTAAAGGATTTAGAGAGTTTCTCTAAAGATGAATGAACCAAAATCCCTCCTGAGATGTGTGCAAACCTGGTGACCAAATATAAGAAACTTCTTACCGCTGTACTGCCAACAAGGGTTTCTCCACCAAGCACTAAATCTTGTTTTTCTTGGGGATCTTATTTCACTAAATGACATGCAAACCAATTTATAGCTTTAATTTTTTTTTCTGGATTTTTGGTTAATTTTCCATCGCTCTCCATTAAAATGAAACTTCCAGAAAAATTAGAGACTGTTTATGTCTTTGTAAGTGAGCAAACTTACAAACTCTGCAGGGGATCAAATAATTATTTCCCCCACTGTAGGTTCTTACAGCACCACCTAGCCAGTCAGGAGACTTAACTAACTAAAGTTTCTTATCTTTCTTCCTCTTTGGCTCCAACTCAGCATCCCTTTGTCCACCACCACTGCTACCTCAAACATGTACCCTTGGAGAGGTGAGGTGCCTCGCGTGTCCGATCTGACCTGTGATGATATTGTGTGCCCACCTGACAGCTTCTGCCTCACTGATTATGAAAGCAGGGGTTCACGCTGCCACTGCAACCTTGGACGAGGAGGGGACACATGCTCTGAGGGTAAGAAGGATTTCTGAATTACTGTTTTTCTTTAGCAGTTTTCTGATAGTGTAGTATCTTTGTCAAGGTTATAAGAACGGGCACTTCCCACTTTCCAACCCATGGGTGATGTTACTAGTCATTTGTCATGATTTTTTTCCTTTGTTGTTCTTCAGCGGTATCAGTGAAGTTTCCCAGGTTCCATGGCTACTCTCATATGACCTTTGAACCCTTAAAAAACTCTTATCAGACCTTTCAAATCACTTTGGAGTTCAAGGTAAGCCATCAAGTTTCATGCTTTCCCACATTTTTTTCTTTCCACCAGTGATTTCAAAAAGATTTCAGTTTCTCTTTGGTGCAGGCGGACTCTGAGGATGGTTTGCTGCTGTACTGTGGAGAGAATGAACATGGCCGTGGAGACTTTACTTCTTTGGCTTTGGTTCGGGGGAAGCTTCATTACAGGTGAGGAATGGCTCACAGAGTCTATCACTTATGGGTTTAAATGATCCAAAATTCAGAAATTATATTCAACCACCAAAGCTTACACATCAGATCAACGTTAGCTATCACTATACTCTTTGTTAAAAGAAATAAGTAGCGAGGTCATTTGTCTCTGTCTGCTTACCTTGTGGATTTTTGTCTCTGCAGGTTTAACTGTGGTACAGGAGCAGCTCAGATAGTCAGTGAGAGCAGCATTGCTCTTGGTCAGTGGCACACAGTAACTGTCTTCAGAGATGGCATGAGTGGCTGGCTCCGCATGGACAACGACACACCCATATCTGGACGCTCACAGGTAATAACATACCAGCACGCAAAAAGCAAAACATTTCAAATAGTTTTTAAGTTAAACAGTAATTTAAAGCATACTGATGAGCCTCACCTCATGGTATACTAAACCTGAGTGTTCAAAGTTGCAGTCAGCTGCCGTCTTCAAAGCAACTTTGATGCATCAATAGATGTCTATGTCTGCTCAATCTGTTATTGAGTGGGGGCCAAATTGGCTATTATGTGCAATCTGTTTGTGATAATACAGCGATTAACTATGATAAATTGGTGAAAATTGCAAATCTGTTGCTGTATGTTTCAAATCTGTTACCATCCACATGCACAGAAATTCACAATAACTACTTACATTGATAGTCCACCCAGAACGTCATCAATTTGGAAAAGAAATTCAGAAATTCTTCCACAAACAGTCATGTAGTTACTGCATTTGGCGATTGAACAAAAACGCTAGGTAACCTTGCATTTATTTAGGATTATAACCAGAATACAGCAAGTTGAGTTGAGTCCACTATTGCAAAGAGACTTGTTGAAGACCAGTTGCACTCATCTGGAAAGATTGAATAAGTTTGATTACAACATATTGGCAATCTCCAATATGATTACAACTTGTTGGAGATTGACAACCAAACCTTCATCAATCTGCCCAAGAATGATTGCAGTCAGTCTGTGTTGAATCACAATTGTTTGGAGACAGTTTGCCTCCCACCAGGCAGCCTGTAAAATTGCCTTACAGTCTCAAAAGTGGTTGCCCAGAGGTTGAGGATGCTGCATGTTCATGCTCTTGGCAACCGGTTGGTCACCACAACTACTTGGACCAAATTTGGTGCATTCAGTCACCGAATGCAAAAAAATTTAATGCAATCACAGGGCAACCACTGGATTTTTCCAAGTTGCAAAGAGGCTGCCATCTTATTTTTGCTCTAGTGTGACTGAGACATTATTTATTGTCTTTCAAGTGGTCAAATTGCCTCAATCTGAGTAAAGAATATTTTTACAGTGACTAAAAATGACATTTTTTCTTCTCGCGGTCTTCAGTTTCTTCATCTTGTCTTCATAGGGTCAGTATAGTAAGATCACCTTTCGCTCCCCGTTGTATGTGGGTGGATCCCCAAGCACTTACTGGCTGGTCAAAGCGACAGGGACAAATCGTGGCTTTGTTGGTTGCATTCAGAGTCTGACCATCAACAACAAGGCTACAGACATCAGACCCTGGCCCATGGGCAAAGCGCTGAGTGGAGCTGATATAGGTACGAAAGCACACAGAATGTGAGAGAATTTGCGTAATCAGTTTTATTTTAATGTGGCTGCTGCCAGTTGCACCTTGCTCTTATCCATATTATCTACAAAACACCAGTTCTCCTGTGATGTTTTGGTGCTCAGTTGAGTAGCTGAGCTATAATTTTAGAGTTTGGCTGTTTGGCTTTCATACATACAGTAAATAATTCCAATCATTAGGGGGCATAATTTGAATATGGATGACAGTGTTTATTCATTACACCGCCTGATGTTATTGTTATTTTTCTTTACTTAAA
This sequence comes from Archocentrus centrarchus, assembly GCF_007364275.1. NCBI lineage: Eukaryota > Metazoa > Chordata > Actinopteri > Cichliformes > Cichlidae > Archocentrus > Archocentrus centrarchus. Next base: position 11,944,619 of record NC_044354.1, read on the forward strand.
AAAATGAAAGCAGACCATGACATGGTGCATAATAAGTGCATTAAAAACATCTGACATGAACAGAAAAGACAAAACCAGTAATGTAAGAAAAGAATTGCTGCCACTTTAGATAATTTTCTGTCTCAGTGACAGACAAAAATAGCTTTTTAATAACTGGGTTTAGGCCAGTATGTCACTGAAGCAGGAAACAGATTGTTTTTGGCAAATTATGGAACACAAAGGGCTTTTCACAACATGATTTTATAAATGTGGTAAGAATATTAAATAGCTGTTGTAAGAAATTAAAAATGCCCTGAAGTCATTTTTTTTTTTAAGAAATATGGTCCAGGCACAATAACCCACCCCCCCTTCAAAACAAACAAAAATGCGTATTTAGATTGTTCGCGTGTGTGTTTGTGTGTAGGTTCTGTAATTATTATGATTATGTCTTAGCATTGTCTCAGTATATCAGTTACAGACTTTTATATAGTCCCCTTTTTTGGTGTGTGGAACATTCAAACTCCTTCTAAATTCCTGCTAACTTTACTGTATATTCCTAATTGGAGTAGGACTGTTTATAGGAATAATGCAATCATGGAAACTGTATTTGTTTTGTAAATGTGTACATCGATACCTCGGTACACATGCTGACTCTGTCCTAATGTCCCAGGTGAATGCAGTGACAGTGTGTGCGACCAGGTCAGCTGTGCCAATGGTGGAGTCTGCTTTGCAAACCGTGCTGATGGCTACATCTGTCTGTGCCCACTTGGCTTCAGAGGAGTACTTTGTGAAGAGAGTGAGTCAGCTGTTTTTCTTTTTTTCCCTTGCACATGCAAAAGAGCGCACATGCACGCATGCACACGCACAGACACACACACACACACACTGTTTACAAGGAGAATTTTAAATAACTGTGAAAGAAAATAAAATCCATTCGGTATCTTCTTACTTGATGTCTTCCATGTAAAACTTTCAAGGTAATTACTCAGCAGTTGAAGAAAATGCCAAGTAAATCGATTGAAATAAGGATTATTTCATATATGGAGGCAGAGCGATTGATTGCATGTCACACCAGCTTTCACACAAAATAACCTTTCATTTTTATCTCTCCTCAATAAATCTCCTCCTACCATCTCATTCTGTTCTTATTAATTTCTCTTTTCCTCTTCATTCTAAATCATCCTATTATTTATACTTACTTATTTTCTTGTGTCTTTTTTCCTATGCCTCAGGTTTCTCACTGTCCTCGCCACTCTTCAATGAAACAGTGTTTTCATATGCTGTCATCCCATGGCCTCAGTCCTCACAGAGTTACCTGTCTTTTATGGAGTTTGAGGTGACATTTCGGCCGTCAATGCCCGATGGAGTGCTGCTGTACAGCGATGACGCAGGGAGCGGGGACTTCCTTGCTATAAACCTGGTGGACAGATATGTAGAGTTCAGATTTGACTGTGGTTCTGGAGGAGCTGTCATAAGGTGCTGGATAGATTTTCACGTTTCACATTGATTCTCACATTTTCTAACTACATGTCCAATACTAAATGTGTGTTAATGTGTGCTTCAGGAGTGAGGAGCAGATCAGTCTGGACTCATGGCACGAGCTAAGAGTATCACGCACAGCAAAGAGTGGCATCCTGCTGGTAGACAGCCAGAGGCCTGTGGAGGGGATTGCCGAGGTATTTTAAATCCCATTGAATGCGTTGCCAAAAAAATGTATTATGTTATTATGAGAAAACATACTTGTCTTGTGAGTTTTATAAGCAAAACATATCCAGAATTATACATTTTTAACAAATATATGGATACATGGATGAATGAAATACCTTTTTCTCTGCTGTATTTACTTTTCAGGGAGCTTTCACTCAGATCAACTGCAGCTCGCCTCTCTATATTGGCGGTGTGCCAGAATATGATAAAACGAAAAGGACAGCAGGTGTAATAAAGCCCTTCACTGGAATTATTCAGAAGGTGAATGCTTCTATACTTTTGCCAACACCAGCATTTAATATTAATTATGTAATCAGTGATCTGGGATAAGGTTATTTTGGTAAGATCATTACTCAGTAATTTCCAATCCATCACAAGTGATGTAGCAAACACATTATATATGATATGTATGCTGCATACAATCTCTGTCTGATTTTTTTTCTTTTTTTACACTGTTGCTCTCTTCCATTTTCCCCCTTTCCTGTCTCTGTTCTTTTCTTTTCACCCCCTCAGCTAATACTCAATGACTGCACCATCCCCATAACAACTGGCTCTGCTGGTGGAGTTAATGTAGCCAATTCTGCACACCCATGTGTAGAAAGCCCATGTGCCAATGGAGGGACCTGCAGGCCAAAGTGGGATGGATATGAATGTGACTGCCCCCTAGGGTACGATGGGAGGCATTGCCAGAAAGGTCAGTTGAATGAATTGTTCTCAATGAACAAGGTTGATGGGACTGTGCAGTTTGCGGCAGTTTGCTGAAATCAGCAAGGTGTTCATGCAGTGCTGATTAATGTGTGTGATTAAGGCTGACTAAGCATAAAAAATACATTTTTACATTTTATATTCAATAGTTTGTACTTATTTCTGTTTGTAATACTTTTAATGTTGTTTTAAATTCACTGAAATATTTCCTGTTCATAGGGGTTAAAGATCTTCTCATAGAAACGTATTCCCTTAAATTTATGTTTTCTCTGTATTTAATGCTTTCATGGAACAGAGTGTGGGAATTACTGTTTGAACAGTAAGTTTTCTTCTCTGACTTCAAAAAGTAGATATTAACAGTTTATTTAATTTTTTTTTATTTTGGAAAACATGTAGGATTTCTTTCAGAATCAGATTTAGGCTTCTATCTTAGCTGCAGACATGCTGATGCTGCCACCTTGTGATGGTATTAAAGGAGCTCTTTTTCTCTTCTCAGCTGTGACTGAAGCCATAGAGATCCCACAATTCATTGGAAGAAGTTACCTGACCTATGACAACAGAGATATCCTTAAAAGGTTATATGACATAAATATGTTGTATGTTTAACCAAAAGCAAAGAAAAGAAGAGAGAAATCCAGAAAATAGCAACTCATGTTTTCTAATGTTGCAACTGCAGTTTGTGTTTTTAATCTTCTAGATTTTTCAGAAAGTGCATTCTTCAGTTTTTTTATTTTTTTTTTAACAGAGTATCTGGGTCCAGAACCAGCCTTTTCATGCGTTTTAAGAGCACAGCCAAAGATGGGTTGTTACTCTGGCGAGGGGACAGTCCGATGAGACCCAACAGTGACTTTCTTTCTATAGGTCTTCAAGATGGCGCTCTTATCTTCAGGTATTTATTACTGTGAAGCATGAATGGCACTGTAGAAAGAGTAAAAGAAGTTATTCTGGATTAGAATTATTTTTGAAATATAACTGTATTGTAAAGAAATGTTTTAGTTAAAATGCAAACTCTGGATACCAGGCAGAAAATGAAAAGTTTAGTGCATAAGAAGGAAGGTAGTAATGGAGTGGAATGTCAATCCTACCAAGGGGTAGTGAGAGCTATGTGCTCAGCAGAGTTGGAGCTAAGAAAAAAGTCCATGTGAGGACCATGACCTCTAAACAAAGCTTGTACCATTAAAAATATAAATCCCCTGCAGTCCATTTTACTTGTATGCATTTCCATGTTGTTGTAGCTACAACCTGGGCAGTGGTGTGGCCAACATTGTTATCAATGGGACCTTCAGCGATGGAAAGTGGCACAGAGTCAAGGCTGTGAGGTAAGCTCATAAAATCCTGTGAAAAGGACGTCCAGTACGTTGATCACATTTGACTGTGGCTGTTTGCTTTAACTTACCTTTAAAATGAAATTGAACCTCACTTAATCTTAGACGGAGACGTAAACACAACATTAACATTCTGTATTACAGCCTTATAACATTTATATAGGAAGCATGTTGGCAAACAGGTCCAATAGAAATAGCAGCAGTAGATCATTCTTCATCATCTTTTCCAGCTGTATGTCACCTTTCAAACCCTGCAGAAAATGGAAAATCACAACTTTTAAAATACTTTATTTTTTATATATAACTAAATTGTTATGAACAAATAAGAGGTCCAGTTTCTCAGTTTTATTATTACTCAGTTTTATTTATTATTATTTATACTGTAAATAGTCCGGCACATCATGCACATTGTATATAGTGTTATTATTATTAGTAGTATTAAGGTTAATATTGTTTGTTGATTTTATATATATTCTTTTCTTAATAGTGTGAATTATTATATCTTTATTTATATTTATAATAACTGCGGCTGCTGTTACACCCAAATTTCCCCTCTGTGGGACAATAAAGGCTGTTTCTTCTCTTCTTCTTCTTCTTCTTCTCACTATTATAACCCTTGTATACAGGGATGGCCAGACAGGAAAGCTGACTGTTGATGACTATGGAGCCAAGACGGGAAGGGCGCCCGGCAAGATGAGACAGCTTAATATCAATGGACCCTTATATGTTGGTAGGTGAAACTTCTCATTTCTAATCCCATAAAATGATATAGATCAATAATAATTTTCACATCTGTATGTTTGCTGTCTCTCTATTCTTCGCCTAAAGGTGGCATGAAGGAGATAGCTCTTCACACAAACAGACAGTACATTGGAGGCTTGGTGGGCTGCGTGTCCCACTTCACACTGTCCACTGACTATCACTTAGCACTGGTGGAGGACGCTGCTGATGGCAAGAACATCAACACCTGCTCCAACTAGGGAATGACTTCAAAAGATTAAGATCCTTTTTCAACGCTATTTCCAACCGAACCATCTGGTTTGTCATCTTAAAACTCATTTTCCAGCAACAAATCAACAAAAATTTAAATTATAATTTTTTTTTTGGTACCAATTCAGATCTGATGATCCTGAGAGGATATTACAAAGCACAAGTACTTTGTGAAAAGAGGGAGAGAAAGAGCTTAGCATTATGGTTGATGAGGATCTTTGAAAAACCCCTCTGAAGGACTTTTTCATGGGATGACTGCATTTCTATCTTTACTCTTTTTTTTTCTACTGTAAATCCTTATTTGATTGCTTGAAGAACCAAGTGATCCAAGGGATCAAAAGTCATCATGAACCTGACCTAGAGCAGCTAGCAGAGATAAACTTCTTTTTTTTAGAGGATTTTGGTTTTGGTTCTAGAGGATTTTTGTTGTCTTTGTTGTGTTGTGGCATTTGTATTCTTGTTTGTGATATATTATCAATCTGTAGACATATTTTCTAAAGTCTGATGGATGTCAGTTTTCTAAAAGCTTTTTAGTTTTGGAGGGTAAATAAGTCAGCTACGCAAAATGTTTGTTTTAATCTTCTTTTAGTTCACTCGATCTTTTGTTCTCTCAGATGTTAGTAACATGAAAGTCTAACGTTGGCACCGTGAGGCAGATGAAATCTTCAACAAATTACGTGTGACAGACTGTTACTGTCATCTGACACAAACCACAGTACTGTGGATGTCAGCCTTTAAAGCTGCTTTGTAATTCTTGATTAAAACAGATTTTATTTGCGCATTTGCATGACTTAAAATGATCAAGCTACTTATTTTTCATGTCTGAATTTTATCCCTCAAAAAGAACAATCTGCAATTACTCCATTTGCATCTTATGACCTGGTATGGTATTTTTTTTTTTTTTTTGTGATGGCCATTCTCACAAGACACCATTGTTCAGATAAGATGGTTTGCTGATGAGAGATAGTCCCCTGTTTCAAAGAAAGTCTGATACTTATCCTTGAATTATGAAAAGTGTTTCAAAAGATGTGCATCTAATGAAGTCACTATGTGACTGTGAATGTACATGGTATCAGCTGACTTCAACCACAGAATAACTATAATAGGTTGACTGTGTAGAACGTGTAGTATATACTAACTGAATTTAAAACATAATAAGTAACTATAGACCATGTGTCTAAAAGTCCATTTAAAGCTTTAGGCTTAGATTTATGATGCTATCATACTTGTCGGATAGTGAAGGGAGAAAACCTAAAATCCGTGTATAGGCCTGAACTGCGCATAGCCAAAATGGGAGACGTAAGCAGGACTCATCCTGAATGAATGTGCACACAAAGAAAACATACTACTCAAGCCTTAATGTGCCCCCAAATATATCCCCCTGGAAATGAAAGTGAATAATTAAGTGCAAAGAGGCATGCCAAGATGTCATCTTTTGTTATATGATGAGATATTGATTGTTAGGATTTTGGAAAGTATGCTTTTTTTAGACCTGCAGACTTTTCCTATTACAAGATGATGAAATACATTACCAGTCAAAAGTTTGGGCACACTTAGTGTGCCCAAACCTTTGACTGGTAATGTACATAAAGTGAGCTGAATTATGTTCAACTTGGTCTGTATGTGTTATTGGTTCACTGTGACAGCTGTACATCAAAAATGAGACCCTTCAAATAAAGTCCAGACAAACAGATTAAACAATTTGCTAGCCAACGTTTTGCTGTGGTTTATAATAACTAGGTAGTGCTATTAACATTTTGTTTGGGAAATGGACTTAATTTCATAACAGTACACTTTATGAACCATTTTGTGCTGGCTACTGTGCTTGTTATTTGATCACATTGTATGTGTACCTCATTAGTTTGCATTTATATGAATGAAAACAATGATGAAGGAATGACTTAAGTCTTTATTTTTTAATTATTGTGTCATATCCACAGTTCATTCCAGCTCGTACAGAGTTGCAAGGCACCATGGATTTATACAAACATGGTCTACTATAGGGTGCTGCACAGACATTACCCGCAAAAACCCAAAAACTAAACTTTAACTATTTTACAATAAAGTGTATACCATGAGACAAACTTGGTAAATTAGAACATGTGCATTACACACAGAAACTTAAACAAATCATAACCATTCAAACCAATTTCTTCAATGCTGTTGAAATCCATATAATTTGTATATTACAACATAAACTCACTTTCACCTAGGTCACACTTCTTTAAAAATTCTTCCTGAATAGTTTAGTAGTTATTATATATATATATATATATATATATATATATATATATATATATATATATATATATATATATATATATATATATATATATATCACATTTACAGAGAACAAAAGACTGTCAGAGAATTGCTTCATAACCATGAAAATATAATTAAAGAAAGTAAAGCAAAAACTATAACAAATATATGCACAAATAAAATAACTATAAAATGCCAACTGCAAAACAATATCAGGTTAAAAACAGTAAGAGAATAAAAAAAAAAAGTCTACAAACAGAAACAAAAATCACAAACACTCCATTTGACAAAAGCATAGAGAACTTAAAATTTAACAGAAAGCAGGTGAAATAGGTGCTTCTCTAGAACTGATTCAATATTCTTAACTGTTTGCTTTTGGTTTTTAGGCAGAAGGCCTGCTTGCCACTAGTCAAGGGTCTCTGAGCAGCCAGTAGGCCCCTGGCAAACTTAAAACTATAGCAGTGAAAAAGGGGCCCCACCTGACCTCTCTCACTCCCCTTCTAAGTGGTGCAATGAAAGCCACTCAGTGAAAATGAGTTATCCTTCTGGAATTGAAGAAAGAAAGAAGAAAAAGTGGAAGAAGATTAAAAAAAAAAAAGAAAAGAAAAAAGCTAGACACTGGTGAGTGGAGAAGATAATAGCAATCAAATATAATGCTAAACAACTAAATGCTGCTAATCTAGTCTGAAATCTGGGAGAGAGACACTTGAATAATGCAATTTCTGTTAGCTAGCAGAGCATCCTCCTCTGCTGGCCCTGATGGGACCGAGTTGTGTGGATGCGGGACACTGGCGGTGACCATAGCATTAATGTTAACATTAAAACTTCATAACCAGTCAGCTTGTTCTTGTGTATGGTTAACAAAATAAAAGTGGTCTCTGGTATTTCTAGAATATGTTTTACCTGCCGTTTTATAGGATAATTGTTGTTGATGGTGGTGTCAGATTATTTATAACATAATGATAATGAGTGGAGGGGCTGCCTGTTAATTTTTGCCTAGAGCCCCAACAGACAATCACCCCTGCAGACAACAGGGATGTCCTGAGAGGAGTTGTTGAAAGGATGACATAGAAGAGTTCTATGGAGTTAATAAATTAGGGCTGGGTGATATATCGAGTTTTTAAAAAATATCAATATATTTTCATACTTGATATAAGATGAGAAAATATCGTTTATATCGATATAGTCTATGTCAAGTTACAATCATACTTGTAGATCCACCAGTTCACACTGCCCCGCCTCTCTCCCTCACCGCTTCACCCATAAATTATGCAGGAAGCAACAACATGGCAGTGTTGCCAACTTAGCGACTTAGTCAGGCCCCCCCTGGCGACTTTTATTTCCAAAAAGCGACTAGCGACAAATTTAGCGAAGTGACATCGACGACTTTTGGAAACCTGAAATCCTCCGCTATGGCTGTGTTTTGTGCATATACAGCCTACTGCGTCCATTCATACACTTTGGCATCGCCCCGACCCCCAAGAGTCCCTGGCTGCAGGTAAGAGGGCCTCGATATATCACAACTCCATAGCAGAAGTTGGTTTGTACCATATAGTAATGGGTCGGTCGCGAACGATCCGGCTCTAAGAGCCGGCTCTTTGAAGTGAACGACGGGAGTTTCTTTTTTTCTTTTCGTTCATTTCTTTTTTTTTTTTTTTTTTGTGGAAGCCACACATGATTGGTTAAGATGAATGGTAGCATATGATCGTCTACACTGAGCGGGAGGGGAGGGTCCACGGACACATTGCGCAGTGAGTAAACAAACACCAGAAAGGGAGGGGCTCCTGCAAAATGCGCTCAGAGACAGGAAAGAGCCAGATGAAGTTGCGTGTTACTCATGCTACTTTCCCACCGCCGAGGTTCTGGAGCCGGAGCAAGGAACCCAAGGAACCGGCAAAACGATTAAGAACGGCCCGCATTCCCACCACGTTTCTGTGAACTGCTCCTTTACGTATGAGTGTGGGCGGGTCCTCGTCTGGACACGGAAGCCAAAGCGCACAAACGTGGGAGAACACGCTCTCCTTTCTTGTGCTGCAAATACGTTTTAGGGTCCAAACCAAACTACTGCAGCATCTGTGTGCAGCACAGAGGTAAACACAGACAGCGATTAGAGCAAGACGACAAGTACGCACGTTGTGTCCTTTTATCTGTGATATGAACTGATACAAAGCAGCAAGTTCAGCCTTAGAGCCCAACCACACACAGTCGTGAAAATCACTTCGCTTTTCTCATGTAATACACATGTAATATGGTAGAAAACTTGATGTTGAGATGGCAGCCCCTCTGCCGCTTTCGGCACGCATTCCTGGTTCCAGACCAGCTAGCTTGAACCCGGAATTGAACCCGTTTTTCGGCCGAGCACCGAGTGCTTTGGCGGTGGAAAACCCGCCTAATGGTTCAAATTACAGCACGGGCTCTGGAACCCTGTTGGTGGGAAAGAGGCCATAGAGGCTACACACCGAACGGTGAGGAAAGTGAATGACGGAAAGTGTAGCAAAGACTGGACACATTTTAACCTTATACCTCCAAACATGTCTAACGAGACACCGCGTACTTCACTGCGGACTTCCGGTCACAAATACCGTAATACCACTACATGACTGTGAAGTGTGATTTCTGAGCTTTCAGAAAAGTTCCTTTGACCAGCTGACTCTGAGGTGAGAGCTATGTCTTATTCAGCTGTTCGCGGCTTGTAAGGTCAGGAAACCCGCGATTCAGCAGCGATCGCCTGGTGTTAAAGGATTATTCTGATAGAGTGTAGACTGCAAATTTAAAATTTAATATCAAGCAGGCTTCACAAACAACCTACATAGGTATACAGTGTACGAATTCTTCATCCCTCAGTGTAATTAGAAGAACAAAACAGGGCAGGTCATCAGGCAGGAGAAACAGGATCAACTCCTCAAAGGCCCTTGTTTTTTCTGATTTCCAATATTTTGTTTTATAATTTGTATTTGGAGCACTCTATTATATGTTGAGTATATAAAGAAATGTTTGATATAGGCCTAATGTATGTTTTTACATTAGTAATTCATTTTACACTTTTTTTTTTTTATTAAAATCTAAGGAGCCATTTGGGAGCCGAAAGAGCCGGCTCTTTGAAAAGAGCCGGAATTCCCATCACTAGTACCATAAGTGGTGCGACCTTAATAGCGGAAGTGGGTCTTTTTCTTGTGCTTGCAGGCGCTGCTTTGAGCGGGTGGGCCGTTGCTGTGATAGGTCAGCGCATATGTCTATGGATTTATTGAGCTAGCTAGAACTCTGCTGAGTGAAGGATGGAAGTTTGTTCGTTCAGTCTGTTTACACGTTTTGTTATTTGCACAGAGTACAGGAATGTACAGGAATACACACAGGAGGAAGCACTTTGGTGAAGTCTACTTTGCTGCAGACTGGGTTTTTACAGAATAAGTCAGCCTTTTGCTATTTGCTCCTATTCTGTTTACATTTTAATAGCACAGCTGTGAGTCGTTTGTTTTCGAGGAAAAATGCATTAATGTTTTTGAGGAGCATTATTATTTAAATATGACAAGAGTTTATAAAAGTTTATAAAAGTCTTCGGTAAAAACACCACAAATCTTAAACGACATCTGCAAGCCAGTTATCCAGATCTCCATTGCAAAGGTAAGCATTTTAATGTCATGCAGGTTAAACTGTTTTTTCCCAGTTTAGCGTTTGTGTTTAGAGAAAATCACCACACCGTGGTGCATTAACCTTTCCTAATCTTAGTCCTGAAGGCGCACTGCCCTGTACCTTTCAGAGCGTGTCCCCCTGTGACACGCTCGTATTATCTCAAAGTGGTGTTAATGATCAGGTGCGTGGGAAGCTGGTGAAACGCTATAATATGTTTGTGTGTGTATTGGTCTTTCAAGCATTAATAATATTCCATAACTTTTAATAAATGTTTAATGTCTTGTAAGTGTGTATAATGACTAATTCAAGGGAACTGAAGAAAAAGGATTTACATTTTACACCCTTTAAATTTTAGTCGACTGAATCGACTGTAGATTTAGTCGACTATATTCATTTAGTCGACTAAAACTAGACTAAAACTAAAACTATTCAGATGACTAAATTATGACTAAAACTAAATCAAAATTTGCTGTCAAAATTAACACCGCACTGAATTAATGAACACTGAATACGTTATGGTTACTGGGGTAAAGGTAAGGCCTGTTATAGTCAATACTCGTATATACTTGTATATGGTAGGATGCAGGAACATCTTTGGTTCATTTGACTTGTAACCTCATATTGTATTTAAGGAAGTCTTATGAGAGGTAGCGTTCTGCAGACCCACCTGTGTTTTTGTTAGCAGGGCCATCTGTCGCAACCGGTTGGGTTAATGTACTTGGGGCAATTGCTGTTTTGGTTCTATAAAAACTACATCTTAAAATTTAGAATTTAAATCAATTGAAATTGGTCTTATTCTGAGAAGCTTCTATCTACACTAGTTGTTGTTTGTATTATTTGTATCAGAATCACAAATCTCTGCCTCTATCTCTAAAGATATACCACAGAGTTGTAATGAGACATTCTTCCATTATTGAATAGATTAAATGTTTTTCATATGCAATGAATGCATAAAAAAAAAATTAAACAACTACCAATAATGTAAATGCAAATTTTAGCAGCTATTCAGAGGTTTTCTGGATCCAACAATCTTTGTATGAAAGCTGCACTTCTTTGCCAGACCTTGGAAGAAGTTTGTAGAATTGCGGTTGCAGTTGATCCATGGCCTCAGGATTAAAAATTGTTCCTCGGCCAACAGACAGGACAACAGCTCTGGCTCCAGAATAAGATTTTTAAGGAGCAGCTGTTTCAGTTAAATAACTGTAGATTGAAATATCTCCTCCAGAAGCTCTGGGAAGAAGCACATGGTCACTATTTTCTTGCTCTCTTCTTTTTTGCTTCTTCTTTCTTTTTCTTGTCTCTACTTTCCTCTTCTGGATTTCAACTGTCAGAGAGGCCAAGGATGTACTTAAATAATAATGCTCCTCAGATAAATTTATGTTTTTTTTCCTCTATAAAAAAGACTCACAGCTGTGCTATTAAAATATAAATAGAAAAGATACAGAACAAAAATAGCAAAAGGCTGATGTGGTGCGCCTAAAAATGTGTCACTCCAATAATTTTTTTAGTTACTTGGTTATTCAGTAACTGTGTTTAGATGGACTGTATTTGTTTAACTTTTCACACTAGACATTTTAATGTGCCATTGCTAAGTGCTTTCCTGAGTTTTAAGGGTACAGAACTATTAAGAACAAAGTGGAATCTTTTTGGTGGGAGTAGTTGCCCTTCAGGTTGCTCTTTCTGTGTGGACTTCCTGTTTACTTCAGTCGCAATCTGGATGTGAACTGCAGCACTCCGTAGTGATCATTGTTCTGACCCATTTTTATATTATTTCAGGTTAGTACATGGTTAATTTGCCAGAAAGTAACTCTGTGAAGTCATACTTCATTGTTTACCAGCATGTGCAACTTTTATGTTTGTATGAACTTTTCCTGTTTATATACCATTACTCAGTCGCAGTGGCAGCTGGCAGGAAAGTTTTGGAAAGCTTTGGAAATAGCATGAGACCTCATCCTCATTATCCTGTACTGTTTTTTTTTTTTGTTCTCGCAGTGTTTAATCTGCACTTTTCATTATTTGTAAAGCTTCCACATGACATCTCAAAGCCACAGTGTTCAATAAGTTTTAGTAAGTTGTCTGAAGGTGTGTCTGTTTTAATTGCTGTTAGATTCAAACATTTTGTTTGTGTATTTTTCCAAGTATATTAAGGTTCTTTTGAGTCAAATACTGAAGTGCCAGCAGTGTACGGTTAGGGGAGAGACCCCATGGATGATATAGCTGAATATTGCTGTATGTTTCACTGTGACCCGGTGATGATGGTAATTGGAGAGTTGGAGATGAAAGGTGATTTGTGCAATTGTAAATGTAATGCACATACTTAATGGCAATAATGTATTGTACATTGTTGCATACTTTTGTTTTTTTGACAATTAAATTCGCAATCTGGACGTGAACAGCAGCACTCCATAGTGATCTTCCCTCTGACCCATTTTTATATTATTTCAGATTGCATTACTGGTGCAGTGACCCCACTCCTCGGGGCCTGTAACACTGACTTATTCTTTAAAAAGTCAGTCTGCAGTGAAGTAGACTTCACCAAAGTGCTTCCTCCTGTGTGTACTCCTGTACATCTTGTACTCTGTGCAAATAGCAAAACATGTAAACAGACTTCTCAGGCAAACTTTATTTTAAAATCTTGCAACCATGCATTGTGACCATTGCTCATGGGTAATTTTAGAGGCAAACTATATGGAAAGTTTGTGAAGACATGACAAAAAATGTGAGAAAAGCACACAATGCCTGGTAGAAGAGTGGTGTGCACTCTTGTATTTTCAAAGCATGCGATTATTCTCCTTTCTGGAGGGCTTTTCAATCACAAGCAACACTGTAGTATTTGACATTACATTTCAGGACATTCCAGCCATTATGTGAGATCCTTGTGGCTATGACATTGTTCTATTGTGCTTTGAAAATATGCCAGTTTGGACCATTTTTGTAAGCTGTAATACAACCTGCTAAACACAAAATGTCCTACAAACACTTTATCTATTATATTTCATGTGTTTTTCTCGGTTCTGATTTGCTTAAAGTTATAACACCCCATATGGAAGAACTAGATGTATTTGATACCTACCATAGATTCTGGTATCCAGATTTTGTAATGACTATTGTTATGTATTTAGACTGACATAAAGAAGGGCACTGTCCTGATTAAATTCTGAGTGTGATATAAACTGCTAAAAAATAGCCTAAATCGAACTTTCCTTCATGCGACTTAAGCAACATTTCCATATTTTGAGACTTCTTTATTTCACACGGGTGGTGATCAGATGACACGAGTACCACGCTGTGAAATTTTTTTAAAATATTTTGTTACACTGTGCTCTTTTGGTGTTTTGTCTGGCCTCATATTGTGTCACAGTTCTGTGAGTTCAATATTTTAGAGGCAATATTATTCCACAAAACTTACACAGAACTCCATGTACTGTTTTATTTAGATAAAGCCATTTGAAGCCCCATCATATTCATGTCATCCACATCTTATCACAGTATCCGGTCAAAGGTAACCAGTGGAAGATTAGTTAAAAGCTGCCAAATTCAATTCGGTTCTGAGAACAGTCAGAAATGATGAGTAATGGGCTGTAATTTGGTTTTATCTGGATACACTGTATATCACTTTTTATTAATGATGTTATCAAAATAGCTACCTAAATACCATAATAAAACATATCACACCCTTAGAGCATTATAACCCCGTTCTGCTCTAGCTGCAGCCAGGATGGTAGACAAATGGCTGAGTGTGTCCAAACTTTTGATTGGTACGATAGATAGATAGATAGATAGATAGATAGATAGATAGATAGATAGATAGATAGATAGATAGATAGATAGATAGATAGATAGAACATACTGCATTTAGGAATGAAGAAGATGATGCTATTTAAGTAAATTTTTCACTAAAAGTGAGTCAGTTTTGAAGTCGCTGATTAATACAGAGAGCAGGAAAGTTTAACTAAACCAGTGTAGCATAACATTGTGTGGGAAGTGAATGCACCCATCAACACTCATCAACAATACATTAGTCAGGTACAATAAAACCTGATCATTAAACATGACAAGAAGTGAGTCAGCCAAAAAAAAAATGACATCAGGCTGTGTTATAATACTTCTTAAAATGTCAGTTTTAAATTATTAACCTCATAATAAGAGATAAAAGAATGGAGTTCATTTTGAACAAGTAAAATGTAAATTTAAACAGGTGAGAGTGTAAGAGAACATAAAGTGGAATGAGATGTTTTCAGTGAAGTGTAAAACCTAAAGCACTGAGGTGAATCTGTTAAGACTAAAACCCCACTCTGTCTCTGCCATATGCACAAGAAATCAAATTATTTTTGTTTTTAATGCTTTTAGGTACACATTGAAGAATACATTAAACTTTTATTATTACAAATTAAAGAATAATCCTTTAAGCGTAAAGATTACACCGTAACTTAGGAAACATATTTTTAAATTCTTGCTGTTTGATGTTCATTAAGCTGTATATTTGTTCTTAAAAAGTAAAGCTTCTGATCTTTGATGTCAAGGAAATGTGCTGCAAGATCAGGAGTAAAAAAAACTGACAATAAAGACATCTTTGTCAGCTTCATGGACAGCATCAGTACTTTTGCATGTGATTTAAGACAGCGTGTAATCTCTGCAAGAGAAGTGGAAATTAGTTGAGCTGAACTCATGATTGATCACTGACAAAAATAGGAACTGTTAATCAGTTTGAAATAAGTTTATTTTGTCTTTTTTTACCTATTTTGATTTTTAACTGTACAGGTGCTGATTGCCAGGTGTCTTCAATATTGAACCTTTTCACAATATTCTAATTTTCTGAGATGCTGAATTTGGGGTTTTCATTAGTTTCCAGTTATAATCATCACAATTAAAATAAATAAACATTTGAAATATATCAGTCTGTGTGTAATGAATGAATATAATATACAAGTTTCATTTTTTGAATGGAATTACTGAAATAAATCAACTTTTTCATGATATTCTAGTTTTATGACCAGCACCTGTATACAGTAACTTGATTTGCATCATAAAAATGAAAAATTGTCAAAACAGGTCACAAAAGTAAAATTTCACAATAGCCAATTTGCCAAGCAGGTATTTCTTCAGGCTGTGAAAAGCAGCTGAAGCACCATGTGCAAACCTCATGCTGCAACCAGTAGGGTCAAACCAGAACTAGTTCACCCCCCCCCCCCCCCCCCTCGATTAACGCCTGTCAGTGTGCCACAAATTTGCATAAATTTAACTGCTGACCCAGAAATAATACATAAATACTTCTTTCCCCAAAATCTTCCTGAATCCCTAAACGCTGCAGTTATTTCCATTTTACATGAGAAGATGACAAATTTTTATTTGGTCTCAGACTCAGACACAGCATTTAGTATTTTTGCACTTGAAAGCAGAAAATTTGCTCTGCCCTAAAACACGTAGATATCACAGCATCTTTTCAAGAAATCATGTGAGCCTTCTGAGAGCGTGGTTAGATAAGTAATAGCTAGAGAAAATTTAATTTTTTTGGTTGTGTGACTCAGCAGACATATTTCTTAATCCTCCATCTCGTGACTCCTTTCAGGATATAATCCCATGCCACTTGCTTCGTCGTTTTCTTTGCACTGAGACTGCTCTTCATACGGTGTGATGGAGCTGTTGTGGCCTGGTTTGTTTATGCTTCAAATGTTCTGTTTTGTGAACGGTTATCCCGACGGCGCTCCCACCAGTGCCTGTGAGGATATGTTACCTCGCCATGCTGGGGTGCTGCCTCAGCCTTCACCTGCACCCCACTGTCTGCTCACCAGTGCTAGGGTGTTTCAGCCAGGGAAGCCCATTACAGGTAAGGACTTCTTTTAGAGAAGATTCTGTGAAAGCCTTTGACAAAAGCTGTATGCTCAAAAAACATCCATTATTGATTTAAATGCCCTATTTATAATGTAAAACTAGGGTTTATTATGATATACCTGTCTAAATATTATATTGCTATAAAAATCATCATAAAATAACCGAAGTTTTTGTTGGATTTTCTGCAGTGACCATCATTGGACCAAAATACAGAGGGGTGCTTCTGGAAGCTCGAACAGCTGGGAGCACCAGCGCTCTGGGGAAGTGGCAGAACCCTCCTCCAGACACAAAGTTCCTTCAGGTGCATTTTTCAGTTTAGCATCTGTTGAAGTGTGAGCTGCAAATAATAATAATGAAATACATGCCAAAAAGACAGACAAGAAGTCGTAAAAAATCCAAATAAAATGCTTAAATCAAAAGAGGGCAGTTTGGTGGTGTGGTGGTTAGCACTGCTGCCTCACAGCAAGAAGGCTCTGAGTTTGATTGGGGCATTTTTGTGAAGAGTTTGCCTGTTCTTCTCCTGATTGGTTGGGTTGTTTCTGGGTATTCCCAGTTCCTCCTACAGGTCTTACAGTTGACTGGCAGCCTATCTATTTCAGCTTGTCCCTCTCCCATGACCCTGAATCGAATAAGCAGAAGAAAATTGATGGATGGAAATCAGAATAGTAGAATTAACAGCAGTTTCTGATTATATCAACAGTGCACGGGTAATCCTCGAGGTGCTATCACTCATTCAAACACCAACCACAAGGACAACAGCACTGTGTACAGCTGGATACCACCTCAAACTACAAGTCCTATCTACTTCATGTGAGAGAAAAAAAATCCTTTATAAGCTTTTCAATAGGTCCAAATTGTGCTCTTAAATATACAGATTTTTAAATTTTCACTGATGGTTTGTCTTCCAAAACTGAATATAATGCTTTTTAAATGAAGCCAGTATCTAAGTATGGAAAATCTCTTCTGTGGTTTTTCAGGGCCACAGTAGCTCAGAAGCGCACAGTGTTCTGGGTTAATGTAAGGTCCACCACTCTGACCAGAGGTGGGTATAGCCTGGTGACAAATCAGAGTAAATGCAGAGAGACAAATGTTTGTGATACTCAGTCCTCATCTTCTGCTTTTCAGGGGGGAAAAGCAAGCTTGGTCTGGCAGTAGATGCTTCTGCTGGAATGGCTGAAGGCAAACCTCTGCTTCTCTTTGTGATATGTTTTCTGATTTTAAACATACTGGGATGAATAGAAAATATGTACCAGAATCTCCTTGTTTCTGATTGTTGTTGTGCATTATGTGTATTCTATGTATTACATATATTAATCAAATATTCTGCAGTATTATAACCCTATATCACATCTCAGTGAATAGTAACAGAAATGATATATGTACCTGCATTGAAAATGCATCATTTGATCTTGTTCTGGCCTTTATGGGGTGTGTTCAGTTTAATATAAAAATGCATTGAAGGTTTTCAAGTGTAAGGTACGAATATGCCAAGATATAGCTTTACTAATGAGTATTGTATTCATTTTTTATTTCAGTATAATGAATTTCAAAACAAGTGTGGTTCACAAATGTTTCTTTATTGTACTCAATTCACATGTCTCAGTTCTGATGCATATATTGAAAAAATGTTTTTTGTTTACTCTCAAGAGACTGAAAATAGTTGACTGGACTTATATGATTTCTTTCACCGCTCATCCAAGAAGCTTCTTCAGTTCTAGAACCAAAAGGTGGAGAGTCCCAGGGAATTAAACCCTAAATGGGTGCTGTCTCCTTTGGAGTTGTTCATTGCCCCAATTGGAGTAAAAGAAGTCACCTGTATCCACTTTGAACGACCATCACTAAACAGAGGTGGTGGCTTCACCCAAAATCCCCCGTGGTAATGACCCACACCTGTTTTCACACCTTGGCTCATGTGATAACATACATGATTAATAGTGGGTCAATGACCCCCTTGAAGGGGGATAACTCCCACTAGGGTTTAAATACCTGGGACTCTCAACCTTTTGGTTTTAGAACTGAAAAAGCCTCTTGGATGAGATCCTAAACGTCCCCATCTTAAAGAAGTCTGGTTGCTTTTTTTTTTTTTTTCAAGCCCTTGCGACTGCCATGACCTGGATGGCTGAGAATCCACACAGACTTGTTGGTTACTCTGTCATTGTTTTTTTTTTTTTAATCACTAGATTTCTCCTCACATATCCCGTGCATCTGTTGTATCTATGTATGTATATCTAGTGATCAAGCCTCTCATTACAAATAATAAAACAGAGAGAGACAGAGAGAGAGAACTAGTGTGAAACAGAGTTCAGCTGTTGTGGGCTGTTATTGACCGAAATTCATTCCGCTTATTGAAGAGCATGTTATGACCTGCTTTTTCCACATGGTTTGATCTATAACTTACAGTATTGCAGTTAGCTAACACACTAAAAAGGCTTAACACTTAACACAAACCTTATATAATATCACGCTTCCTATCGGCATACTTTTATTAAAGTAGGGTTGGAATAAATAAATGTTAAAACATCTTTTCTGTTCCAGTGGAGTACGAATGATTATCAGCATTTAAAATTCTAATATAGTTGGTGATTAATCAAATGCATGCTTAAAAATCAATCTTTGTCAGTGTATTTGTGTTTAGGACATGATTAGCATTTAAATTAATTGTGTTTGCAAAATCCATAGAGGGAAAAAAAAAAGCATCTGTCCTCAAAATTCAGATCTATGATGTGGGAGTGAGCAGCAAAAATAACAAAATAATATAATAAAAATAGAATTACATCAAAAACTATGAGATAACAGTTTTAAAAAATGACACAGTTCTCCCACATGTATTACATCAAAGCTCCCAACTGATTAAATTAATTGTTACTACCCATGTCCTAAGGAGGAAAACTGGGCCAGGGTAATAGATCTGATGGTTTAACTTCTCCTGATGCTCCCTTTTTTATGCTCTTGATGGTACTCTGTACCATAACCTAGTTGCCTTTATGTGGTGAAGTATTGATCTCCAGTTGACTCATGTGCCTGAGGATGAAGCCGCAATCAGAGCGTCAGCAGCACTCAATAATAATTAGTCTCTTTTCACTCTAAGCCAAAAGCCGACAATATCTTTAACATGAGATGCAAGCCTAGGAATTAAGCACCAGTGTTACCAGCTGGTTCAATAGTCACTCATTGACATTTGAAATAATGTCTGCCATTGTCCAGATCACACTCTACTTAGACCACACCGCTCATCCTTTTTCCATCAAGACAAGGTTATTTGTCCAAATGGTGTAAACAGAGAGAAAGCTCTGCATGCAATAGTCACTATGAAGATGATAGGCTAAAACTACCCTGCTATATTTGGTCTGAAGGGAAACCTTTGAACTTACATCAATAGAGACAATAGATACCGTGTATACTGGAAAAACAAACAAACAGGCCTTTAATTTTAGAATAGGCAATGGAATTTTTTTTCCAAGTCAAAGTTGCACCAATGTAAAAACAATATGTTTTTAGCTTTTCAAAATAATACACAGTGCAATTTATTTTGAGGTTTAATAATCTACACAGCTAACATGTTTTGTTTACAGATTTATGGGTTCAGAAATGAGAAGTTTCAGCATGCAGTATACAGTATATAGAATACATGTAAATCTTCATGTACACTAGTAGCAACAATAGTATAACAGTGGAGTCAAGAAGACTGACAGTTGTGATTCCTGAAAACATCTGCCAATATGAGAACTCTGTGATGGTGTGCAATATACAGTATGTATATATAAGCGCACACACACACACACACACGTATATATATATATATATATATATATATATATATATACATAAAGGTCTTTATAAATAAAATTTATCATTATTATTATATGCTTATATGGTTATATATGAATACAGGAACATGTGCAACAACAACAGACCCACACATATAAATTCTTGCTGTACATGGATCAAACACTGATCCACATGTATGCACAGATTGCAGATTAAGACTATCCCTTGCTGTAAGGGCTTAGTTGACATCTCTGTCTAAGCTCTGCATTCTTCACACACCCCTTTTCCCTTCATCTTCTTTTCTCAGCATGTTCAGCACCATAAAAAGCAATAACCATCTTATGGGCTCTTCTGACCTGTTGTACTACTGACACTCATAAGAATGCAGGGTCTCTATTCGCTCTGTGAAACTGATCTGATGATCAGACAATTTGCACACTTTCTTGGTTACATGTAATAACCAAACTGTCTGACTTGGACAATCATTGTAATGAGTTACCAGTATTTCTCCAAATCAATAACTTGTAGAGCTAAATTGAAGGCATAAATATCAGAGGTCTGTGTTTTTGTGTGCAATAGCATCATGTTGTGCCCACTGGTGATCAGTCTGTGCATGCCAGTGACTAAACACAACGAGGTGACAACATAGTATGCATCATTTGATTAATGTCAGTGTTCAGCATGTGTGATTACTTAACGTGCATTTAAATATGCCACAGACTATTCATCATGGTAGTGATTTGTAATGACTTGCAGTAGTAACTGGAATCAATTGATATATCAAATATTACACTGTGTGCCCATCTCTGCAATATCCAACGCATTTCTGAGCTCAGATGGCTTTTGATGCAAGTAGAGTTAGTGAACATCATGTCTGTTATGTAAGAATTTGGTCATTAAAGGGTTAGAGCTCAGGGCTGGGCCATATTACATGCAGGATGGGTAGGGGATGGGAGAAAGAGGAGAGAAAGGCAGTGTGAATAGAGAGCGAGAGCAAGGGAGATAGAGTGAGTATGACAAGGGGACCACAGCTGTATTGGCCAGTGAGAGAGAGGCACATTGAGAGAGAAATGAGAGGTTAGAAGTCGCTAGTTCACAAGATAATGAGAGACAGTCCACTGATTCAGATCTTGGAGGACAGCTGGTGTGATGGGTGAGGAGGCTGCAGGCTGACACTGAAAGTGAAACAAGTGTGGGATTTAACAAGAATATCAGCAGCTCAATACCACAACAGGAAATACTTGGATACAACTGGTGAAAGACAAGTTTTTGAACAGCAGACCTGCAGGGAGTAACAGAATGGATGTTGTTTTCAAGTACATTTGGAGATAACATCTGAAAGGATGTGGACACCATCTTGTATCTAATACTGGACAAAGAAGTAGAAGATGAGCTTTAATATTTCATGCTTTACATTTTATTGCAGATTGTTTTTGCAATATTTCGATATTGGTAATGTAATCATATCACATTATGCATCTCACCCCTTTTATTCGTACAGCTTTCTCTCCTAAACTAATCATATGAACTTAATTAGATTCAACATTTCATTTTTTCACAAAGTGGCGATCGCCGGGGTCCTCGCATTGAGTGCATTATAATGGGAGGATTGAATGGGAAGTCTTGAAAACATGCAGCAAGGTTAAAATTGATCACATCTAGAAACTGTTTTCATCTCCAGAGCATCTTTTTGTTCAGATGACACAACTACGGATACCCAACATGAGCAAAAAGAAGTAAATTCCAAACTGGTAGACTTGTTAAAACCTGCCATGCTGGCAGTCCTGATGAGGTGTTTGAACCATGTGGTCCACTGAGAGCATGGAGCCAGAGAAAGCACAAAGCCAGAGCAGCTTCTCCAGTAAGGTGGATGTGCCTGACCATGTTCACTACATTGTGGCTTTATTTGTCTTTGTGATTGGGGCACTGGGCGTCACTGGAAACTCGCTGGTTATGTTTGCCTTCTCCAGGTAGGTGTGAGACTGGCTTAATTATTTAGATTTTTGTTTTTAATCATTGTGCATATCTGCTTTTTGTGGATAATCTGAGCGCTTGCCATTTGCAAGATGTGATGATCTCTCAGAGAGCTGTGGTCAGATGAGAAGACTGAAGAAAGGTTACATACCTTTATTGTGTTAAAATGTGCAGGTCTACACACTTTTTGTACATGTCGATTGTTAGGAATAATTTGTATTTTTTCTTTTTAGGAGATAAATCAACAATAAAGCTTTAGAGGTTATAGCAGTGCATTGAACTCTACAGATGATCAAACAAGTTTCCAAAAAAAAAAAGCTAGTAATTACATGTAAAATAATATCTGCAACTTGGTGCTCAGGCTTGAAGATAAAGCTACATAGCAACAAAGTCAAACAAATATTTGAAAAATCAAATGAACCACACACAAAAAAGTATAAATGATTTGAAATTCTCAGCCTCAGGTCATACTCAGAAATACCCATACAGCACTAATAAGGGTAAAAAACTATGCTGCACACATAAATACCACAAATGAGATTAATGGTTGCATAAAAATATTGTGCTTTGGAATAAAAATCTTATGTGCTATGGAGTTCAAGTCAACCATGAAATCCACACAGTCCATTTACAGTCACATAATGCAATTAAAGGGCACAGTTTTATAAGTGTTGTATGCCATTGATGGATGAGTCTTGTAACATCACAATTGTAAAGTTTCTCTAAGAAGTCAAGCATGGACTTTCTGTGTTATGTGTTATGTGTCGTGTTGGACTATCATTTAAGTTAAATGCTTCTCAGAAACTGGGTCAGAGTGTGCGCGTGGTGTTTGTGTTCTGGGGATTGTCACAAGCTTTCAACATCCACCATCACAGACAGATTAGATGGATTTTCCATTGTGTTGTACCGATAATTTGTGTTTAGTGAATCACAAATGCACATGATGTTATGGGTTCCAAGAAAATGTGTTTTCCAAACACACACACACACACACACACACACACACACACACACACACACACACACATGATTTTCTAGGAAATGCACATATCCCGTCAACCTGTTCATTATGTTAGAATTACCACTGCACTGTACAATATGCTTTACCATACATCACTCTTTCCTGTGTCCTTGTGTGTTTTGTAGTAACAAGAAGCTTCGTAACTTGCCAAACTACCTCATCATGAACCTGGCTGTCAGTGACTTCCTCATGGCTTTTACACAGTCCCCCATCTTCTTCATCAACAGCCTCTACAAGGAATGGCTGTTTGGAGAGATAGGTTATTATTTTATTAGTCTTTTAATACAATAAAATCTATTCTTGACATTTTCATATATATAGTACCATTTATACATATTTCTATTTTTAAAAAAAGGGTAATTTTTTCTTTAATGTTCATGTTATTTTTTTTGCAGGATGTAAGATGTATGCATTCTGTGGTGCCCTGTTTGGCATTTCCTCCATGATAAACCTGCTAGCCATCGCGATTGAACGCTATCTAGTTATCGCCAAACCCCTGAAGGCCATACACTGGAGCTCAAAACGAAGAACCACTCTTACCATTCTCATGGTCTGGCTTTACTCTTTGGCATGGAGTCTGGCTCCTCTAGTTGGTTGGAGTGAGTTTCCTCAAGCTGGATGTCTTTTCTTATCATTGTCTTTTACCTACTTCAGAACAGAAGCTAATTATGCAAAGACACATTACATGTTTCCCATAGAAAAACTCACCTAGTGATTAATCTTACTAAACGTCAGTCATTTACCTCCAGTAAACACAATCAGATGGCACTACAAATATTGTGTCAGAACAACAAACTGCACACAGTGAAACCAATGTTTTACCCAATTACTGCTTTCTGTAACTTAGAAATATTTTATGTTCTTTTGTATTTCTAGGCTCCTATATCCCAGAGGGCCTCATGACATCTTGTACATGGGATTATGTTACATACACGGCAGCCAGTAGGAGTTACACAATGATGCTGTGCTGTTTCGTCTTCTTTATCCCACTGGGGATCATCCTTTACTGCTATCTTCTAATGTTTCTGTCTATCAGGAAGACTAGCAGGTACTGTTAATCTCATCAGGCAGAATTTTTAAAGTGTTGTGTGCTTGTATATTTATAATATTAAGTGAGGATACACTGTAGAGGCCACTTTCACAAAGAAAAAGAATCCAGAGATTAATTGTGCATGAACTGGTTACTGCTTACTGTTTATTATTTTCTTATCTACCTACTTTACTACAGATAAAAAGAGGCATCATTTGCGTTTCAAAAACATTTGCTTGTGTGTTATTGACCTGGAATGACCAAGGATTATTCCATCTAATGCATGTGCAGTGTGCTTCATGCTTCAGGGAGAAAGACAGGTGTATTGCGTACACCTGCAATACACCAGAAAGATAAAAAAAAAAAAGAAATTGTGGGAACAATAGCATTTTGTGAGTTAATTGTAGCAATATGAGTCCTTAAAGGGAGAGTTACATCCTTAAAGAAAATTGAAGCAATTAATGTGATACTGGATGGATTAAGTTATGGTTTTTGAAGCTGTTTTTTAATTAAATGAACTTTGCTCAATGTGGAAATTATTAAAATACCTACCTCCTATAATAATGTGTACTGAGTAATGTCCATACAGAGTAAAAAAAAAAAAGCCAAAAAGCATAAACTTAAACATAAACTTAGCACAAAACATAAGAAAATTTGTGCTCGGTCAATTATTTCTTTGTTGCTGTTTAGCATTGGCAGAGAAGATTTGGCAAGTTTTTCATGGGTGCACCCCACATACTCAGCTCTGCTGCTCAACCCACAAATGCATTTTCCTTACAAATGTGGCACCATTTAAGAGTAAATAAACAGGATTTTCATTGGTATAAGATTTATTGCCAAGAAGCATTATTAAAACAAATAAATAATTGACCAAACACAAATTTCTTTACTTTTTGTGCTAAGTTTATATATACTCATTCCTGCTCTACTTACAGGGAAGTAGAACGTTTGGGGACTCAGGTGAGAAAATCCACTCTCGTCAAGCAGAAATCCATCAGGAGCGAGTGGAAACTGGCAAAAATCGCCTTCGTTGTGATTGTGGTTTATGTCCTCTCCTGGTCTCCATATGCCTGTGTCACACTAATTTCCTGGTCTGGGTAAGAGTTTTTAAAAATGTATTAATATTTTTTTCATTTTTATCATTGTAGACTTATAGATCTTGGTTATTATATAACACATACATACAACTGTAGATCCCTCATGTAAAAGCATACCTGTTAGAAGAGTAAGTTTCCTGATACAAGTAATCACAACTTAAACATACAATAATATTTGCTTTATTGTGTTCAGATGCGTTTTAATTTAGTTTAGTATGTGTTGAATACAATGTCATGTGTTTATCCAATGTGTTTATCCAACTTATGACAACATTCACTAAACTGCATGTCTCTCCTGGGGCATACAGTTGGTTGGGGTGTAGTTATGTAACTTTGAAATCACAATCTGCTCATTTAAAGAGGAAAGGTAGTCACATACGCATGCACACACTCACACACATGCATACACGCAAGCAAAGATAATCAGATGGACTTAAATGACCGTCTCTAGCAGCTAGCACATGTTGGTTAATCCCTGACCAAATATGTCCCTTAATTATGTTACAAAACACGAAAGAGAAACTGGAACTTTGTTGCAGTGAGTGTTTTGATTTTGTGTTCTCACGCAAAAAACAAAACAATCTTTTTGAAATGCTGTTCTTTTGTTTCAACCAGCCATGCCAACATCCTGTCACCATACTCCAAAACTGTCCCTGCAATCATAGCAAAAGCTTCCACTATCTACAATCCTATCATCTATGCTATCATACACAACAAATACAGGTAAATAATGATTCGGTATTTTCATTTTAAAATTTCTTTTAAGCCCCCTGTGTTGTTCAGTGTAAATTTATTATCTTGAAAAAAAAAAAATGTTACCAACATTAGCAAGCTTAAAGTCTAAATTAGTGCATCGTTCTGTACTGAACAGGATGGCTCTGGTAGAGAAATTTCCCTGCCTGTGGTTTCTGTCTCCTACTCCTCGAAAAGAATGCAACTCGTCCTCCATCAGTGAGTCCTCTTTCAGGGACTCCATCATCAGTAGACAGTCCTCAGCATCAAGGACACACTTTATTACTGCCTCCGCCAATCTCTCTGATGTGGTAAGTAGGGTTGGAGTAGATTTCATCTCCGAATTAGGCTGTTGTTTACAATGCCTGAAGGAACACGATTTCTCTTATGTTGGATTTCTCTTTCTATCTAAAATGGTTCATCTCCAATGATTTCTAACAACTATGAAGAAATAACTAATCTTTCTTTTTTTTTTTTTAATAACCTTTACAAGATGCAGTTGAAAATTACACAAATATTAGCTTTGATTTATGTTTGGTATTCCTATAATTCCAGGTCAGTTTTATTCAGCTTTAATTACTTTTTTTTTTTGCTTGCAGTTATTGAGGGATATGGAGATGGAGCCTTTGGGCAGGAGGTCAGGTGATTCCTTCAAAAGCATGTCATCATACAGTCAGTCTTGTAAGAGGTCCTGTAAGAAACACTTAGACCGGAAGACAACCAAAGCCCACACAGCAGAGAAGGTGAGAAAACAATGCAAAAAAATGTGTTACTTTATTAACCTGCAGGCGGTCAAACATCAAATATCCATGATTTGAAAATGATTGTGTTCTCATGTATGTGTTTGTTTTATTTTTTTTGTTACTGCCAGCATCCATCTACAGTGGGTGACCCATCAAGCACCTGTGACCATGAGCTGGTTTCCAGTTCTCTGACCATCGCTGCTTTCCCTCTCCTAGTCTTTAGCAGGAGGCGCAGCCAGAGTCTGACCAATGCAATTTCAGATGTCTGTGGTGAGAAAGGCAGGATCTATGACAGGCTCAACAGCCACAAGAGCGATTCTTTTGATTCCCTGAATTTTGGAAAAACGCCACCCACAGACCCCAGGTCACCCCAGGGTGTTCCTCGCATCATCGTCATCAGTCCCACCACTGAAAGCAGCCTCATTAAACAAGACAGTGTCTGCTTAGATGACAGCATTGAGGCAATGGAAAAGAATGTTTTTGTCAGCCTAAACTTTTCATCAGAAGTCTTTGAGGCAGTGGAACTGCTCTCTTGACCAGCTGAACTCGACTAATAATTACACTTAAACTCTTTTCCACTGGATGCTTCTGGATTAAAAAAAAACACACCAAACTCTTTGCTATAGGCCAGCGTTCATGTTCACTGTAGACATACAGAATTATTTATCTCTTTCTGCCAAAATGACTGCAGTGCAAAACAGGTAAAGCTTGTATGGCAAATGAAGCATTAAGCTGGTTCTGGTATACAGTGTGCAGTGTTCGTCAGAGTTTGGCACTGACACAAGAACCCAAAGGGACAGCATGCTTTTATTAGATCCTTCAAAAAATGACAAGTGCAACTACATATTTTCATGAGCTTGGGGCTCAAACTTGACAGGCTGAATTTAAGTTGATCTGTTCTAGCAAAGGTCCATCTAGCTTTCAGAGTTTTGATCTGAAACAGAATTCATTTGTTAGGCCACCATCGTGGATTCTCTTCTGGGCACTGAGAGAGAAAGAGATAATTCCCTCCTGCTTTTTTTCTAATGCAATATGTGTAAAAATGTTACCCAACAAGGCAGTGAATCAAGAACACTGATTATATGTCCACCTCAGAAAAGTGGCATAAATGAACAAAACAAGTATTTTTGTTTCTTTCTGCTTCTATTTTTATAAAGAATTTGACAGAACATCTTGCTCTGTCATGCTGTAATACTAATCCTTTAGGCCATATGGACCTCTTGAGCTTTTCCACTGGCAGCGAGGGGTAGTGAGTGAAACGAATTGAGGTCATTTCTACTATTCAAATACTGAAACTGGGTCAAATGTGTCTCATAAAACAATGGTATTTTGTCTGTGAGATATTTCTTGAAATGTTTAAATACAGTATCCACGTGTGTGCACATCATTTGCTGGAGAGAGTGAAAGATTAATGTGACATGAATCAAGGCAGATGTGAGACTATTACAGCTGCATCATTTATATTTTGCCATTTGATGCTTGCACATCTTTTGGTTTTATCACTATAGAGCCATTTTTAAAAATAAAGTTGATGACATAGTGGAGAAGCACATATACTTTAATCAGTATAAGAATAGTACACATGTAAAGCAATGCTTTATCGTTGACAGCTGATCTAAGCTTGTATTAGTCAAATCAACTCCCATCAGTAGGCAGAATGCTAAATATTGACTATTTTCCAAAACCATGAATTACGTTCAGTGACAACCCTTTAATACAGTCAATGCGACATATGTCAAATTTCTTCTATATGTGAATATGCATAACAGCTACTGTTTGGGCAGGGGAAAGTTTGTGTTAATGGCAGATAAACTATCACTGATATTCAGTGTTCCACAGTCATAAACATTTCTGTACAAGATATTTTAGTATCTTCCTGCTCTCTGGAAGATTAAGTCAGTTTGTGACTCACCGTGAAGCTAAAAGAGCAAAAAAAAAAAAAAAAAAAGGCCAAAGTTGAAAGTCAAGAATGAGACACTTCTCTTCAGTTTGTCCATAAAGTCAGTACAGACTGACATTTCATTAAAGAGGGCGTACGTGAAGGTAGGAAAGTAAATTTTAAGTTGCTGATGCTGAACTTGAATGTACACTGACCTTTCAACAGTGATCGGCAACTGATGCAGCTGATTTTGTTCTGCAGCTCCCACCTAGACAAGCAGTAAAAAAAAAAAAAAAAAAAAAAAAAAAGGGAAGTACTGTACTGTGTTGGCTCCTTTTGGGGTTTTATATATATATATATATATATATATATATATATATATATATTTTTTTTTTTTTAATTTTGTTTTTTTTTTGTCTATATGTCACTTTCCATCACATTAGTTTGACAGCTAAGCACAGTAAGAGACCACTGTCTGCCACACTCTTGATGCCCCTGAGCTTTTGAAAAGAAAAACATTTTTTCAGCCTAGTTTGGATCCACAAAAAGTATCGTATGTGTTATGTATTAAAGAAATGACCGTTGAATTTTTATGGTATTGTTCCATACTGCAAACAAAAGCTCCCTTTTTTTAAAGAAGCACACAAACTGCTAGTAGACTTGTGGCTAAAATCACAGCAAAGCTGAATTAAATCATGCCAATGAAGCATCATCACCAAACCCTCTAATGAGGAATGTTTGTTTCTTTTTGATTCTTTCTTTCACTTTTTAATTTACCCACAATAACCTTTAATGTATTTCCATGTTGTGAACTAATGCTGTAATGTGATGTGTGTTTATGCCACACCACTGCTATTTTACTGTATGTACCACTTTCTTGTCTTTTGTGCTACTATAATAATGTGGAAATTTTTTATTTATTGTCTGAATTTGTGGCCAGTTAAAGAGAGTCATGGTAGAGACTTGACGTCATGGCACTTTAACAGTGCTTAAAGTGTTTGGCTTCATTGGTTTCATGTAGGTAAAATTAATAAACCTGTGTACAACTTCAGTTTACACTGCTGTTTTGTGACAAAAATGATTATACAGTTTATAGCATGCTCAACCTGTGTAAGTGTGCAGTGGAAAACTAAATAAAATATGTTGATTATTGTGGAGGTTTTAACACACAATGTTACAAGAATAAATTGATCTATTACAACTAAAGAAATACTGGCATTGCTCACATGGAACTAAATAGGCATATTCTTGATGCCTCATAATTATCTCAGCAGTGCTGCACAAAAATCTCAAGCCACCCCTCATTTCTTTATATTTTACAAGAAAAATCGAAAATAGGTGCAGCAATTTATTGAAACATGCAAACACAAATGAGAATACAGTGTAAGCTGCAAAAACAGGGTTTGTACACATCTAAAGTCAATATATCTTTGACCACCTTTATTTTTCAACACAGCCCGAACTCTCTTTTATTCAAGCATGTCATTTCTTTAAGTAGTCTTCAGGAACAGTTCTCCAGGCTTCATGGAGGACATTTGAAGCTTTTCTTTGGATGTTGGCTGTGTTTTGTTCTGTTCTCTGTCAAGAGGATCCCCCACTACTTCAGTAATGTTGAGATCTGGACTCTGGGGAGGCCAATCCATGAATGCTATTGTTCCATTGTGTGTTTTTCTATCCAGGTATGCTTCTACTGCATTGGCAGTGTGTTCGGGATCATTGTCATGCAAAAAAATGAAGCTGCTGCCAATCAAATGTTTTCCAGATGCACGGTCAAAATCTGATAGTACTCCATACATATTCATGCTGAATTAAATAAAAATGTTCAAATTTGGTTTCATCACTCTTAAGACCTATTGCCACTGACTTTCAAGCCAGTTCTTGAGTAATTTGGCATACCTCAGCCTTTTCTCCCTATTTCCTTTCCTTAAAAATGACTTCTTGACAGCTACTCTTCCACTGAGACCATTTCTGATGAGTCTTAAACAAACAGTAGATGGCTCAATCGAAGATCAGATGCATCTCTCGGGTCCTGTAACAGGTCTTTCCTGGATTTTTTTTTCTTATTTCTTAAAAACATGACTTTGTTTTTTATGCCTGCCATTTCTTCTTTCATTCAGAACTTATCCATTTTATTCGAATTGTTTAAGGACACACTGCACACCATCCTGAGGTATACCACATATTCTACTAAAGGTTCTTTGGGAATCACTTTGTTAGTGCAAAAATACTATTTTATGTTCAACTGTGTTATATTTGACTCTTTTTTTCATAGCTTCAACTAAAGAAGTTGGAACAAATGATATGTTTTTGCAACAGGCTGCTAGTTACAAAATGCCTGAAGATACAATTTAAAATTAATTCTTGTTAAGTTGCCTGTTAGGGGTAGGTGCCTTTTGATGGATGATGGAAAAATTCATAGGTCAGTGTTACGTGGCTTAACAAACAACCCCCCCCCCCCCCCCAAAAAAACAAAAAACAAACAAACAAAAAAATTTCTGTGATTGATATATATATATATATATATATATATATATATATATATATATATATATACTAAAAACATGATACTGTCTCTTCCTTGAATTATATGTAATGACAGCATATAACCACTGGAGGGAGGCAGAGAATATAATCCACTTTGGCTTTTCACTCAATGCTCCCCTTTTTTCTTGGAAAAAAAAAGGACCCTGAAAAGGATAAGCGAAAGACAATGGATGGATGGATGTTAATGATGATGATACTACCACCCAGTCAGAGTGACTGGCTGTGAGCTTCTGTCGCCTCATACCTGACATATGTGTCTTGGTGTGTGTGTGTGTGTGTGTGTGTGTGTGTGTGTGCGTGTGTGTGTGTGTGACTGTGTGTTCATGTTTCGATGGAAGGCACACAGAGAGATGACATCACTGTGCAGGGACACATACTGTATGCACGAGCAATGAAACTAAGGCTGCTCCAGACCGAAACTGGCGATAGCTACATAATAACCGGTTAACAAGCATAACTGCTCTCTGATGTAAGTCATACCTTTAGGAGTGGGAATGTGTGCACTTCTATTAGTCTACATGACAAGCTCAATTCATGCCAGTGGTAACGATGTACTTGCACGCGAGTACCCACTCGCAGATCAGGTGGTATTTTGTTCCACACCGCCTTGAAGTTGCTTTACAAAATTAAACTAAAAAAAAAAAAAAAAAAAAAAAAAAAAAAAAAAAAAAAATATATATATATATATATATATATATATATATATATATATATATATATATATATTGATTTAAAAAGCCCCCTCAATAATCAATTAAAGTTCATGTAAAGCAGTAAATATCTAAAGTTTCTTTGAAAACCGACCTTAACGCAGTCATGCATGTAGCTTATTGAATAAGCTACATGCTCAAGGCAGTTCGTGCAATAGTCACCAAATATAATCTATTGATTCGTGCGCGCGTGCATGTCAAAATATCTTTGCAATCAAGAGAAATGAACCAACTATCCGAGTGCGTCATGACGTCCCTCCATTAGGCACCTCAATAAGAGCTCAATAAGATGTCAAACAAACGGAAAACTGGCTGACAGCAGGGGCCAAAGACTTTCCAGTCACACGGAGAGTCGTTTACTGAACACCTGCTCAGTAGACTGTGAATACCTTTTTTTTTTTTTTTCTTGTACAGTAGGCCTATTTAGTTTATTTAGTCTTAGTCTTTGCTAGAAAAAGAACGCCTTTGTAAATCTAAGCTTGACCACTTCTCACTTTTCAGGGCATGAGATGAAACGGTCACCCAATGTTTTTCAGCCTCCGTTGGTGTTGTGGTAGTTTGCATGTGAATGGCAGACTGCACCCTGGCTGTTTCCTTTGTGCTGTCCTAAAAATCTAAAATCCTGGGCTGTTGGCATCATTGCATGAAACATAAGGAGAGAGGTGTAGTATGCGTGTTGTTGGGTGGGTGGGGGGCAATATTGATGTTTGGTGGTGCTTTGGTGTGTGCTGAATGGAGCAGATGCTTTGATCTTCCCCCAAGACCCTGCTCCTTCCAAAGCTCTGCCTCTGGTCACAGATATACAGGCAGGGATGGCAAGCCTAAGCTGCACACAGACATGCGTTTGTACTTCTCTTGTTGTGTGGATCTGCACCAACAGAAAGCACATCCTAACCTTAACTATTAGAAAAACCCCAAACCAAGTCTTAACCATCAACTGGACTGATTTAAAGTCAAGGCCAGCCAAATATTTGTGGGTCTTCATTTTCCACAAATGTCTTCACTCCCATGGTTGAAAAGTCAAACTGGTCATCACAAAGTTACACACACTCACACCCTGCATATTAAATACAGGTTTTGATCCAGTTAAATGATCTTGTAGCTTTAAGTTCTTCACCTTTCGCCTGCTTGGTGTGATCTTATCTGCCCTCCTTCACGTCTCTTTCTTTGTATCCTGTGTTTATTTCTTCCCTCTTTTGCTGCAGTCAACACAGAACAGCTGCTGTCTACTAGAGAGGAAGGAAGTAAAGCATTGGAAAGTCTACTCAGTGCACCAAATATGTGGTGTGTGTGTGTGTGTGTGTGTGTGTGTGTGTGTGTGTGTGTGTGTGTGTGTGTGTGTGTTCATGTCTGTTTCTGGATCTTGTCTGTGCTTCTGGGTTTATGGATGCATAGCTGCCTAAAAGTGGCAGGAAGCACACCACTCATGCATAATTCATTCTATCCACCAAGACCCGTGTCATGACATTGACGCCATGATATCATGAATGCTGTCGGAACAAGGTATCTCCATCATGAAACATTGTGACAAGCTGTCAAGTCCGAAAACTTTGGACATGGAAATATCCTACTCACGTGTATCTGCCATAAAGTGTCTGATATATATGAAGAGGAAATGATTTTAAAAAAAAATGTGTCAGTAGACATTAATCATATTTCATTTTAGTTATCCCCTTCAGTCACAATTATATATTGAACTTTAATATTAATTTTCTGAAATCTCCTACCCAAGAAGATTATGTCAGTAGAAGATTAATTTTTTTTTCTTTATTTTCAGAGATGTTCCCACTTTATAGTTCTTTTCAGGATCAAGATGCTTATTTCTTGAGCTTGTTTTATTTAATCTCAGATGAAATTAAAGTATTTGAGCAAGAACCACAATTGATTTTATTCAGCTGACAGTCTTACCAGTTGTGAAGGTACCAGTGTAAAATTTGCCCTTTGGACAGCTGATGGTTTATTTTCAGGGGAGCACGAACATCCCCATTAAAGTTCATATGAAACTGCTCATTATGTTTGATTTATGTGCAAAAAATGGTAATTGTAGAGTGTTCATCACTCTGCCTCTAAACAGGAGGTGGACAGAGTGATTAAGAGCAGCTGATCCCAAAAATCTTAAGTGCTGGATGGTCTGTTTGAAATCGGTGTATTGGCGTCCCTGAGGCAACATTACACTTGGCTTTTAAATGCCTCTCTTTTATTGACCCAGACTTGACCCAGGTATTAAGCATTTCTATGTGTACATTTGTGGTCTGAGAGAGAAAGTGTGTGTGTGTGTGTGGACCTGTGTGTTCATGCCTGATTCCTCTCAGTTTATCTTTCCCAGGATGGACAGTCATTTTGGCTGAGCTGTCTGAATCCCAGTGTGTTTGTTTGTCTATTTCTGTCTGTCTGTCTGGTCAGAAGGGAGGAATATTTTCCACTGTGAATGGAATCAGTTATAAACAGTGATTCAGCTTAGAGAGTAGATACAGGGTTTTCACATTAAGCTCATCTCTAGGGTCCTGGCATGTTTTCTGTATTACTGTATTTTTTACAAAATGCAACACTAACCCTAACTGCATGAGTCACAGTACATAAATGGGTTGGGAGATTATTTAGGCTTATAAGGGTCAGACTGATTAGATTGCTGGTGGGCAAATACTCTTTATATTAGAAAAAAATGTTGATAGTGTCAACATGTACACACCTCTGAGTAAATGTATGGAGTAATATGTGTAAGAAACATTTTTTCAT
Organism: Archocentrus centrarchus; assembly: GCF_007364275.1. Classification (NCBI taxonomy): domain Eukaryota; kingdom Metazoa; phylum Chordata; class Actinopteri; order Cichliformes; family Cichlidae; genus Archocentrus; species Archocentrus centrarchus. The sequence goes on from NC_044354.1 coordinate 11,979,283, forward strand.
GGGCTTTGAACTAGAAGTGCCCTCAGTGATATAAAAGTGAAAAAAAAAAGCCAAATTTTACACCAAACAAAGCCGCCACAGCAAGTTTATTTGTACATTTTTTGTGTTCTTATGAGTTAGAAAAATTCCTCCTTTTTTTTCTCCTTTGTACATTTTACAGAATAGTTTTACAGAATAATCTTCAAAGTTCAGTATATAGAGGTGACACTCAGGAACCAGACATATTTTTATAGTGTATTCACTGTACATCTTGACATTGTGCATTTAACTGAAAAAGAGTCATAAACTGATTTATAATTAATAGTATTCAGACCACTGCTGCTGCCCTCAGTTTTGACCTGAAACACGGGATTTACACACAATAGAGATTTTATGTATGTTGTGTCCCTCGGGGTTGTGAGTGTGTGGGTGTGTGTTTGTGGGCAGCTGGCAGAATAGGGGGTGGGTGTCCCGTTTTTATTCACATGGATGATGTATTAAATGTCATTTAGAAGGGCAGATTATGATAGCATTAAGGGGTGGAGCTTGTCTCAGTGTGAGCATGTGTGTTTGACTGCAGGCTGCTAAGCTGTGATCATTAAGCATGTGGAGAAGTGAGCATATGGGGACTGGAATAGACCATTTGACAGAACAAAAGACTGGCAGGGTGTCTGAGGTTTCATGCTGTAGCCCACTCACTATTGTTAGTGTTTGATATTATTATCCTGTGGCCCACAAATCTCTTTTGTTCTCCCTGATATAGTTTTTGACAATATAAACAATAGATCAATGGTCTTTAAACAGTAAATTAGACTGATGGGCCCATATTTTAGTAAGTATATCACCCTGGGACTCAAAACCTGCCTTCTTGTCACACAGGAATGGGACAGTGATACAAGGCAAGGGTAAATTTATTTATTTAATTGTTTCATTTATTTACTTGGAAGGACACTTTTGTGTATAAACATGGTAGTTATAGGTGCCCAAAGCAAACCATGCCTTCATCATAGGGCAGGTTAGAAAATCTCGAGTTCATGCCTTTTTCTTCATTTATGAGGTTTTTTTTTTCATAGGCTTATGTTAAACATGTCGAAATGAATGAAAAATAAAATGTTTTGATGACCGTTGCTGTAGCACATTGTTTTGGGATACAACATGTGGACTCTTTATGACTGTTTAGCAATTTTTGCTACTTTAACATACATAGGTCATTACTCTTGTCCCTTAAAAACACGGAGGTCTAGGAAAACCTTAAAGAAGACACATTTTTAAATAAGTGCTTCATTATTATTTGTGTCATCTCACTCATGAAGAGTGCTATTAGTTCTTTTTGCAACAGGCCTGATCAACCATCTGCGCCTAAACTAAACACTGCATCTTTAATTAGATTTGCTGTAAAACTTTGGATAGCTCTAACTGTATCCCAAAGCTTCAGCTCTGCAATGGAAACAAGGTTAATGACTCTTCCATCTTTGCTCCTCTCAGGAAAAGCTGTTCTTTTGTTGCCTGGCTGTACTGTACAGGTATGCACTGTTAGTATAAGTATTAGCAGGCTAATGAAAAGCATCTTGTGTTTGTGTGTGAGTCTGCTGGATGCATTTAATTGCATACTGTATGTGAAATGTTAGCCCCTTTACTGCATCCCTTTGTCTTTTCATCTTAAATAGCTGCACTTTTTTCTCTTTAAGTCTGCTGGACCCTTTGCAGACACACTTTTCCATGCCAATTTTATATCCAACAGATTTCATACTTTTTCTCAGGCTTCAGCTGTCGTTCTTTTCTTTGATATTTGTTGATTTTTCTTGAGAAGTCATCTTTTGACTGTGGACTCAGGTTGCTGTATCTAGCCCTGCCATGACCAGAGTTATGACTTGGGAAGATGTGATGACTGTGTGTATGTTTGGTCAGGTCCAAAAAAGGAATGGGATGAGTTTTTAATTGAGCCACTACTATGTCAGTGTAACTATAAAGTCAACATTGATCTGTCTGGGGTAGAGGAAGGGGGAATGGGCAAAAGCCAGTGCAGAATGAGACAAATTGCTAGCTGTCTGGACATAAATAATGGAGCTACTGATAAATAAACAAGTGGAAATGACTATGGTGCACTTAGGAGTTATACTGCTGAAGTATATAACAAAAACATTTTGAACTCACTTTGCCAAAATTTGCTGAGATTATAGAATAAATTATGTAATTTAGTGTAATTTAGTCCTGAAGGGTGTTGGTTTAATTTTTAGAGAGAGGGAAGCTAAATCATTCAAAGGAAAAGAAAACACTGTAGATTTAAATACCCAGTAGCCATGAATGGATATCATGAATATGTTTCTCTTAGATTCTTATTGATGGAACAACAGTGTTGCAGTGGTTAAACAACCATTAGACACTCAGACAGGGTGATTTTGAGCTTATGCATTTGCCATTATTAAGTGACCCCTGAATGCCCTTTGCATTGATGCCGTTGGAATGAATTCCCTTGTCATGATATGGTTATGCTGGTTCCACCTTAAATGAAGCCGCCTGCAGCACTGAGTCTATGTTCCCAAAATATCTGGATGAAAGATAAACTGTCCCCTCTCCTTTACTCCTCACTCCCTCTCCTGTGCCTCCTCTTCCTCCCCTGATCATTTTCTCTGTGTGCAATGCTCCCACTGTTTTTTCCTTAATCCCCCCTTCGCCCCCCTTTTCTCCCCTCTTGTCGCCCCATCTGATTTTTTTCCAAGTGTGGTCTCCTCCCATACCCTAATCTCACCCCTCATGTTATCTACACTCACCCCCCACCCCCCCTCCCCTCTCCTGTGTTCATCTTACTCCACCCATGGGTGATTTCCCCTCCTCTTTCTCCTCCCTCTCCCCTCCCATATTACCATATACCCATTCTCCCACTCGCCTCCCTCGTCTTCTTCCCCTCCTCCACCTTTCCCCTCCCCTCTGTCGTTAACTAGTATATAAGAGCATCGCATCCCTCTGTACCTCTCTCACACACACGGTGTGTTTGCTGGGAAGGGGATATTCCAGGGGAAACTAAGAATTACGCAGTCCACCTGCCCGTGAAGGAATTATTCTCTCTGGAATTTCCATTAAAGAGGTACAGCATTTATCTTCACATAATAACAGCAGGAAATATGCTGCAACTAATATTTAGGTGTGTAAAAGTCTTCTGGTGAGGTTTTCCTGAAGGGTATTGTTCATATTTGAAACTACATAACAGCTGCAACATTCTCCAGTGTATAGTAGTTTAAAATAATATATTCACTATTTATGTTCAGTGAAGTGTTTAACATGAAAATTAACATTTGATATGTTTTCCTTTTCACTTAAAAGTGTTTAATTACAGTGTACTTTGTAGAGAATAACTGCAAAAAAGTCATTTAAAATATACATTTGCAGCAAACATTTTGTAAACCCTTCGGAAATGCAGACAAACACACTGGGTCAAACAAACAAACAAACAAAAAAAACCAGAAAAAAAAAAAACAGAACAAACAATTTAATGTTTTTATTTAACCTTTTGGCAAGTGCATGCTATTATTTGGAGGGTAGAAGGCACTCTGCACCAATGGTAAAACCTCATCCCAACTATAAAGCATGGTAGAGGGAGCGTCATGGATTTGGGTTGCTGTGTTGTTCAAAAGGTCCTGTATCTGGAAATTTTACAGCAGTATTTGACCTGGACTTTAGGAAAGGCTCACACAACTAAGTACAACTATCTATCTATCTATCTATCTATCTATCTATCTATCTATCTATCTAGCTATCTATCTATCTATCTATCTATCTATCTATCTATCTATCTATCTATCTATCTATCTATCTATCTATCTATCTATCTATCTATCTATCTATCTATCTATCTATCTATCTATCTATCTATCTATCTATCTATCTATCTATCTATCTATCTATCTGTCTGTTATATTACCACACAATGACACATCTTTTTGCTTTTCTTTCATACCTTTTCTAGATCTTGGATCAAAACCTTAAAGGGAGCCTTAGAACTTCCCATCAAAATCTTACTCATCATCAAAACTAGTGATATTTCATTGTCACTTGATCTGGAAAACATTTTCCAGCCATCAACATCACTTGTGAGTCAAATCAACGCTGAACAAGGAGACCATGAGCAGCAACTACAATGTCACTCTTATAGGTCCTGCCCCTTGGGGCTTCAGGCTGCAGGGCGGAAAAGACTTCAACATGCCTCTCACCATCTCGAGGGTAAGATTAAACCGCCCACACACACACACACACACACACACACACACACACACACACACACACACACACACACATTCAGACACTCAAATGTGGACACACTAATATTGTCTTCTACATGATAAAATTACATGCCTTTATTTTATGTCAACAGAGGCACAATTGGCCATTCATCTCAGAACCCTTGTATTGTTTGTGCTGTCAATGTCTCTTCACTACCTTTCTTTACTTCTGTACCCCTCTTGACTCACCCCCCCAACCACACCCAAGATAGCTCAGCTAAATCATATGCCATCTGTCATGTATTGACCACAGAGGAAACCTTTTCCCTCTTTCTTTACATTCCACTTCACTTTGAGTGTCTGTATTGAAATTGCAGCAATCAAAGTTCTGGCACACAGGTCTTGGCATCAATCCCTCTGCTTGAACAAGTAACTTGATGGTCCCTTGGTTTCCTTGCCTTTCGGTGTCTACTCCTAATATTACCTCTTATTGCCCTCCCAGTCTTCTGATCATTCACACATCAAAGTTAATGCATGCTCACACACACAGATTCACACAGTATGCTTTGCTCATTACTTTAACTACACTGTGATCTTAAAAGATGCAAATCCTTCCCAATGTTGTTCAAGCTTCTGTTCTGTTCTGTTACACTATGCACTGCCCTCCAACACATATGTAGTACATTTACACATGCAAAAGTCACACAAAAGTCACTAAAACTGGCAGTGTACAGACTTATAGCAACATGAGTCTGATGATGAATGGCTTACTAGGTTCTGTGCCAATCCCCTTTGGGGCCATTCTGGGTTGCCATGTTTGTGTTATTACTTTGGATGTGATACTTTTCCCACTAACTGAAGCCATGTGAATTTTTTTAACCACGGTTGTGTGTGTGTGTGTGTGTGTGTGTGTTGGGGGGGGGGGGGGGGGGGGGGGGGGGGGCAGGGTGTATGTAAAACTGAAAGGAAAAAACAACAGAGAGAAGCCAGAAATAGAACATACAAAAAAGAAACAGACTACTTATATATAATACCACTTTAAACTGTATATATATATTTATATATATATATATATAAATATATACATTTTTATGAAATTAGTTCTTTTGTGTTGGATCTAAAAATAATGCATAATGCATTGCAAATGCTGCATTCCAGAGATACTGAAAAAAAAAGAAGTTGGGATGCTGATGTTACTTATTGAGAAGTTGGACACATGTAAGTAATAATGGCCAGTCAACTCTGACATTTACTGCAACATCACAGTGAAAGTTGTGTGATCGGACAATCTACGATACTTTGCCTTGTGGGCTTGTTTGTTAGATGTTGAAATTTCTTTAAAAAGTGTAAAACAACCATTGTCTGAATCTCACAAATACCAATACATTTTAAAAGATTTGGGAAGACTCGAACTGACTAAAGTGGATTTTTTTACTTAGCTTGGCGTCTCTAAAAGCAGATAAATGAAGATTAGCAGAGATGAGGTAGAGATGGGGGTTGAGGCATGTGAGGTGGTATGCAGTGCATGTAAATAATGCTACACACACTATGCACAGTCTGAACTTGAAGAAGTGATGGCAGTCACTCGGTGTTGCACAAACATATGTCACTCAGCAGGTCATCTATCTGTATGTGCTTCTCTGTCCCACTGATTTGTGTTGTACCTCTCTGTAGCTTCCTGTTTATTTCTCTCTCTCTTTTTAAATCTTTGCCTTTCCTAAATCATTTTGCCATAGCTGTTCTTATGCAACACATATCTGACTCCACATAGACCATACAGTTTTTGTTCTAGATACAAGAACCCATGCAAATCTTAATCTTATCAGCTCTATTAAATTAGGTTCATGACGATAAGGGGAGTGTTTCTGACCACCTATTACTGACACATAAACATGTATAGCAGTGCACATACATACTACTCTCTGCCAGTCTAACCACAGAGTTGGTTCTAAGAAGAGACCACAGAGTATGGGTTATTAGAGAATCCTGCACAACTGCCAGACCACAGTTACTCTTGCAGCTGCTGTTGCTAAGCTCTATAAGCATGTCAATATACAGTTTGTTTAATTTATGGCACTATGTAGATGTACCAGTATTGCATATTACCGCTATTGCATTATTGGCATGTATGTCTTGAGGTACCTGCCCATTAGCTATTTTTTATACAACTTGCAACATTTTTCTAAGGTACATTTTTGCATAGCTTGTGCACACTGTCATACACTGTAATACACATCTGTACAGTACTAACCTTATTTACAGAGTGGCTAATATGAATGCGTATCTTCATTTTCAAAATGGATTTCAGTAAGAATGAAGGATTCTGACCAGCAACGAGTAGCTGTTTATAGGCTTTAAGAGAGTAATGGAAGCTGTATCATTATGGTTACATGCCTGTTTATATAAAAACTAGAATATCTTGCCCTTTTGTATAGCAAACATTTGGATTTAGATAACTTATAGATATCTCACTGAAAGGATTTTGGAGAAAATAGCCTGTGGAAAATTCCAAACAGAGTCAATTAATCCCATTTACTGGGAAATCCATTTACTTCTTTTATTGATGTAAAGAGACAGAAATACCCACCAACGGTACTATTCCCAGTTAAATTTACAACACAGTGAATAAATATTTAAACCTTTCTGAGGGTAGTCCATTTACAGAATCTGCTGCTAAAATAATTTAAGGGAAAACAACCCAGGGGAGGAGATGCATTAAGCCTCTAAGAATAGATACATCATCTCACAGGTCAACCCTCATGAACACACCCACTTAGAGGCACACTGGTCACAGATCTGTACCCCTATTTTAAGCTGTGCTTAGCCAGTACTCAGTATTACTGCATTTGTATTATATCACAAAAAAGACACAGCAGATACAAAAGCAATGCCTGAATAGATTTCTCCCCTTTCTTGTGAACAAAATTTACACGTGTTGCAGCAGTGTGTTGTGTGTGTCCTTGAGGCCTCGGTGTGTTGAAGTGTTTCAATCAGGTTTTATGTTGTACCTTTTTAGTAGCAGTCTTCTTCTTTCCATCACATTACTACCATAATAGTGTGAAATGACTGGCAGAGTGTGCATGGCATCCTCATGTAGATGCACTAGATCAAACATAACATTCACCCCTTTGTACATATGGTGATCTGTAGTGTCTATACTACTGGAAAAACTCTACAACGTCCAATTTACTTGGTTTATTTATCACTGTTTGTGCCAAATAAACACCATGAGCACCATGACCATGAGTGGGACTGGTATGTGCTCCTTTGTAATAAGGAGGAACAGGATGCGCATTGGCAGAGCCCTACAAAATTACCTCCAGTGGGCCACTGGTCTCTGACCAAAAGGTCAGAAGCAGACTTCATGAGGGTGGTCTGTGAGCATCCTCTAGTGGGCCCCGTCCAACACTGTGGAGCTTGATTGGCATTTGCCATAGAATGCCAGAATTGGCAGGTCCACTACTGGCACCCTGTCCTCTCACAGATGACAGCAGGTTCACCCTAACAGACGTGAAAGGGTCTGAAGAAGCTGTGGAGAACATTATGCTGCCTGTAACATCGTTCTGCACGACTATTCTGGTGGTGGGTCAGTGATGGTCTGGGAAGCATATCCATGAAGGGACACACAGACCTCTACAGGATAGGCAACACCACCCTTACTGCCATTAGGTATTGGGATAAACCCATTGTCAGACCCCTATGCTGGTGCAGTGGGTCCTGGATTCCTCCTGGTGCACGACAATGCTCGGCCTCATGTGAAAAATACGCAGGCAGTTTCTGGAGGATGAAGGAATTAATACCATTAACTGGCCCCCGTGCTTGCCTGACCTAAATCCAATAGAACACCTCTGGGACATTATGCTTCACTCTATCCGACACCAGGTTGCACCTCAGACTGTCCAGGAGCTCAGTGATGCCCTTGTCAAGATCTCGGAGGAGATCCCCATTGTCTCATTAGGAGCATCCCCCAATCTTATAAGGCATGCATGCAAATACACGGGGGGCATACAAACTACTGAGTACCATTTGAGTTGCTGAAATGAAATTTTGGCAAAATGAAATAGCCTGAGACGATTTGTATACTCTGCAATTAATTTCTTGACAAATACACCATATATTTTTCAGGTTGTGATTGTGGACTGTCGAGGAACTCTTAGAAAACCCTTAGAGAAATTTTTGTCACCAGTGACAATTTTTTGTACCTCTAATGGCCCCTGAAACAGCAAAATACATTGAATTTTTGTACAAATATATTATAAGTAAACTGTATGATATCTTTTTTCTGTGACCTTGTACAAACTTGTGTTAATATATTCTGTAAAAAATAGATTATGTGAGTTTGATTCTCTATAGGGCCCCCCCATGACCCCCAGAAAGGGACGAAATTTACTGATTCTAATATATTATTCGCAACTGCTGAAAAAAAACCCACTAATCTTTTTGTGTCCTAGTGATTATTCTTAAGAATAATAATACCGCTGATATTAAAAAAAAATCTCTCTACTATCATCTTAACAATTATGCTGCTCGCTGTTCTTATCATGCACCAGAGTTTTCTATCATTTACTGGAATTAGGACTGTCCACAGGACTTCAGGGTCTCTGTGACCCTATTTTTCACTTTGATTTTTGGGGAGTCTTTGTAAGTTGACAAATTTCATTTTCATCAAACAATCCACAAGTCCATATCTGTACAGATATCCAGCATTATCTTTTTTTTTCCACATTGAGATCTGATGTGTTTTCAAAGTGTTTCTTGAATTTTTTTGAGCAGTGAATGTATATGCAGGTTATAAATATATAAATTTATATACTTTGTTTAATATAGTGCATCCTTCTATCATGTTTTTTTCAGAGCTCCATGTAGAAATCTCATCAAACTTGAATAGCAGGTTTCTAGTTGCGCACTGAGTACACCAAAACGAGTGGACAGCCAATCTATAATAAAACCTTTTCATGGAAGAATGCAGTTCCTGGAATTGAATCAGTGATGGCTGCATCCTGCTTCCCTAGAGATGCTTTTCATCAGGCGATGATAACAACTGACCACAGGGATGGGTCTATTTCAAAGACAGTTTAGTTCTATACATAGTCTCTGTCTTTCTTCCCTGCTCCTATTCCTGCCTTAATGTCTTCCTCCTACAGTACTTGCTCTTACACTCACATCATCACCAGGAGCCGATACTACAGTATGGAGCAAGTTCAACATACCCAAGATATTTTTGTTAACAAACCACACAATTGCCTCGGCAAGTCAACCAGAGTTGCTGAATCTAGCTATGAGCAGTTCATGTAAAACAAGTGTCTGCACCAGATGACCAATGACCTTTCTCACAAGAAAAAGAAAACTAAGCAAAATCACACTGCATCATATTCTAAGCAAAAATGATATATTTAAAGGTACTACTAGAGTCATAGCCAAGAAGGAAAGTTGGCAAAAAGACTGGTTATGTAAAAAGTTGCTGTTAGCGTTATGCCATATCATATCGCCTGCAATAATATCAGTATTTTTGCATGATATAAAAGTGCCATATCACAATATCAGTGATATAACGACGCTATGTGTTTACATTCATACACAACAGGAAGACAAGCTCAGACATGTGACAGTGAGCGCTTGTGTTAGCCATCAATGACAATTTCATTAAAAAATGAGCTACTTCAACAACCTCCAATAAAGCAAAATGCTTTGCAAAATATGCAAAAAAACTATTCCTACTAAAACTGTAAACTACAAAACTGTTTCACCACTTGAAGAAAAAAAATGACACAGTTGAGAACAGCCAGGCCATGAAGGTATGCGAGGAGGAGCAGCTGGTGATGTGTGGCCCCAAAGTAAACAAATGACTGAGCATTGTTGGAGCTCTTGCTAGTTAGACTACTCCACATGACAGGAAGCATAAATTGGTGGCCGGAAATTACTGATGTGGTTACATCATGGTAAAGGAGGGCTCTAAGCAGCTGGTTAAAAAGCTTGAAACAAGTTACAAGCTGGGTATTGCATGACTACTTCCTAGTGCTAATAACTGCGCCCGCTTATAAATAGTGGCAATAGTGATCAGTTCCAGTGGCGAACTGGTGAAATTCTCAGCTTGGTGCGATGATAACTCACCCTGGCAGTGCCGGGCAATCAGCTGGTGACTAGAACCCTGATTAATGTCAGTAGCTCTTTGGAAAAGAAGGATAGAATAGGCCCTTTATTTACTTGCACTTATAAATGCTGCTGCCTGCCAAGCTGCAAGCATCAATAAAATGTTGCTCTGTATTTTGTAGTAACTTATGAGGTATACTGCATGTGTGGCCAGTTTCTAGTCACATACAAAAAAATGTGATTGGGGGAACAAAGATTTCCATCTCAGCCACTGTATTCAAGATGGCAGGGCAACATGGCGGCTTTTGCAAACATTGGCTCGCTCCTATGCATTTTTAATAGATTAATTCTAGCTTCATGAGAACACATCAGCTTGTTGGACGATGTAATTACACACTAACCAATATATATTCAGTACAACATTATTCTTTTCCTTTAAATAACCTAAAAAATGACTTACTGTATCTTTAGGCATAACTATAAATACAACTGTAAACCCTTCTACAAATGTAGAAGACAATTTTAGCTTCATCCTTGCAGCTCCAACCTTAGCAGTATTAAAAACTGTTGGGAGCCAGCACAGAACAAAAAATAAGGTGAGTTTTAAGAAGTTACCACGGTCTTCCCAAACCCCACAAGGCTCTGGCTTTAAACCAGCGATGCTGCAGATTTTGCATCTTAAATCTTTCAAACCAAACTTCCCGAGCCTGTTGACAGCTACTCCAAATGGCTTAATAATGCTTAAATCTATCTTAATCAAAACAATTCCCATGCTTGCCTGAGTATCTTAGTCAAATATTGCCAGAGCCAGAATCAACAACTTATCATTTCCTCTCCCATAAATCACTCTGTCAGTGTGTATGTATGTGGGTGTGTGTTGAAACTTGTTATATTTGAAAACTGTCACAAACTTGACTTTTCTGTAATCACAGCAGTGTGAGAATAAATCTTACACTCATTAAAATTTGTGAGATTTGACTTTTCCTGTCAATATCTGGCATTCGCTTATCGTGGCTTTTTATGATGTCACCATCACACTAGTACTAGTTGTGTTCATGTCATGTTTGGGAAATATCGCCATCGTTCTTGCATGTTAAGTTATTTGAGCTTGTTGCTGACCTTACAATAACATTTCTGACTTCACTGGTAATGTACTGACTAATCCATTGTAAAAGCTATATCCGTGTCACACATGCCAATAGAGGAAATGTTGTGAAATAAAAATAACATGTTCAGTACTCTCAGCAGCAGCATATATATACATTATATTTCATACAGCCATGTTTGTTCCAGTGGTAATTTACTTCAGGTAATATCTTTAAATTGCTCGCATTACTTAATAGGCTGTTAGTGTCAATACCTTTTAAGGACTTTCACCAAGCCACTTTCATTATGAGAAATCTCATTGCTTTGCTTTGAGGTGGTAATATAGTATCATATATTTTTCAAAACACTTTTATGTTGAAAACAACAGGCTGTTTAAGGGCAGAGGACTCTTATGACCCCTGACCACCTGACTGGATCATGTAGAACAGCACAGACAAATCATAACACACTGCAGTGAATTCACAATGACGAGACAAGAATAACCTATTGTTAAATGCAGCTATAATGTGTTTTCCACAGTAGCTGCTAAACCCGTCATGTCTCCTTTGCCTTCCTCTCAGGATACCGGCCACCTGACTGGATCATGTTTATTCAGATTAATATTGGTTGACTGTAAAGATTGACAGAAATAAAACTAAAATGGTTCTGCGTAGTAAGTTCAAAAGAAGCAAAAGAAAACATCTGGTGTAACAGCAGTAGCTTTCTGTTCTCTTTGGCTTTTGTTAAGCTTTGCTTGGACTTTGTGCTGGGACTCTAGACCCTTAGTCTTTTCCTACAAGAGTTTGAGATTTATAGAGACTTGTTCTACATATGTTAGCGTACAAACAGAAACTAATGGTTGATATATTACTCACTAAGCTTATGTGATGTTTTTCTGAGAAAAGACTTATGTCTCCAAGCACCAACTCTGTTTTTCTTGATATTTCCTAGTGCCTAGATTCACCCTTGATGACATGTGCTGCTGTGTTGATTCTTCTCATGTCTTACTAAACATTCAAGAAGTCTCCATTCCCAGAGCACAATTGTTGCACACAACAATAAATGTTTTTGGCCAGGTTTTATCAGATTTTGACTGTTGCATTCCATTCAATAGCACACCATTAAACACAAAATACCTGTTATCCAAAATCAAGATTTTTGGATTTATTACAACCTACTTGAGTGTGTGCCTCTTAACTCTTAACATTCATATGGGACAAGATCATTCCAGTCTTGTGCTCATGTGCCTCCATTCTTGCCCTGTCATTGCCCATACTGCCACGACAGTCTTTTTAATGAGGCTGGTTGTGAAAACTAATTTATTCACTTCTGGTTGAGCAAAGTACGGCATTGTATCATGTGGGTTTTATGGGTTTAAAACTCCTCACGTCAATCCATGTAGATGCCCCTAATACTTACAGGGAAACTGATAAATATGATGTGTTTAATGCTTTCCAGCAAGGTTTTCCTGGGGTATACACTTTATTGGGGGCCTTACTAGTTTACTTCTACTTATGCAGTCAGAGGTAGGTTGTTTATTTTTTTTTGCACCCAGTTTACTTCCAGAAAATATACCTTGTGGAGTTTTGTCTTTTGGAGCTATGTTGATGCAAGTGGAAACCCCACTGTGTTTTCTTGATCTGAATACTTCCTGGGCAAATTGCATCGCATAATTTCAGGGATCTACAGATGGAACTAAAGCACCAATAAATTTAATATTGTTTCAACCTTCAAGAGACTGTGGATATAACCAATCATGGTTTAATTTTGTTTTAAAACCACATTAAGATGAGGCATTTCATGCTATTTAAACATTTGCTGGATGTGAGTGTTACAGTTGTAAATCTAACAATTAATTACTTTGAAAAGTCATATCAGATTAGTCATTTGGTTTCCATTTTTGTGTGCACAACCAAATCAGAAGCAAGCAGCTGAATTTTAATAATACCCATAAGCCCACATCAGTCGGATTAAGCTAAACAGGGAAACTGCTTAACTGCATGCATTGCAGAAATCATATCCAAAGCTTTATATTTATTTATTTGTGTACAGTCTGTTTGGGGGTTTTGCAGCTGTAGCTGAGCTGAGTTCAGTGGGAACTCAATCTAATATAGCCATGTCTTATTAATGTTTGTGCCATTAACACACAAGTCTGACAGGGACTATTAGAAACTAATGTTCATAGTGCTTTGGGAAAGAAATACTTTTTTTTCCAATATTTTCACAACTAGTACATGTCCATGCTACAAATAGTTTAGTCCGTGATTTAAGTTTTTTTGTTAGGTAGGTGCTAGGCCACATGATGACATCATAACATATCATGCATAATTAAGATTTTGTGGATATAAATTAAATGTTATTGTCATGAAATTGATATTTTATAAGGTGTTATAGGTGCATAGTTTCTACAAATGGGTCATTTGAGCCCATTGGCAGGTGGTTGCTAGGAAATATGATGATGTCATAGTAGCTGATATAGATAAGAACCTTCATGGTCTATGATGTACCTGTGTGCCAGTTTTGGTTGTTCAATTTCTGATCGTGTAGGAGGAGTTTACAAACAAACAAACAGAGATTTTGTATATTATAGTAACATATTGGTATGCTTGCGTGCTACTATAGAAGGAAACATAGAAAAGTACATATACACATGTCCAAAAACATGTCATGCCCAAATAATGACACTTATACTGACAACTGATAAAATTGTACTTTCTACCTTGATTTTATACATATCCAGACTGTCTATTGTACTGTCTCCTGCTTCATATTTTTTCATACCATACGTATTCATACATTTTCAGGGGTTTGGATTGATGCATATGTGTAGTAATGTGTTTTTTTTTATATTTTAGTGATGTTGTGGCTTTAGATTCTTTTATCCATCGCCATTTTCAGCGACTCAACTTCTAACCCCAAGCTGTGAGTTTGCCAGCAGCAGACTGCAGCCAAATCAAGTCAAATGTAATACTCATAACAGCTGACAAAGACCAGCGGATTTTGTCAGATGAATACCAGATTCCATTTTATAAAATCTCAAGATCCTGCTGACAAACCTGCATGATTTACTTTATTCTGGGCCATAAACTGTGAATGAAGCATTGCCTCACAGTTTACTATGTGTTACTGATGAGTCCATAGAAGTAGGTTGACATGATGTCTGGCCCTGCACACGATCTTCCTCTTTCTTTCTGCAAGCCTCTTTCTGTTTCTCTTTAGCTGCATGTCTCATAGATATTTCTGTTACTATTAGTCTATTTGACTGCCCTTCATTTTCTCTGTGCTTATTTATCTTTTTGTTATTAGTTTGCTGTTTTTTGTGTTAGTAAGTTAATACCAACACTTTAATGTAATGGGTATTTAAAAATTTTTTTTTTTTAATAAAAAAAAAAAAAATCAGTTTAAGAAGTATTTTTTTTTTCTTAGATTATTTCTGTATTAAAATTTTTATTAAAATTTCAGCAGGAAAATTAACAGCAGCAGAGCAGCTCATGTAAGTTTAGGGTTTGACTGGGTGCCATGAACTGAGAATTTCCTGTTGCAAATTCAAATTCTTAACAGAAGAAATGATATACAATACCTGAATGTTAGCATTTAATGGGTAAAACTGGGAGCCTGGGAATACCTTGCTAGTAGTGTCTAAGCGGATTTCTGGAAATTTCAGTACAGTAGCTCTTATAGGAAGATAATTGGCTGTCTGTAGAAGGGATTATGTAGAATAAAATCAGTACTGGGGTTTTAGAATTGTGCTGCTAAGGAATAGTAGCGAGTAGAATGAATATTAAGCCTTGATGCTTTATTTTGTTGCTAGGTGGACTTTATGCAAAAATGTTACAAAAATGTTAAAACCAAAAATAAGATAATTACTAAGGGGAGCAAATAAGTGGAAAGACAAGCCATTAATAAAAGAAAAGCCCCAAGCAAAATTTTTATAGAGTGAAGGGTAATTTCTTGTCACGACATCACTAAAAGATAGCGTCAGTTCCAGTCCTTAAACAGCAACACTGAAGTAAAATGGGTCAATTCTGAAGGCTTCCATATGGAAGCAGCTTTTGTGTACGTTTGAGTTACAGCGTATTTGTGTCTTCAGCTCTGTGTGTGATGTGAACCATCTGCCTGTCATCTTTGTCACTCCTTGTGCTGAAAGCAGGCATTGTTCAAAGCACTCAAACTGGTCAGTGTATGCTTAAAGCAGACAATGTTGCGGCACTCCTTCGAGTTTTTATTGCTATGTGTTGAAACCAGATTTTTTTTTTAAAGCACTTAAATCAGACAGCATATGTGTTGAAATCTAACATGGCTGGAAGCATAATAGCAAGTTCGTAGGAGATGGCTTTTAGACACGGCATGTGTGTTTCTCATTGTTTTGGAAAAGTGATGACACAAGAAGTGACCCCTTTACTTTTGCATGAATATTTAGTAAGGCAGCTGAATTTCACACAAGGGTGGTGTATAGTACTCTTAGGCTTGGGCCACCCTTCTCATTTCTTTATATTTTGCTAGGAAAATACAAAATAGGTGCAGCAACTTACTGAAATGTTTCCACATTTCAGTAAACAGAGTTTGTACAATTCTAATGACCTAGAAAGTCAAAACTTAGTATGACATCCTTTATTCTTCATCATGGCCTGAACTCTCTTGGGTAGCTTTCTTGTAGTTTCTTTAACTAGTCTTCAGGAATAGTTCTCCAAGCTTCTTGAAGGACATTCAGAGCTCTTCTTTGGATGTTGGCTGCCATTTGTTCCGTTCTCTGTCAAGATGATCCTACACTGCTTCAATAATGTTGAGGTTGAGGGTCTGGGGAGGTGTTCCATTATGTGTTTTTCTAATCAGGTGTGCATTTACTACATTGGCAGTGTGTTTTTTAAGTCATCACCATGTTGAAATATGAAGGCATTGCCAGTCAGACACTTTCCAGATGGTATTACAGGGTGGATCAAAATCTGATGGCACTTTCCTGCGTTCATAATTCCATCAACTTTAACAAGATCCCCAACGCCACCGGCTGGAATGCAACCCCAAACCCCGACAGAGCTTCCACCACGTTTTACAGATGTCTGTAGACACTCACTGTTGGACCTCTCTCCTGACCTCATCTGTAGATACTGGTGATGATTTGAACCAAAAATGTCAAATTTGGAGCTGTCATTCCATAAGACTTGTTTCCACTGATTTTGAGCATAGTGCTTGTGTAATTTGGCATACCTCAACCTTTTCGCCCCGTTTCCCTTCGTGGCTTTTTGACACTGATCCATTGAGAGCATTTATGATGAATCAACTGAAGGGCCAGATGCATATATCAGGTCCTGTCTGGTCTGCTTGATTTTTTTCCCCCCGTATTTCTTTAAGATATGACTTTCAGATACTGCTCATCATTGTTTTTTTTTTCACTTTTTTTTGTCCTCCACTTTTCCAGTTTCCACATTTCCTCAGATTTCTGTAAGGACACACTGCACTCTATGCCGAGAAATGTCAAGTTTTCTGCTAATAGCTCTTTGGGAATCACCTTGTTGATGCAAAATTACTATTTTATGCCTGTCAAACTGTTATCTTTGGCATGTTTCATAGATTCAACTGAGGAAATGGGAACAAATTATCTGTTTTTGCAACAGGATGCTAGTAACAAAGTGCCTAAAGATACAATTTAAAATTGGTTCTTTCTTAAGTGGTGTGGTATGTGTAGACCCAAAACTGGTTCACCCCTTGACTTTGGTGCCCTTTTTATGTTTGAATGATTCATAGGTCAGTGTTTAATGGCTTAACAAAACAAAACAAAAAATCTCTGAATTTAATTTTTTTTTTAAATTACTAGAAAGTCTGGCTCCTTGGAAGCAAAACAAAATGAAGGGTGACTTTTGCACAATAGTCTATGTTGAATGATTTTATGCAAGAAAAATAAAACTTGTAAAAGCTGATTTCTTTTCACCACCTAAATGCTAAAGATTTCCACATCAACCTAAAAAACATATTCCCATAATGCACTGAGTGTTTTTTTCATTCTCCAGTTTTCACTCACTATGTGCTTATACACCACTCTGCATTTAATCATAAGTTATTATTAATCTCTGGCTCTCTTCCACAGCCTGTTTTTGTCGTGTCTCCCTCCCCTCATCCCTAACCATTGTGGCAGATGGCTGCCCCTCCCCGAGTCTGGTTCTGCTGGATGTTTCTTCCTGTTAAAAGGGAGTTTTTCCTTCCCACTGTTGCCGCGTGCTTGCTCATAGGGGGTCGTTTTGACTGTTGGGTTTTTTCTCTAATTATTGTAGGGTTTTTCCTTTACGATATAAAGCACTTTGAGACGATGGTTTGCTGTGATTTGGTGCTATATACATAAAATTGAATTGAATTAATGTATTATGTAGACATAAAGTTAAAAAAACAAACAAGTTTATAAATAACCACTATTTCCTTTCCTTTTCTTTTCTCAGCTATTTTGGATTTATGGCTCATCAAGAGACCCATTCCTACAGGTTTATCAACATAAGTCAATTACGTGTTACAGTGCTGCTCAGTTTTTACAATTCTTAAAATCAAGTTTGGTACCATGAAAATGCTCAAGTAAATGTCAAAATAAAGTTTTGTATTTTAAAATTCCCTTATGCAAACTTTTTATTTTTTGTGACATGCACTGCGCTAATTCACAGGCATGCACACTATTATATTTTGACAGACTTTTAGACAGCAATCTACTGTTGATCTAAACTACATGATATTACTCATTGTGAACTTTTGTTTGTTGTACATCTGTACAACAGAAGTAGCTTTCACAGTTCACAAGCAATGATAACATTTATTGGTATGAATATTCTCAATTATCAAGAGAAATGTTACCTGGAATACTGCACAGATCTGAATAATTGTGTTTGACCTGGTTAGATAAATTTGAGGTGATTTATCCTTTTGCTCTTTCTTACCATTTCATTCTTGTTTCTTATACAATTTGCCCCAACCATCAGGCGAAAAAATGTCAGAAGCGGAGTTTTTCCCCACATGTTGACGTGCTGCTAAACTTACATTTGCAACCATTCCATTCCCTCAATTATCTACGGCATCAACCACCACTTTGGTACTACTGCTACACTTCTTTCCCACCATTGTGGTAGTACTGCCAGTGTGGAGCCAGTCTGCTATAGCCAGCCCACATTTTGACAGGTTTCAGAACCAAATTTTACTTAGCTCAACATCAGGGGAGGTACATAAGCTGCAAATTCTGAGTGAATTTCTTGCAGCAGCCCCTCCCATAGCCTCTGACCTCAATGGTTCAAACTTTTGGTCAAACAGTGGTGTGGTTCCAAAAAACAAATAACAAAAAAACAAAAGGACTGGCGCTGCTGTTGCCAGCTGTTTTGCACTTTTTGTGGTGGATAAGGCATGTACTGGGTACTTAGAAAAGAGATAATAGACAACACATTTCAAGATTTCAGCATTCAACTGTCAGCTGGAGGATTGGTCATTGTGACATTTGTGTAATACATGTGTGTGTCATCTTTGTTTTAGCCCTGTAGTGTTGAAGCTGCTGTTTTCTGTCATGACCAAAGCAGCAGAGCCATTAATCAAATAACCTGGCAGTCTTCGAGCACTTGACTTATTTGGATTTCTGTTTCTGATTTTCTTGGCTATGTTGCACTTTCTTTGAAATAAACATTGAGATGACTTTGAGCTTTGAAAAAAATGTTGTCATTATTAATTTCAAACAAATGTTTGCCTTTGGAAGCAGATTTCTTACCAGCACCAATAATTGCTTCAGACATGGATTTAAGACATACGTAATAAATTCATACAACTGAAATAAATAATGTTCACAAAACCTTCACTGTTTATGGAGTATCTTTAAGATCAGTTCAACTCTGTTGTATGGAAACAGGTTGCTTTTATTCCGAGAGAAACAGAGTAGTGTTTTGTGGGTAATGTGTCTCTATGTGGAGAGGGAATTTATGTGGGTATGGGGGGGGAGGACCTGAGCACTAATTGGGGAAAACATATAATAGAACATTTTGTGGTGAGCATTTGGACCATAACAGTGCCAGAGTGGTTAACGTGAACACACCCCTGGAAATGGGTCAAAAACATGCCGTATAAAACCTACTCAGTAGCATTTTTTTTCCCCTTTACTTCTCTTTCTTCCTTACTTGCCATCCATACCATTTTAATCATTGTTATATCAATCCCTCATTACTCTCCTCTTCCTGCCCTGTGTGCTTGAGACCGGTGGTGAGTGATGTTGCGTGTGTTGAGCTAATATGACTATAAAAGGTTGGGACTGCAGAGCCTTAACACTAATCCGGGTGCAGAGCCTCTTTTATTAGCCCTGCTTGTGTCTGTCTGTATTTGTGTGTGTGTGTGTGTGTGTGTGTGTGTGTGTGTGTGTGTGTGTGTGTGTGTGTGTGTGTGTGTGTGTGTGTGTGTGTGTGTGTGTGTGAGAGAGAGACAAAGATAGAGGCAAAGGAAACATACTTAACCCCATATTACTGTCTCATCCTTGACTGTCATTCTACACTTGAAGTGATATATAGTTAACAAGCATAAGAGCCATCTAATAGCAAAGCCCACGAAGGCCGGCTTTTTGTGTGCTGTTGGTGAAGCAGTCTGTGTGGCCCTTTTTCATAGTGTCAAAAGAAACAAATGACCTCACTCCACTTTGGACCCACTTGGATCCTCTGTGTGACCAAGAATGGGCAGAACTCCATCTGCAATGTGTTTCTATTTTCTAAGGATGTTAACACAGTTTAGTCACGTATGATTAACAACACGAGATACAAAAAGCCAGTTAGTTCCTTTAATCGCTTAGATATAAATATTTCACCAATATTTGTTTTTATGTAAATTGTGAATTGAACATGCTCAGTTTATAGAAAATGCTTTGGTGTAATGTGATGGTGACAATGACTTTGGGATAGTAAGACATATTTTAGCTCAGAAAAGCTTCGATTTTCAAAAAATCATCAAATGTAATATTTTACTGAAAACCATTTGATCAATTTTCTATGCATCCCGGAAAGTACATTTATGTTAATCTGTCCCACTTGTCTCACTATGTACCATCTCTTAGATAACAAATGATTTGAAATCGTAATGCAGTTCAACAGATCAGGAAACAGAGCTAGATCCAACACTGTGCACAATCAAAAATCAAGAATGCATAATTAGATGTTTAATCTAATTGATTTGATTATATTTTCATGTGGAGTCAAGCCCATTTGTGTGCCTGTTAAATGCTTAGTTGCCTTGCAACGCTTGTTTACAAAATATGCTCAGCATTGTTCACAAATGAATGGACAAGTGTGGAAACTGTTTCTGCTTTTCCTCCTGCACAATTCTGAACCAATGTTTAATGTCACTTTCAAGAAAATAGAAGTGCAGGATTCGTGTGTGATGAAGCCCGGCTGAACAGCAGAACTGGTATCCAATACCAATCACCGATTTTTATTTATTTATTTATTGTTTTGTTGCTTGCAGCTGGTTCAAATTAACCAACTTCCTCCAGAGTGGAGCAATTAAACTTTGTTTACATATTTAAAGTTTAGCTCAAAGATCAAGGACTACACTGAAACACGAAGATAAGAGAAGTGTATGTAAAGCGAGACGTGTCTGGCTAATAATTACTGTTTCCTCAAAGCCCATAAATGTGGTATGTGCCTACACCATGGAGCATCCCATTATCTATTTGTCACCTTTTTAACAACAATTTGTATAGGAGATAATTGCATTATTGCTTTTTACAGCGACTAAATGCACTTTAATTGATTTTTATTGCACAGCAGTGCTTAAGAAAGTGTCAGTGAAGCTCCTTTTTGTTTTGTTTTTTTGCTTAAAGACACAGACATCTCAGAATGAAAACCTTTCAGTTAGACTGCTGCCCTTTGCATGTTCATTCTTGCTTTTTCTCAGATACACTGTGGTTGAGAACCTTTGAACTCTTTTCTGTAACAAACTGTAAGGCCATTAAGACAGCACACCATAAAGAACACACAAAGGTAATTTAAACGTGAAGGCTCCTGCTATTAAAAACACATCAGCGAGTCTACAGTAGACCCTCCACCATGTGGTGCATAACCTAGGCCTTTCATTAGTTTTCTCAAATACTTATGTAAGAAAATGGATCCATAAATCCTCTGATAAATACAGGGTGAATGTGGACTTCCAACGTCACCTTGACCTACCCTGCGGCTCAGTAATCTCAATGTTGCCAGCAATTCATGTCATTTGTGGTTTTTGTGTTTCTGCAGCTGACGGATGGCGGGAAGGCAGCTAAAGGTGGTATTGCTGTTGGAGACATGGTTCTTTCCATTGATGGCATCGCCACGGAGGGCATGAACCACCTGGAGGCCCAGAACAAAATCAAGAGCTGCACTGGCAACCTTAGCCTCACTCTGCAGAAGTAAGCAATGACCTCACACTCTGTGTGCCTGTAGTTGTTAAGCCAAAACCTAGCCGCATCACCTTGAAATGATTTAATGTGTGAACCTGAGCGGGTAGACATTTATCACCATGACAACACAGGATCCCCGGACTCCCTTTCAGATACTCCCAAACAACCCATTTCTGCATCAAATTTAAAGTCCATGCTTCCCCTTTCTACCCCAGACATCCTGCATCCAGGCAGATGTTCACTGTGGTCGTAGGAGATAATCTTACCTCTGACACACAGCAACACCATTAGTTCTGCCTGATCGCCCATCCCCTGAAGGAAAGCAGGAGAGCTAAAATCACACAGAGTGCATCAACATGTGGCCCAGCACCCCCCCCCCCCCCCCCCCCCCCCCCCCCCCCCCCCCCCCCCCCCCCCCAGGGCTTACTCCTCACTGTCTGGTGGAATCCTGTACATCGGAGCTGAATTATCTCAAGAATTTCTGTTGTAGTGTGTGTGTGTGTGTGTGTGTGTGTGTCTGTGAGACTATCACTGTGTGTAGCTTCATATTGGTTCTCATGTGGTTTGAATTGTCTGTTTTTTTGGCAGCACTTGTAGGCATATGTGTGTTTTTATTTAAACACGGTGAGATGCTCGAGGCTTCTACACTTGTACTTTTGGATTACTGATCAAGAGAGAAAGGCTGATTTATTACAAGAAGCCAGCTTTCTTTTCTTTTTTTTTCTCTTTTTTTGTATCTCTTCATCTCTGCTCATCTCTCTGTCTGGATTTTACATTCTGTCTTCTCTTGGTAATTTTTCTTTTTTTTTTTTTCACCCTTTTCACCCATTTGAACCTAACTGAGCATGTCCTCTAATTTGTGTTCAAATGATGACAGACCAAAGATGTTTACTTTTGGTTGAGTGGTGAAGATCACACACACTAATATTATAAGGCATTCCGCTGCTCAAGGTCAGAGTGTGGGCTAGAGTGTGTGTATTTGTGTTACTGTGAGCAACAGATATTCACAATCTAGTTCTGGTTTATGATGAGGGAAACAGGTCTTAGAATAACACTTGGCTAAGATGGATGGCTCGGGGCGAGTCGCAAAGTTTTGCTGACAACGATGTGGAAGATATGTAGCCACTGAAGTTAAAACCAAAATCATTTTTGCAGGAAACAGTAGCAGTCATTCTATCCTTACTTTAAAAATGTGTTTAAAACACACAATCCAACCTCTCAGCAAAATGATAAATCACCACAATAGGTTTCTCACTGATTGATTCTCCTGATCGTTACACGCAGATTAGTCAGAGCACCGTCAGCCCGTTTTTGTATAAGCAAGGTAAACAAAAGTCAGTAATCAAGCAGTTACTGTACCAAGATTAAGAGATATTCCACCATATAACATTCTTATGGTACCACAATTTGTTGTTGTTAGACAACACGTCAAAGCACCCAATTCAGCTATTATCAGCCCAGTGCGTAGTTGTTCTCAAGTATCAGTTATTTTATCAGTGATTGAAAAAACAGATTCAATATGTGTCAGTATTTTATTATTAAAATTGTGTGATCTTTGGGGACAGTTTGTTCCAGCTTCTGCTGCACTGGAATACTTGACACCCAAAAGACTGACAGCAATTGTCCCTGTACCAGTCTGTCCTTGCTGCAGACTCCATTTACAAAGAGTCTGGATTTCTTTGTGTTTGGTCACCGACATTAACTGGCACTTTGATCGACGTAGTCTGTGTTCAAAATGTTTCATGCCTAGGTCAACATATGGTCCATCTTTTATGGGTTTGCATAGTGGAAAGAACCAATCCAATTCCTTCTTTCTGTTAGTTTTTATAGGTATCGCCCTTTTGTCTTTTCATTTTTTTTTCCCCTATTTGACCTGACCATACATTTTGATTGGGTTAGTCACTGGGTCAAAGAGCAAAAGCAATGATAGCAGTGAGGAGATGCAGCAATACATGTGGTGTCTGTATGTGTGTATTTTGAATGGGAGACTGGTTGTTATTCGTTTTCCAAAGAGGTGGTGTGGAGACGAGATGGACAGCAGATGTGTGAAGAACAAGAAGTGGAAAGCTGTAAAAGTAAAGCTGTCTCTACAAGACTGTGAAACTGACATGAAGCTACAATACATTTTTTTTTTTTTTTTAAAGAATGGCAAATATAAAGAGCCAAGTTATCCTGGCATTGACTGACCTCTCCATCCAGTAAAAAGCTGGAACAGAACTGGGATTTATTAACTGTAAATGCATGAACGCAAATACCATGGTTACTAGGGAAATCATCACACACGAACGTTCACTTAGTTGTCTGTGAGACTTTCCTTATTTCTTGGGGGGAAAACATTACAGTGAAGCAAGCGGTGCCAAAATGGCAGGCAGCAGGTGCCAAAACAACATCAGTGGAAATTTCTTGCTGTTCCGTCTATCCCAGCTCAGATCAATCACTTTAAACTGATCAGAGCAAGGAAAAGTTAGGCCAGCTGGAAAAGTTCAAATTAATAAGTCTGTGCATAATGTAAAAAAAAAAAAAAAAAGTCACTGGGATGAGCAGCAGATTAAAGATAAGTATTATCAAGCAATTTTTGAGATGGGTTTCTTGCTAAAATAATATTTACAGCTTACTGGCTGTATACTTTACGGAAAGACATCAGCTACTACTAAGCTACTACTTTTATCAGTTCTGTTGATCAGTGAACAAGAACTGAAGTTTTATCATAAATACAAATTAAGCCATACTTTTTGGTTTATATCTCTGCATGTAAGTTTGCTGCAGCTGTGTCTGTCAGTCTCTGTTTGAATTCACTTACATTGCTGTAAGTCTGCTACCTTATCACAGTGTGGTTAGGAGAGTGGGTGACAGAATCTGCAGGCTTTCAAAGGTCAGTGATTCAGCTAGAATTTCAACACTTCAATACTAAAATGTTTTTGTTTATCTGTTTACATGTTCCTGACAGACTGAAAAAAATAACACATTTCCCACAGTCAAAGAATGCTGCTAAATGGATACAAATTTGAAGTGTTTGTCTTTTGTCTTTGCCTGAATTGTTCTTGTGGTCTAGGAATGCACTTTGTATTGTTTTATGAATAATAGTTTTCAAAACACACTTTTGGCTCCTGACCTTTGGAGCCTTGGTGGCCTTGTTATTGAAACACAACCAGTGTTTTTGTTACTTTCCTGCCAAGAAAGCTTGATAGAAACACTGAAAAGAAGCTAAAAAAGGGGAGAAAACAACACATAAACAATGAGGGAGAGGAATTTTTCATTGCTGTTTACCTGAAATCTGCACATTAATGTCACTAATGTTTAGGTTCCTATATCTCCATAAAATTATACTAGGATTTGATATGGTCAGCTGTGGAAAAATGAAGCAGAGTTTCAGGGATTTTCTTTTGTTTTTTTCAGTGAATAGTTTTTTCCATCCTTATCGTCAGCGTCAAACTGAATCCTGTTTGATGGGACCAATAAAAACACCCAATATCTTGTTTGCTAAATGGGCTGTTTTATTGTGAGGAAGGCATGTGGCGCACATGTGTGCATAGCACGCTCACACACATACCGCACATGAATGCAAATAGACTTTCAGAGAGATGGTTGGTTAGGTTTTGGCACACTCCTTTCAATTTGCAGGGTTACAATCTATAAAATAGTTTCTTGATTAATCACGGAGTCTATGGGCTGTGGACACAACACAGCTTCCTTGAGTCCTAACTGACATCCTTAAACTCCTTGTTGTGTTTGACTGTCATAACCTAGGGGGAGGGTCTGCGTGTGTGTGTGTCTGTATACATGTGTGTTTGTCCTGCGGGCCACAGCGGAGGTTCCGGTGTCTCCGCCTCCCTAGGGCGGAGATCACCACACCTGCTACGGATCAAGCCATCAGGCAGGGTCTTTTTAAGCTGCCAGCAGACCATCACTCTTCGCTGGATCATTGACTACTTCTCAGTTAGTACCGGCTCTCTGGTGTGACTCTCGCTTTCGTGGATGTATATTACTTACCTGCTCTTCGTGTTCGCTCCTTTTTCAGATCCCCGTGTCAGTTCCTGCTCGTCCTTTCGGAAACCCCGGCTTTTCGTCAACCCGCCGCTCCACGCCGTACCACAGCTGGCCCCTCACCACCTGGGAATTCCTTCAGCCTCTCGACCCGCTTCAGCCGCCTCCCCCCTCGCCTTCCTGGACCCCCTTGTCTTTGCACCTTTATCAATCACTGTAAATAAACTTGCACCTTGCTTTCATCAGCCACCGCTTGTGTGTCCTCTTCCTCCTCGAGTCCTGACAGAATGATCCAGCCAAAACCGGACACCGCGGACGCTGATCCGGTTCATCGGGCCCTGGCTATTCAAGAGGAAACCCTCCAGCGTCACGACCATATGCTCCGTCTGGTTTCCAGTCAGCTGGGCGCAGCCACCCAACAGCTCGCCGATCTCCGAGGTATGTTGGAATCCACCATGTCATCCGCTACGCCCCGTCACCAGGATTTATCCCCTCCGCCGACAGATCCGCCGGCTGGTTTGGCTTCCGCGACCGAGCCCGCCGTAGCGTTGGAGAAAGCCCTGCCCATCCCGGAGGTGTTCCGCGGTGAGTTAGGGAAATGTGGAGGTTTCCTCACCCAATGTTCCCTCGTTTTCCGGCAACAGAGAAATGCCTACGCTTCTGACTGTGCAAAGATTGGTTTTATGGTCAATCTGTTCCGCGGTAGAGCATTAGAGTGGGGGCACGCTGTGTTACGGGGAAACCCCGATCTGTCTTTCCCTGCGTTCTTGTCTCGATTTAAGGAGGTGTTTGATAAAGGCACCAGCCCTGAATCCGCATCCCAGAAGTTGCTCAGCCTGCGGCAGGGACAACAGAGCATGGCGGATTTCTCCGTGGATTTCCGGATCCTCGCGGAGGAGGCCGGCTGGGAGGAAAAGGCGCTCAGGGGAGTATTCCTGAACAATATTAATGATGATCTCAAGTATGAACTTGCCACTAGGGATTTGCCTCAGTCCTTGGAGGCCGTGATTTCATTGTGTATCCATGTAGATGACCGCCTGAGAGCACGACGGACTCCGAGGAACTACAACTCCCAGCATGCCCCTCGCCGGGCGGTTTCCGCGGACCGGAGGAGCCTCCTAGCGGACGACAGCTCGGCTACGGCGCCCCCTTGCGGCGCGGAGGAGCAACCCATGCAACTCGGCCGCGCACGGCTGTCTCTCTCTGAGCGACGACGGAGATGGGAGGCGGGGGAGTGCATCTACTGTGGCAAAAAGGGCCACTACATCGCGTCATGCCCTGTTTGCCCAAAAGACCGCGCCCGTCAGTAATGGTGGGGATACTGGCGGGTCAAGCTAACGCATGCTCCTCCCTGCCCAGATTCACGCTTCAGACAAGGATAAATCTTCCATCAGGCAGTCACACAGTCTTGGCACTCCTCGATTCCGGAGCTGAGAAAAATCTCATGGACCGTGCCCTCGCCCAGCAGTGGGGTGTTCCATCCACAGCGCTACCCACGCCTCTCCTGGTCTCCGCTCTGGACGGCGCCAAGCTTTCTGAAATCACTCACAAGACCCAACCGCTTTCTGTGACTCTGTCGGGTAATCACTCTGAACGGCTCTCCTTTTACCTGTTTGACTCTGCACAGACGCCCATCGTCCTCGGCTTTCCCTGGTTGCAACTGCACAATCCACAGATTAACTGGGCGAATCGCAGCATCTCGGGTTGGAGTGAGCGGTGCCACCAGCGCTGCCTCAGATCCGCAACTCCCTCTCTCCCTCGGTCCACCGATTTGGGGGAGGGGACCCCACCTGACCTGTCCGGCGTCCCCTCGATCTATCACGACCTCGCTGAAGTATTCAATAAGGACCGGGCTGTTTCCCTGCCTCCCCACCGGCCTTACGACTGCGCCATCGACCTCATCCCGGGGGCGCCCTACCCCTCCAGCCGCCTCTACAGCATCTCTCCGCAGGAACGGGATGCCATGGAAAAATATATCACCGAAGCTCGGGCGTCCGGTCTGATTCGACCCTCCACCTCTCCCATGGGCGCGGGGTTTTTCTTCGTGGCCAAGAAGGACAAGACCCTCCGGCCCTGTATTGACTACCGCGGTCTGAACGAAATCACTGTGCGCAACAAATATCCTTTGCCACTTCTCACCTCTGCCTTTGAGCTCCTGCAGGGGGCAGCCATCTTCACCAAACTGGATCTCCGGAACGCTTACCATCTCGTCCGGATCCGGCAGGGAGACGAGTGGAAGACTGCCTTCAACACTCACCTCGGCCACTTCGAGTATCTTGTCATGCCCTTCGGCCTAACCAACGCGCCAGCTGTGTTCCAGGCCCTCGTAAACGACATACTCCGGGACTTCATCAATCATTTTGTGTTTGTCTATCTCGATGATATTTTGATCTTCTCATCCTCATTACAGGAGCATCAGGGACATGTGCGGCAGGTGTTGCAGCGGTTACTGGAGAATCGTCTATTCGTGAAGGGGGAGAAGTGCGAGTTTCATGTGGAGTCCACGGCGTTCTTGGGATACATTATTGGTAAAGGGCAGATCAAGGCGGACCCAGTTAAGGTACAAGCGGTCCTGGATTGGCCCGAGCCAGCGGATCGGAAACAGCTGCAGCGTTTTCTGGGCTTCGCCAATTTCTACCGCCGCTTCATTAAAGATTACAGCTCCATCACCCATGCTCTGACCTCTCTCACCTCTCCCAAGATTCCTTTCAGATGGACCCCCGCCGCTGCAGAGGCTTTCGCGCTCCTGAAGGGTCGGTTTGCCTCCGCACCCATCCTCATCCAACCTGACCTATCCAACTCATTCGTCGTGGAGGTGGACGCGTCCGACGTGGGGGTAGGGGCAGTGTTGTCCCAACAGTCCATGGGTAGCCTCCGACCCTGCGCCTTCTTCTCTCGCCGCCTCTCCCCGGCAGAACGGAATTACGACGTAGGGGACCGGGAGCTGCTGGCCATCAAACTAGCCTTGGAGGAATGGCGGCACTGGCTGGAGGGCGCGACGCATCCCTTCTTGGTCTGGACTGATCACAAGAACCTGGCCTATCTGCGAACCGCCAGACGTTTGAAACCCCGGCAGGCCAGGTGGGCCTTGTTTTTTACCCGATTTAACTTTACTATCTCTTATAGACCTGGGTCACGGAATGTCAAGCCCGACGCTCTGTCCCGACAGTTCAGCTCCACGGACTCCTCCTCGCAGCCAGAGTTTGTCTTGCCTCCCTCTTGCGTCATTGGAGCCATCACCTGGGAGATCGAATCCGCCATTCAGGCAGCTCTACGGACTGAACCAGATCCTGGGACGGGACCCCCCAACCGCCTTTATGTTCCCTCTCGAGTGCGAAGCCGCGTACTGCAATGGGGACACGCAGCCAAATTCACGTGCCATCCCGGGGCCAATCGCACTGTGGCCTTCCTCCAGCGTTATTTCTGGTGGCCTACATTGATTAAGGATACCCGTGAGTACGTGGCAGCATGCAGCATTTGTGCACAAAATAAACCTTCTCTGTCACCTCCATCAGGTCTCCTCCGGCCCTTACCCACCCCTAAGCGACCGTGGTCTCACATAGCTCTGGACTTCGTCACAGGACTTCCTCCCTCTGAAGGAAACACCGTGGTCCTGACCATTATCGACCGGTTTTCCAAGGCCACCCACTTCGTTGCGCTACCCAAGCTCCCCTCCGCCTTGGAGACGGCCCGGCTTCTCACCACCCACGTTTTTCGGCTCCATGGGATTCCTGAAGACATCGTGTCGGATCGGGGGCCCCAGTTCACATCTCAGGTCTGGAAGGAGTTCTGTACATCTCTCGGAGCCAAGGTGAGCCTCTCCTCTGGTTATCATCCCCAGACAAATGGGCAGACGGAACGGGCCAACCAGGAGTTGGAGGCAGCATTACGATGCGTGGCGTCCACCAATCAGGCCACCTGGAGTTCCCACTTGGCGTGGGTTGAGTATGCACATAACTCTCTCTCCTCCTCCGCCACAGGGGTGTCCCCCTTCGAGGCCTCCTTGGGTTTCCAACCGCCACTCCTCCCTGCCATCGAGGAGGATCTCACCATTCCCTCCGTCCAGCATCACCTTCGCCGCTGTCGCCGGCTATGGAGGTCCACCCGCGCAGCTCTGCTTCGGACGAAGGAGCAAAACAAACGCATCGCTGATCGCCATCGGACCCCTGCGCCGGACTACCAACCAGGCCAAAAGGTATGGCTCTCCACGAAAAATGTTCCAGTCCGTGCCGAGTCTAGGAAACTGGCCCCCACCTTCCTGGGGCCCTTCGAGATCGACTCCATCGTTAACCCTGTGTCTGTCCGCCTCAAACTCCCTCGTACCATGCGCATCCATAACGTCTTCCATGTCTCCCAACTTAAGCCTGTTGCCACCAGTCCTTTGTGCCCTCCAGCTGCCTCACCTCCTCCTGCCCGTTTTCTCGATGGCCAGCGGATCTACACCGTCCGTCGCATTATGGACGCCCGCCGTCGGGGGCGGGGTTATCAGTTCTTGGTGGACTGGGAGGGCTACGGTCCCGAAGAGCGATCCTGGGTGTCCCGAGCTAACATTCTGGATGCGGCCATGGTGCGGGAGTTCCGGCGGCGCCATCCCGAGAAGTTTCGGTCGCCAGGAGGCTCCCGTTGAGGAGGGGGTACTGTCATAACCTAGGGGGAGGGTCTGCGTGTGTGTGTGTCTGTATACATGTGTGTTTGTCCTGCGGGCCACAGCGGAGGTTCCGGTGTCTCCGCCTCCCTAGGGCGGAGATCACCACACCTGCTACGGATCAAGCCATCAGGCAGGGTCTTTTTAAGCTGCCAGCAGACCATCACTCTTCGCTGGATCATTGACTACTTCTCAGTTAGTACCGGCTCTCTGGTGTGACTCTCGCTTTCGTGGATGTATATTACTTACCTGCTCTTCGTGTTCGCTCCTTTTTCAGATCCCCGTGTCAGTTCCTGCTCGTCCTTTCGGAAACCCCGGCTTTTCGTCAACCCGCCGCTCCACGCCGTACCACAGCTGGCCCCTCACCACCTGGGAATTCCTTCAGCCTCTCGACCCGCTTCAGCCGCCTCCCCCCTCGCCTTCCTGGACCCCCTTGTCTTTGCACCTTTATCAATCACTGTAAATAAACTTGCACCTTGCTTTCATCAGCCACCGCTTGTGTGTCCTCTTCCTCCTCGAGTCCTGACATTGACCATCAGTTCAAAATGGAAATATTTACTATATTTCTAAACATTTAGAGTTACAAATGATAAATAGAACCCATATGTGCTCATGTTACACACAGTTTGTATTTTTGCATTAAAAGTGACTGAAGCAGTTACAGGAGTTTTAGTAATGGTTTGTTTTATCCAAATAACTAATTTGTGGTAACTTCATTCTTGAGTCTTTCTTAAAAGCAGGACTAGATGCCAGTGGAAGAGTGAGGCATTAAAGAGGAAAAAGTGCAAGTCAGAGAGAAAAATAAAAGATGGCAGAGGGAAGCTATGTGCAAAGAAAAAGTAGGGTAAGTCAAGGAAAGATAAGGTGAAGGTAATAAAGGTTTAGATATGGATGGTGGTGCTGAATTGGAAATTTGAGGCCATGGTGGAAGCAAAAGGTAAGATAATTGAGTTAGACTTTGTTTTTGTTTTTTGTTTATTTTAGAAATTACTAAGGCAGAAGGACATTTCCTTCTTGCTTGATGACTTTGTCCAAAAGGGGTCCCACTGCTGAAGTGTAATCACAAAGTTTCAGTACTTAAATTCACCTCTTTAGCAAACACCAAAGTATTAAACTGTTCATTTCAACCAATTACCCTGAGCCTCAACAAAACCACCTTTGTATTTCACTGTTACACACTTCAGCTGCCAGTGTCTGGCTAAATGGTTTATTCCCCACAGTAAAGTCCTTTCGAAGCCCATTTGACTATTTAATGGACCCTTGTTCATGTGTGCGTTTGAGGATTTTTCACTAGTAATGGCACAGTGTCAAGGTCCCGATGTGCTTGTTAGGGGGAGAAAATGAGACACAGTTGACCTGATGTACCCACCAACATTTACATAGGAACACACAGCAAATAAGTGCATTATGAATCATGCAAAGAAGAAATGATTTGAAGCAGCTTTTGAGTTGTGCTGGTTCCACTTTTTTTTTTTTTTTTAATCAGAGTGGAGATCTCCAACTGTTGAAAGTGCTTTAAACAGGATAATTAAGAGTGTTTGACAAGCCTTTTCTTTGTTGCTGTGTTTCTCAATAATGGGGTCATGACATGCATTTCTAAAAGCTCTTATGCATTAATGTAGAAAGCCACATGGATAGGCCATAATAAGGGATAGATAAACAAAATCAGATATTAAATCTCTTGTGTGTGATGTGGTATTGATCTTTTACTGCAGGGGCAATGACACCTCCCCACATGCACAAGGGTACACATAAGTCAGAAAGGAAGTTTAGCTCACCTCAACACCCTATAATGAATTCACACTCACTCTCCATTGACAGAGAACAGCAGTGGCCTCACTGCATATTTTTGCAGGAGGTGTGCACACCTAACCGTTTACGCCTTCCATGCGCACAAACCCTACAGACAGAGTCACACACAAGCACACATACATGCACAGAGCTCATATAAAATAAAACTCAAGCAGCTGCCTGGTTTATTTTGAGCTTGGAGGTTGGCCTGTGCTCAGGGACGGGGTTGGGTGAGGGAAGATTACGTCGAGATGGAGTATACGTTTTCATTTTGTTTATGTTGTGTTCTCTGAAAACAGAGACACAATCCCTGGGTTGTACTGGATATGCCGAGGCTTGTGTACAGCCACGTGTCCGTCCAGCAAACACAAGCACAGAAATACACATATGCACAGAAATCAGTTATGGCTTAGTCTCTTGCTGCACCTCAGTGTAAAGGTACAGTCTAGTACCAAATTAATGGCTATCCCTAGCAGTTTTATTTTAGTTTTTTCTTTTAAATTAATAGAAATAAATTTGTAAATAGACCAGTTACATATCTGCTCTCCTTCTCATATGTTTCTTGCAATGTAATCTTAAAGTGCGTTTGTGCGCACATACCAGAATAATTGCCTCTCATCTAAGAAATATGAGAAAACATGAGTTACATAATTGGTCATTTTATTTATGGGGGATATGTGTTAGTTACCTGTTTGAAGGCAACACTGATACTTTAATATAATGATGTATTGCCTGTTTTTAGCTTACACTTGAAACCCAGTATGGATGGCATTCTTACTTGGAACAGACTGCCATGTAACAAGAACAGCATGTTTGAATGACTGGGTTTGAAGGAAAGACTAAATCAGATTCCTTGTTTACAAAAAGCTGCATGGTTTTAAAAAATTCATCCAGCCATTTTCTTAACCACTTAACCAATTCACCATTGTGCGGGTGCTGGAGTCTATCCTAGCTGTCACTGGGTGAGAAGTAAAAAAGAAAATACACCGGTTAATGCACCAACTCTGACATTTGGATTGCTGATATGCTTTGGAGCCAAAAAAGGGGCTCGAATGATGTGTTTGTGTGTGAATGTGTGGAAAACAAGGCATCACCAAAGTGGCATATTGAAAGAGTAAGAACATGTGAATATATAAACTCTCAGTTTAAAGGCAGTAAACTGACGCAGTCAGTCCAAGTTCTATATTTTAAGTCAGATGTGAACAAAATGAACTTTTAGAGTTTTATCTCAACGCATAACAAGAAATCAACGCCAGATGGTTGTTGGATAATGCTGAGCAGCGTCTGGTGATGGCCAACATGAACACTTAACAGCCTAATAAAGCACCGCTGAGGATCCAGACCAGCCAGGATTCTATATGTCCCACCTTAACACTAAATGCCAATTTAAACTCAAATGCAAATATAAATAAGAGGGAAGGTTTATTAAAGTTCTTACTAAAAATATATAATTAAAATAAAATAAAGGCCCACTTAAAGCCTTGAAAATATGGTATATAACAGTGAATTAGAACATGTTAGATGTGTACTGTAGCTTCAGAAATTCACACCTTCTGCAGCTACAGTACTAATAGATTCTCTCTCTGCAGCTGCCATTGTCACTTATTCGCCTCTGATTATTTGCCAAAGCTATGAGTACTAAACTAGGCTCACCTGTCTCTGTCTTTCTCGGGTGTGTAGTAGTTTGCCAAAGATCATCTAAAGCTGATGGCCATCATCCTTGGCTTGTTGTGTTCACTGTTCATATCCTAATACCAGCTTCACACACCTGTCTCTGCCTGTCTTTTTCTAGCCTCTTATTTTTGCCAAAAAAATCTCCAAAAATATTAGGGGTCTGTGAAGCTAGCCCATAGATATTCCCAAGCCAAGAACACTGTGTTAAGCTCATCTGTCTCTGTTTTTTTTTTTTTTTTTTTTTTTTTTAACTATTCTTTGATACTTGCCAAAAATATCTTACTGTAAGCCAAGAGCACTCATCTTTAGGCCAGCCAGCATTGTTGAGCGATACCCAGGCAGGCAGCTGGAACAGTGTTAAAAATCATCTGGACTGACAGAAAGAAAAAAATAAGAAGCTACATTTAGTTTGTGCTGAGTAATTACTATAAGTGCATCTCAGGGTGCAAGACACCATGAGAACATAAACGGTACACTCAGCAGCTTTGTTCCAGATAAAATAAACTTCTAATTATAGTTACAAATGACTCTATAATAAATTGCAATTAATATGTTTTGTAACATAATACACACTTTTCCCAGACATGATTTGCTATGTTTTCCTTCAGTTCTCACATTAAGCTTTACGTCTACTGTTGTCGGTCCAGACTGGGCAATATAAATTCATTTTCAGGCAAAATTCTCATTATGTATTTTGTATCCTCATTTTATTACATAATCAGATAATACAATATTCAAAACATTCTATTATACTTCAAAGTCTTTAGGTACATCTGTTCAAATTTATAATGGAAAGAAGCTGGAAGAAACTCAAGTATTTCTTCAGTGTCAGAGCCAGGATCACTTTAGAATCCCTGTCACATACAGCACTGTGCAAAAGTCTTCTGCCACCCCTCATTTCTTTAAATTTTGCTAGAAAAATGGAATAGGTACAGTGATCCATCCATCCATCCATCCATCCATCCATCCATCCATCCATCCATCCATCCATCCATCCATCCGCTGAACAGGTTGCCGGTCTGTCACACAGCTAATAGAAAGAGACAGAAAGCCATTCATAATCACATTCACAGCTATGGGCAATTTAGAATCACTAATTAACCTAACCCCACTAACTACATGTCTTTGGACTGTGGGAGGAAGTCAGAGTACCCGGACAGAACCCATGCAGACACAAGAACATGCAAACTCCACCCAAAAAAGC
Source organism: Archocentrus centrarchus (assembly GCF_007364275.1). Classification (NCBI taxonomy): domain Eukaryota; kingdom Metazoa; phylum Chordata; class Actinopteri; order Cichliformes; family Cichlidae; genus Archocentrus; species Archocentrus centrarchus. The sequence goes on from NC_044354.1 coordinate 12,014,322, forward strand.
CCCGACCAGATGGTGGATTCAAAACCAGGTACTTCCTTCTGCTTATCACTGCACCACCATGCAGCCCAAGAGTGATTTATAACAAACATAAATGGAATAAACAGAGCAATTATAATAGGGCCTTCGCACATTTCGTGCTCGGGCCCTAAATACAGAATTTAAGGCAAAAGCAGAGATGGCACAAAGCTTGAAAGTCAATATTTGGTATGACCACCTTTATTCTTCAACACAGCCTGAACTCTCTTTGGCAAGCTTTGTTGTAATTTATTTAATTATTCTTCAAGAATAGTTCTCCAGGCTTCTTGAAGGACATTAAAAGTTCTTCTCTTGGCTGTCTTTTGTTCCGTTCTCTGTCGAGATAATCCCACACTGCTTCAATAATGTTGAGGTTCGGGCTCTGGGGAGGCCAATCCATGACTGATAGTGTTCCATTATGTGTTTTTCTATCCAGGTTTGCTTTTACTGCATTGGCAGTGTGTTTGGGATCAATGTCATGCTGAAAAATGAAGTCATTGCCAATCACACACTTTCTGGTTTTGCATTGTGGAACAATATCTGGTACTTTTCTGTGTTCATAATTCATCAATTTTGACAACATCCCCAACACTATTGGCTGAAATGCAGCACCAAACCATGACAGAGCCTCCACTTTGTTTTACAAATGGCTGTGAACACTCACTGGATCTCTCTCCTGACCTCCTTTGTACTGATTGATGACGAATTTGGATTCATCACTCCATAACCTGTTGCCACTGATTTTCAGTGCAGTTCTTGTGTTATTTGGCAGACTGCCTTTTTTCCCCCCTGTTTCCCTTCCTTAAGAATGGCTTCTTGACAGCCACCCTTCCACTGAGGCCATTTCTGATGAAACTTTGGCGAACAATAGCTGGATCAACTGACGGGCCAGATGTTTTTCTCCTGTGTCCTGTGTCAGGTCTTTGCTGGATTTCTTATGGGCATGACTTTTAGGTACTGTTCATCTACTATAGTTTTTTTTTTATTAGGCCTGCCACTTCTTTTGTCCTCCATTTGTCCAGTTTCCACGTTGCTTGTTTTCATGCTGAAATATGCGAGGTTTTCAGGTAAGTCTCACCTTGCGGAATATGAGAATCACCTTGTTTTTGCAAAAATACTATTTTATGCCAAACTGTGTTATCTTTGGCAGTTGACATAGATTAAAAAAAAATGGGAAAAATTAAGCATACAATTTAAAATGGTTCTTTCCTAAGTTCTTTGTTATGTGCAGACAAAACAGTGGTTTATCCCTTGAGTTAGGTGCTTTTTTAACGTTCGAATGATTCATAGGTCAGGGTTAGGTGACTTAACAAAAGACATTCCCCTGAAAATGATCAGGTACAAGGACTGGACAGAAAATAAGTGAAAAAACAGCCAATGTCCAAAGAAAAACTTTAACTTAAAAAGACTTCATGAAAACTTAAAAAAAAATACACAAAGGTCTGGCTCCTTGGAAGGAAAACATAAAGACATGATGGGTGGCTCAGAGCTTTTGCACAGTATTGTAGTCTTGCACGATACTGAGCCACTGACTCTGAGCATCATTCAGAGAATAATACAGGAGTTTGTGTGTGTTTTAGGTAAAGAGCCAAAGAGAGAAAAAACAAGATTTGGGCCAGGTAAACAGATACAGAAATCTGGACAGTGATCGCAGTATCCAAAACACAATGAAAACAACTCAAGGAAAATAGAACCAATCTAGTAAATTCTGCATCTCTGTGAATGAATGTTTCCAAGTGATTTTGATGCATATTGATATCCATAACCCTTTCAAAAGACCTAAGGCCAGATGTGGAATATGGAAAACACTTCCTGGTCCAGCTGTGGATCATTTTGATGAGCAGAGTTTCTCTGTGCTGAATAGTGTACATAGCCTGAGTCCCGTCTCTTTAGCTCATATTAACATTTCATTGTAGGCAGTTTTGTAGCCTGTCATTGTTGCGCTGTTTATTCTTCTGATGAATGGACTCAGTGTTGATGTAGTACTACATGTTATAAATACATTGAGACTATAGTTCAGTACTGAATAGATCTTACAGAAGTACAGTGGTAAAGAATGAAGCATCAATTCATCTTATTTGGGATCCCATAGAATCAAATGTATGTCCTCATACAGTTTGAGCCCTGCGCCTTTGATTTCTCTGATGAAGACAGAGATTTATAAACGCTTTTAATGGGACCCCTACTGGAAACAATACAGTATTTATTATGAAATCACACCTCAACCAATCAAATGCTTTGACTGGGTGTAATGTGTTGTGCAAAGGAAGATCAGGATGCACTTTAAATATCTGGTCCAGCTACTACGAACGAAGCTGTGTGCACTATTTGACTAAAGAAAGTTCAGCCCACTGATGTGTCACCAGGTGTTGTCATAGCCTGATATCGGACATAATTGTCAGCTTGCTCTCTGTGAAAAGAGAGTAATGTTCTAGTGAATTAGTGAACGAAGAGAAATTTAAATTTAGACTAATCCCCTTGACTAAGAGTAAGCAGATATGCTACGTGTGGATAAAGTTAGCAGTGCTGGCATCAGTAGTCTTCTTTTCTTGCAGGTTAAAATCTACATGCCAGTATATGTAAATAATGTCATTTCATATTGCTCTTGTACAGTGGTTATGTGCCATTTATAATATATGACACTTCTTACAACAAACCCCATGCTTTCTAGTCCAAGGGTGTCAAATACTGCTGTTCATACTGGCCTCACAGAGACATTCCCAAGGTCTCCTTTGGCATCTGTGCCTTTATGCGTTGGCTGCAGTAATATTGGATGCCAAGAGTAAAGGGTCCTGTTTCAGAGAATAACAAAGTCCACATAGCGAGGCAAAAGTCACAGGTTTCTCAGCCAGGACACCGTGAGTCGTGTCCTGTTTAGGAGATTTGTTTTTCATACTGACTTTGTTTCACCTGCTGATTAGATCTGTTGGCACTTGACGCTTGATTTGGTTTAGGGCCCCAAAAAAGTCACTACTGATGTACTCGGTGTGCTTAAATGCAATGCCAAGACACTGAGAAAAAGGGTCCATATGTGATGAGTTAGAGGTCAATCCCATCTTGTCATCGTCATGACGCTGTGCATCACTGCAGCGATGGCAAAGACCACCTTTTGACTATCTGTCAGAATCCAGCAGCTTTGACAATGTGGCAGTATTTGATAGAATGAGAAAATGATTCACATGTAAAATTCTGTAATCTAACTTTAATTTTCATTTATTTACAACATCCAGACCTTTGGACACTGCTGCCATCTGGCAACTGTGTCAGTTCAGTTTTGTTGGTGTCCCAGATAAGAGTGAATCCTGGTGACCCTTGATCTTTGCTGCAGAACAGTTGTCCTACAGTAACACAGTGATAGAGAGTCAGTGCTGGCCAGTGTAATGCCCATGCAACTGTAGACAGCTCTAGTTCTCTGTGGTATCAGAAGCAGCTGGTGGTTCCGCTGGTCTGGACTGTGTTGTACAGTAAACTCATAAGATTACTAAAATCTCACAGCGTGTAGGTGCCTTTAGATCCAAGTGTTCACATCCCTAGCTACAGCGATTCCTTTCACCAGCAGCTCAGCTTTTAGATTTAATGTGCTTTATGGAACGTGAAGAAGGTATAACATATGAACTAAATTGGAGTCATTATCAAAGAGAATAGGTGCTCGAAACTCAGCATGTTGGGATGTGTAGGAGGAAGAAAAAATTTGAGTTTTGCTATTTGAGTGTGACTACGGTTAGTTTTACTTCTTGGTCAGTCTGCTGTGAAACAAAGCTGTAAAAGTTTAAATTAGATTTAAAAAGACAACACGGGATTCAAGCTCTGCTATTTACTGCCTTGTTACTCCAGAAACAGTGCAAGCATTCAGACTAACTCCATGCCCATATACAACCATTCAGCAGTTTCATTACAGTTTCATGTAAAAACAAAGCGCCTGTCCTCTGCCTTTAAAAAGATATATATTACAAGAATTTAGTGTTTCAATTGGAAAACATCTTAAAAGAATTACATACTATAAAAGGCTGCATCTGTTTTATTTCCCTAAATTATATGACATCGATGTTACAGCAGAAACTTATAATAGAGCATAAGATTTTAAAGTTTTGTTTTGTTTTTTATCTCAAATACATCTTTTTATAATTTCATTTATTAACTGTTTAATGGGCTTAATATCCAGACTCTATAAGCTACATTTACTGGCTGTAGAGTCTAGGTTTTGCTACTCATTTTTACTTTTTTATTAAGCGTTTTTGTCACACTAATTGTTTCCACTTACTGTGATGTAAGAATAAGTTATATTTAAAGAGTTACTGTCTTTAGTACTGTTGACTAGCAGGCTCTAACATTGTCTCCTTTCTCCTGCACTCGTGGGGTTTAACTTAACTTAATATGTCTGTTTCCTCTCATGATTTGCTTTTAAGACTCCTTAGGGTACCAGTCGACTGCCGTGTTTTTGTTAGAAAGTGAGTTACTATAAAAATTATTTGTTGCTGTGTTACCACAGTAAATGCAGTTTTGATAGGTTCAGGCTTGTGCTGCCTTTTCATTACCTTCCTACTATAAACCTCAAATTCTTGCAAGTAACCTGCAAACTGAGAGTTAAGTCAAACCTCCGGGTTGCTGGTGAAGATCTGCAAGATCTGTAAAATACAACGTGCATTTATCTAAACATAATTTTTAAAAAATCCACTGTACACTAAGAAATATTAAACTGAATGTGTATTAGTTGTATGTTGTGTCAGTGTGGGGTGCAAGCTTCTGTGGCCCATCAGATAAGCAGGCAGCCATTATTGTTGGATTAAGAACCTTCATCCATGAAAAACATGATCATAAAAAATAACTCCTCTTCATTTAACATGAACTTTATAATGTAATAACCGAAGGACACCTGAAATACAACTGTGAGAATAATGTGACTACATTTGTTCTTCAGACTAATTTTATTTGACCAAAGTTGCTGCTGCTGTGGCTTTTTTTGGTCTGGTCAGTGTCAAAGCTGCTTTTAGGTCCTCATGTGATGTCATTTGTATTTGAAAGGCCTGTTGAGACCACTGTAGAGATAGTGGTGGGAGGTAGAGGATAAGAAATACGCAGGAAAACACACTCATACAAAGATAAACAGACATGGGTAGAGCTCTCTCTCTCACACACAAAAACAACACACAGACTTACAGTGCTACATAAGTAGATCTGTCTCCTATGGCCTTGCCTAATGTAAGGACTGATAATGACAGTCAGAGTCAGCTTCCAGATCTATTTAAGGACTATTTCTAAATAGATGGTATTGTTGGATTCGATCACATAAGCATAGTAATGTTATTGTCCTTTTTTAATCTTTCTTTGAGTACATAGTCACAGCTACATTACACCTACACTGATAGATTCCCCCCTAATCACTGCACACATAAATTTATTATCAGACACCCAAATGGTGAACCACATATGGCAATAATTCTGCCAGTCGCTGTGTTTTTAGTGGTTCCCTGGCATTTTCTCTTGCCTACATTTGTCTGTCTGCTCCAGTTTAAGGTAAAACTGGGAAAAGATTGAAACCAATCCGTCGTCTTTTTCTCTCTTTTCCTAATAAGGTACAGAACAAGAAATAAATACACATCCGCTACGAGCATGTGTCCAACCTTCAGGAATGACGACTGCATACATTTTAGATGGTTTTGTTTATTCTTTTAGTCATTATCTCTTTTGTTTAAAAAAAGGGTGACCTCACTCTAGGGATTAGGAGGAAAAAGGATCTACATGAAAGGCAGGAAGGAAAGTTAGAAAGGAAAGTGAGATTATTAGAACAGAGACAGATACAAATTGCCAGAGATGGAATAATAAGTGAATGCAGTGTGAGATGAGAAAAAATGGGAAGAGTTAAGGGGAAAGGTTATTTTTGTTTTTTTGTTGTTGTTTTTATGTGTTGCCTGAAAAAAAAAAAGCACAGTTGTGAGCGTATGTAAATTACCCAGCTTCTGCCATAAAGGAGGATGCGTCCTCTCTCAGAGTAGTTGAAATAACTTCTTTATACTACTATATACTATATCTCACACGGAGTTTTTCAGCTATCATTTTGACAAATTTATGCTCTTTCCTTGCTCTGTGATTTTTTGCTGTCTTGCAGACTAGGAAGAAAAATAGAAAAAGGTGTGAATTAGATTAATTTATTTATTTTAAAAATGCAAATACTATAACATTTTTTAACTTTGATTTAAAGCGTTTTGATTGCAGTTGGATAAGACGAATCCTGCCTATCCTGAAGATGAATGCAAAAGTTACCTCAAAAAATTACACAAAAAACCTGTTTACCTGTCAGCTGCCAAAAAAAATGTCTCACCAAGACAAATTATATACGAGTCAATGATCGTCACTAAAACCAACTGGTTTTGAGGCAGTTTGAGTACCACAAAAAATGGCTAAGGTGTAATAAAACTAAAAATAAACTAGGATAGACGTACTTTGGGTCGACATGTGTGTTTGCATTTGTGAAAGCTTATTTGAAGGAGCAGGTCCTGTGGAGGGCGTAAACTGGTCCTTGTGGTCTGTGTTATTGCATTTTCCCAGTAACATTTCCTGGGCCAACCTGTCCTGTATGAAATCACTGTCACCACACCCTGCACAATGCGTCACTGTGTGTGTATGCGTGTAGGCATTTGTGTGAACAACTGGATCTTTGTCGATTCACTACCTCCAAGGACTCTATCATCCATATGGCAACACACTTCCTTAAATAATTTTATAATTCTTACATGTGAATGTGCTTATTTGTGCATTTGTGTCCATATTTTGTTTGTGTAGTATAGTCTGCATGTGTTTCATTTGGTAACAGATCCGCACACGTATACACACAGATGCACATACAGGCAACAATCTCTTATTGATTCAGTAGTGTTAGTTCCTCTGTGATGAAGCTGATGGCATGTCAGGGCACAGCCCTGGAAACATCAGTCAATGATGTCATTTGAGTAAGAATAGAACAAAGAGATTAGACACAAATGCACAACTGAGAACGTGGAACAGCCGCGATCATATGGCTGATTTGAGCGGAGATGAAGAGAGACCTCCGCTTCATGAAGTTGTCAGTGAATGCATAAATGTCTGTTCTGTTTATACAGTCTGCTATAAAACAGATTAAAAGATGCACATTGTAGCTATGTGATCAATGAAATAACACACAAGCTAAACTGTAATATTAACATATCACAGAATCAAATACAGTTCCTTTTCTTTCTTTTTTTTTTTTTACATAATTTATAAGTTATCATTCACAAATAGTGAATTAGGAAAAAATATCAGAAAAAAATCAGATCATGAAAATGTACAAAACTTGGATACAAAACTCAAATACTGATTACCAGTATACAACGTGAAGTATAGTTTGAATTAAATATTTCCATAAATGATTTTTATCCTTAAAAAAATATGAAAATATGTGAAAGCAGCACCACTGAAACAAAACCATGCACACGGATGTTGCAAGTTTATGAGAGAAGCTATGAGAAAAACCAAAAGTATCACCTCTAAGAATTCCAGGGGAAATAGTGCACAGACTTACATGAACAGACCAATCACGCTGTTATGTAATATAAAATTTCCATGGACATCAAACAGAGCAAAGCAGAAACAGACATGTAGAACCTGACAGTTAACATGTAGCATGGACATAGAACAAATGCATCGGGCAGGGAGCAGAAACCTGGTTTATAGCAGCTGCTGTGAACTTGAACTACAAATGGATCTCTGCATGAAGACAAAGAACACACACAGATGCATGTGCTGGACAGAGTTTCCATTTGGTGTGACGGAGGTATCATCGTAATTCCATAGTTACTGCTATTTCAAGGTGTGCAACATGTACCCGGTGGAAGATAAGGACACTTTCAGCACACTTTAACTAATCTTGAGTTGACATTAACAGCTACTTAGGTTTCAGGAAGATCAGCCTTGATGTCATGTGTTGTACTAAGGTTGAGCCAAGTCAAAGTGATATACATCTTATTGCCTGTTATTAAAACTGTGTGTAACCCATGTTAAAATCTGACATAAAAAAGAATAAACAGTTGATTAAAAGTCTGCAGACAGAAAATAACGTCACTGCCCCTTTAAGGAACTAGCGTTACAGACGCAGCACCTGAGTGACGCTGCAGTACACAGACCGGAGGGAGAGAGCAGAGGAGGAGTCGGAGAGAAGAGCGGTGATTAATTAACAGGAAAAAGTTAATATTATGGTGAAAAAAACATAATCTACCTGGTCGGGAACTGACGGGGATTTTATGAGAACTAAGCTACATCGGGTTTGGTCAGGTTTTTTGCTTGGTTGGAAGCTCGGTCGGAGCGAGGATTGGTTTGCCGTGTGCGACGTGCACATTCACAGACGGGATTCAAGATGGCGAGCCAGACCCAGACCTTCAATTCATCTTCTCCATCGCATTAGGGAGGGATTCTCCTGCGTGTGGTAATTCGCTGCCGGAGCGGTAGGAATATCAAGAACTAGTTCGAACTGAACTGACCAGAACTGAGAACTGATTGAATTATTATCCTTTTTGGACTGAGTCAAACTGAAGCTTTTCACTGAACTGAGTACCTGAATTTACATTTTGACTTGAACTTGAATTTAAAGTGCCATACTTTGATTTTCATATGTTTATGTGTCTGAATGTGATTTGAATAGTTGTGGTCCACTTTGATTTAATTGTGTTTGAAGGTATTTTTCTTACCTCTAAAAGAAAGGAGATTGAGTTAACTCAGGAAGAAAAATAGGAATCTTAAAATAGATGCAACCTAGGAAAAAAAAGACTGGTTTAACTAACTCAAATTAGTCTTATTAAAATAAGCTAGGTAAACTAAAGAGCAAAAAGAAAGAGTGACATACTCTTTATTTTTTTCCTTTTCAATTATATTTGCCTCCTTATTAAGAACCTGCAGGGTAATTTTTGTTTCATGTATTGTATTTTATGTGTGTGTTTTTGCATTCAGTAAATTGCCGGCCTGTTCCACTTAAAGCAGCGGTCTCTGGTGTTGTTATTCTTGCTCCCCACTCCTTAGAGCCTAGAACTGGTCCAGTGGCGCAGTTAGCGGTGTGACACCGGTGCTACAAACGTGGCGAGCCAGCCAGGAGTGGCTTAAAGCATTTAAACTAGAAACCAGAGACCGTATAATATTGTTATCAGAAAAAAAAAAGAAAAAAATGGATGTCGTTCAAACCAGTAGTGTAAAAATCCCTAACTCAGTCATAGTTAGCGGCATGACCGATACAGAAACTGATGACGAACTAAGTGACTTCCTGAAACAATATGGTTCCGTTCAAAGAGTAATCCCAGTGGATCTCACTGAACCAGATTCAGCCAAACAGGTTATCGTAGAGTATGTGTGTGGTACAGCTGTGCAATCTCTCTTACCTTCATTGCCATACAGGCTTAACAGTAAGACTAAGACTGACGTCACCTACCACATCAGAGCCCTAGCTAATGTTTACACACCTGTAGCTAGCAAGACGGCTACACAGACTTACCTTTCAGAGTTAAAGGACATTGCAAAACAGACTGGTAAAGACTTTGCAGCTGTCCTCAGAGAGGAGCTCTCCCTCATCAGTGAGACTGTCGATCTAGATCACTCACCTGATACCCCAGAGCAACATGCTCCTGAAAATGCTGCGCAGGTAAGCTCCCTGCCCAGTATGACCCCACAGCAGCATGTTCAACATCATTGGTCCCCACCGTCGACATCATCTAAGGAAAAGACACTGCCTGCTCTGAAACTTTCTGACGTCAATCCACCTGACATACAAAAAGTAGTTGTTGAGCACATAGTGAGAAATGAAGACTCTGCTCTGCAGGTGCACACTTCCTTGAGACTCAGACCCTTCTCTGGGCGTGTCCCACGTCCCAACAGTGAAGTGGATTATGTGACATGGCGCTCCAATGTGGAACTTCTTCTTAAAGACACAACACAGTCTGATATTTACAAGTCACGAAAGCTTCTTGAAAGTCTCTTATCACCCGCCATTGATATTGTGAAGCACCTGACACCTGATTCTCCTCTTAGTGTGTACTTAGAGATCTTAGACTCTGCTTTCAGCACAGTCGAAGATGGAGACGACCTCTTTGCAAAGTATCTCAACACGATGCAGGATAATGGTGAGAAACCCTCAGCTTATCTACAACGGCTGCAGGTGATGCTGAGCACCACCCTCAGAAGGGGAGGTGTAACTGCAAGCGACCTTGACCGGCATCTTCTTAAGCAGTTTGTCAGGGGCTGCTGGGATAACATCTTGATAGCTGAACTCCAGCTAGAACAGAAGAAGCAGGATCCACCTACCTTTGCTGAACTTCTCCTGTTACTCCGCACAGCAGAAAATAAACGTTCTTCCAAAGCTTCACGCATGAAACAGCACTTCAATGTTTCAAAGCCAAGAGTGTCTTCTCATTATCAAGGTGTTTATGTGCAGGGTGAAGAAGACTGCAGCTCATCTCAGCCAGCTCCTGATCACAGGTCTGAAATCCAAGACTTAAAGAAACAAATAGCTGATCTACAGTCTCAGCTCACACGTATCACACAGAAAGACAGTAGAAAAGCTAAATCAGCTACCAGACCACTAGCTCCCCCAACAGCTAACACACATTCCCCAGCTATCACTCACACATCTCAAAGGCTGCAGCCCCACAGCCGAGGTGCAAACAACAGCACAAGCAATAGACCAAGGCCCTGGTATTGCTTTAGATGTGGAGAGGATGGGCACATTAAGCCTCAGTGTGAAAGTGAGCCAAACCCATCTCTTGTGGCTGAGAAGAGGAAGCTGCTAAAAGAAAAGCAGTTAGCATGGGACAGTCAACATGGCACTTCAAAGCCCGATCCTTTAAACTAGACCCAGTTCCGGTTGTGGGACAAACGGGGACTGGAGCACAGGCAAAGTGTCCCAGAAAGGAGTTTTACAGAGCCCATGTGTACTCTCACACACAAAGACAGTCAGTGACTTTGCCAAAAGGTCTGATTGGAGCCAAGTGCACCGCACAAGTGACCATAGCTGACAAAGACTGTAGTTGCTTGTTGGATTCAGGATCCCAAGTAACAACGATCCCCAACTCTTTCTATCTAGAGAACCTGTCTCACTTGCCTCTCAATTCCTTGAACGACTTGCTTGAAGTGGAAGGAGCCAACGGTCAAAGCGTCCCTTACCTTGGCTATGTTGAGGCCACCATCAGATTCCCAAAGAGCTTGCTTGGAGTCGACATCGAGGTACCTACGCTGGTCTTGGTTGTACCTGACATGCGCTCCACATTGTCATCAGTGCTTATAGGTACAAATACTTTGGATGTTCTCTATGAAAAGTATGCAGAGATCGCACCTCAGAACTTTGAGTCTCTTCCTTATGGCTACAAAGTCGTCTTAAAGACCCTTGAAATCCGGAAAAGACAGTCTGTTGATTCCAGCCTGGGAGTGGTGAGGCTTCATAGTAGGGACCTCGAGACCATTTCAGCTGGACAGACTAAGGTCCTTCAAGGATCAGTGAGCTGCACAACATCTGGTGTTGGAAAGTGGGTGATGGTGGAGTCACCAAAGTCATCGTCCCTACCTGGTGGCATCCTGGTGACAGATAGCCTGGTAAGTCTACCACCAAAGCCATCACGCTGCATACCAGTCATACTCAGAAATGAGTCACAGCATGACGTCACCCTGCCCCCAAAAGCTGTGATAGCAGAGATACACGCTGTCAAGAGTGTTCAACCTGTCAAGACCCCTGATTCAGACTCTCCTACAAAATCTGACAAAAAACCAAATCTCGACTTTGACTTCACTGATTCTCCTGTACCCAACGAGTGGAAGGAGAGGATAAAGGAGAAGTTGAATTCCATGCCAGAGGTGTTTGCAATGCACGAGCTTGACTTTGGCCGCACTGACAAAACCAAACACCATATAACTCTCGGTGACGAGACACCATTCAAACACAGGCCAAGACCTATACATCCGCAGGACATAGAAGCTGTTCGTACCCATCTCCAGCAACTCCTCGATGCAGAAGTCATCCGTGAATCAGAGTCACCTTTCTCCTCGCCGATCGTAGTCGTCAGGAAAAGGAATGGCGATGTTAGACTCTGCATAGATTACAGAAAATTGAATGCACAAACGGTAAAGGATTCATATGCCTTACCTAATCTGGAAGAGTCCTTCTCAGCATTGACCGGGTCCAGGTGGTTCTCAGTGCTCGATCTCAAATCGGGCTTCTATCAAATAGAGATGGAGGAGGCAGACAAACACAAAACCGCATTCGTCTGCCCTCTAGGATTCTTCGAGTTCAACAGAATGCCTCAGGGGATAACCAATGCCCCTAGCACGTTCCAGAGACTCATGGAGCGTTGTATGGGAGAGTTGAACTTGAAGCAAGTCCTAGTTTTTCTGGATGACCTCATCGTCTTCTCCTCTACATTGGAGGAGCACGAGGAGAGGTTGATGCACGTGCTCAACCGATTGAAAGAGTTTGGCTTGAAACTGTCACCAGGGAAATGCAAGTTCTACCAAACTTCTGTAAAGTACCTCGGGCACATTGTGTCTCAAAAGGGCATTGAGACCGATCCTGACAAATTAGCAGCACTAAAAACCTGGCCAAAACCAAACAACTTGAAGGAGCTAAGAATCTTCCTGGGTTTCTGCGGTTACTACCGCCGGTTCATTAAAGACTATTCTAAGATCGTGAAGCCACTTAACGAGCTCACTGCTGGCTATCCACCACTAAGAAAGCACGCTAAAACCACAGTGAACCCTGAGAAGTATTTCAATCCAAAGGACGTCTTTGGTGACAGATGGACACCTGCTTGCCAAACAGCGTTCGACACTATAATCGAAAAGCTGACAACCGCACCCATCCTCGGGTTTGCTGACCCTAAGCTCTCCTACATTTTACATACAGATGCAAGCACGTCGGGCCTCGGTGCTGCTCTCTACCAGGAGCAACAGGGACAGAAGCGCGTCATTGCTTATGCGAGCCGAGGTCTGTCGAGGTGTGAGTCCAGGTATCCCGCTCACAAATTAGAATTTCTCGCCCTTAAATGGGCAGTAACAGAGAAATTCCAGGATTACCTGTACGGAAACACATTCCTTGCTGTCACAGATAGCAATCCATTAACATACATTCTTACCTCAGCTAAGCTCGACGCCACGAGCTACAGATGGTTGGCTGCTCTGTCGACGTTCGATTTCCAGCTACAGTACAGAGCCGGTAAGCAGAACCAGGACGCGGACGGACTGTCCAGACGTCCTCACGGCAGAGTACCTGATGACACATCATCACAAAAAGAGTTGGAGAGAATACAACAATTCACAAAAAGACACTTGTCAGAGGCTGATTATGCACACCTGAATGAAAGCACCATCAAAGCCATCTGTGAGAAGCATTTGGTCCATGAAGTAATCAACAATCACCCTGGGGAAACATCACCCAGCACCGCCTTGGTTGTGTCACTTGCCCACCACCCAAAGGCTCTCCCTCAAAGCTTTGAAGAGGAGGATCAGCTTGGTGGCTTACCTGTCATTCCACCATTAGCACCAGCTGAACTAAGAGACAAACAAAATGCTGATCCCTGCATTGGTGAAGTCATCAGGCAAGTGGAGTCAGGAGAGAAACCTCCACCCTCCTTGAGGAAAGAACTTCCTGAGCTTGGTCTCTTATTGAGGGAGTGGAACAAACTGGAGGTCTCAAATGGTGTTTTGTATCGCAGGCGACAAGAGGGTGCTCAGACTCACTACCAGCTTGTACTCCCTGAAGCCCTGAGATCCGTAGTCCTCGAGAGCCTCCACGACGACATGGGCCATATGGGCACAGAGCGCACGCTAGATCTTGTCCGGAAGCGATTCTATTGGCCCAAAATGTCAACTGAGGTGGAAAATAAAGTCAGAACCTGCAACCGTTGCATACGACGTAAGACCATGCCCGAGAAAGCGGCACCACTCATCAACATCGTGGCTACAAGACCACTTGAACTCGTGTGCATGGATTTTCTCAGTGTGGAGCCGGACTCAAGTAACACAAAAGACATTTTGGTCATTACCGACCATTTTACGAAATATGCAGTGGCAGTCCCCACCCCAAATCAGAAAGCCAGGACAGTGGCCAAGACCCTGTGGGACCACTTTTTCGTTCATTATGGCATTCCTGAAAGACTCCACAGTGACCAAGGTCCTGACTTTGAGTCTCAAACAATAAAAGAACTGTGTGAGCTCATTGGCACTCAAAAGATAAGAACCACGCCTTACCATCCGAGAGGGAACCCTGTAGAACGCTTCAACAGGACCCTGCTCAACATGTTGGGCACCCTTGAAAACCAGAAGAAGAGTCACTGGCGTGAGTATGTCAGGCCGTTAGTACACGCTTATAATTGTACTAAGAACGAGACAACCGGCTTTACCCCCTACGAGTTAATGTTCGGGCGTCAGCCGAGACTGCCAGTTGACCTAGCCTTTGGCCTACCAGTCAATCATCAGCCAGGCTCTCACTCGCAATATGTCCGCAACCTGAAATCTCAACTTGAAGACAGTTACAGAGTAGCAACTGAGAATGCTAAAAAGACAGCCAATCGCAACAAAGCAAGGTTTGACAAGCATGTTGTTGACTCCACCTTGAAAGAAGGCGACAGAGTCTTGGTTCGAAATGTCCGTCTCAGAGGCAAGCACAAGTTAGCTGACAGGTGGGAGTCCGACGTGTATGTTGTCCTGAGACAGTCCGGAGACATCCCAGTGTATGTTGTGAAACCTGAGACAAGAGACGGTCCGCAAAGAACTCTTCATCGTGACCTCCTGCTGCCATGTGGTTTCCTTCCTGCGACCCCGGTCGAAAGCGAAACTAACCCACCAAAAGCAGTAAGGCGACCAAGAACTCGACAACATTCTAAAAATGACACATCAAATGGAGCTGATGGGGATGAATCCCAGTCTGATTCTGAGGGATATCACTATCGCAGAAACCTAAGAGTGGAAACACTAGGTTTCAACCTGACTTCAGAACCTACGGAATACTTACCTGAAAGGAATGAACCAGAACCTGACTTGACTGCTGTTGAGCAAGATCCTTCAGACGTAGCCAAAGCTTTCCCTGAAGATCCTCCAGTAGAAACTTATGATTTAGGCTTACCTGATACTGAAGAGAAAGACCTACCTGATCCTGAAGAGAGAAACTCAATCGCTGAACAGGAAATTGGAAGCCTACCTGAGAAAGACCTGGATAATGTCCATCCTTCTACTCAACCTGCTCAGGAGAGCAAAGAAAACACAAGCGATCTGGGTCAAACGGACAACCAAAATGAAAGTGACTGTTCGGGAAGACCTGTCAGAGACAGAAAACCGACTAAAAGACTGACTTATCCTGAGCTAGGAAACCCGTTGGTTACAATAGTTCAGTCTTTATTTCAAACCTTGAGTGATGTGTTTACAGATTCTCTTGAAGAACCTAGCTTTCCAAAAACTCCTAGAGTTATGACAGTATAAATTCAAAATGCACAGGGACGTGCATTAGGTAAAGAGGGGAGGATGTAACCCATGTTAAAATCTGACATAAAAAAGAATAAACAGTTGATTAAAAGTCTGCAGACAGAAAATAACGTCACTGCCCCTTTAAGGAACTAGCGTTACAGACGCAGCACCTGAGTGACGCTGCAGTACACAGACCGGAGGGAGAGAGCAGAGGAGGAGTCGGAGAGAAGAGCGGTGATTAATTAACAGGAAAAAGTTAATATTATGGTGAAAAAAACATAATCTACCTGGTCGGGAACTGACGGGGATTTTATGAGAACTAAGCTACATCGGGTTTGGTCAGGTTTTTTGCTTGGTTGGAAGCTCGGTCGGAGCGAGGATTGGTTTGCCGTGTGCGACGTGCACATTCACAGACGGGATTCAAGATGGCGAGCCAGACCCAGACCTTCAATTCATCTTCTCCATCGCATTAGGGAGGGATTCTCCTGCGTGTGGTAATTCGCTGCCGGAGCGGTAGGAATATCAAGAACTAGTTCGAACTGAACTGACCAGAACTGAGAACTGATTGAATTATTATCCTTTTTGGACTGAGTCAAACTGAAGCTTTTCACTGAACTGAGTACCTGAATTTACATTTTGACTTGAACTTGAATTTAAAGTGCCATACTTTGATTTTCATATGTTTATGTGTCTGAATGTGATTTGAATAGTTGTGGTCCACTTTGATTTAATTGTGTTTGAAGGTATTTTTCTTACCTCTAAAAGAAAGGAGATTGAGTTAACTCAGGAAGAAAAATAGGAATCTTAAAATAGATGCAACCTAGGAAAAAAAAGACTGGTTTAACTAACTCAAATTAGTCTTATTAAAATAAGCTAGGTAAACTAAAGAGCAAAAAGAAAGAGTGACATACTCTTTATTTTTTTTCCTTTTCAATTATATTTGCCTCCTTATTAAGAACCTGCAGGGTAATTTTTGTTTCATGTATTGTATTTTATGTGTGTGTTTTTGCATTCAGTAAATTGCCGGCCTGTTCCACTTAAAGCAGCGGTCTCTGGTGTTGTTATTCTTGCTCCCCACTCCTTAGAGCCTAGAACTGGTCCAGTGGCGCAGTTAGCGGTGTGACACCGGTGCTACATGTGGGTTTCTTGTTTGGAAGCCTAAAATAAAATTTGACTGTGAAAATCGCCTGAGGAAAGATTTGAGTCAAATTCTTTCTAATAGGCACCTTTTTTCCCTAACGTGACCGTAACGCTTTCCATGTTGGTGTTTTCCAGTTATAGCTGCAGAGTAATCAAGGCAGCGGCTCACAGAGATGACGGTGTCAGATTTGAAATACCTTTCTGACTAACCCAGTGTTCCCCTTACTACCCCATGTGCCACACATATTTCCATGCTATTGGTTGTGCACATGAGGTCATGGCTGTCCTCAGATTAGCCTTGGAGATGTGCTGGACTGTTTATAGTTTAGTGTGTTCATGGAAACCGGCAAACTGGCACAAGAGGATACAGGTGACTTACGGTCTTACTGAGACAACAGGAAAGATGAGCTGAATTGTTGCAATCAGGAATGTAATTTAGACTACAGTCATCTCATTGTGATAGTTAAGTGCCATAACCACAATCGGGATTCTTCAGCTGTCTTTGTTCAAGGAATTTTATCAGTAAAGGTTCTTACAAAACACAGCCTGGATGGCCAAAAAGCCTGTAACAGTTCATCTTCTCTTATTGTCTTTTTCTTGAAGTAAACTTCTTGGTTGCGTGTGGGGTCTACATAAATTACTACAAAATCTGCAGCTATGATCAAATCTGTTGCATAACTGTTTAACAGAAGGTTTGCCCAGAACTGTTCTGGCTCCAAAATGTGATTTGTGATTATCTCAGTTCTGCCGAACCAGAACTAGTGGGGAGCAAGAGGCAAAGAGAAAAGGCCAAGCGTGTCTCTGTATCTGGAGACTGATGTGATTCTAGCTACTACAAGGGTGTCGGTTCAGATTTACAGAGATGAAGGACACGAACCTCCCCGAGGAAGTTTCAAGAAGGGTTGCTCTGAAAGGAATGCAAGGCTGCTGACATTTACATGTCTTCAGTTACTGTGCAGTTTACTTAACCTTTAATTTATGTTAACTTAAATATTTTTTCTCCCTTTATGTCATCCTCAATCAAGCTGTGTAGCACTGAACAACCATTTGCTACAGCATTTGTCCTTTCTTCCAGGTGTGTACCTGTTTGCTGGTGGTATTGTAGAAATTCTCTTATTCGGTCAGTGCATATCGAGTCTTTATTGCTGCTGATTTGGTTCATTTTTTTTGCATAAATAAAGTACTGTTGGATGAATGTCATTTTAAACCACACAAGTCAGCAAAGAATATTGTCAACACATGAAAAAGGATCTCAGCAAAATGAATATTGCTATGAAGTGCTAAGCCAGGATTACTTCTGGCCAAAGTTAAGGGTGTAGGGAGTTCCAGACATGTTCCTCAGATGACCTTTAGGGAAGATCAGTGCTTAAAGAGGCATCAAGAGTATCAAACACCAACTGTATCAGATTAATGCAGGCCTTTATGAACTAAAAACAGCTGCCTTCAAAAGCTCAGAAGGATTGAAAGAAACCACAAGTTTCAGCTCCAGTAACTAGAATTTCTTTGTTTCACACATAGACACACACCAGGCCTCTTTTGGATTCTTTCACAGATGATGACAGAAATCTCTCTGTTCTTGATGCTGGTTTCTATGCTCAGTACCCAAAGGTTTAGTCGTAATTCACTGTAACAACTTTTTTTTTTCTCTAAACCTCAGCAAGATCTAAAAAAAAAAAAAAAAAAAAAAATGACAGTATGGTATTTGCACTTTAAATGGCTCTATAAATATTAGAAAACAGTGTGGAAGAGCTGGTGTAATTTTACCCACATGGTGTTGGCTAAATGTCACAGTGTTTGAAAAGAAATACTGAAATGAAAAAAGAAGAGAAAAAGTGGTGTGCCATCATAACTCATAAAGTTTTCCTTCCCCTTTTTTCTGTCTTCCTTTCAGGGCCCCCAGTGTTCCTAAACCGCCTCCTGTTGCACCAAAGGTACTGTTAAAACTATAAACTCCTCAGTTCAAAGT
Source organism: Archocentrus centrarchus (assembly GCF_007364275.1). Taxonomy (NCBI): domain Eukaryota; kingdom Metazoa; phylum Chordata; class Actinopteri; order Cichliformes; family Cichlidae; genus Archocentrus; species Archocentrus centrarchus. The sequence continues at coordinate 12,032,884 of NC_044354.1, forward strand.
GCACAAACTAATTGGTGATTAGTTAAAACAAGGCATAGCAGGTGAACATTTTGATTCTGGCTTCACTGATCAGCTATCTAGTTATGTATATGTCTATGTAGTCATGCGAATAGTAAAATTTGTAGCCAACATTCTTTTTTTTTCCATAAAAAAAGGAATGAAAAAAAGAAAAGAAAAATGAATCGATTAAAGTATGCAAAAATCATAATTCACCTGGGGTGCCTTGTTCTACAGTGAGTGACTTCTTTTCAGCAGTTACAACCTTCTGAAGCAATACCATACATATGTTTTGTTGCATGACCACCACTTTTGTCTTGATTTATTTGTTATGTTTATTATGAATTACAGTCAGGCATGCTGATGTTTCCCTAGTTTTTGAAAATTTAGAGATTACATTTGAAGTTATTTTAAAACTGGGTTAACTGAACAACTTATACCGGACAAATTTATGGACATGCATACGTAACCTGGGAGACATCAGTGTAATGTGTGCTTTGATGTGATTTATCTTTGTATTTGCATGCTTTTCTCTCATATTGGTAGGGCAACAGATCAGACATCATAAAACCAGTAGCCATTACCCATCCTCCTCTTCTACCCCATCCTCACGATCATTCATCAAGCCAATCTGCTGTCCCCAACAACAAGGCCCCCAGACCATATGGGGGCTGCAACTCGGAGAGCGAACACCCTCCTTTACAGTTCCCTTTTTCCACTTCCATCCCCTCCTCATCCTCTGCCTTTACACCTGCATCCTCCCATACTAGTCCCCGCCCTCCTTCTCTTTCACCACCTCCTGTCTCTTATCCATCCTCTGCCTCCTCCTCCCCCCCTGTCCTCGTTCCACCTCAGCCATCGGTGTATAACACACCAATCAACCTGTACTCCACTGAGAATGCGTGTGAGGTGGCCATGGGACAGAGGCGGGGCCTATTGGAGAGTCAGGGTGGAGCCTTACCACTGCAGTTTAATGGGTGAGTGGTGGCCTTGTAAACTGATTCAAATGAATTAACCCGTTCTTGGCTCTTTCACATTCCTCAGTTTTGTCAATGGAAGATGAGACACTTTCTATGTTCTCCTTATGGACATTATTGCACATTTTTACTACTGTGCCTGTTGGATGATTCACAGGTTCAGACTCTTCATTCAAACATCAGTTGAAATACCAATTTATGCAGTAACCTGTACCATTTGTACAGTGGTGTTTCTCCAGGACCTGCTAACAAGAGTATAGTTAACTTTATAGTTTAAAACTCTCGCCCCTATTTACTTGTGGTCGTGAACACATGGTGCTCATAGGTTTGCCTTTATTTTATCATGAATCATTAAGGGGAACCTCTTCACTGTGGACCATTTTTGTGTGGCAGGAGGATGAAGAGAAAGATTACTGAGTCAGTAACTATTCTCATCTAATTCATTCATGTTCTCTGTCTTTATCATTCATCTATTTCATTCAGTTTCCCTTTTATATCATATTTATTTCCCCTTATCATCCTAGCTGCAAGGAACTGTCTTTGTATACATGTGCCACCATCTACTCTTCTCTTTTTCTGTCTCAACCCATCTTTCAACCTCTCTCTAGAGGCATAGTGACTATAACTATGCTATGATGCTATGAGTAAGCTGTGTATATATCTTCCATTGGTAACTTTAGTAGTCTGGCATTCTCTTTGCTCTTGTTTCAAATAAATTAGTCAGTAACGTGTTCTGTCTGGAATCATGTCAGTTTAAACATGTGCTCATGCGTAGATTGGCAAATTTGAGTTCACTTGTTAATTTTTTTCGCTCAGTAGTTTTAAAAAGACGAGATGCCAAAGGGACCCCTCCTTCTCTGACTCATAATTTCTCCATTCATTCCAATTACATTCTCTCTCTGAGCACTTTTGCAACTAGTCAGTGGTTTCTCTTTCTGCAAAACTCAGCAGACATTAATGATCTGCACACTATAATCTTACACCATGCAGTCATGCGCACGTCCACACAGATACTAGTGATACATTTTAGTCAGGTACACAGCCTATCTCAAGTATCATAGATGACATTTAATAACACATCAGGTAATTAAACTACTTGATTAAAGCTTGAAATTGCTATTTCTTTAGTATTTGTATGATTTTATGACTAGCTAAAAAAAAATACCAGTATTTTTTTTTTTTTACTTCAGTTACTCTTTGCTCCTGTTTTCACTAACATACTCTTCACTTATTATTGTAGCCATGTTAATCATTCACAGTGCATATTAAAGATTCACTTTCACAGATGATCAATGTATAGAAATTGGTACATATAGAAATGGTAATGGCCATTGTGTGGGTCAAACTAATATTTGATCTTGATTTCCCTGCATGCATAGTAGCAGGTGTATTTATTCTATTTATTTTGTTCTGTGCTGATATACATGCAGCCTGGCACTACATGACAGCATGTGTCCACTCTTGCATCTTGCATGTTTGCATGTTGTAAATGACTTGTGTGGTTTGTTTCAGAGGGGAGTTATGAATGCTATCTTTCAGTGTATATTAAGAATGTAAGAATATATATGTGTATGCCTCTGTCAATCTCTCTTCCTTTCAATCCTCGTTTTTTCTGCTTTCCAGACTGCAGCACAGCATCAAGTGACAAAGTTAGTCTCTGAAGCATGTCAAGTGTTTAACTGGCCACTTTTACTTGTTATCTGACAATTTCTCTGTGCATGCATTTACTTACCTGCAACCTTACTTTCAAAAAACATCTGGACAATGTGTGAGAGGTAATGAAAAAAAGAATGCAATTATTTACATATAATTAAACCCATAGTAAAAAGACAACATATCAAATGTTAAAAATAAGAAAAGTTATTGTTTCTGGAAGAAAAAAATAAATAAAAATGGGGGGGGGGGGGGGGGGGGGGGGGGCATGTTTACTGCTGTGAGGCAGCACCTCTTCTCTTCACAACACTCTAAACATTTGGTAACTGAGGAGATCAGCTTTCACATTCTTGCCTGATAGACCGTAGGACATTTTAGGGCCTTCACTGTTTTTTTTTGTTGTTTTTTTTTTATTATGTTGAGTAGGTGACAGGGTTAGACTGCAGTCAGGCCAGGTTAGCACCTTCCTTCCTTTAGTACTGAACCATGCTGCTGCAGTACATAAACAGTGTGGTCTGCATTGTCATGCAGAAATAAGCGAGGTTTTCTCTTAGAAAGATGCATGAATGCAGCATCTGTAGCCCAGTTATTTAAAAATTGTTGCATTCTGTTAATTTACATTTTACATACTGTCACAACTTTGTGAAAATGGAGCAGTTTTGTTGTTCATTTTATTGATTTATTTTATTTTATTTTTGGGGTGGAGGTATACATATGGGTTTTCTTATATAGCCATTTGTAGCTAGTGAGGCATATTTTTTATCATAATTTAACAAGATTACTAATGGTTTATTGTTCAATTTGCCTAATTTCATGTTTACATTAATCAAGAACTGCAGCGCTGTAGTCTGCATGCTTCAGCTAATTAAAATCAGTCCCCCTTTGGTACAATTTCCTGGGGCAACAGTGTATTTTCCCTACAAGTAGCAATCTCAAATAGTGATTTTGACAGAGTGGCATACACATGAATATGGCCACACACACTCACACACAGGGAGTATAATGTGAAATGCTTCCAGTACTGTAAGTGTGTGACCAGGCTCACACAGAGCTGTCAACACTGCCACACCCACATAACTGCTGATGTAACCAGAATGTGTTGAGAGACACTCATAAATATGTCTCTATTGAATGTGCTAGGTGAGTTTGTTTGTGGAAGTGAATTTATGGATGATTGATTTATTGACAGCAGTGCCTGAAACAAAAAAAAACTTCACTGTGCTGTGTGTGTGTGTGTGTGTGTGTGTGTGTGTGTGTGTGTGCGCGTGCGTGCGTGTGTCTGCCCTAAGAGTTGATTCATTGACAGCCAATTAGTAACAAGCCTATCAACGCCCTGTTGCCAAGGAATATTGTGGTTGCGCTTGCATATACTGTTCATGTAGACATGTAAAAAACACAAATAATGCATGAGATTTTTAATTATTCTTCATATTTATCAAAGCAAATGTGCATATTTCTCACTATGATGCTAATACGAACATCACTTTCCAAGCTGTTTTAAATGAAGTGTCGCTGTACTGTTTTTTTTATACAGTTCAGTGACACCACCATGTGGTTGAAAAGAGACCTGGCCTATTTTGATTAATTTCTCATGCTGCTTGTTATGTTGTGTTGTGCATGCACTGGTAGTTGTGGTTCATGAGTCAATATATTTTTAATTTCCCACCCCAATCACTAAGATTTCCATAAAAGATTTCCTCACAAGCAAATAAATGTTTCACATTTCTGTCTCTGTCTTCTTCCGTTACTTCCACTATAGTGGACCTCAAAGTATTTTGAAGTAAGTCTTTTCACAGTTACATTCATTATGACTATTACGAGCACAACTCTTTCATATGAATGTACATTTATTTTCTTTATTTTAATTTAATTCTGCCCTGTTTTCCACTGTCATTTGTTTACAAGAAAACCCCTGCCACCAAGGTATTTGATTGGTTTACACTTGCCCACCAAATAAATTTAACAAACTGTGGTGTCTTCGCCCTTGTCTAATCACCCATTGACAAATTTACAGTGTGCCACACTTTCATTTCATATATGTCTAATTATCTAACAGTTTACCCGAATTCCAGTAACTTCATTATTTTGTATAATAATGTCATTATATGTACTGTATATTAATTTAAAGCCATCAATTGAAGGTAACTTCCTAAAAAAAAAATTATTAAAAAAAAAAATTAAACATGCTTTTGTATCATAACACGCTGTAGTATTCAGCTCGCCGCTATTAGTCGCCGCCTCTGTTACTTTGATTAAATGGGAGGTATATCTTCTGATGCAACTCGTCCTTTTCTTTTTTGTCCTACCTCAGAGTTCCTAGGAAACATGTTGTGGATACAGACATCCATTTTTACCATGTGCCCACTCACGCTGATGCCAGCAGAAAGCGCATAATGGAGGACACAGAGGACTGGCGCCCACGTACTGGCACCACCCAGTCCAGATCTTTCAGGATTCTGGCTCAGATCACTGGCACTGAAAATCGTATGTTACTGACTACAATACAGTACATGTACTGCAATATTAGTGAATATAAACAGTAGGCCAAACTTAAGAATTTTAATGCTTTGTATAATTTTATATCTAAATCAAATTTCCCTTACAGTTCAAAAAGAAGAAGCTGATGCAGCCAAGAAGACAAAGTAAGTGCATGGCAATGAAAATGCTTAAATCTTATTTGCTCTTGTTTTTGTCGTTGATTATGTGGAGTTAGCTGGATGTTGCTAACATAAAAGTTACATTTATGGAGCAAACAGAGATTCTTACTCTATATCTTTGTGGCACAATTCTGGCAATCACACTGATCTTGTGTGGGTTCTTCCTGTCTAGACAGCAGAGGAAGGATCACATTTTATTCATTAAGTCAAAAGCCAGACCTCTGAATGCTGCACTCTACAATTCTGAATAGCTCTAAAAACTCAGAAAGCAATTCTCATTGCAATCTCCTCTAATACTACTCAAGGTTGTTTTGGAGCATGTCAGTAGTTAAGAGTGCTTTTCTGCCCAAGGTGTATAGGAGTGGGTTTTTGTGTTAGTCATGGTTGTTTGTGGATCTGACAGGTTTGCTGTGCTGCATGTTGTATAACCTGTGTTTGTCTATTTGACTGATCAACCATGACTGCACTGTGGTCTTATTCTCGTCTGTGGTTATCCATTGGTTGTTCATTGGTCTTCATAGTTTGTGGAGTTTATCATTGTGTGTCTGAAATCACTCACGTTAACATACAGATAATTCTCCTGAATGTGAGTGTAGGTGTGTGGTTTGATTAATTTAGTTCATAATAATGCCCATGATTCATGTGCATTTGGACATGATGAAGATGCATACTTCACATGAGTTAATTTTCTCTGCGCTGGTTTTGGTCTGTCCATCTCCACTACATCTAAGCTCTAAGCTTCATCATTGGGTGTTTTCAGTGGCATGGCTTATAGTGCATTTTATTGCACTTTTCTACTCTTCCTAAATCATTCTTTTATGTCTTTTCTGATTTCCCTTTTCTCTTCTTTTTCCCTCCTCTTACTTGTGCTGGATGGCAGAGTGAACAAGACCACTCGGTTGGTGATTGGCCCCAAGTACAACGAGCTGAGAGACTGGCACCACGGAGTGTCTGCTCGCACCCTGAATGTCCAGTAGACTTTGTGTGTGTGTCAGTGTGCCTGTGAGTGTGATTGGCTGTCTCATTGTGTATGTGTACAAATGTATCAGTAAGAGGTTGAAGAGATAAAGCTTGTGGATCAATGAGAGTAAAATAAGTAAAGGAAATAATACTGGAGTGAGAGTACGGATATGAGCTATTGGAGCTTCTGTGTGTGTGTGAGTGTGTGTGTGGGCTTGTCCTTTATGGTTTGCAATGCGCTGGACTGTTTTAGACCTTTCATTACATGTTGCTTATGTGCTTAGCCCACTCCACTGATTCCATCCCTGTAGGTATAGACTTATCAGTATGTGTCCAAATTTACATCAATTTAGACACGTGTGTATAAAGTGCTCTTGTACGATGCTTCCTGTGCACACCTGGAACTCTGGTGCAGTATATATAATTTAGATTGAGTCTATGTGTGGCATCATCTTCCAGCACTGCAGAGGTGAAAGATAAGAAATCCAGAGCTTTCAATCTGTGCAAATTCTGTGCAGTCTATATAAACAATCTCAGTATATTCAGTCAATATACAGCTGTCAATCCTCACCCTGCTAGCTGTGATAAAAACACAGAGGATCTGAACCCATGTTAATGAGACAAGGAAAGCATCCTGACTTTGCCTATTGAAAACTGTCAAGACAATCTTTATTAATCTTTTAGTTTACATTCATTTTAAGACATAAAATACAGCAAAAATAAAGATATTACACACAACATTCATATGCATAAATACAAAAACTTATTCTCAGATGCACTGTACTTGTCATTCATATTGTTACTGTTTAACATGTGGCATATATTGGAAGATGTGCAGTCTTGATGAGGGAGACTCTTTCCGAGAGCACTGAAATAGCAAATATGGTTATGGCCTAGATGAGTGTGTATGCACTGCATTAAGTATGTCACTTTTTATTAACTGGACTTTTGCACAATTGTATGTTACGGAAGGCACTTCGTTAAGATTCAATAGTTTGTTTACATCTGTTGTATCCGCTGAACTATTTCATAAACAGAAGAGGAAAAAAGAAATTTCAACTCGTGGTGCATGTATGTACAGTATAAACCAATAACTTATAGTCAGATCCATAATTTGTTGGACAAAGATGCAGTTTTTGTAGTTTTGCCTTTACAGACTTTTTTTTTTTTTTTTATAAATAGTCCCCCATGTTCAGTGACTCAAAAGTAATTGGAAAATTGGTTGACAAGCAGTTTGATGGCCAGGTGAGGCCTGTTGCCTTGTTATTTTGTGACAAATGAAGCAGAGATAATATCTGAAGTTGATTCTAAGTTTTGAATTTGTATTTTATAACTTTTCATTACAATTTTAAAAATGAGGCCCAAAGGGACGTAAGTAGAAGTGAGGGAAGGCATTATTATACAACTTCACAGCATCTAATCAAGTCAAGAACTCTCGCAAAGAGGTAGAAGTATCATTGTGAAAGTCTACAATCAAGAGACACCTTCATGAATGGAAACCTGCCATAGAACAAAAGGTAGACATAGAGTTTACAACAAGGTGCAAACCATTGGTTGTTCAAGAACAAGATGGCCAGATCCAACTTTGCAAAAACACAAACAACCAAAAACCCATCTAAAAGAGCAGTTTTGAAAATAAATTTTTTAGAAAGATGAAACCAAGATTAACTTGATGTGAAGAGAAACGTATGGCGAAGGAGAGAAATGTGATCCACAGCATACCACTTTATCTGTCAAATATGGTGGCGGCAATATTATGGCGTGGACGTGTATGGGTGCCAGTGGAACTTGATCACTAGTCTTTATTGATGATGTGACTGCAGATAGAAATAGCAGGATGAATTCTAAAGTGTACAGGGCTATTCTCTCTGCTCAGATTCAGACAAATGCTGCAAAACCGATCAGACAGCGCTTCACAGTACAAATGGATAATGACCCAAAGCATTCTGTAACAGCAAGAGTTTCTCAAGGAAATGAGATATTCTTCAATGGCCAAGTGAGTCACCTGATCTCAACCTAGTAGAGGAGCTTTTCAGTTATCAAATACAAAACTGAAGACATAAACAAGTAGCAACTGAAGGTGGCTAAAGGCCGGCCAGAGCATTTCAAGGGAGGAAGCACCGCATTTGCTGTTGTTCATGGGTTCTGAATTTTTCCATCCAGTTATTAAAAACAAATTGTGTTAGTTTGTCCAATTAATTTGGAGCCTCTGAAAATAGGGACCTATGTATTCTTAATTCCTAAACAGTTAATGCGATGTATTTTTGTAAAACCCCTTGAATTAAAGCTGAAAGTCTGCACTTCAGTCACATCTTCATAGATTTGCTGGTGCTGGTGTATAGATACAAAACAAGGAAAGCTGTCTTTGGCCAACAAATTATAGAGCTAACTGTAAATGCTCTGCTGCTGGTATAAAATAAACAGTCCAGTCTGGTTTGAGACATTTGTTTGCTTTAAGGTATGAGCAATTAAGAAGCAGGTTAGGAATGATGGTGTACACAGTGACTGTATAAATACTGTTTTGAGGCCCTTTGTATGTGACATATTCCTCCAGTGCCTTATCATATATTTCACCCCTATGTTTACTTAGTGCAAGTTGTTCTGAATGTAATCACAGCTTTTTTTTTCCTTTGTAGAAAAGCAGCATTTTGAAAAAAGCTGGAGTTTATTAACTGAAATTTATTTTTTGTGGTTGAAGGTTGTTTTTAAGTTTGAAAGGTCTACAGCATAGCTAATGGGCTAATAAATTCATTGAGTTTTTCTTGTTTCTCTGTTTCTGGTGTCTCTTTCTTTGTTCCAGTCTTGATCCTGTCACTCTTTCCTCTTCTGGCTCTTATTGACTCTATAATGGAGAGGTATAAGCCATCACCTAATCCTGACACTTTTTTCAACTTTTTACTTTCAATAGTGAAACTGTATTCACTTTTAAAGACACAAAATGTTAAAAAAAAAAATGCATACACACACACACACACACACACACACACACACACACACACACACACACACACACACACACACACACACCAAACAATAACATAAAGGGATAACATTACTACGTTTTATGGTTTTTTTTTTTGGACTTCACTTGATTCCATTTAACTTAGAGAACACCAAAACTCAACACTGTGACTCCAAATACATTATTATTTTCTGTTATTTGCCAGTGACAAGTTTACTACACCAGTCTTCTGGCCAGGGAGGAGCTTCACTTACAAAAATCAATGGTGTGAATGATCCAAGAGCATGCCTGAATCTTCTCATAGTGACCAGCCAAAGCTGCAGGTGCTATATCATATACCATTTAGCATGAGTTAGAGAAGAAAGCTATCCTGACAGCCTCTCAAACAACCCAAATCTTGAGAAGAGTATATTATCTACAACATACAACCTGCATGCATTAAAATTGCTGTATTTAAGTTCTGTTGACATGCAAAGATAATATCTGAAGTTGATTCAAAATGTTGAATTTGTATTTTATAGCTTTTCATTGTAATTTAAAAAATGAGGCCCATGGAGATGTAAGTGCAAATGAGGAATGCATTATTAGACCCCCCCCCCCCCCCCCCCCCCCAAAAAAAGAAAAAAAAAACAGAACAAACAAACATACTGCATCATAGAGATTGCAAAAACTTTAGGAGTGACCAATCATACTAAATCCTGTAGAACTGCTTTCTTTTTTTTTGCATTTGTGCAATATCTCTAAAATTAGAAACATCCTGTCTCAGAGTGATGCTGAGAAGCAAATTCATGCATTTATTATTTCTAGGCTGGACTGTTGTAATTCATTACTATCACACTGTCCTAAAAGCTTTCTGAAAAGCCTTCACTTGATCCAAAATGCTGCAGCTAGAGTGCTGACAGGAACTAGAAAGAAAGAGCATATTTCTCCTATACTGGCTTCCTTTCATTGGCTCCCTGTTAAATCCAGAATTTAATTTAAAATCCTTCTTCTCACGTACAAGGTCTTGAATAATCAGGCCCCAAGACCTCATAGTACCATATCACCCCAACAGAGCACTTCGCTCTCAGGCTGCTGGCTTACTTGTGGTTCCTAGGATACTTAAGAGTAGAATGGGAGGCAGAGCCTTCAGCTTTCAGGCCCCTCTTCTGTGGAACCAGCTTCCAGCTTGGATTCAGGAGACAGACACCCTCTCTATTTTTAAGATTAAGCTTAAAAGTCACCTTTTTGATCAAGCTTATAGTTAGGGCTGGATCAGGTGATCTTGAACCATCCCTTAGTTATGCTGCTATAGACCTAGGGTGCTAGGGGGTTCCCATGATGCACTTTTTCATTCACCTCTTTTTACTCTGTTTATACCCCACTCTGCATTTAATCATCAGTTATTATTAATCTCTGGCTCTCTTCCACAACATGCCTTTTGTCCTGTTTCCTCTTTTCAGACCCACCAGTCATGGCAGATGATTGCTCATCCCTCAGCCTGGTTCTGCTGATGGTTTCTTCCTGTTAATAGGGAGTTTTTCCTTCCCACTGTCACCAAGTGCTTGCTCAGAGATGGTCATTTTGATTGTCAGGTTTTCTCTGTAATTATTGTATGGTCTTTACCTTTCAATATAATGTGCCTTGTTGTGATTTGGTGCTATATAAATAGCATAGAATTGAACTGAATTGAATGCAACATCTGACATGGTTCAGGCCTAAGCAAGTGCCATTATGTCACCTCTATCATTACTTTTATATTAACAAAAGTGAAACAACACTTTTCTGAGGGAAGTGCTATTGCCAGCTATGTTGCTGCACTAAAAAAAAAAGGTATATATACATATATATATATATATATATATATATATATATATATATATATATATATATATATATATATATATATATATATATATATATATATATATATATATATATATATATATATATATATATATATATATATATATAACCTTTTTTTTCCCCTCTGGATTAGCAGTTTTCCTTTGATGCCACCAGAGGGAAGCACTGACTCAGAAAATACTGAGTCTAGTAATAGTATAAGTCCTGCTAACTGTCTAAAGGCTGCTGCAATTCAGTTTGACCATGCTTCCACCTCAATACAGGTGCACAACAATTTATTTATATGATTTAAACCTCTCATTTGCCGCTTTTCGCCAATCTTTGTTTATCATCTGTCTGTGTTTCTGGTTTCCAGTCAAAGCTAAAGATCATCTATCACATAGATCAGTCACAGGAGCCATTATGCTTTCCCTGCATCTTGTGAGAAAGCAGCATCTCAGTGCTTTACTGGATGTCCTGCTCAGCTGTTCTGTTAGTTCCACTGCAATGCTTAAGGAAGAAAAAGTATAGTGTCAGGGAGCTGAACCTGCCATAGAACAAAAGGTAGACATAGCAGACTTTGCAATAACAGCTGGATAGCAAATAAATAAGTAAACATATAAAGTTGCATATCTGTATGGAAGATGGTTTTTGGATGGATTGCACTTTATTAGTTATTACATTACACTTTGTAAAATAATTTTACCAATATAATAAATAGTTATTTTTTAACTCACAGCATAAATAAGGCCCTTGCATCTATTGAACATGTGGTTCAATGGATGCTTTCAACAGTGAACAAGCCATGTTTATTCAAACCATGCCTGCGCCAAAGGGACATGGTCCATATGTCTGTGTAGTGACAGTTCATACCAACTATGACATTTTGTGGTCACTGTTGCTTGGCAGCATCTCACAGAGATCAGTCATTGGTTGGTGGACACAACTGTACATAGTAAAATTGTGAAGCATGAACAGTGTGTGTGCATTTGCATGAGATCTTGAGTGGGTGTCTGCAATGGATGGATGTCTTTGTCCCTGCATGAGTGTGAATACAAACACATGGTTGAAATAGTATGTGAAAACCAAATTTGATCCAAAAAATATAACAACACTAAATTATAGACCATCTGTTGCATGGTGGAGAGATCTCCTGGACAGCAGTCAGCTATGTAATTGGACCATTTGTTTAGTATTTAAATTAAACTAACACATTTATGTAACGCATAATACAGGATCTTGTTGGCACTACACTACACAAGGGGTTACTTTACATATGTAACCACTTAAAATATTCTCTATTTTTCTTCATTATCTCGTAATAGCAGCAAACAAGAAGTATCATTATTAAGCAGCATACATTAGAGAACATAGACTCCAGATAAGACAACCACAGGAGCAACAGCAGAGATACAGATTAAGGCCACTGACAGGGTAAATAAATGCGATACACCAACATATATAAAGAGTACAATATAAAATAGATCAGATGATAGAAAGAAAAGTCCAAGCCCTCTTTAATTATCTCTGACAGTTGACATGGTTTTTATGTGGCCAAGTATATCCAGATGGTCAGCAATCCAAGTGCCTACTGCTGAATCAGAAACAAACAGCAGAGCTCACCATAAAACTAATCACAGTCTTACAAAATACAATAAAGTTACATGTAATTGGACTGATTGGTAGAGAATATTAATGAGCTTCACTGTAACTGGTTCTAATGAATGAAGCACTGGGGAGCATCTTATTTCCTGCTCTATTTGTCACCTGTTGTTAGCAAATTACCACAGCTAATATGAATGAATGTTGTTAGCTTGTTGGCCAAGATAATTTAAATAGATGGCACTGTGGTCTTTAATTGTAGTTTATTAGTCTAATAGCACGATGAGGAAGAGATCTTTTATTTTTTCTCGCTTGATAAGCATGATGCCTGCTGATGCTTTTTTTTCTGTTGCCATGCAGAAAGAAAGAGTGTGCGTATACTGTCACCGTGGCAACACGGCAAAATATGCTTTTTGAGAGTAGTGCTACCTACTGTAGCAGGAACTACTGCAAAAACTGTTTTTTTTTAATATGTCTGTTGATCTGGATGCATGCAGACAAATTTTGTAAACACGACAGCGTGCAAGTGTGCACAAGCAGCTAACAGGAACGTAACAGGTGTGCACTTCATGGCCATTTCCTACATTTCTATTTAATTTGTAATGTGTTTGTAAAGACCCATATGAGGTATGTTTATCTGGTGTATCAATACATTAATTGTTCAAAGATATGTGCAGTTTGAGAGCGCTTTGCTATTGTGATCCCATCACAAGATGGTTTCAAGTTTACTTGTTTCCCTACTCTGATAAAAATGACAAAAGTGCAGCTAGTTGACAGTGTCAGCAATTTGTCTCCACTGGATACTTTCAGTTTTGTCTCTGGTTGCAGATACAAGAAGTTAGTGTGAATAGCCTTGGCTCCTTCCATTAGACACATGATATACACTGATAATGAGAATGAAAATATTGCCTGCAGCCCTGCAGTCTCTTTCCTACACAGAGTACTTAGATTAGGACCATGCTGGCTGTAGGCTAATTGGCTGGAATCAATGCTAATACAACAGTCCACTGGATGCATTCATCACAGTCTTGATCATTGCACTGCAGATTGTGTATCTAGTATTTGTCAGTGTGTGTTTGAATCAGTAAGTAAGTCAAATTTATTTATTTAGCACTTTTCAACAAAAAAGTCACAAAGCAGTTTACATAATAAAAGACCTGGTGATAAGCCTCACAGCAGCTTTCTGGAACCTTATAATAATTGAACCGTGACAAAATAAAAGCCCGTGTGATCATTCTCATTTCAGATTGAGACACAATATATTTAAGATACATTTAGGAAACAGGTGCATTTTGGTCACATATATATTCATTTAATGCTCATGTTTTCATAGTTTACATTTTCTTTGTGTTTTACAACAGCAGCTAAAGCATGTTACTTGCAAATGTGACAGGTCAAGTGGCATTTTTGACATCTAACTTCTATCTTTATTATGGCATAATTATTACTTTTATTTGTTTTTGTAGAAAGTTTGAATTGTCCAAAGGTAAACCAAGGGAAGCCCTACTCTGTAAGAATAATTTAATGTTTTGGATTGCTCTAAATAAAACACACAGGTGCAGCCAACACAGAACTTTCTCTCTCTCCAGCTTCTGTCACTGTGACTCTCTCTCCTTTCCTCTCTTTCATTCTCTTTCTTGTTCACCCAAAACATACAGGCACAACTTATTGTAACTATGACTGCAGTTGCCATAACATGTGTCTCCCATGAGTCCTCTAACAGCCAGGCACAAGTGGAAGGCAGCAGCGATCCAACTGTTGGCATCAACTGCAACTATGCATTATGGTTATATGTCTGGAGAGAAATTGTTGGCCCACCCAGGTTACTCAGTTGGTGCTCAAAAATATACACATACTTAAACACACACACTGTCAAACACTTGATGTTATAGAGAGGTTATTCATTTTGCAGAGGGAAGTTTGAGGCCTTGGGGCCACATTTAATGAAAGGACAGAGATATTTTGTGCTTTTTCTCCTTGATAATTGGATGAACTTTGGCAAATCTCTTTAACCTGCAAACCTGCAAAAATATTTGAATTCTGGTCAAACTAACGTAATTAAAAACAAACAAATAAACACAAACAATAAAAGTTTTCTCCAAGTTGATGTTCTCAAATTTGTTTTTATAGGTTTTTTTTTCATCATCTGTGTGATGACATGAAGGAATGCTTCAAATGGAGAGTTTAAAAAAAGTTAAATTAAGAAAACGAATATTTCCTAGATGGAAATTAAATCAAGGAGAAAGACAGAGGAAGGTGTTGCCTTGCAGATGTGCTTCACACAAAAATTTAATTTATCTATCGTGTGTCATGAGTTGTAACGTACCTTTTGTCTGATGACCATAATTTTGTCTGCTCTATCACATGAATTAGTGGTTGGGGTTCATTTGATGTGATAAAGTTTTATTACAGTCTCTTAAAATTACTTATCCTTTAAACTGCATGTAAAATATAATTGTATTTCTTGGGAGACCATGAGAATCGACTGCTAGTGCATCCATACAGATTCAGTTTTAGTTGGTTTAGTTTGATTTTCTGTGACTGCAGAGAAGTCTTTAAACCTACTGTTAACCCATTATAGAAGAAAGGCAACGGTTACAACATGTACCTTTCTGTACCTTTAATAATACAAGAATTAACACTGAATATAGTGTAAATAATGTATTCACACTCTGCACTACATGATTAGAACTTTCTCTCCCCTCCTTAATTAACGCATGTAGTTTGACATCGGTCCACAGTTCATGTGAAATGAGCACTTTTTCATATTACACTATGCTATATTTTTCTCCACTGTAGTCAGTTAAGTCACTTTAGTCACTGAGATTATTCCTCTGGCATCACCCTTGAATAAGTGTGCTGTAATGTTAGTGCTGTTATGTACTTGTCTCCTGTGTGTCATCAGGCCTGTAGCCTGGACTCTGTTCTGCTATGAACGTGGCACATGGGTAACATTTTGCATGTACTGGACTTACAAGGAGGAAGTGCACAGTGAAGTTGCATACTGTACTGTTTTGGCTGTCGTTGCATTCAGTGTTTTGGTTGGTACTATACCGCCTCTCCTCTGTCAACAGGTTGGTAGTCTGGAGTGTGTCTCAATGTATTTTGAGAGGAACTTGAGAAAATTGGTGTTTTTACCTGTTATTCTTCATCTTCTTCTGAAATATGATTAAAATGCAAGCGAAAATACAATAATAAGTAACACACATGCTATACTTCACATACAGTATGTAAACAGAATCTGCCACCATTACTTCTGTATGAGCCATTGCTCAGAGTGATGAGTGAGATGGATGGAAATATAGTGACTAGGAGACGGCCACACTAAAATGTAATGGGTTCATACTTTGCCCATCGTCTGACTCTTACCCAGGTTTCCTGACATTTGACCAGGTTTTGTTTTGCGTAATCTAACTGAAAATAGACATTTGTTAATATTTTGACATAGTTGATAATTCAGTTCAGTTCAATTCAATTTCATTTATATAGCGCCAATTCATAAGACCCTAAAACATTAGAACGAAACCCCAGCAATCACATAACGTATGAGCAAACACTTGGTGACAATAAGAAGGAAAAACTCCCTTTTAACAGAAGAAACTTCCGGCAGAACAAGGGTCAGGAAGGGACAGCCATCCACCGTGACCGGTTGGAGGTGAGGGGAAAGAAGAAAGCAGAAAGAGACAAGACACAAAGCGCACAATGAGTTTAATAATTACTAATGATGAAATATAGTAGTGGTGTATAAACACAGGGAGTGAAAAGAGATGAGGGGAAAAAGAAATACTCAGTGCACCATGGGAAGTCCCCCAGCACCCTAGACCTATTGATGAAATTTGTTCATGTTTGTTCATGTGTTGCGTGTCATTATATATATATATATATATATATATATATATATATATATATATAATGACACGCAACACATGAACAAACATGAACAAATTTCCCTAGCATTTGTTATGTTTAGTTATTTTTGATTCCTTAAAGCTAATATGACAATGCAGATAAAAAAAAAAATAATAGGAAAGTTGCAGAGTGCCCTCTTGTGGACAAAGTATGCAACATCAACACTCATGATTGAAGGGTGTTTCTCCCATATAAATGGTTTTAAATAGCCAATATATTGTTTGGACTCTAGCAGAGACAATAGATTCTAGTATCAAGCTGTAAATTTGATTACAAATCCAAAAAGCAATTTTAATGTTGTGCTTCTGTTATGTCTTTCTACACAGTGAGGAGAGCGTGGAGCCAGAAGTCACCAGCCATGAGTCGGCAGTTGTTAAGACTATGATCAAAGGACCTGCTGCAACCTACGGTAAACACTCTGTGTGTTCTTGACTATATACATGTGATTTTCCACTCAGTCACATTCACAGTGATCATTGGTTACAATCATTTTTACATCTTTTAAAAAAATATGATTTATTGCCTTGGGCCAAGACACAGCAGGTTCCTGTTTACTGACTTAAATTGTGAATACATTAAAGAGTATATACGTAGTATACATAATACATGGTTTCAGGAGCAATAGCTGTTTTGCTCATCTTGCCAAGGCTGCATGAAATCACTGGAATAGTACATTAACTATGCTGCCAAACTCTAACAAGGGTATATCTGTGTGACTGTGTGTGAGTTGTTTCTTTCTGTAAGACTGCTTTCAGTGAATTAACTACTAAGTGTAATGAGACTAAGGAGCATGAGCTGTTTTCTTAGCATAAGTCACGGGGAATGCATGCATACCCCAAATGCAGACTTCCCTTAACAGACATATAAAAATAAACTTTCATTTAAGAATTGTTTAAGAATTGAGCTAAATCTTCTTTTTAAGTATGCATTCTGATTAATTCATATTTCATCCCCACAGTTAAAAAAGGTGTTATTTATCCTCACACACACAAAAATGTTTGGCATAGTGTGAAACCTGATTTACAGCTGTTGGGTTGAATGTTGTTACAGCCAGTTAGCAAGGGTAAAGAGACTTATTTTCCATGGTTAAAGCGTGACATATGTTGTGAAATAGGTCACTGCAGACTTTCTTTTCCTTTTCTCGTGTTATTGCTCTGTGGAACACCATTAAGACGGAGAAAAGGGGAATGTGGCGCCTTGCTTAGTCACATGTTTAGTGCTTCTAGTCTGTCAGAAAGATAATATTTATTGAAGAGACCTGCCAGGAGTTTTGAAAAAGTTTTAAACACAAGACGAAGAGCTGCAGTATAATGCCCATAGTCCATCAGCACTTAACCCGTAGATTTTGAGAGTGAATGTCTGTTCAAACCTTAATCTCCTTGAACACAGCTGGTCTTCAGGCTTCAGCCTCAAATGCAATGCAAGTCCTCTCCTCCACTTCTCAATGATGTAACTGCACAAAAAAAAAAATCATAAATGCAGTCACTTTACCAACAACCCAGGATCATGAAAATATACTGCTAGCCATATAGCACTCCCAGCAGCAGTTGGCCACTGGCCCATTTTGAGCTGTAGTGAAAGAAACCAGGCCTTGTAAAACAATACTGTCACTGTTAAAATTTGAAAACACATTAATGCAGTCACCTGCTCTGCTTACCTACACCCCCCCCCCCCCCCCCCCCAAAAAAAAAACTATCTCGATTGCTATCTCATATTTGTGTTTTAGCTTTGTAGCTAAGTTTGTTTTTTTTTAATAAAGATGATGATTTAAAAAAACAAACAAAAAACCCTTAAGTCAAGTTTCCCAGGCCTGACACATTCAAACAAGGCATGCAGTGGTAAAGCTGAGCTCCATATGTAGTTTTTCTTTCACCATTAACACACAAAAACACTACCCTTTCCATAGTGTGTAGATCAAAGAATGGGCTATGTGTTTAGCCAGGTGTCTGGGTTTTAACAGAGGATATGTCTTGGTGGTCTGCATGTGTGTGTGTGTGTGTGTGTGTGTGTGTGTGTGTGTGTGTGTGTGTGTGTGTGTGTGTGTGTGTGTGAGTTTGGTCACATGCAACATAGGAATGTGTTCTAAGTTGAAAAATTCAATGTGTAGCTGAAGATTGATGTGGTAAATCCATGGCTATGACAACAGCAGACAGCCAGCTGCGTGCACAACCATGACACCTGCTGGGTGTATAGTCTTAGAGGGTAGAGGTCAAATGACTTAAAAACATGGCAAGAAAACACAGTCAGACAAATATAGACACATATATGAGTAAATCAGGAAGATGGCCACAAATGATTATGTGCTTAGTGAATACCTCAGGCAGCAGAAAGAAGTGGAGAAAGAACAAGAACCATCATGGACTTTGAGAAAAGCTAGAGGGGATGTGGAAGGTGATGGTAACAGTGGTCAGAACAGTGACCCCCAAACTGGGAGAGTGGCTCCAGCAGATTCTGAGATCTCATCCGAGATCGTGGTGCAGAACAACGCAGTCCTAGGAACAGCTAAGATACTGTGCAGCACCCTCAACTTTTTCTTTTTTTCTTAACAAACACACCCTTTTATGTGTTTTCCACCTTCTGTAGGTCCACAGACTGGCTTGATTACCCCATCTTTTGGTATGAAGGGTAACGGTAGTGCCAGTGTCCCAAGGGGTCCTGTTCCAGCCCGACCTGTTCCTCAACCCCACCCTAAAGATGAGGACAGCTTGGTACAGATGGCAGAACATATCCCTGCTGGCACTCGGACACCAATGTGTGCCAATTGCAACATGGTCATCAGGTGAGGGGCAAATAATGTGGCTGATATCAAGGGTCAATTATCAACTTAAAAACAGCCTAAGAATGTATTTGTAGAGGCCCCTATAGATTAGTTTTTCTTCCTACTCATTGATATTGATCTTAAATCTATTTCGGTCAGGCTCTAATAAGTACCATAATTTTCAAAAGCTGATGTATGCTTGAAAAAATTGCAGCTCATAAGTTCATAACCATGATTAGTAAGTGCTGAGCTGAGTGTCACTCTATTAAATGTTACGACTATGCATACAAAATCATAAAAAAGAGTAAATATGCAATATATCTATACATGCCTTTTCTGATATCTAGAATTATAAAACAGAAATTAAGGCATTACAAAAAACCACTTTGTATTTCATAAAGGTGAAGTTACTGTATGCTGCCATGCTTAATATTAATATGTGACTTAATCAACTAAATGTAAGTGCCAATTTATGAAACTGCATTTAAGACTTAACAGAGAATCACATAATTCTTGTAATATCAAGATTCTTAGTATCTTGGTAGGATTCTGTCATGAGGAATGAAGGGGACAGTCATGACCATGTGTAATAAAAACTGTGAAAGAAACAGTGAAGGTGCCTGGTGTTATTATTCCATCATGCATCATGCCTGTATACACTGTTGCACAAGTATAATCAAGAGAGAGTTGATCTCTTCAACTTGGCTGCACCCACATCAAATTATATTCAAATTAAAAATGAGAAAGGAAATATCTTAATTATTCAGCGCCACAGTTAGGCACTTAAAATAATTAACTTGAAACCATCTCAAGTAAACAATCTGTGTATGAAACTGTAGAACTACATTTGACTGCAGTATGGATAACAGGTAGGAGAGTTAAGTTGCACCTGCCATTGATAAAAGAGTAGCTTGATGTTGTGCACAGATAAGCTCATTAATAACTCATGTAACTAGACCACATCTTGATTTTGTCTTGTGTTGTGTCAGTTTTCCAGTTTCAGTTATGTTTAAGATTAAGAACTGGGACTGTGATACGTTATCAAAGGCTTCTCACAGAAGTGTGTTTAGGGCATGTTTCTGTGTGCCTGGTGGTGTACTGATAAATATTATGCATATACTGGTCATGCATATTTTAATGAGGAGTCAGATTTGATTAGAACATAACTAGCATAACTGGCAAAATGACTTTTATGAGGCAACTAAGAAAATGCATTTGAGTTTCCAGCTGGACAATGTATCTGAAGCAATGTATTTGAACTATAAAAAAAATAAATGAAAGCTGGTTAAGTCCAGCCAGAGTGGCACAAAAGGGAAGATCACTGTGGAACCCCTCCTCTGCCTCTCCTCCTGTCTACCTCCCTTCTTATCCAGTAGCTTACAGCCCTGACTTGTGTTATCTCCCAAATTGTGTCACCTAACATATCATTAAGGATAAGGTTGCTCTCATGCTAATGACTGCCAGCCTGGGCCGCTATCACGATAAACACAGATATTGTGTGGAGTAAATTAGCTTCCGTTGTTTTCCCACTTTAACTAATCATCAACGCGAACACGGCCAAGGAGCAATCTGAGTAGAAGCAGACGACGATAGCTGCAGCGCTCAATTTTTAAAATGTTTTTGTCATTTCTGCAGCATTTTCTTGTGACTTGAATAGAATAAGCAGTTTGTTGATCAACAGAAATTGAGTCAACAATTTTGACAGTAGTTTTAATTGTTTAGATTTTTTCAATTATTTAAATGTAATTGTCAGTAATAAAGACAGTCAACTGCAATGAATACACTACTATACTGGAATTAAGTTATCAAAGATTCTGATTCAATAGTGCATTCTAAAAATATCAAAGTATAAGAGTAAGCTAGAAACTGAGGAGTAAATCACAATATTCAATGAAGTCAGCTGAGTATTGGTTTACTTTTTGCCAGTTTTATCACAAGTTTATCACTTGTCTTATTGTTTCCTCTTTATTTTTTTCCAGAGGTCCTTTTTTGGTAGCGATGGGGAAATCATGGCACAAGGAAGAATTTAACTGCGCACACTGCCGAACATCCCTGGCAGATATAGGCTTTGTAGAAGAACGGGGATCCGTCTACTGTGAACACTGCTATGAAGAGTTCTTTGCTCCAACATGCAGCCGCTGCCAGTCCAAGATACTAGGGGTGAGTTGATGTTTAAAAAGAGGGGAGCAGCAATAACTGTGTGGATACAGAGAGAGAAGAAGACTTTTCATACAGGTGTTTTCTAGTATTTACAGTACTGTGTGTAAGTCATAAGCCACCACATTTCTTTAGATTTTGCTAGGAAATGGGTGCAGCAATTTATTGAAAAGTCCAAGTACACATAGAAATACAGTATAAAAGGTAAAAACTGAGTTTGTGCAATATTAATGAGAATTTTTTTCCTTTTTCTTAGGGGCATGACTTTCAGATACTATTCATGTGCTGTAAATAGTTTCTTTTAGGCATACACTTCTTCTTTTGTCCTCCACTTGTCCAGTTTCCTCCATTTTTTAAGGACACTGTATATCATTCCAATATGCCAAACATATGCCAGGTTTTTGGCTAGTAACCCAAAGTTTTGGGCTAATAGCCTGAAAACTTATTGTGTGGCTCAAGGCTTTTGCGCACTATTGTATTCGTTAAGCCAAAATTAGTAAGGAGTCACTTACTGTACAACTGGTCTTGATGTGTGTGTTTGGAGATTGTGCTTCTTTGATTTGATGGGAGCTGTCACACATTTTATTTGGTATATATATCTTTTTACATGTCATTTTTTTGTGCTAAGAAAAGACAAATGAATATGTCAGAGGATTTTACCTGCAGTAACTGCATTGAGTAATGGAAGTGACCCATCAGGCTGGGTATGGGTTGAGGAGTTTGAAGTGGACAACTGAATGCATAAAGAAACTGTTAGCCAGTACTTTGTAAACATGATTAGTAGGTCCAAAATGTGAAATCTTTAAGCATGCAGATATTCGCTGTATGTTTGTAATGAAAACCCACCCACTGAGACGTAAGGTTCCATTATTATGAAATCTGTTTATGTGTCAACACACTAGATTGTATATTAGCAATTTTCAACTCGACAGTACTTTTTATACTACAAGTCACATTCATTCAACACTTTATTGTATGTACTTATGCTTATACTCACAGACAGTGGGTATAGTATCTTTCTCACAGACACTCAGGCATGACCGGAGCAGCCAGAGATCAGAGCACTTGACCCTTTGATTAGTAGATGACCTGTTCTACCTCCTGAGCCGCAGCCGCGTGTATACCTCCACTTCCCTCACTTTGTGTATAGAGTTTAGATTAAACTGCCTTGGACACTCCACTCTAATAGAAGTATTCATTTAAAATGAATATAATTATTTCCCTATTATTAACAGAAAAGCCTAAAATGTACCACCAGCATCAAAGTCACTACATAAAAGACAAGAGCAGGAAGGCTGGATGTGTAGAGGAACTTCTATGGTGACCACCACTAAAACTCAGGAATGTGGTGGATGTTTGGGTGTTAGGAGAATTAGGCTTAGAGGCCTTGAGGCTGTATTTGTAGCCTGAACCCAGAGTGTCAGGACGCTGAAATTTCTGCTCTCCTGGCTGCTGTGACATTCATCCGTCATGTGTTCTAACCTCTCTGGCCTAAATCCCTTTCAACCCTCTATTTCTCTCACATCTTCAAACAGCTTACGGCTTCTTATTAACCTGTTTTCTCACTCCCCTGCTCATAATCCTTCAATTTACTTCAGCTCACCAACTTTCCATTGATTCTTTGTCTTATCTTGCTCTCACAGTTTAAGCGTGGAAAAGAAAATAGTGTAGGTCATGCACACCCACGAGAAAAAAAAAAAAAAGTGATATTCAGTGGTGACATGAGAAAAGGACAGACTCTGGTAAAGATTGTGCATTTCTCATAACTTTACAGGTAGGATCTTTATTCAACAAAATTTGTGATTTTGTTAACAAATTTCATGAACAGCAGTATTAAGAAAGTAATAAGGTAGCACCCAAAAGCCACTGAAATCCCTTCATTTCCTGTTAAAGTGGATTTAGCTTTCCAGTTGGTATAACTGATAATAATGCACCTAAAAACTATATAACTCTAACTACATGGTTTACATTTGCTCCTAGGAGGTGATAAATGCCCTCAAGCAGACTTGGCATGTCTACTGCTTTCTGTGTGCTAACTGTCAGCAGCCAATCAGAAACAACACCTTCCACCTGGAGGATGGAGAACCATACTGTGAACAGGGTGAGTTATAATGGGTTTGCCAAGATACCCACATGTATTTCCTGTAATGGCTGCTGTACTCAAGTGTTTGTTTAGACCACAAGTGTGTGGAAATCCAACCCACAACGGCAGCAAAAATAAATACTATACATGGCACACTCAAGCTCAAAACATCTATTGTAATAAATGAAAGAAATAATAAAATGTCTAAACATTAAAAAAATTTTTTTTTTTTGTTTGTTAATAAAAGCATGTAGGAACTGCATGGTAAATGGTAGCATTTGTGTAACACTTTTCTGGTCTTACTCACCACACAAAATACTTCACTGTATCTAATAAAAAAGAAAGGAAAAATGGTGATGCAGTGGTTATCAAAGTGCTTTGTGACTTTAAAATTCCAGTAGATGTGAAAGTGTATGTAAATGGTTGGATTGACTGGCAACCTTTTGCAGTATTTACACCCATGACCAATTTAGAATCACTAATTAACCTAACATGCATGTGTTTGGACTGTTGGAGAAGCTGTGGTACCCAACGAGAGTCCATGCAGGCTGTCTTTGCTGAGTACTAAAGTTTGCTTGCGTCTTGCTGTTATGACTTGTTTACACTTGTTTATATCTTAGTTTGATGTATGCTGTCTTTCTTTGTCACTAAACAGACTTTTACTGTTTGTTTGGGACCGGCTGTCATGGCTGTGAGTTCCCCATCGAGGCTGGAGACAAATTCCTGGAAGCCCTTGGTTACACCTGGCATGATACCTGCTTTGTTTGTGCTGTAAGTGAAGGTCTTAGACATACATCACAGTAAACTGAGTCAGTCACCGGACCGACACATATGGCCAAATGTCACATGTACTCATAATCCGATTTCCAACTTTGAGCCATCAAGAAACTTGTAACTATTTGACTATGTGAAAAATAGTGTACACAGAAACATAAGTAAGTAGTATGAGGTCATAGTGGTAACCCCTGCTGCTGGCCCTAGTTCTTCTGTCACTCTTTCTTACTTTCTTTTTGTTGTTAATGTACTACAACAGTGTTCACTTTTTAATCCATATTTTTTAACCAAAGGTTTTGTAAAATAAGATATGCTCATTCCAAATGAGATACTGAATTACATAATAGGATTGGATAACTTTTCTTATGTAACCTCTTATTATTGATGTGTGTTGGGCTTTTTACAGGTGTGCTGTACCACACTGGAAGGCCAGACCTTCTTCTCCAAAAAGGACAAACCTCTTTGCAAGAAGCATGCTCACACCCTGAAGATATGAAGCTTATGCTATTGGCCATGTGATGTCTCATAGAGGGTTGGGAACACTTTTTGTAGTGATAGTAATAGTCATTACTGCAAGGCTCATGTTATCTGCTAGTAGAAGAAGCAATCAGGCTTGCAGTTAACAATGACTAATCTTAGTTTTGACCAGATTTCAACCAAGAATACCCGATCTGTTTAAATTTAACGTAATGTGTTTAAACATCCAAAAAAAAAGAGGAAAGTTTTAATGTCAACTGGTAAATTATATGTACATTACCATAAGTCATCATGTCAGATTTATTTTCTCATGCTGTAGGCTTGGGATGCTCTATTTTATTTCTTAATTCTTCTTTTACTCTTGAGTGGTGAGATCATCACGCTTTCTGTTCTTCGTTATTAAAATTACAGAGTACTCATTATCTTTAGACAGCACCAGAAATGTCTGATAATTATGTGCTTTCATAAGCTATTTGAGTGCAAAGGAAGAGAAGGATGTTGGCAGTTGTTACTGTTAGCTATTATATTTGGTAGTGTTACTGTTTATGTAGGTCTAATCAAATTTAATAATCTGGTCAAAACCAAAAGAGTTCAAGATCAAATTGTAGAACTTCCTGTGTTTCAATTTGTTTTATTTTGTTGTTTTATTATTTGCCATACACAACAGAACTGTTTCACAAGCAACTATGAAAATACCAGTATGTGTATTGAAATACTGTTTTAGTTGCTCTATAGAGATCATCTGAGAATGTCTGAGTTATAATTAAAGCTGCTGCCTTTGATTTAATCAGTTATCTGAATGTTGTAATTTAAGAAAATTCTATTTCATTTTCTATTTGTTGAGGGAAACTGGCTACATTTGAAAAATTGTAACTGCTTTGAAAATGACAAGTCACTAATCTAGAAGCACTTGAGCAAGGAAGAACACCGAAAATGATCAAATGTTTTTGACAGATGCCTTTATTATCTCTCTGCCAAGTTTATTTGATACACTTCTCCTTATGATTCATTAACATTTAGCTTTTCTGGCCTATTGGTGTGTAAGAAAGTATATTTTTTATTTTACTTAAAGAAGGGAGAAATGTTGTTAATAAGCATGCGATTATTTGAGAAACAGAGAATTTGGTCATATCAGCAACTTGTACAGGGATTGGATGAAGGGTAGTTTCTTCTTTGTTTTTTGTATCACACTTGACTGTCTACACACCTTTAATTTGGGGATATTTACTTACTTATCATTGCAGGGTCTATACATCTTTTTTTGTTGTTCTTTTTTGTTTTCCTAACAGTATTACAAATGGCAACACACTTGTTCACTGATTTCTCATAATTATAAATCTGGGTTTTTACTGTAAGGGCTTGAAAGGGGTGATTAAAGTGTACAGTTCTAAATTCTCAAAACTATAGCTGGAACTCTTAAAATTGATTTGAGTTTTTAAATAAATGATGTGCTTTTAAATGCCCAAGAGAAACATCCTGTATTTGTTTGTGTTTGCTTTGTTTTCTGTTAGTGTAACGCCATCTTACGTACTAAACTTCCTGTATTACTGTTTGAAAAACCACGTGGTTGTAGCGATAGATAGCCATTCCATCCTCTCCGCTCCCAAATGAGGATTGTAACACATTGTAACACGAGGCGAAGGGAAATGTGGGTGAAAGGATGCGAGTGACATCAAGGCAAGTAGGCATCAAGGAAAATAAAACAAAACAATGTGGTAGGGCACAACACCACTCATCATTTCCACATCCTCTACACAACAGTTGTTGGCCTCTTTAATACAAATCTGTGCACACTGAAACTGATTATACTGTAAATGTAGAAAGAAATGACAATAATTGTTCCGGGATTTCTACTGAGTGCATATATTAACAAACTAAGCACAGACCCATACAAACACCAGCCCAGACTCATACAAGCTGTCTCAATTGATGTGACATGAGTCAGGCAGAAAAATTAAAGTCCATGTCACATGGCAGCATTTATGGAGTTAGCTCATAGTTTGCACGTTTGATTTAGTATTGTAGCGTTGTTTACTTGTTATTGTATTATGATGCATAATCCTCAACATATGGGCTTATTTGATATTCTTTTCACATAATACTTATTGTAAAGTCCATCCATTAAATTAAAGTGAAAAGGAAAAACCTAGTAATTTAATGCCTGGGAAAAAGAAACAAAAACATTGTGTGTTTTTTTTGGCGGGGGGGGCTTTAAATGCAAAACGTGTGCGACACTTTGTTTGACTTTGACCGTCCATTAGATTGAAGTTAATCTGTGTTTCCCGTGTTTCTTAAATAACTCACTGGAGTGGTTTAAGGAGTCCGTTCAGAGCCTTCACTCACCTTTCTCCTGCTAATGCACCCCTTTTCTTGTGGCATTAATCACCCTCGTGAAGCTGAGGGACCTGTGGAGGAACAGAGTCTTGGGTGAGACCAGTGTGTGTGTCCGCGTGTGTGTGTGTGTTTTTAAGAGTAAAGAGAGCCAGGGAGCGAGCGAAAGAAAAGCTACTCTTGGAAACAGTTACTCGCGTGTGCACAGGAGTGCTGTGGGCTGCAACTCTTCCTTTGACTCGAAAAAACAGAAAGCGAGAAAGCAACCTGAGGTGAGTAAACTTGAAGTAGAAGCAGGTCACGTTTAGTCACAACTTTTTTCAATCGCAATTGTTTGTATTCACTTTGGGAAGTTTGACAGACTTTTTTTTTTTTTTTTGGTCGTTTGTTGGGTGTTAACAGTGTGACGCGCGTCACATCGACTTATTTTTGCTGGGTTTTTGAGGTTGATTGCTGCGTGGCTGTTCCAAAACCAAAATGACATGGAAGAGAGAAAAGTTTAAGCGAAAGGAGGAGCTTTAATAGTGTCTCTGTTAGCTGTATTTGCATTACTCTCCACGATGATTGTGATTGCCGTGGTGTTGCTTGGTCTATATTTCCAAAAGTTAAATGTAAATTAGGTTACATTTGTGATTGCAGTCGGTAGCGGAGTATCAGTTTAGCGCTCTCCCATCATTTTCTTAACAATCAATAATTTGTGCTCATATAATAGAAATGCATGCTGGGTTCTAGATTTATACGAAGATGGATGGATGAATGTAACTCCAGGTCCATGCATAGCCCTGTAACAGGATTTGCTGTTGGCTTATTTCACCCAAAGGCACCGCAAGACCCCAAACGTTTACGTGCAGACAGCAGCTCACTCTTGAGGTACACCAACTCAGGTTCATCTGCACACCTGGCTTGAAAGAGACGGACTGTAAGCAGGTTCCACCAAATACCTAGTAAGAGGCTTGATCAGTGGATGGCTCACATGGCCATCCGTGATGGTTGGCCACCAACACTGCCATCTAACCTCTAGTAAAACCTGCAGTAATTTAAGGATGATCAGCAATGGGTAGAGTGATGAGTTAAAGGCCCTGGTTTCACACCAGTGAGCAAACAAATGCCAACATGCTTAAAAAGCCTTGTTGGTTGAGATGACTGAATTGCTGAATAGTTTTCAATTGGGGAGATGATTCTATGACAGCCCCAGCTTGCTCGGTCTCTCCCTAATCTCCAAATCATGAAGTGCAGGCCGTCATGACCAGGTACATATGAATGGTTTTGTCCACAACTGGGGTTTCTATGTTTCACAACCACAGTCTCTGACAGCTGCTATATACAGATCCTGCAGGGCTTTGCTGCTGCCAGTCCAGGCTGATATTTTTTGGGAGGATTAACTGCAATATTCATTTTACCTTGAGATGTTAGTGGTCTCTGCCACCAACTGTATGTTGCCACAATTCATTTAAATGCCAGCATTTTGTGAAATACGCTGAGGGGGAAGAGGGACTAAAATCTGAGGAACTAGGGAGTGCTGAATTGAACAGTGCAGTTGCAGGTAATCCTCTTTATAGTCGTGTCTGCCGTACAGCTTGTCAGATTGAAAATGTCTGGAGCTGCCACAGTGAAGTATCAACACCATTCACTCTTTTTCCAGTGCACAAAATGGAGGCAGAGCAGGAGTCTTTGGAGGCAGAGAAATCAGTTATTGTGGTTGTTAAACTCCACCAGCAGTAAAAACACGGGTCAGACAGTTCTTGAAAGTCACCATCTTATGATATATGTGCATCTTTGTAGACAGATCAGACTTAAGAGTTGCTGGGTGACAAGGAGAAGTGATGCTTTGTTGTAGTTTGTGGTCTTTGCCATCACAATTGGATAGCGAGTGCAAAGATCTGTCTCAGGGTACCGAGGCAGAGTTTCAAGGGGAATAAACCAGTAATTGTTGTTTTAATGAAACTTTCTATTTATAGAGAGCACATTGATGCCGAATCCTATATAGACTTTTTTACTAGTTAAAAATCAAGTAATGGGGATCATTTTGGATTGTGTGAAGAAACGCAAACATGCTAGAATGACAATTGGCAATTAAATTTTTTAATAGAATTGGCTTACATCTTGTAGTAGCAGTGACCCAACTTTTGAGACTTGCTTGAGTGGGCCCCCTGCTTCAAGGGCTCAAAAAGCAGGGGAAAAAAAATAAAATGAACCTCAACACAGCCTCTAGCACTGGCCCAGTATTCCCCATACACCCACTTATACACACACACACACATACACAGGCATGCACATAGTATTCAGCTCTCTCTTTGAGACCAGTAACCAGGTCCAGGTGTTTGTCAGTGTAGCGTATGACATGAGCAGGCTATCTGTATGTGTGCATACGTGTGCACATGAGAAAGCTTGTATGAATGTCTATCCAGATGGCAAAATACTGTGACTCCAAATCTTACCTCACCTCACCTGAGGGGTCCGGGACCGGTAACACAAGGGAACCTCGCAGGAAAGCACTCAGCAAATATAAATGAGAGAAACAGAGGTCCAGATGCGTGTGTGAGTGTGTGTGTGTATGTGAGTGTGGGTCTGTGCCCCTGTGTGTCGGTGTGTGGGTACTGCTTTCCTTGTCTGTCAAACTGGTAAGTGTTTGCAGTTGTTGAGGCTTCAGTTGGAACAGCAATCTTATTTAGGTCAGAAGCACATCACATAAATCTGAGAAACAGCCACATTCTCAATTGACTGTGTAATTGAGTTTTACACAGCAGCTGTAAACAGAACGCGTCCCTCATTTTCTGTGTGTGTGTGTGTGTGTGTGTGTGTGTGTGTGTGTATGTCAGAGAGCGAGAGAGATATCAACTCACTTTTAGACACCTCGTGATATGAGACGTGCTGTCTGATGCTGACTGCTGGAAATTTAGATCACATTGCTTGAGGCTAATCTACACTCTAAGAATAGAAAATTTGCCTAAAACAAACTGAATATATGCCTGTCTAGAAAAAAGATAAGCGTAGCAAAAAGCAGGAAAAAGTGTGGCAAAACAGCACTCGAAAGTAAAGCTTATTCAAATGGTTGACATCATGCATTAATTAGCATATCCATGACACTGCATAGTATTCGAGTTAGTCAGCAGGTGTAAGCCCGCCTCTCTTTATTTTGTGCTTACATGCGTGGCACATTTAAATGCAGTCAAATTCCCAATTAAGCTGTTTTTATTTATAGATTTTTGTGTTTATGCTGTCAAACAATGGAATAAATTGTCTTTATAACTATTACAGTACCATTCATATATTCAAGATAGGGGATGTTTTTAGGATTTTGTGTGGAAAATGATTACTCAGAGAGAGAGAGAGTTCATTCAGATGTGCAGCTCACTGCCATCTGTATCACACCATAAAGACAAGTAAAGTGACTTTTGACACCCACTGAACACAGTAGACTCACTGAACCCACTGAACACAGTAGACTCACTGAACCCACTGAACACAGTAGAGGGCTTTTGCCCTTCAAAAAAAGCCCAGTTTTACTCCCTGTGGGACTATTGTATCCTTTCATTGAGTTTCCAAAGTCAGTGAGTAATCGTGTCAAAAATTTGAAATAATGAAATATCCATAATCAAGCAGCCCAAGTAAGAACTGTAAGTAATAGCCTTGTTGTAGATTGTAGCCATCAAAAAAAATGAAGCTAAACCAGATGAAATGGAGCTTATTGAAAATAATGATAAAACCATGATGCAATAGCGGCAGCTCATAAAATTGATTTGTTCAAGTGTTCAGTGAGAGCAAAGGGCTAAATGCCATGAGGTCAGATTTTCAGAAATATGTCACATTCTTAATGTTTTTATTCATTTGATTCTGCAATGGCTGCTTGCCAGATTCCACTGCTTTTTATCCTTCTCCTTTTATTATGCTGAAGACAGAATCTTTACTTAAACAACTGTAAAAGCCTTAATCACTTGAATCAGATTATGTACAATGCATTAAATAAGAATACGTATGACAGTAGGGTAATGAGAGTGTAAACGATCGTTTAAGTGAACCATAGCGCAGGCTTAAGCTTCTAGAACATCTAATTTCCTGAACTTCACGAGGTTGATAAGAATCAAAAACAGATAACAGAACTGAGCCTGCCCCCCCCCCCCCCCCCCCCCTTTTCGCTTTTTAATTACAGTGCCAGTGCAATTTGTTGAAATGTTTGAGCATTTATTTTTACTGAAATTCTGAAACATTCTGAATTCTGTATTTTTTTCAGAGCCCTCATTGCTTCTGAGGTAATGAACAGACTGCACCCAATTTTCCTTAAATATCCTCTGATTTGAGGCTCTGCTCTAAAGATGTGTCCACAGCTAGTTTAATATCTTATATCATATTACAGGTTTGATTTTCACCTTAACAGATAACCTAATCCAAATATGGATTGTGATATTTTCTACCCTTGATTAAAGAGTAAACTCTATACTAAACTAAGGCTGATTGCACAGACCTGCTGCTGCTTCACTGCAGTTTGATTGACATGTTCTATTTGAAGAAGGAAAATGTGTTGAATGTGTACAGTCACCTCTCATGTTCTTGCATATTTATATGTTTCTTAATCAGCACGACTTTTTAGTGAGTTCTCTAATGTAAAATGTTACATTTGACTGAGATATTTAGGTGCTCTGAACTGAGGTATAAGAGAGAAAACATGGCAAAACTAAATAGAAGCTGCTGCCTAATACACATAGTTGTACCACTATTTTGTAAATGTTTTTAAAAATTCCAGAAAAAAAAGGATAATTGGATATATGATATTTACAATAATGACTTGCCATGAATGTAAGTTGTTTTTTGTTTCTTTTTTGGGTCCACTGTAGAACATTTTGTTGTCCATGTGGTAGTGTTACTTACAGATGTCTTGGTCTATATTTGGTCAGGCATGGAACAACATGCTAAAATTGCTTAAAGTTGTATAGTACCGTATTTTTCAGGCTATAAGGAGCGCTTAAAATCCTTAAATTTTCCTCAAAAATCGGCAGTGCGCCTTATAATCCGGTGCGCCTTATGTATGAATTCGTGTTGTGCTTACTGACCTTGAAACAATTTTATGTGGTACACTGCGCTCAAAAATCTGTCAGTGTTTTAGTGCGACTTTGGTAAGGGACATTTAATAAATATCGAAATTTTCCAGAGCGTACAAAGCATACAACAGGGGGGAGGGGGGTAACACCCAGCATACGCTTTTCAAATAGAGCGCTGCCGTCTGACCGCCGATGGCCGAGGAATCCACACCACTGCACCAGCGAAATTTCCTCCGGTCTGGCAGATCAGTTCAAAGGCCTCATTGAATTCTGTAAAATAGTCGATCATAGATTCACAAAATGACTCTACTGACGATATTAGACAGGAACAAGCTGCGAGTGCGGCGCAGCAGGTGTGGAAAGCAGCCGGAGATAAATTCAACAAGAAGGCTAGTTCCAAAAATAGTAAACTGCAGAAAACGATGATGGATTTTATTCTACGTGTTCCTGGTCTATTTTCATCTATGCTGGCCCTTATATTTGTGTGTAATCTGGCGATCAGCGGCCGGTGTTGTGCCAAAAAGTGATCATCTGCCATAAAGTGATTTTTGATGTTTCTATGTGGTTTTATGTGTAATGTCTTTGCTTATATTGGTGAATAGAGTGTAGTCAATAGGATTTATGAAGGGCTTAAATATAAAATGAAGAAATGACCTGTTTTTCTATTATATTTATGACTCTGCATTATTGCACGTACATTATAATGAATCCAGTCCTCTTTGGTCAATTAAAATATCTTTATAGAGTGTAATGTTATATTTGTTCTGATTTCTGCTGCTCTCTTGGCCAGATTTCTCTTTAAAATCTGACCGATCACAGTTTTTACCCTGATAAATAAAGAATATATAAGAGTTGCTGCCAAAAACTGATTGCAGCGTCTATCTTGTGACAGAAATGTTGTTTCTTACTCAAAATTACTTGATATCATTCACAAGAGAAATGTTTGACATATTTTTCACAGATTATAGGTCAGCAAGTCATTTACACGGTTTAAATACAGGCAATCATTTTCTGGCAATCACTTTTTGGCAGACGATCACTTTTTGGCACAACACCGGCGCTGTTGCCAACTTTTGTGCAACAAAACCCGCTGTCGGCTGTCTCAAAAGTAACTAGAAGTTGCTGAAGGACGAATCGAGGTCCGGGGGTGTGGGCTGTCCCCCTCGGTGCCAAAGAGAGGTCCGGGCGATGCCACAGCATGTGAAGGGACGCAGTACGAGTGCTGTATGTACACAAAACACGGTGACAGTGGAGTTTTCAGGTTTCCGGTGTTGAGTCAAAAAGGGATTTCCCTTTTTTTTAATAAAATATTTTTTCTTTGCTTATATCGGTAAATAGACAGGTGCACAGGATTTATGAAGGGCTTATATATAAAATGAAGAAATGACTTGTTGTTACCCTCATTAATAAAGAATATATTGTAGCGTCTGTTAAGACGTTAAAGCAGATGGCGACAGATTCTCGTTCTCCTCAAACCATTTGTGAACCATTTTTGCTTTGTGGCAGGGTGCATTATTCTGCCGTCAGGGAATACCATTGCTACCACTGTTCCTTCCTTGAACCACTTTTGATACATAGTGACCACTGCAGACTGGGAACACCCGACAACAGCTTCATTTTTGGAGATGTTCTGACCCAGTCGTCTAGTCGTCAATTTGGTCCCTGTCAAACTCGCTCAAATCCTTATGCTTGCCCATTTTTCCTGCTTCCCTAATATATCCCACCCATTAGCGGGTGGGAAGAATGGCTTATTGACAGCCA
Organism: Archocentrus centrarchus; assembly: GCF_007364275.1. NCBI lineage: Eukaryota > Metazoa > Chordata > Actinopteri > Cichliformes > Cichlidae > Archocentrus > Archocentrus centrarchus. The sequence continues at coordinate 12,066,802 of NC_044354.1, forward strand.
CCCTTCCATTGAGACCATTTCTGATGAGGGAAGAAATTGTGTTTTTGTGACAGTCTGCTAGTAACAAAGTACCTAAAGATACAATTTAAAATTGGTTCATTGCCAAGTTATCCATTATGTGTAGACACAACACTGGCTCATCCCTTGAGTTAGGCACCTTTTTATGCTTGACTAATTCATAGGTCAGTGTTAAGTAGCTTAACAACAACAAAAAAAAAAATCCTTGGAAAATAGGCGGGTACAGGCTGAAAATGATTGAAACAGCAGCCAGTGGCCAAAGAAAAACTTTGAAAACACTTCAGAAAGGCTGGAGAACCATTGCCCAAGACTACTTTAAAACATTAAAAGAAAGTGTGGCTCCTGGGAAGCAAAAATATAAAGAAATGACGGATGGCTCAAGGCTTGCACAGTACCTTAAATGCTTTACACGGATGTATTTAGCAGCCCTGAGAACATGTTTTCTGTTCTTAAAGGGTTCTCTTCCTCCTTAAGTCAGATATTAAACTTTTAAAAAGGGATTTAGAAAGTAAGACTCTGTGTGTGTGTGTGTGTGTGTGTGTGTGTGTGTGTGTGTGTGTGTGTGTGTGTGTGTGTGTGTGTCTGTTTGACTTCATACACATGGATTCCATCAGGTTTTTCTCTGTTGTTCCCTGAAGCTGGGATGAGTTAAAACATTTGATGCTTGACTTAAAGATTGGGACTGTGATCTATTGCCTGTGCTTCTTTGATATATTCAGAGAAGTATGCAGTGACACAAACACACACGCATATCACACATTTTTACTGTGCATCACAAACCATACTAACACTGTGTATCAGCAGACCTCAGTACACCAGGGTATGTATTTAGTTAACTCATTTCTTTTATTCTGTTATCTAATGATGGCCAAAAATTTGCCGACTTGTACAAACTCATCAGTTTTCCCGGCAACATCTGTGTTCCATACAGAGTGTAGGCATAGTTTAAACACACAACAGAGGAAGCTTATCGTGAGATGTTTATTGATGTTACAAGATATCTTTACAAAGTTGGATAATGTTTTAAAAGGGGATGTATGTGGCCTTTCATTTCCTTCAAGGATAATTAAACAGCTAAAAAGCTTTTCCACAGCATATTTTGGTTCTTGCTTGTCAGGTAAATTTACCTGATGAAACAACAAAAACTAAAAGCAATCCAGATCCACACCAAAATTAAACAAGTGTGCCCATATAACATCTTCAAAGCATTTTTAATAGTATACATTTGGCCTGTTTTTTGCATAATCTTGATGACAAATGGCACATATTTCATATATCTAACTCATCTGTTGCTATAGCCGAGGAGTAAAGTGAGTAGTATGTTTGTCACAATATTAGAATTTCAAACATGATACTCGTACCCAGAAAAATCCTCAATGCTTGATACCATTTTCAATACCACGATGAAGAAATGACTTTTAAAAAGCATTTTTTTTTTTTTTAAAGATGAGAGCAATACAAACAATAACATGAAGTCATCTGACTCCGTGCAGAAAAAAAATACAATAACAAAACTGTAAGCTGTATTATTGAATAACATTTAGATGTTAGATTCAATGAGTTGAATCTAACATCTAAATGTTAGGCAATGTGGTTTAAGTGTCTTGCCCAAGGACACAATGCAGCGCAGGGACAGGGGCTCGAGCCGGCAACCCTCCGGCTGCAAGGTGAACGCCTACCCACTGCACTTTTTAATATTCTCTTAAGTTATGCAAAAAAGACAACAATATTTTTAGGCTTTCTGGGGTAATGTTGTACTTACAGTGACCAATGCTGCTACCTTAATGACATAGCCTATGGTTAATGTGGCTAGTTAAATAGCTAACGCGTGCACCGGCTAGGTTAACATTTACTATTGCTGTTTAATACTTCAGTGTTGTTGAAACAGAAGCTTTGCTGACCTCTCAAAATTCCTCTTAAAATGTTGTTCAGAGGTGTGAATGCCAGCCACTGTTCATGTATTCAGCTGCTGTTGAGGGAGGGGCTGTGTACCTGTCTGTAGGTGCTGTGTGAAGTTGTTTGTCAACTAGAGGAGACAAAGACAACACTGTTGTTATTAGTACTGCAGCAAATGAGTGTCATCTAATAGTAATAATAATAGTATCTGAATATAAAGTTTTTTGACAACCCTAGTGAGTAGTAGTAAAGAAAAAAATGTGTTCATAAATTAAATAAAAAATATTTATTTTGCCTTGTTTCAAGAATTGAGTAATGCTATTGCATCTTAAAACCTGCTCTGCTCGTTTGTCATTATTAGTCCAGTGGCACAATATGCAAATGTCACTATAATCTCTTTGCTTTTGACCTTTTGACCTAACATCTCTGCAATCATTGTTAGGCGGCTATTGCAAGATTAAATTCCTGTTGTAGTGACTAGATGTTGCATCTGAATGCTTCTCTTGTCAGTGCTGGTCTTGAGCTGCAGATACAAGATAGGATCTGATAGGAAATTTGCCTGCCGAATTCAATGCAGATGATTGTATTACAGATGAGGTAGACGTTGATATAAGTTGTAGGCAGCAGCAAGAGCTATCCTGAAGTGTTTGTGTGTGTGAGTGAAGGAAAGAGAGAGAGAGAGAGCAAGAGACATTTCAAAAAGAATAGAATAGGACAGTATAGGACAGCGACCTGATAAATTTGTGAGTTCCTGTGTCTGGTTGAATGAAGATGGAAACTTGTGCATGTAAATCATGTGGGTGTGCAGGTGTGATGGACAACTCTGAGTAATGAATTTGCATGTTTTACCAGGTAGAAGAGTATGAGTAGGTGTTAGAAGAATGTTTCTGTGTGAGATAACATTAGATTGGGTGTTCAAGTGCTGTATATAATATAGGGTGAATTTATATTCATGTGAGACATATCTTTTCCAAAAAAAAAAAAGGTCATTCAGCTGTACAGTATCATTATCTTATCCCACCCACCACTGCCCCTCAGGGTGGACCTTTTAAAAACACCACCTCTCCTGATGTCATGTTGGAGTCACTCTGCTCCTGTGCTCTATAATTCACACAGGCTGCAGAATTCAGCCACTCCTCCTCCGGTGTTCCCCTGTTTCTGTACTTTGAATAATGTGAAGACCTGGCATAGTCAGCCTTTTAAAAGGGATGCCTGTAATGTCCCAGCCTTTGGTTTACTAAAGATATTTCCATGGCCCAAAGAGGGTTCATAATAATCAGCAAATCCTTGTGATGGACTTTGTAGCTAAACTAAAGCTGCTGGCCATAATGACACAGAGCTGCACAGGATGATGGTATAAAAATGTTTAAGTTATGATTTATTAGTCCTATTTCCCACAGGGAGGATGATAAAACATGCTACCAGCCAGCTTCTGATCTCATGATTTGGGTATTTTCTTTCATGGCAGGTCTTAAAGCTCAGCCACTCCTTTAGTTTCCTTTCTCTGTTTTTTGGCATTGCGCCCTTTATACGCATGAGTTTGGTGACTTTTATTTTTGCTTAAATATTACAATGGCCTTTGTTAATTGCTAAGTGAGAATAGTATATTGTTCTTACAAAACAGCCTTGATCCCAAACATAAACAGGTTGAGCCCTGAGGATGCTTTAAATCATATAGTTTTGCTTTGAACTTTGAAGCTGTTCTTTATTTTGTAGACCACAACTGTCTTCTTCTGTTTGGCTTGGCTCTGTTCTAACCAAAGTAATCACCAGACCTGTAGTTCAGTCGAAGGGGGGAAAAAAAAAAAAAAATAAGCAAGAGCAATGATGGAGTGATGAGTGGGTAACTGAGGGGGGTGGGGGTCCAAGGATACAATGATAACCATCTGGATTCACTTTTAGACAATTTCATCCCTCTTGCCCTCCCCCACAAAACCCAAGACCTCAATTTCCATGATACCTCCTTTGAGGTGCCATTCCATCAGGGACAGGAGAAATATTTGCCTAAGAGCAAGTGTCTTTGTTAAGTTTCAGGAAATCCATTCACTTCTTCAACTATTGGTTGAGACATGCCTTCCCTGCTGCAGCCATTGTTAAGACCAAAACTTGGTCCTGAATATTGATTTTTTTATTTTTTTTTTATTGGGAGCTTGAGTGAAAAAATTTGGCAATTTTTCTGCAGTGGCATCAGGCATGAGATAGTGGTTGTTGTTTTAAATATTTGCAGGGAGAGAAATGACTTCAAGCTGTGGCTTTGTTGTTAATTTTTCAAGAATGCCTGAGAGGTTAAAGGTCAAACTGAGTGATGGAAAAACTTTGACTTCCTATTTTAGAGGCAGGATATGTAAAACACATGAGCAGTACTGTGTTTATTTCCACATGTTCAGACATAACAAACTGGACAGAATCTGTAGGATTTGAATATCACGTTACTTAATTTTTTATTTTTTTTTTTTATATTTAGGAATCCCGCATGAGAGTGTCAAAGGGGTAGAGAGACTGACAGAGGAGGGTGGGTTACAGCAGAAAATGACTGAGGCAGAAGGCCAGAAAAGAAAATTATTAAGTAAAAAAATGAACTCTAAGTTCAAGGTATTATCTGCACCTCTCTGTAGTATGTAGCTGTCTCTTTGTCTTTTTTTCCATCTGACTCCCCCTCTTTAACCTGGGTCGTCTTTACTCTGTGGTCCAGTCCTCCGCACGCATTCATTTTTGTCTGGAATGATAAATGGTTTTCTTTTATTCCTGCAGATGTGTCTTTGGCAAAGGAGAGGCAATAATGTATATAATCAAACTCAGAAGTCACTGGTTGTTGTTTTTCTCCTTTTCATTGTCTCTTTTCCTGTTGTCTTCCTCTATTTTTGGCCTAAATAGATAAGTACAAAATGTGCTGCTCCAGACATACTGCTTCGTGTGGCAACATCGATACAGTCCTGACTGAAATTGCATCCACGTTGCCTGTGCAGACACCGCCTCCCCATGAGACATAAATTCATGATAGGCTCATCAATATGTTTTCCAAAGTCATTATTCCAGAGAAATTAAATCTGATTGATGCCAAATTGAATTAAACCTCTGAGATATTGAAACTGATGCATGTGAAATCAAATCTCAAGGGGGTCTGTTTCTTCACTTGCATGTCCGGTGGATTTATTCATATCCACCTCAAAAGGCAATTACAAGATGAAGCAGGCCTGTGGGAGTCTTTGCGTTGTGTCCTGTGTAACAGTGTAATGCTTATCGAATCACCGCATTGATAACAGCAGCCACTGGGAAATCTGTTGTTCACTGACATCTACTGGTGAGATGAACATGAACGAGCTATTTACGACGTTATCTAGTCCATTGTTTGGTTTCTTTATAGAATTACAAGGACTTTATTCGGAGGTCCGTAACAGGAAGTAAGTGGGGGAAAGTATTAGGGCAAGGGAAAATGTAAAGATCTCATTAAACCAGATACTGTAGCAGGGTTGCTGTTGTTTGTAGATGTAATAAGGTGATATAAAAAAAAAACAGGACTGACCAGATGGCCAACACTGAATCAGCTCTACCAGATTAGGGGGCAGCAAGATCCAAAAAGCTGAGGAAATTTAGAGTACCAGAGTCCAAGAGAGACCAGATGTCCCTTACAGGCCCCCATAGGTCCTAGACCAAACCATCAAGCAGATGACTACACAGCATTAGGAGGACTACATAGCATTATGACCCTGTGTAGGAAGGTAGTCATCAAGTACCCATGAATTTCTTCTCCTGATAGTGTTGCCTTTTTATTTCTGCACACTATCATCACCTGAGTACTAGGGCTGCAACTCAAGATTATTTTGGTAGTCGAATAATCTGTCAGCTTTTTTTTTATCGATTAGTCAACAATTATTTCAATCTTAACTCTCCTGTTCAAGCCTGCCCACCTGTTAACATCACCTTGTTGTCTCTTATCACAATTAAAATAATGACCCATAAAAATACGAGTTTGAAACTAATCCAGTGTATTTTAACATTAATGTGACATCATAGTAAATATCAAATAAGCAATGCATATTAAAGTGAATGTCATTTTTATTTTTAAATGAAAATATAATGTGGAAATGAATTTAAAAAAAGTTCAATTAAGGCATCAAATTTTTTTCCTTCCAAAACACCTGAAAAGTTTACAGATGATTCAGTTCAGACAGAGGTTTACTATTCAGAATGAACGCTAATATTAATGCGAGAAAAAAAATAGGAGGCAGTGTAGCTGCTTCTATTGTCCTTCACTCGTTAGCTAACATAACTGAAATGTGGCGCTTAGCAAACATCATCCGTGAGACCTTGTTTCTGATGGGTAAACTAACAGAAACATTACTGTAAAAACATTAACAGGGTATCAACAACACACTAACTCTCTAAAACAGGGGTGTCGAACTCAATCACAGAACGGTTGAGATTGCAAACACAGTCTAAGTCGAGGACCAAACAGGATTAACCTTTATTGAACAGTCTAAAACTGAAAATATTTTAATCAGCAATATGAATTTGTATTGATATATTGAGGAACACTTTCCTCAATACATTAACTAAGATATTATTATTAATATTAATATTTTTCTTCAAAAATGAGAACATTTCAAGCTGATGAAAATTTGCAAATTTCTTTGTTGAAGTGATATCAGGAAACACCTTTGACAGTCTGTCTCCGTTTTCTTTCATTTTCTCCACCCTCCTCTCTGTACCACCGGCGTTATGCTGTTGTTACTTTCTTCTTCGTTAGTATTGTTTTTATTGGCAGATAATGGAGGCAGTACTGCCCCTGTATTTTCCTGTAGTGTATTGCAATAACAAAATCACACGATAAGCGGAACAATAAAGATGAGTGGGTTTAAAAGCACGACGCTTTGACAATGAAATTCCACATCAACAAATTTTTGTAGTCGACGTCATCGATTATGCCGATGAATCGTTGCAGCCCTACTGAATACTTTTTTCAAACACAGTCCTCCATTTTTAGAGGTTTAAAAATAATATGACTAATATGAATTCAAATATAAAGACCCTTTTTAATATTTGGGTGAAAACATAAGCCAGTAGTCTGCCTGACATCACCAAATGGTGTGTCTTTGAGTTGCTCCGCTAGTTGCTGCTTGTTTGTGAGTCTCTCTGTCTTCAGCTTTATCTTCAGTAACTGAAAAGCTGCTCTGTTGGGCTGAGATCAAACGACTGAATTGGCCATTAAAGAATATCCTATTTCTTGCCTTGAGAAACTCTTGGGTTGCTTTTGCAGAATGCTTTGGGTCTTTAATTATGCGCACTGTGCCGCTCTCTCTGATGAGTTTTGCAACATCTGTCTGAATCTGAGCAAAGAGTGTAGCCCTGTACACGTCAAAGTTCATTCTGCTGCTTCCATCAGCGGTCACATCATCAATAAACACTAGTGACCCGGTTCCACTGACAGCCATACATGCCCATGCCGTAACACTACCTCCACCATGTTAGACAGATGATGTGCTATGCTTCAGATCTCCTTCATACTTTTCTCATTCTGTTACAACTTAACCTTGATTTCATCTGTCTAAAAAGTTTTTCCAGAACAATGCAGACTCTTTCGGGCATTTTCTGGCAAATTCTCATCTGACCTTCCTGTTCTTTAATCTAATCAGTGGTTTACAGCTTGTCATAAACTCTCTGTATTTTCCATTCATGAAGGCGTCTCTTTTGTCTATTTATTATGGAGAGAGACAGGGAATTGGGGAAAGCTACAGGGGAAGACATGTGGGCAAATTAGTGAAGGGCCGGGACTCGAACCCGCACCACCCACACTGCAACGCAGCATATGTATGCGGTTGCCGGCTTCACCATTAAGCCACCCAGATGCACCATGAAGGCGTCTCTTGATTGTAGACCCTGACAGTGATACTCTTGCCTCCTCAAGTGTTCCTGTCTTAGATAAATGTTGTGAAGTTCTTTTTCTTAACCAGGGAAATCATTCTGTGATCATGCACTTTAATTGTCCAGTCTCATCTGTCATCTTTTGTTGTTGCTGAGCTGACCAGTACGTTTCCTTTTTTTTTTTTTTTAACAGTGTACCAGATTGTTGATTTGGTCACTTGTAAAATTTTTGCTTTCTCGGATTGGCTTAGGTTTTTCAGCCTAATGATGGTTGCCCTCACGTGCACTAACATCCCTTTGGGTCTCATATTTAAAATTAGATTAGAATTACAGTAAAATGCTATAAAATACAAATTCAACACTATGAGTCAACTTCAGATATTATGTCTCCTTAATTTGTCACAAAATAATAAAAGTCCTCACCCAGCCATCAAACTGCTTGTCAGTCAATTCTCCCATTATTTTTGAACCTCTGAAAATGGGGGGCTGTGTATAAAAAAGTCTGTATTTTGTATTCCTGTATTTGCAATTCTTAAACAGTTCATGCTGATTTTTTTGCTAAACCCCTTGAATCAAAGCTGCAAGTCTGCACTTCAATCACATATTGATTGATTTACAATCCACTATGGTGGTGTTCAGAGGAAAAACTAAAAAAAATTCTCTTTGTTCCAAATATTATGGAACATACTGTATCTTTCCCCTCTCTTTATTCTCAGTCTTTCTTGAAATGTTCTTTTTGCTGACATACAGTAGATTCTTCTTCACAAAGGCAGACACTGACATCTTGATGTGAACCAAACAAGGTGCATGCATATACACTAATCTGTTTCACATGCTCACTGATTTTATATTCAAAGTAATATGCTAGGAGCAGTGTTTTTACAAGCCATAACCCCTGAACCATGTCCATTCAGCTTCCTGTAGGGGGGAAAAAAACTGCATACCCTGCAGTCCTACCTAGCTGTGATACATTATGTTTTAAGGCACACAGCTCATACTTGCTCTCAGAAATGATTGTGCAGCTTTTCTGTGCTATTTCTAGTAATGGATGACACAAGACTTGGTAGAATGGGACTGACGTGACATTTAGAGTCCGATTCAGGCTTGAAATGTCCCATCCAAGTGCAAAGAGATTGATAGTGTTTTTTTTTTTTATATTTTTAAGCTGGTTTTATTAATTTAATAAATGATATTCTACAACAGCAAGACTAAGAGCTGTGCGCAGCTGCAGCATGAACTTTATGCTTCAAAATCAGCAGTACATGATTAAGTCACAGCAATTAACAGCTAACTTACTTTTAAAGTTTTTTTTAAACTGTTTTAAAAAGATCTTAGATTTCATAAAAACAAAGGCACAATCATCTGGCTTCTTGAGGGACACCGGTGATTGGTATCTATTACGGCTTTGTGAATCACTGTATTGCTGCCAACTAGCTTAGTTTAATAAGCAGCAGACAGAAGTGTGACAGAGATCAGGAGGTAGACAGACATAAACAAGTTTGCTAGTCAACCCACTGTGTGGTTTCTGTAAGTCAGCCCTCTTTAGAGCTCTGCTGAACCAAGCCCAAATTACACTGTATGTCTCTAACATTGCAATAAAAAAATTGCCTATTTATTTTTTGAAAGCTTATGAGATAGGAGGGCAGCTAATTCTCTAAACCTTGCTCCTGCAGATCTCCTGTTTCTACATAACCAGCTGCAGCAGACATACCACACAGAGATTATAGTAATGACAGCAATGCAATGTGTTTTCTTCTGTGTTCATGTGTGGGTAAGTGTGTGTCAAATGTGTGTGCGGGCTTGTGTGTGCTTGCAAGTTCTCCTCAGAGGCATCTGTTGCAGGTTTCAGGCACATGTTGTGGGATTAAGGAATTAGCCATAACAAATAACCTCATGCACACACCCTTGCCTGCATGCCCAAAAGCCACCACATAACACTCCAAAATTACAACCCGAGACCGCTGTACACATCCACACTTGTTCCATCGGGGCTTGAAATCTTGCAAGCTTCTCTTTTAAAATCTTCTTTCTTCAGCTCTGTTCATCTTTACTTTTCTTCATTAAATCTTGGTGACACTGTGTTAAAGACAAAGGTATCTTAGTAGGAATGAAAGTTGCCTTAATGTTAGGGTTACATTAGTAAAAGATAAGGTAATAGGACAGGGGAAAGCCAAGTTGTCAGAGACTGCCTTTGTCCTAAAGGGAAACACAATAAAGCACACTGAGCTTTCCAGTGTTTCCCCCAGGTTCAGGTTCTAGCTAATCAACAGTGCACACAGCCGTGACTGTTCTGTTCCAGGGGACTGGCAATGGAGGGAGGGGGGAGACAGGATGAGGGTCCTGCTTGAAATGGGTTTATAAGGGTGGAAGGAGTTAGAGTGCATACGATTGCATGATTGAGGGGTGCATTACTGTGTTCATATGCCCGAGTGTCATTTTGGAGCAGATAAACCTCCAGGAGCCTGTGCATGTGTTAGTTAATTGTATATGCAGATGAACAAATTATGTCAGTGATACAAAGTCGCTTAATAATGGAGCATTAAGTGCATTGTGTTTTCAGGCTGTGCTGTAATCACTATCAGATGTCAGGGTGGAGTAGAGGTACAGAGGAAAGCGAGAGAGACTGTGAGTGAGAGAAAAAAGAACGTGAGACAGAAACTAACATGAAGAAAATGGGCAAAGAAAGAAAAAGTCTTAATATAGTATCTGCTTATAATATATGTGCTAACTTTATATAATTCAAAAAAGAGACACATTGCTGTAACTTTACAAAACACAAACACCAATTTCCAAAGTCAGAAAGCTTAAATCATTTGGTGTAACTTTCTACTTCATAAGATGCACTCAGTCTCTTAAATAATAATAAAATAGACTTTGGCATTAGATTTGCAGTGACATTGCCAAGCCACAACAGAGGTGAAACTGATGTATATTTTTCATATGTATTGGACATTTTATATTTTCTAGACTACTTGTCTAATGGTAATTTGTTCCGTTGCTCGATGCTGATTGACATCTGCGCCTGGAACCGAGGAACTTTTTGGGTGGTATGTTTGGTTTCTTTGCATGTAAAAAAAAATGTGTTGCAGCAATTGAGTGTGCAGGCTCTACTAGTATTCAAAGAGGCTAAGTGCTAATCATTTTCAGATGGTGGACAGAGTCCATGCGTCTGGAGCCGTTTACAAGGCCTGCGGCCACCTGGATGTGAGGTGGGGAAGACAAAATCCACCCAATATAGCTGTCCTTTGTTGTCTAAGAAGGTGTGATGTGGAACACAGGTAATAGGATCTGTATGAGTTAGTGTGCAATTTTATAATGAAAAATTAATGTTCTTTTTGTTTGTTTTTTTGTTTATTTATTTATTTTTTGGATGGTTGTTTTTTTTTAGGCTCAAAGTTTAAATGTTTGTGTTGGATTAATAATTCAATTTAATTCATTTTTATGGGAAAACAAAACAAACTATAAAAGACTTGTTGGCCTAACAATATTATTGTTCAACCCTAATAGCTGACCAAAAATTATTTCTTAACAATGTTCTCAGCCCTGCTCTGAACTCAAACACGTCATAAGTCTGTCACAGTCAGATACTGTTTCTTAAAAGGCTTCTTCTTGCAGTTATTAAATTGTAATTGGATGTGACGGGCAGGAAATCCAAAGTGTAGGATCATTTTGAGAAGCTGGCACAAGAATTTTTCAGGCAAACATTCGCCAGTCATTCTTCAACCTCAAACATGGCATTTCATTTTGATAAAGCAAAGTATGTATTTAAAGGCCTGTTATCCCTGGTTTGTCTGTTTCTCTGTAATGTAAAGCAGTGCTAACAAAGCTGCAATTGCTTTCAGCGCTAAAACTCAAATATCTTTTGGATGATAACGATACTTTACAGTATTTACTTGTGTCTACTGTGCCATTCTTAAAGTAGTTTATTTGAATAGCACCTATTCATACTTGACTCAGATAGTGTTAGTATTTTACTTTGTCAGTGATATTTTTTCCTCTAATGTTGTAAATATTTTGGTGCCAGGAACTTGACTCCGCTGCCTATGTTGTTTGACATCTTAACAAAAATGGTTTAGAAATGAGGAATGTACTCATACAAAGTAAAACAATCAATTTGACCAAATGTCTGTTTTAAAATTTTAATGAGCTCAGACTGGCACATACAAATGTGAGAGGTTTCTTTGGTTGAGTGTAAACTCAACAGAGGTAGGTGATGGATGTCAAATAAAATGTAAATAGAAATTCTAACACACAGCTGGTAAAACAATGAATGTTTTGAATGACTGACTTAAATGATCAAAATGTAACATGTGTAGCATGTTTCTGTACTTTTCGTTGTACTTCCAAGAAGTTTGCAGACTAGATTTGGGGTACGTTTCTCTGTGTTGCGTTATGCTAGTCTGATTTTTTTTTTTTTCTCCTAGAAACCTTCCATCACTATAATAATCTATAAAAACATGCAATGCTGTCAATATTTATGAGGGCATTAGTTAACAAATGACCTTACTTGCACTGCACTGTGAAAAACACTGCATTGTTTTTCACAGTGATTTCTGGTGGTCTTCTTGATTTCCCTGTTGGCAGAGATGCTGCTGTGCCATGCAGGTCCCAGGAACTCATTCCAAACCTTTCCCTGACCCTGTGCAAATGTATGTAATTAAGCACTGAAAACTTGCTATAGCCAGGCCTTCTGCTGCAGGAAATTAAGGATAATCTGGAGGCTGTGGATGCTCTTTGTTGCCACAAGGCCTTCTCAAGGTAAAGTGGCTCTCCTGAAAGATTGGTTTTCATTCCATATGAATTAGTTTTGTGTGTTTCTGCTTACTGTGCCCCTCTCCTTACCTCTCTGTGTTGTTTTTCTCTACTGTTTGAGTCTTTTTTTTTTTTCTTCTTAGTACCTCTTCTTAAAACCCTGGCCATGTAACATTATTGTAAATTTCTAAACATGTAGAAAGTTCAGTAACAACATCATAGTTATGATGATGCTAACAAAACCACATTTTTTAAAAATATGTATTAGATACTGTCATTGTGTCAGTGTTGTTCTTCACATTCTAGTGAAATTGCTTTATCAGAATGGATCTCATATTGGATAAAGTACTACATGCCCATGCTACAGTATTGTTTGGTCTATGATTTTAGTCCATCGTTAGGTGGTTCTAGGTACATAAACGCTATAAATGGGTAATTTTAGTCCCTTGTTATGTGGTTGGTAAGGAAACATGATGACATTATAAAATCTCATGCACAATTAAAGTTGTTTGGATAGAAATTAGACATTAATATTGTGATATTCAAATGATACAATGCTTTTATAAAGTGTTATAAACATAAAAGCTATAAGTGGGTCATTTTAGCCCATTAGTAGGTGGTTGCTAGGCAACATGATGACGTTATTGTATGTGATATAGATAAGGGCCTTTGGGGCCTAAGATGTACCTGTGTGCCAAGTCTGGTTGCTCAACTCCTGATCATGTAGGATGAGTTTGCGGACAGAAAAACAGAGATTTTGTGTAATATAGTAAGATATGCAAAGTGAATTATTCTATTCTATGTAGAAGTAAGCAAAAAGATTTGTAGCAGTAGTGGAGCATATGGCATGTTTTGAAACCAGTCCTTAAAATACTTGGTCTTAAAGTTTAAAATAATTTTTAAATAAATTTACCGATTCAGTGTAGTCTAGACTCACTATGGGTAGCTTGAACTTTGTCCACCGAAGTTAGCAGTGGATGCAAATTTTGGTTGGAAAACATTTCACTGATTTGCAACAAGAGAACATAGTTTCCCATATTTACGCAGAAGGAGCATATTATTTCACACAGTATAATTCACTGTTGTATATCACTGTGTTTGTTGTTTTTGGTGTGTTAAAAGAAGAGTAGAGAAGACAATAAGAGGAGTATTGTTTGAGAAATTGACTGGTAGGATAACGTTGTGACTCAAGTTTGAACTGTTTTAATCTTCCAGTTATTGTTTTGCAAATCATTGGATATGATGCATCTTACTTTTCTGGTAAACTACACAAGTTGTCTTTATACAGCACACATTTCTGCCTCACAATGTTGAACCGAAACAGGTGGGAAAGATTTGGTAACCTGGCTGGTAAATAGATGTGTTCCTTGTTTCTCCAAGTTGTGGCTAAACACTGAGGGGTCTATAGAGGCAGTAATGAGTCATATCCTTCAAACTGCTGTTTTATATCTCAGACACCTCCTAAAATTCAATTTGCAGTGACATTCTCACACATACGCATGCACATACAGACACACAGGTCTAACCTGTTCACGACTCTATACTGTACTTCGCGCCTCTGGTGGTGTTTTCTGGGGAAACAAATCACGTCAATTACCATAGTGAATGTGTCAGTCAAACTTATACAAATATACTCTACAGTTTCTGGCACGTGTTGCCAGCAAGGTGGTCTACACGTTCTAGAAGGACTCACTTTACAGAAGGAATCTCTAAAGGTAAATCCTGTCAGTCAATGTCAGACTGTCATCTGGCAGAAGAAATATTTTCAGTCACAACATCTTATGGAGATATGAAAACATTACATTTAAAAATGTGTTTTTTGAGGGGGGGGGGAGTTCAGCTGAGGTTGAGCTGCAAAACAAAATATGGTTGCCTGGATTTTATTGGAGTTGGCAGGAGCTTTCCCAAGAGAATTGAAGCTCCATGTTTGGCGCTGATATTGCCATTGTCTCGTATACCGATCCTGGGAATGCTTTTCATCAAAGAATGATCAAAAAACAAACATCCTTGACATTGTGTTGCACTTTACATAACTCTTTGAATTCAAATTGTGTATGTGCACTGACACAGAGCGATTTTAAAGTATCAATTGCCTACTCACTGAATCTCGGGCTCTCTTTGAGTCTTCTTTGATTTTGTTTTCTTTTTGTTGTTGTTGTTGTTTTTTCAGGTATTTATAAGTCCTGTTTAGTTCTGAAGCTGTTTCAATGTAACAGCATCAATTTTTGATGACTTTATGGCTAGCCATGTCACCTAAAATGACAGAGCTGCTAGTGATAAAATAGAGAGCAAAATATAATTGTGTGTGTGTGTGTGTGTGAGAGAGAGAGAGAGACCGACCAGCTAACAGAAGTGCCTCTGAGCAGTAATGTGTGACTTTAGGGTTAAATGGCCAGGCTTGCTGAGTGATTGCCACATTAGCCAAAAGTATGAATAAATCTTCTGTTCAGACATTTGACTATTTATGGACTCACATGAATTTGATCATGTGTTTTCGTTTAATGTTTTTTTAGGTTTTACTAAATCCTCTATGGCCGCACTGTTATGCTGGATAGTGCTGCAGATGTTGGAGTGTGGGTGGTACTGTATGTATACTGGCTTGAGATTTGAATATAGTCCATGATAAATTTAGAATTGGATATTTACCACCATATTGCATTTTTTTTCATCATGGATTTTATTTATTTCAATAATGAGCAGCAAGTCTGCAGAGACCTACTGCAAGGGAAGATCACTTTTGTATACAGTCATGTGGAAAATAAAGTTTTCAGAGCACTGTATGCAGTCCTGTGAAAAACTAAGTACACCCCATGATTCTACAATAGCGTAGAATAATGGGGTAATCATTTTTTGTAGGACTTTATCAGTTTCACATCGTTGTGGAGGAATTTTGGCCCACTCTTCTTTACAGCATTGTTTAAGTTTATTGAGTTTCATTTATGCACAGTTCTCTTCAGGTCCCACCACAGCATTTCAATCAGGTTAAGGCTATGTGAGAACCTTGACTTTTTTCTGTTTCAGTCATTCTGTTGTAACCTTGCTTGTGTGCTTGGGATCATTGTTGTTGCTGTCACATAGCCTCACATTTGAATCTAGAATGCTTTAGTATACAGAGGGGTTTATGGTCGACTCAAGACTGCAAGGTGCCCAAAATAAGCCCAAATCATCATCCCTCCACCACCGTGCTTGACAGTTGATGAGGGTGTTTGTGTTGATATGTTGTCTTTGGGTTTTGCATTTGAACAAACCACCAACGTGGGTTGTTAAAATGAGCCTTTCATGGTCTGGTCTTGGGGTGAATTTGCTGGGATGTCACACAACTGAATCCTCCAGACCAGCAAACTACCAGAACATGTTTTGTTTTTTTTGGTTTTTTTTAGAGGTGGTCACACTTGCCGATGATCACTTAATCAGGTGCATTTGACTGGTTGCTGCTTACCCTCTTAAATCCTGGAAGCAGTGAGGGTTTGCTCAGTTTTTCACAAGACTGCACAAAGTTCTGTGAAAACGTTCTTTTTCAGGTGACTCTGTAAATCTTTCAAGGTGGCGCACATAAAATTTCTCAAGCTTTGGGAATCACACTAATTATTATGATTATTATTATGGGGTGCAAACCTAAGGTTTACTAGTCTATAATGTTTCTCTGAAAATGAGGTATGTACCCTACCCTTGTTTATTTATGGTTTTGTATGAGTTCCAAAATAAATATGCTGCAATCTGTCAATTTTAACATTTTAAGAAAAAAAAAAGAGAAGAAAACAGCTTCATTCATATGTGTTTCTGCTGCTGCCATTCTCAAGTCACCCTACCTGTCAGTGTTTTCATTGCCTATTGTAAAGCAGAGAGTGAAATGACAGTTTGTAGGAACTCAGTGAAAGAAGGGATTTGAGCAGTAATCCGCCTCACTGATCCTTTTTAGAAACAACTGTCTGGCATGCAGCCTAACCCTCGCCATAACACGCCTGCTTTTGATACCTGAAGGCTGAACTGTAAACTGACACCCACAATGGCATTTTCTGCTTTTCACATACCTCAGATCAGAGACTCACTGAAGACATTTTCCTCATTTGGTAAAATAGTTGGTTGCTGCAGGTGAGCTGAGGTATTAACCCTGGGGTTAAAGCACACTGGATCCATCAGGTTATTAATATTAATGCTGACATTTTTGAAAGTGCTCATGTCATGGTATGAGTTATTTTCCTTCACTGTTCAGGTCATGTCAAGCTGAAACAGATACCATTATTATTATTATTATTTTTTTGATAAAAGATGGTGTAAATAAAGACTGAATTGTTATCTTATTTATCAGAGAGCAACCCAGAAAGTGTCCTTGGTCCAACTTGCACAGATATTCTCAGCTTATAAACATCTGCAGACTGTTATTTGATGTTGCCCTAAGCTGATAGCCAGTCTTAGCTCAGCCTGCTTTAAACAAATGCTGTCTGTCTTTAGAGAGAACAGCTGCCAAAAAGAAGAGACTACACAATTAATTTTGTTCCATAAATCTTCCTTTCTTCTTGAAGTCAAGCCTGGGCCTGGGTTAAATCGTCATATTTTATCAATGCAGTGATCATTATCTTCTGTCTCCTGGCTGTGCAAACAAACACACATTTTATTTGTCTAAATTGGTGTGGCATTTTTAAAGGTATATCTGAAGATGGATTTTATTCTAATCTGTTTAAAGCTAATGTCATAGCAGGCATAGAAAGCTCCTTAAAGGTAAACTTTTACTGGAACTGCTTATGAGATAAAATAAGCTTTTTTTTTTTTTTTCCCCCTTTAAACCCACAGCAAATATCCACATCTTTCTCTGTCATTAACAGAATGGCACCTTTATTGGAGTAAACATAACTTCTTTTTCCACTACTTGTGGATTGTGAGATGCGTTTAAGTTCGTAGAAGCTTTGATTTATGAGCAGTCTGGCCTTTTTTAACACCTGACATAAAGTGACCTCTTTGTCAAGAGGTGGCGCTGACTATGGGGGATAAATGTGTACAAAAATGGCCACAGACACACAAAATGAGCAATGCTCTCTCTCTGCGCATACACATGCACACACTCTTTCTCTCTGTAACCATAAGGCTGGAGTGGTTTATAGGGTGGTAATAAAAATGAATGCTGTGTGAAATAAATCCAGTTTAAGTTACCTTTTTTTTGAGGCAGTGTTTTCTTAGAGATGAAAAAATAGAAACACCCATGTGTTATATTTATATAAGGCATTTTTATTTGCGTCTAATTTTCCATCTCTAAAGGTGAGATTATTTATAATTACACCCTTTAATCATTAGATCTATTAAAATATGTTGTCCTTGGCATATTTGGTTCTGGATTACAGAAAACAAAATTTCAAAATGCTACATACAACATAATACATAAGAAAAAAAGAGAAAATCTATCATATTACCAGGATTGCTTCACCTGTCTACAATTACTAACACTTAACGCTGGAGTCAAAGATTCTAACTAAAATAGCCCATAATGTAGCTTGTGTACGTGCCTAAAAAAGACAGCAGCGAATGGACACAGCTTCATGTTACATGTTTCTCTGAAATTCACACTTGCCAAAAGCAACATAAAGATAGTAATAACATGTGTAATGGTCCCTGGGTCTTGGACTCAGGCTTTTCTGTTCTCTGTTGGGTTTTGTGATTCCTTTTGGTTTTGAGAATCTCTTTAAGTTTGGCTGTTTTTGTAATATTTAGGTTGCTATTTTCCTCAGTCATTTATTATAGCCGATAATCTGTTTCTATTCTACTTCTTTTCCTTGGTTATGTAATGTTTAGTTATCTTCAGTTCAGTCTTGTCTTCCTAGTCCTGCACTGGGGTCCTATTCCTGCCTGTCACAAAGTGTTCCTTGACATGCCCTTCAAAAAATATTGTACTTGACTTGACCCAAAACATCTCACTCAAGGCTCAAGGGCTCCCTTCTTGTTTACATTTGCTAATGTATTAGCATCTGCAACCAAACCAAGTATCCAGTGCCAATGGTAACCACAGCAGGCTTAATATCAAAAATGTTGCCAGGCATGGCAAGCGGTCCTGGGGGCTGAGGTAGAGATTGGTAAATTGGTGAATGTGACACAGAGAACTACACATTTTATTGGCGATACCATCCACATACAATGATGAATGATTTAGTTAGGTCTGTTAGCTCCAGGAATATCCCTCCCCAGACCATCACTGACCCATCACCAAATGATGTTACAGGCATCATAACGTTCTCCACGGCTTCTTCAGACCCTTTCACGTCTGTCACGTGTGCTTGGGGTGAACCCTCTTTCATCTGTGAAAAACACAGGGTACCTGCGGTGGACCTGCTAGTTCTGGTATTGGCAAATGCCAATCGAGCTCCACTGCACCAGGTAGTGACCATAGGGCCCACTAGAAGATGTCGGGTCCTCAGCCCACCCTCGTGAAATCTGCTTCTAATTGTTCGGTCAGAGACATTCACGCCGGTGGCCTGCTGCAGGTCATTTTGTAGGGCTCTGATACTGGTCCTGCTGACCCTAGTCAAATCCAAAAATAGTGAAAAAACAGTCAACAAAAAATGACGAGGTAAAAAATGTCAGTGGCCTCCACCTGTAAAACCACTATTGTTTTGGGGGGTTGCCCCTCTAGTGCACCTTTTGTTAATTTTATTAACACCAAAGCAGCTGAAACTGGTCAACAAACCCCTCTGCTACTGAACTGACCAAATCAATATCCAAGAAGTTTAACTTGACTTGATGCTATACTCTGATTAAAAAGTGTTAAGCAGTATATTTATAATAGACATAAACTGGAAGCAACTAGCAATTAAACAAAATGCAGTGTTCAGGTTAATTCAGTTAAACGAAATTCTCACCTGGAGTATCTGCTGTTGACCTCTGCTGAGTTCCTCGTTCTAAGAATTATATTAACAATGGATCCAGATTGACAAAAGTGACCATATTGTTAGTGTTAGGCAGACTACAAAGTCAGGCTCAGCTCGTCGTCCTGGCAGATCAGCTGACAGCAGTTGAAATCAGTGCAAACCCACACGATGTGATCCCTTAGCTGCTACCCAGCCTACAGTTGCTACACATGTGCAAGCCTTTTTGCACCCCAACCCCCAGGCCCCCCATCACAGCTTAAACCATTTTCATGCTGTGCCTGAGTTATCACTGTCATATCTGTTGCCAGTGATGCTTGCTCTGTTCTGCAGGAGGTGTTTGGCTGTTGCCTTGTATGTGCTCGGAGCAGAGAAGTGCCAGAACAAATCCATACTGACAAATATAAACTGTTGTAGATGGAAATGACAATCTTTTGACTTTAGTGGTTGTAACTGATGTGTTATGATGTAGATGTCATGTTTCAAATTCTGTGTCATGCAGTATAGAATTATTAAATAATCGAACCAGATTGCTCAAACTAATTTCATTGGTAGATTAACTACGTTTTAAGGAAGGTGTCCCACCCTCAGCAGAGTCTGTGTTACACAGCAGCCTGGAACCATTGAGTGGGAGACGCATGTTTTAGCAGGGCCATTACTGCTGTAATGTGAGAAGATGTTTTCATGTGCACTCCTCCAACCTGACACACTCACAACTGCGCATCTTACAGCAAAGGAAATGCACATGTGAACCTGCATGCACGCACACACAGGTGTGCTGGCAACAGGATCTTTCACCACGGCAGGCATCTACCCGAAGGTACACACTGCAGAGCTGAGAAACCAGCAAATTTGTGTGCGTTAAAGTACATGAGTGTAAATGAAGTGGGAAGAACCATGGGTGAGGTCATGAACTTGTAAATGAAAAAAAAAAAAAAAGAAAAAGAAAAACTTCTTTGTGCTTTTCCATTACATCTCACTCCAAGGGCGTCTGTTGTGTTTTTGTTGTAGATACCAGTCAGACTGTGTGCAGTATGCTCTTCAACTGATAAATACTTTTGCTCCAATTATTTCTCTTGAATGGCATCATAAAAACAATGAGCTGTCATTCGTGACCGCGGCAGATGAATGGTAGAAGCATATTGCCTCTTATGTGAGTGTTAATAGTAATTTGTAACACTGGGGCCTTAAAATTGCCTGTATGAAGTGAGTATAGATCCAGGGTTCTCAATGTGCAGCCATGGGGAAGAATGTACTACTGTACATTTTATGTCATGATATAGAAGCTCACAACAAGACCCAGGAAGAATTTCAATTCAATTTTATTTATATAGCACCAAATCACAACAAACGGTCACCTCAAGGCACTTTATATTGTAAGGTAAAGACCCTACAATAATTACAGAGAAAAGCCAACAGTCAAAACGACCCCCTATGAGCAAGCACTTGGTGACAGTGGGAAGGAAAAACCCCCTTTTAACAGGAAGAAACCTGCTGCGACAGGTTGGGGCTGAGGGGAGAGAGACAGTACAAAAGACATGCTGTGAAAGAGAGCCAGAGATTAATAATAACTGATGATTGCATGCAGAGTGGGCTATAAACAAAGTTGCAGGCCTATTGCAGAATAACTAAGGGATGGCTCAGGGTCACCTGATCCAGCCCTAACTATAAGCTTTATCATAAAGGAAAGTTTTAAGCCTAATCTTAAAAATAGAGGGATTTCTCTATTCAGCTGAAGCTCTTCTGTTTCAGTTATCATAGTGAATTGAACCTTCATAAGATTCACAAACATATCTAGTGAGAAAAAAAAGGTTAAGATATTTTTAAAAGAAAAACCATAATTGCTAACATAAACCAACCCTTGGAAATGACACATTCAAGACTAACAAACTAGAATGTATTATTTAAACATCAAATGTTGTGTATATGTAACAATTACTTTGGAAAGATGTTGTTTGTCCCCAAGGGGGCACCATGCCTATATCCATTTGTTGCAGTCTGATAAGCATCAACAGAAAGTTCTTTTTGCAAGACTTTTATATTTCCTTCTCTAAACTTCTAATGTTATGCATGCCAGGTCAAATAGTTTGAGTTCTTCGATATTAAAAACAATATGTTAAGGTTTTTACTTAGTGGCTCAAGCCAAGTTTTATCAGACAGATCTCAAGTGCTTTTCATGACAGTTTCCTGGAAATGTTTTTCCTGACTGAATGTTTTTCTCTTTGCTTCCTTTCATCTTTATTTTACACAAACAGGTGTTCATGTGCTCCATCGGTGTACTTAGAGTTCAGTAGCAGCAGCAGCAGCAGAAAGTACTTAGTGATCTAAAAGAGGGAGCAGTGGATTTTGACATAATCCTGTTTGGGTTAGAACTGACTCCTAAATAAACTACTGCAATGAGACACCACTGTTTACTAGCAGTGAGAGGGTTGTATTCAAAGTGTAGCAGTGAGCAGTGTGGTTTCTGGAGTCATTCAGCTGTGATGAGGCAAAACAGAAAGCACATTAACATGTATTCTCCAGTGACAGAAGAGAATTTTTAAAGCATCTGTAAGTATAAGCCAGTTATATCACTCATTTAAGGTAATAAGCTATCCTAAGCACTTGTGATTGTACAAAAATATCGCCTGACGTGAAAACAAACCATAAGACATGAGTACAGGAAACATTATCTGCAAAATGCATCACTAAATGTTTTGAAAAGGTCTCAGATTATTAACATATGTTTAGCAACACAGTGCTATTGCATGTATGTCACAGAACGTGGAACATATTCAGATTTGATTAAAATTATGAGATGGCACACTGTCGTTCACTCGATGTTTCTTAAGCTTTAGTAATTTTACATTGACATCAACATTTCATAAACTTGTCAGGCTCACAGAAGGCAGTAAAGAAAAAAACATAAAAACTGATGCATATGGTTTTTTTTTTGTAGCTCCAGCTATAGATCTTGGCTTCAAAAGAAACTGATAATTCATAAATGAATTTGTTGGGGCTATCAAAATAGATGCAACAAAAATGAATTAATGAACATGAATAAACAGAACTAATAACATTAAGTAAATTGGGTTTTCTGTAAAAGTTTTTTTTTTTTTTTTAAATAATTCTCTAAAATATTATCAGTAATATCTAAACATGTAACTGATAAACAAGTCCAAGTCCACAAGCTTTGGGGTACATGTGCCTCTCCCATCTTCTCAGCACGCGCACGCCAAAAATTTAGACTGAAAGCTCGCACACGTTGACCTTGAGGGTGTTAGCCGTGTTGACATTTGTTGACATTTGTTTGGACAGTGCTTCAATTCCTCAGACTGCTGCAAGGTCACGTGGCCTGACATCAAAGAAAAGAATTTCTTCCTGGGCGATATTGAGAGTGCCGCTGTTTATTCTAAAACTGACTGTCTCACTGTCTGTGTTTCTGTCTTTGGCAGTCACTGCTTCATCCCTGTCTTGCTCGCCTGCCTGTCTCATTACCTGCGCACGGTATCTGCACAGCTTTTGTCTTAAGGCTAACTTCTAATGTTCCTGCGTTTTTCTTAATTATTATTTTATTTGTTTTGTTTAGTTTTGGCAATAGATACATACACAATTTTAGTGCCGAGAAAGTTTTAACAAAGATGTAACATTTATTCTGTGCCATGTGTGTCGTCAGCCTGCTGCCTGCTAATGTGGAGTGACTGGACCTGGCCAGCTCTTCTGTACTTTTCACTTGAATGCTATTTAGCGCAAAATGGTGATTGCCCCATTTAACTCCATTTAAAACAAATTTTGTTTTATTTAGCAACATTTCTTTAAACCACAGCCAGCTGAAATGTTGGGAAACACACTGCGGTTTGGAGTCATTTCCACCTGTTGCTTATAACTCATTGTGTTCATATTCTTGCCACAAATTTGGTCAAGATAGAGTGATTTGTGTTTTGGTTATGGATTAAACACACACACACACACAGGCACTGAAGATGATTGAAGATGAAAAGCAAACAAAGTAACAATATTGTAGTTAACCTTTTGAGCATACCATTAAAAAATGGTGACTGTAAAGGTGCAAAACAGATGCTTTGAAACTGCCGTTCTTTCCAAAGAAACTGACTGAAAATTCTTTATGGGAGATCTGCATTTAATAGGCTGATTGTCTTGTCACAGTATTGGAAGCACCAAGCTGTGCATTCACTGTAGAGCAATTCATGCGCATGTTTAGCTTTGAGCTTTTCCCCCCAGGGATGTTTTGTTTTGATGTCTTCCATTGCAGCCTGATGAATGGACACATGGAGAGCTGGGAGGAGGAGGGGACTGTTGGACATGTTAAAGGACACCTGTGGGGCTTTGTGGGCCTCCCATGATGGACGGGGGTTCCGCTTCAGGTGGCAGTAATTTCTCTGAACCATGGGGAGGGGTAGTGGGGTCAGGGTGTGTGTGTGTGTGTGTGTGTGTGTGTGTGTGTGTGTACTGCCTATGTCACTGGTGCATCAGTCTATGGCTTTAGGTGCCGTTTACACGAAGCCGTTTTCACTGGAAACGGTGTCGTTTTGATGCGTTTCAGCCTTTCGTTTACACGATGGCGTTTCAGAAACGATCCGCGTTTACACGAGGACATGTGAAACGATGAAAACGATGTAGTTCCCATGCCAGGCCACAAGTTGGCGTTGGTTTTCTCTTTGCAGTTTGTTTACGCAAGACGCGCATGCGTGGAGTGACACAGTAGGTAGTGCGGCAAATTGTTCATTACTTACAAAACGGCCAATGTGAGAGGTTTTGTGTGGACAGATGATGAGGTTGGATCGCTGCTGCACACAACGCTGAATTACAAAACGGTAAAAACACAGGAAAAGCATAAGAAGCACTCGTGAATCCGCGAGTACTGTTTATCAGTTTGCGCGTGCGCGAAAAACTGGCCGTCGCAACCATAGTGCGCATGTGCGAGTCGAGCGTTTTCAAATCACCCCGGTTTCAAGTGTTTACACGAAAACGCAAGCCGGTGCGTTTCTGAAACGCTCCACTCTGGACCCCGTTTCTGAAACACATCGTTTTCACTCTGTTGTCGTGTAAACAGAAGGGCGAAACGCATCAAAACGACACCGTTGTCGTGTAAACGCAAGGCCGAAACGCATCAAAACGACACCGTTTCAAAATGAAAACGGTCTCGTGTAAACGGCACCTTAGTTTGTGCTTTTTCCCCCAGTATATTAACTGTCTTTTAGTGTATTTACATGCTGTGTTTATATGTTTGTGTACACGGGCCTATCTCTCAAAGAATAATTGCTTCAAATACCACTGGGAACGCCACACAGATCGTGACAGTCTCACCCACAACTAATGATTATGTAAATACGATAGCCATCTGTAGACATGATTGTGTGTGTGTGTGTGTGTGTGTATGTGTGGGTGTTCTGCCTAATATATTGCCTTATCATGTGGAGATCAGCTGTTAGACAAATGTGGTATTGTTGAAGTCCAAAGTAGAAGCATTATGTGCATGTGTGGTTGTGTATGTGAAGTCGGGTTTTACTACTTCAGGGCTTCATCTATTCTCTTCACCTGATACCAAGCTGCATCACTTGGTATTTCAGATGAAAAGAGGGCAGCATGTTATTAAATGTCACAGGCCGATCTTCTAGAATAACCAATAATGTTGCAACAGCTCACCTGTTGCAGCTCACACACACACACATGCACACACACATGCACTACACATAGATAGCTATTTTACGTATGAGGGAAAAGGATTATCAAGACAGACCACAGTAGCAAGAACTAAAACAATGTAATACTGTAAGACTGTGGCGACTCTAGGAAAGTTGAATTTAATCTGGGTTGGCTGAACATTGATGCCTTCTTGTTCTGGCGTTCACACAAAGTGATTAAATTTATGAACTCATTGTGCTCTACACCTGATGTAGTGTAACAAACACACAACACATTCACCTGCACTTTCTTATATGCACACATATGGCACAATACACACAGGGACTCACCATACACTGTTAGGTACACCTGTTCAATTGCATGCTAATGCAAATATCTAATCAGCCAATCACATGGTAGCAATTCAGTACAATTAGGTATGCAGACATGGTGACAACAACCTGCTGAAGTTCAAACTGAGCATCAGAATGGAGAAGAAAGGGGATTTTAGTGACTTTGAATGTGGTGTGGTTTTTCACGTGAGATGGGCTGGTCTGTGTATTTCAGAAACTGCTGATCTACTGGGATTTAACCCACACAACCATCTCTAGGGTTTACAGAGAATGGTCCAAAAAATTAAAAATAAATAATTAAAAATGAAATATCCAGTGAGCAGCAGTTCTTTGGGTGAAAATCCCTTATTAATGACTGCTTTGAGCTGATACAATGACAGCGGTAATTTAGATAACCACTTGTAATAGCCAAGATATTCAGAAGAGCATCTCTGAACACATTAACCCGTAAAGCAGCTTTGATGGGCTACAGCCACATAAGACCACACCAGGTCCACTCCTGTCAGCTAAGAACAGGAAAGTGAGGCTACAATTTGCACAGACTCACCAAAATTGGACAATAGGAGATTTGAAAAATGTTGCGTGGTCTGAGTCTCGATTTCTGCTGAGACATTTGCATGGTAGGGTCAAAATTTGGCATAAAAAAATGTGAAAGCATGGATCCATTCTGTGGGGGGATATTTTCTCGCCACACACCAACTGAACATCATTTAAACACCATAGCTTACCTGAGTGTTATTGCTGACCGTGGCCACCCCTTAATGACCACAGTGTACCCATCTTCTTTTGGCTGCTTCAGGTTGGATAACACTCCATGTCACGAAGCTTAAATCATCTCAAACTGGTTTCTTGAACATGACAATGAGTTCACTGCACTCAAATGGCCTCCACAGCCACCAGATCTCAGTCCAATAGAGCACCTTTGGGATGTGGTGGAACGGGAGATTCTTATCATGCATCTGACTGATGCTATCATGTCAAGTGCACAGGGACTATCTACAAAGTCCAACACAGAGATACGGCAAATATATTCAGTACCTCCTTCATAAACAAACAGTGCACCATCACAAAAATCACCGCACATCACTGCTCTCCTGCTGGTTATGTTACAACCCAAAAGAACAAAAGGCTTTAGCACAATATTTGGGAAATTTGATTGGGAATACTATTTAATAATAATTTGTTATTTATTTGTTATTTTTGGAACTCGGATTGTAGATATTCTAATAAGATATACTAATGGAGAACTGAATATACTTGAGTTTTTTGATAAAGTCAGACTGAAACTTCGGTTCTAAAAGGGATTTCCAGTGTGACCTCTTTAAACACATGCTTAGCTTATCTAGAGCTGAAAAGCTCTGTGTTATTTATAAGCACATAACATGAGAAGCTGTCTCAGCCATTTGTTAAACAGATGTGTGACTGATCTTCACATCAGATTCTTTTCTGCAGTTATTCATTTCTTTTTAGGACTCTGTGCTTCCTCTTCATGCACAGTATCTTTCACCCATATAGCATTGTCGTTGACCTGCAGCATTGATTTGTCAAAGTGTGAACTAATTGTAGTATTGGTAACATTTAAATCACCTGTAGTCAAAAACACAGTTGACTTTGTTTATTTGTTGCCATAGCAAAGTGTTTTTTCAGTGTGTCGAAGTGGTGAGTTCTCTCTCTCTAGTATGCGAGACATATGTGGAAGCATACTCACCAAAGGCAAATACAATCACTTTACAGGCTCTACATGCAACAAATAGACCCAGACACATGACGTGTTAGAGACGCTAGTTTGGAGATCAAAGGTCATCCTGAGGGGTCAGAGCGTCAGTGTTGTGTTTCAGCCACAGAAGAGGTCCTCTGTTACACCCTAAATGGACACTGTGAATTGTTTATGCCACAAGAGGGAGGGAAGTGGTGGAAATCAGGAAAGGTGAGGAAAAAGAAGAAGAAACATGAACAAAAGTAGCTGTGAGTGAAGGTAGGGTGATTGGGTGAGCACACATTAGCATTCATGTTTTCAGACAGCCGGATGGTAGATAGGCAAATAATATGGCAGGGTAACAGACTGTGTAACACACAGTGATGTCACAATGTTCTCTGTACTTTGTCCATAGGCACTGATTGACTTGTATAAATGCAGTCCATGAGTGTGAATACTTGTGCTGGCATGCTGTGAATGAATTGATGAATGCATGTTTTGTGTGTTAGGTATTTCTGCTTTTTTCCATACAGAAAGGGCCCATGGTGGTCATATGAGAACCTACAATGAACTTAAGGATCCCTGAATAGTGGATGCTCTATATTTGGGAGCTGGACCGAGGCTACTGACCCTAACACTGACCCCACACCTGCCTAATATGTGTGTCAGTGGACATGGTTGGAGATGGATAGAGAGGGGAGATGCAAATGAATGTCTGTCTCTGTGCTTTGTGTGTCTGCTTTGGGCATTCTTCTCTGTTGTATAGTGCATAATGGTTTTTAAATGTTTATAACTGAGTTAAACTGACTTGTAAGTTATTCAGCATCTACTGCAAATATAAACTGCTTACATTTGGATGTTGGTGCTCTTACCATAAAACAATGAAAAATATTTTATAGAAAAATGTGAAAACGTTTTAAAGTCATCAAATCAGTTTTGTATGGAAGTAAATAATCCCTTGTCACACTGATGCTATAGACCATTGAAGTATGTATATTTAAAAAATGATGAATGTTTGGGCAGCTGCTCACAAGTATTAGTTTTTTATGTAATAAACTATGTGTGGATTCTTTAATTTACACAGCTGCTCAATATATGGTGACAATTTTAATAAGCCACACAGAAATTAGTGTAATAGTAAATAAAAATAGTTGATGTTGATATTATTATTATTATTATTATTATTATTATTATTATTATTATTATTATTATTAGTAGTAGTAGTAGTAGTAGTAGTAGTAGTAGTAGTAGTGTTAGTATAATTTTATTTGATCCTTAAAAAGTGTTGAATATTGGTATAATTTGATATGTTAGATGTACAGTTATAGCCATCAGTATCTTAAAACTGAAAATTGTCTCTTCCAGCTGGCACTCATCCATTTGTTAACTGGCTAGTTTGATAAATTGAAAGCATATTCAATGTATAATGCAAACCATTTAAGCAGCCCTATAGTAAAAAAGTCATTTCTATATCAACATATGGACTAATAATTATTTAAATCTTTCATTAGTTGACTTAACTATTGATGCTGCACTGTTTAAATGCAATTTTTAATTTATATAATACTTTTACAATTTTTACTGTGACTTTTCTTGATTTGATGTGTGTGTGTGTGTGTGTGTGTGTGTGTGTGTGTGTGTGTGTGTGTGTGTGAGCCGTCACTATCAGCAAATGCATGACCGGTCCTTCAGTTCTGTATTTAGGTCTAAGGGTTCAAGGGTCAGAGAGGTCGAGAGCTGGTATGAATGACTGCCTGTTATCAGGTGTATGTGTGTGTGTGTGTGTGCATTTAAGAGAAACAGGAAACAAAAACTGTGTGAATGACAGAAGGAAACAGGCAAAGAAGGAAATATAAACACAAATAAGAGATGGGAACATACAGGCTGGCAGCGTGAAGGAGGGAAGTTAACTTTTCCACGTTTTTTTTTTTCCCATCTTTTCATTTCCTTTAATGTTGTCATGTTTTATGCAGTTTTCCCACATAAATTTAAAGTATACTTTCTTTAAAAATAAAGTGCATAATTTTGACAAATAACTGAAATAATAGCATTACAGAATGGACATTCATGTGTTCAACGTGTTCGAATTGAGCACACACAAGACACAGACAACAAGTTGATAACCCTGTCTAAAAATGCACATATAATTGTAGCCTCTCTTAAAATATAATATAATGAATGCACATAATTATGTGGACAAATTGCCTTTTTTTTCTGTGTTTCTCACCCTTTATCCCTTCGCCCAATTCTAGCTGATTCAACCCCTTCCACCCCTACACTCTCAACCCCTTTCCCCATCGTCTGTTTGTCTCCCTCATTTCATGACTCCCCCTCTTTTTTTTTTTCCTGCTAATTGCCACCCCGTTGTAGCGTCCCGGGAGCCGGGAGCTCATTAATTGGTGAAGAGGAGACAGGTGGCGCCACTATGTTGTGATGCTTCTTGTTATTTGTGTGCGTCAGTTTATTGAGTTGATGTTGTGTTTGTGAGTGCACATTAGTTTGCATGAGCTTGTCCTTCTTTGTGTGTTTATATTCTCGTGTGTGTGTGTGTGTGTGTGTGTGTGTGTGTGTGTGTGTGTGTGTGCGTGCGTGCGTGTGTGTGTGTGTGTGCATGCGTGTATGATTCCTCTGTGGATGTGACTGTGTGTGCGTGTATATAAATGAGTGTGTGTGGTAGCACTGCTTGTTAGCGGCACTGAGCCCCTTCTCACTGTAATCTCTTTGTTTATGCAGTGCGAAAAGGGCCTTGCAGGGGCATGAACTCCCCACGCTCTTATCCCACTGCGCCACTCACCCCAAGTAGACCCTCATACCCCACCACCACCCTTTCCGGCACCAGCTTTGCTCCCACCACCTCCGTCATCTGACTCAACCCCTGCCCAACACTGTGTCCCGTTGTCCCTCCTTCCTGTCTGACTTTGTTAGCATTCAAATCATGAGCTGTACGTTCTGTGAGAAATAAGCAAAGCTCCACCTAAGAATACTGCCTGGCACCTTGTTCTTGCAAATTTTTTGAAAATCTATTGAGTTTACTTCAAGTGCTCAGCCCAGCTCTGTCAAAGAAGTCGGTATCTCATTTTAAACCTTTTGGTGTTTAGAAATAGAATATGAAATGGGTAACCCTGCAACCCCTGCAGGGATATATTGACCTTCCAGCAGCTTGCTTCACCCAGGTCACTGCACACAACTCTCAACCTCAGCAACATGGGCCCGGTGTGGACTGTGTGGACTTTCCTATTGCTAATATTAATAAACCAGATAAGAGCATATTGAATAAGACAGTTTTGGAATGACCTCTTTTGATAGAGGCCCACCACACAATTAAAGCACATTTGCCAAGCGAGCATATTCCAAACCAATTTGTCACCTGAATGCAGAAAAAACAAATTACTGCCAGTTTTATCAATACTAATGCTGTGAACAAGCTGAGTGCCGAAATAAAAGAACAGTGATCTCTAACCAAAATACTGAATATAAAATCCCTTAAATGAGAAAGTGTTGCTAGTTGCTTGAGTTGTTGCCAACATTGTTACCTTGCCTTATATATGCCATTATCAAATCAAAACATAAAATCATATTTTGCAGTTTTTAAAAGCCAATAAAATACATATCTAGTGTTTCTGATCTAGTAATTTATGATGGAGTATGACAAAATTGGGTGGAATCTATTGCAGTCATATGTAGGCACATAGAAAATTTAGGGAAGGCGAGGGACACACTCTGAATGCCATTATACTTTCTATTAGAGTTTTACTAGATTCAAATAAATTGGTCATGCACAATTTAGAATGAATTAAAGAATTACAGAATTAAATCATAATCTGGTCAATTAATCATACTTAACAGATAAGAGAAAACCACAAGAGTTTAAAGCTGGTTTGATGTTGAATGTTAGTAGCTGAATGTTTGGGCAATAAATTCACATTCATTATCCTCTTAGTTAGCTGCTTCCATGTTATTTTTCTTCTTTTATCCTGCTTTTTTAATTCAGTTCCTGTTTAAATCGAATCACAAAAGTGTTTTCTCCCTTCATTCTAGCCCTCACCTCTGAACTTTCTCTCATTGCTCTCCTTTGAAGTCTTCAGTAAAAACTATTTTCAGTCCCTGGCAGCATGTATCCAATTGTTTGGTAAAGTCTGTGAGGAAGAATGATTACAAAGCATTAGTGCTTTGCCTAACAGACGGTATTATCAGGTGGTCAATGGTGGCTATTTGGCAGAGTCTAAAGGAGTGGGTGTCATAAGCGGTGATCTGTGAATAAGTCCGTGTGTGTGTGTTCCTATTTGTATGTCTGGACCGTGTACGTGCTTTGTATCAGTATGTGTCCCTGTGTTCTTGCAGGTGTTGGGGTCACAGGCAGTTTGTAGGTCAGCTCCCTGCCCCTAGTGTCACTTTGCTCTGTTTGGCCCTAAACAACCACTAATGCAGGACTCATTTCCTTCTCTTCTCTTCTCTTTCTCCTTCTCTTCTCTTCTCTTCTCTTCTCTTCTCTTCTCTTCTCTTCTCTTCTCTTCTCTCTCTTCTCTCTCTTCTCTTCTCTTCTCTTCTCTTCTCTTCATGTTGTTTGGCAGGTATAAGTATATGCAAGGCACCTGAAAGAGTAGGGAGAGTAGGAGAAAACAACAGTGAAGAGGACCAGGCTAGAGGCCTTAAAGGTTTTATTGGGCTGCACCATTCTTGCTGGAGGAATGTTGTCAATGGCCACAGAACCACATGTAGCTCTTTTATTAGCCTAAACTCCTACATAATCTGGGCAAAATCAAGTTCGTTCTAAATGGTAATTAGAAACACCAGACCATGTTTATAAATTAGTGTTCGTAGAATCGTAGAATCATAGAACGTATTACAAAATTTATGGCAGAAATAAATAAACCTAAACATCTTAAAGGATTTCATACATACCTGAAGACAGTTATCATCCCTTGTTTGATAGCTAATGTGTTGTGGTGACAGCACAGTAACAACACAGCAATTATTTCAGCTCGCAACAGGCATATGCTCCTCTGTAGCTGTTTACTTTTTGATGCTGTTTAGTTTGGAAATCTTAAACCTTTTCTTCATTTGTGATCTTGTCTTTCAGTTAGTACCCAAAGCTTGTGGCCATATGAGAGGGTTGGGATGTAGATCGGTAAATTGACAGCTTCACTTTACGCTCAGCTCTCTGTTCACCACGCCAGACCTGTGCAGCATCCGTATCACTACAGCCGCAGCCCTAGTCCATCTGTTAGTCTCCCGCTCCCCTCACTTGTGAACAAGACCCTAAGATATTTAAACTCCTCCACTTGGGGCAGCAACACGTTCCTCACCCGGAATGGGTGCTGCACCCTTTTCCAGTGGAGGACTATGGCCTCAGGCTTAGAGGTGGATAGCTTAGAGGTGGTTAGAGGATAACTGTCAACTGCCTCGGAAGTCCTACAGGCTAACCAAGCCCAGTAGGATTCCTTCTTCAGCTTGACAGCTCCTTTCACCTCCAGTGTCCACCATCTGGTTCAGGGATTACCAACACCATAGGCACCTTGCAGCCGCAGGTCCATGCAGCTGCCTCAACAATAGAGGTGCGGAACATGGCCCATTTGGACTCAAGGTCAACCTCAGCCAAGTTCTGCTGGAGGAGGGATTTGAAGATCTCATGGACTGGAGCCTCTGCCAGGCATTCCCAGCGCACCCTCACTATATGTCTAGGTGTACCTGGCCTATCTAGCATCCTTCCCCACCACCTGATCCAACTCACCACCAGGTGGTGATCATTTGACAGCTTGGCTCTTCTCTTCACCATAGTGTCTAGGACACATGACCACAGATATGATGATACGATTACAAAATTGATCATCGACCAGTGTCACTGGGACACACGAACCCCTCCACCATGATAAGATAATGATTCGTGGAGGGTGTTTGTATAATTTACCTAACTTAATAGACACTGTTTTCATACATGGTCTGGCTGTACTGCTGTTTTGCTGCACTGTTCTGTTTTCTGTGTCCATCCCTGTTGAGTGCAGACACACACAGACTTGGATGCAGCAAAACTGCAGTAAAGACTCTCATTACAGTGGTAGGCCTATCATTGGGTTACTTAATGTAGCACTTTAATGTATCATGCTAGCGTGGGCTACTGCTTGTGACTGAAATTTTATTTTATTATTATTATTTTTTAATATTTTGCTCTTGTGCACTCAACCTGTCTTGATGCAACTGAAATGTGAAGAGAGGGGAGAGCTGTTGCCGGCATGCCTGTTGTTTTGGATGAGATGCTCTAGTGTGACATGCAGTTGTTCTGAAAGATTTTGCACCTTTTAAGAGATGCAAACAGAAGCTAAGCTGAGACCAAAGAGAAAACCCGCTTTCAAACAAAGCCTCAACTCAAGTATAACCAGAAAGAACAGCTGTTTTACTGCAACTAAACAAGATCACAGGGGCTTTCCCTGCTGTAAAGTAGTAGTCATCAGAGTCTGACTTTCTGTGGTGCAGCAGTGAGCACTGAGATGCACTCTTTGCATAATTTATGTTAACAATTCAACTTAGCATAGCCAACCAGATGAACAAAATTCTTCAAGTCATAGCCAATTGCAGCTAGAGCTGTGTCAGATATTTTATGTGACAGATGGATGAACAGGCAGATCCCAGTCATTGTGGAGAATTTAAAAAAAAGTGTTGGTGGGTGGCTGCAGATTGTGTTTTTTGCAGTATTTAGTAAGCTGTCTCATTTATGAATCGAAAAGTAGGCAGCAAAAACGATCCCACGGAGCAAGTGGGAATCTCATTCTCTTTCAGCTCCTCCCCTCAGGGAGCAGGTCTTCTGTTTTTCTATGCACACTTCTACCTTAACATTCCATCCTTTGGCTAGTTAGTTCCTCCTCCCAGCAATTTTCCCTGTTCCTTGAGGGAGTGTAGGGGGGCTGGGGGGTAATGTGTGGTGTGTGTGTGTGCATGTATTTCACCTTCTCTTAAAAATTGCACAAATCCTATTATTTTGCTTATTTAGCAGCTTCCTGTTAATCAAAATCGTCTGCACTCATTTGATATCAAAGTATATTTTTAAAGCTTTTATTGTTTGCTTTACCTACTGCGTGCCTAAGTGCAAAATAAGAGGATTCAAGCTGTCTGAAATGATACAGAAAACACTGTATTTGTGACACAGCTTTAGGGAAAACCTGGACATTCATTGTGCATATAAAAGAAAAGAATAAAACAAGTGCTATATTTATGTTATCGTGATTACAGATTTAGATACCTAATACTCATTCTCAGTTTTCTTGTACCTCGCCCTAACCACATAATCCCTTTCAATGATTTATGTAGCTGTAAAGTAATACAGTCAGTGGTTTCACAATGACAATAACAAGCTGTAAAACCCAATTCCCAGTCTGTCATTAGGCTTTCATTAAGTCTAAGTGGCCCAACACCTACCTTTCTGCGGTGTGTGAGTATGTGTCTTGTGTTACTTGTGGCTGTTGGGGTATAAACTTGTTACGCAGTCACCTTGGGGGACTTCTCTTCTTTTTGGGGTGAAAAAGCAAGTGCCCATAACAAGGTTTGTAGGTTTGCACAGATACCCTGTTGACCCATGTTACGTGGGTCTAGGGGACATGGGTGTAACATACGATCAAGGAAATGAAAATGAGAAGAGCGAAACGTCAGTAAATAAATTACGATTTTTATTATAAAAGAAATGAAGCCTTCTAAAAATAAACCAAAACTCAAAACAACCTCCAAACTGGAGACACCACCTGACTTATAAGGGAAAAAGAAGAGATAATGCTAAACCAACTATCAAATGAACACAACCCCACAAACAAAACCCACTCCTCCGAGAACCCGGAGCATGATTGTTGTCCTGCCAACAGACAAGTCACCCTCCCCAACGGGAGTAACACAATGTTGTGCCAAATGCTAGCACACCTCCACACGAGCGCAGCTCTGCTTCAACTGGCCTTGCAACACACACACACCCCCTTCTCTCTGGCATCTCATCTCCGCCTCCTTATACCAGGTGTCCTTAATTGGAAATGGAAACACCTTGCATTCAGCCCCTGTTGCAGAGAGAGAGAGAGAGAAACAACATAGCATACAGCTGTAACAACCATCTAAAATCCACATGCAATAGTTTGCCTGCAAGGCTTTCTGATGTACAAGAGCTCTAAGAGATGGACAGCATTCTTGTAAAGGTGTGTTTTAATCCACATGAGAATCTTTTGATTAAATCTACCCAGTTAGCTTATTTTCTAACATATTTAAAACTGAAAATAATATACACCCATTGGCCACTTTATTAGTGGCCAGTGGGTGTATATATGTGTTTAATTGCTCAGTAATGCATATATCTAATCAGCCAGTCACATGGTAGCAATTCAGTGCATTTGAGCATGCAGACATGGTCAAAACATCTTTCTGAAGTTCAAACCAGTCAGAGTGGGGACAAAAGGTGATTTAAGTGACTTTGAACATGGTTTAGTTGTTGGTGTTAGACAGGCTGATACTACTAGAATTTTACCAGCCAACCAGGGTTTACAGAGAAAGGTCTGAAAAAGAGAAAAATATCCAGAGAGTGGCAGTTCTCCAGGTGATAATGCTTTGTTGTTGCCAAAGGTCAGAGGAAAATGGCCAGACTGCTTTGAGTTGATAGGAAGGCAGCTTTAACTTAAATAACCAAACTAAGAGCATTTCTGAATGCACAACATGTCGAACCTTGAAGCAGAAGACCACAGTGGTGCCACGTTTCTACTGCCGAGGTGCTGGTGCTCGTGCCAGTGCTGGTGCTGGTTCCAATGAACCGGTGAAACTCTTGAGAACGGGCCTTCATTTCCACTGCGCTTTGCGAGCGGATCCTTTACGTATGAGTGTGGGCGGGTCCTTGTCTGGAAATGGAAGTCGAAGGTCACGAACATGGGAGAACACGCTCCCCTTTTGCAAACTCTATTTCTTGTGCAGCAAACATATTTTACGTTCCAAACAAAACTACTGTAGCATCTGTTTGTGGCACAAGGTAAACACACAGCGATTACGAGCAAGACAAGTACGCACTTTGCATCCTTTTATCTGTGATATGACCTGATACAAAGTAGCAAGTTCAGCCTTAGGGCCCATCTAATTCACAGCCATGAAAATCGCATTGCTTTTCTCATGTAATACACAGCATGCAGTGAAATAGTGGTAGAAAACTTTACATCGAGATGACAGAGCCACGCCCTTCTGCCACTTGCGTCACGCGTTCTTGGTTCCAGACCAGCTAGCTTGTGGTTCTAGAGTTGAACCTGTTTTTCGGCCGAGCACCGAATGCGTTTGCGTTGGCACCAGCACGCGATCAGTGGAAAAGGGACCTGCATGCCACTTCATTCTGCTAAGATCAGGACACTGAGACAATAGAAGACTGGAAAAAACATTGCAACATTTGGATGGCAAGGTCAGAATTTGGTGTGAACACAACATGAAAGCCATGGATCTATTCTACCTTATATCAATGGTTCAGGCTGGTGATTGTGGCATATGGTGCAGGGGATATTTTTTTGGGTACACTTTCAGCCAACAGAGTGCCAACTGAGCGTTGTTTAAAACATCACAGCCTACCTGAGTATTGTTGCTGCTTTTGCATGTCCCTGCTTTTATGATCAATCTCTGATGTCTGCTTCCAGCAGGATAGCATGCCATATCACAAAGCGGAGATCGTCTCAATTGGTTTCTTGAACATGACGCCTGCACTCAAATGGCTTCCACAGTCACCAGATCTCAATCTAACAGAGCGCCTTTCAGATCTGATGGTATTATGCTTTTATGTCAATATGACCAAAATCTTTGAGGAATCTTTGTTGAATCCATGCGATGAAGAATTAAGGAAGTTCTGAAGGTAAAAATGGGATTTAACCCAGTACTAGCAACATATCTGATAAAGTGACTGGTGAGTTTAAAGGAAATAAATCTTCATGAAAAAAAAGTCCTGTCTGGAAGGAAATCACTGAATGGAAACTTTGTACTAGCATTCATATGCAGGTCAGAATGAGAATAAATATCTTAATAGGGTTTGACAAATAGTGGTTATAGTTATGATTTGATTAAGTGGGTAATGGATGTAAGTCAATTTTAACATCCTCTGAGTAAACATGACCTTGTGTGTCTATGATATTAGTTGCTACATTAATATTTTTTTGTTGTTGTTTTTGTTTTTTACTTCTGGCTCATCTTATCTTTCTGTTTTTATCAAAAAAGAGAGTCTCCAGTGGTGCAGAGAGATTTTCTCAAAAAGGTGAAAGGTCAGACAAGAACAAATTAGTGTTGAGGACAGAGGTGAACCTGGCAGGCTTTAGTTTCTTTCCCTGCTTCATCATCATTTCTTTGAACTCTGTGTTACTCCTTGTGTCCTTATTTCTCTCACCGATTCCCTGGCTCGTGGATGAGTTTTGTTGGCTGTGTTTGTGATAATATTTCAGTGGTGAGTCTGTGTAATTTTACTCAGGGTGAAAAGACTTAGCACCACCTTTAATTTACAGCACTGTTTACTCCATTCACCTTCTTCCCTCATTTTGCACACCAGACTTTATATGTTTTAATCATGCCTACTTACCTTGATCAGTTGAATTGTTACTAACTGCAGTGGTTTGTTTAAATATTTTGAAACAAAGACAACAAACACAGCTAAACCACCATTTCGATTTCCCTCAGGCAAAGTAGCTCAGGGTGCAAATGGACTTTAGGAAGAGGAAGTCCTACTGTAACTGTCACACACAGCTCACCCACATCTACAAAGGATTGCTATGTAAATGCACCAGTGAATAGGAGTGAATGGACAGGCTTAAAGCAGATTATGTTAAACCTCTTGTTAGTTTAAAGACATGCTGA
Organism: Archocentrus centrarchus; assembly: GCF_007364275.1. Classification (NCBI taxonomy): domain Eukaryota; kingdom Metazoa; phylum Chordata; class Actinopteri; order Cichliformes; family Cichlidae; genus Archocentrus; species Archocentrus centrarchus. The sequence continues at coordinate 12,104,688 of NC_044354.1, forward strand.
AGTGAATGGATGGGGATTAGCAGATGTGCTGCTGTGCCGTGGAGGTGTTTCACTAAAATGGATTTAATCCCCTGTCTTTTAGACAGTTCACACAGCAAATAATGGGATAAATGCCTCTAAAAGTGAGCCAGGAAAAGGTAAGGTGGTCTTTAAATCCTAAAGAAATCAGAAAGCAGAGACAATGTGTGTTGAATAGGTATATGCAAAGCCACAAGTATTCCAAGTCCATTTATATATTTGGAATTTGAGCTCAGACAGCAGCAAAATTCCTACAGTTTGCAGATAGGTGTCTACATTACTCTGTATGCAACATGGCTACGGATATTTTGGTCGCAGGTTAGGACTGGGTTACACTTTATCAGAAGTAGTTTTTGGATGCACTGTCTAATTTCATGCAAAATTAATGGTGTCTGTACAAATGACATGGAGGAAGATGCCATATTGTTTGAATCCAGCACACACACCCTTATCATCCTCAATAGTCATTTTGGCATTATACAGTAGCCCCTAATACCAATGTTACCACAATATTTGTACATCCCTAGTTATAGATAATAGGGGGCATGAATACCCTCTATCCGATGACAGAAAGGTGAGGGAGAGTACAGTTTCAGTGCTACAAGACCTTCTCTTGTGACATGCAGTTTGGACAAACAAATCCTCCTTCATGCCTCAAGATTGACAACCACCTACAGAGATCCAGTAACTTCACTCTAATTTTTGGGATGTTTTTTCTTTGTTTATTTAAATTATAAAGCTGCAGTCTTCATATAATGAGATCTCCTGCAGCTCTCGTATTGATATAATTCTATCATAGCATTGTGAGTAATACCAGATTCTTTTCTTGGTTAATCCACATCAGTCCATATGGCTTTTTTTTTCTTCTCAAATATGTTTGTTTCCCCAGTTTTACAAACAGAGGATGGCCCTAATCTGAAATGTTCAAACAAACACTTTTAATCAAAGAAACCACAAACAGAACTCATCGATCCGGTTTCTCACACACAACACCAAAAATCACAACAGTAATCTACAATCAGCTGTCCATTATCAGGACAAACAAACAAATCAGTGCAGCAAGATGATAGATACATCAGGTTTCAAGTAGTTCAAGTAGGTGTCCCAAATTTAATAAAATATGTCTGACTTTGAGTGTGAGATGCATGTAAGATGTTCTAACAGCACCAGATCAAACAGCATTCTGTGCCAGACTTTTTTACTAAACCACTTCAGTAAGATGTTCTTCTTTGCAGGATAAGTGAGAATACAGTACAATCTCCTAATGGGATACATATAGCAGAGAGACCTAAAATAAGAGACTTTGCAGCTTATGGCATGACCAAAGACAATGAATTAGGGCACCTATTTCTGTCTTGTGCTACATTGGCGAAATATCGGGGTTGAAACCGTGTCTGCGGTTGGGAGATATATGCATTCTATGTAAAATCTTAAACTATATTGCTTTTGCACAATTAGAAACTGAAATTGATTTAGCTTATCTCCATATATCTTCCCATTCACTGTCATTGATTGCAACAGTAAAGTCGCTTTCTCATTTATCTCTGAGCTCTTGCAAGACCACAGGTGGTGCAGCCTGCATGGCCTCATAGAATAATGCAACAGTTTTAGCCATTTGAAACAACAGCTTCTCCCCAGCAAATTAAGGTTTTGCTGTGCAATATATAATGCCCTATTTATAGCGTCCACATGGCTTTTAATTCAGAAGGAGGAATATTCTGAATTGTAACTAACTACTGATTAGATGTATTATTTCCAGCTGGAGACCCAAATCCCCTCTGGGCTGTTGTCATGAGGGGCATCCGGCGTAAAACGCTGTCAAATCAAAACATGCAGCGCTACCCGCCGTGGCGACCCCTTGTGAATAAGGGAGCTGCCAAAAGCAGAAAAAGGGGAAAAAAAAAAAAAAAAAATTTTTTAATTTCAGAGATCAGAAAATGAATTTGTTTACACATTGGTAGCTGTCAGCATTCTGAAAGCAAATTTGACTTTCTTTAAAGTGTTGACACAGACAGCTGCTGACAAGTGAAGTTGTTGTGTTATGACAGCTTGTCAAAAATGATGAGAGGGTGGTTGCTGGCTGAACTACTGACCCCAAGCACTTGCTGAGACTTATAACCTGAATGCTTAAGGGGGCTTCAACACCATTAGCATACAAGAAACAGAAGCAGTTAGAATAAACAGTGGTGTCTGCTTCAGATTTAAATACAGCTTAACAACTCTTTTGTGACCTAAAGTTGAAGTTTTACTTCTAGTTTTTATATCTCTGACCTTCTCTTTTCTCTATAAGCCTTATTTTCGCTTTCATTTTTAAATTCCTCTGCATATCCTCTAAAGGCCACCTTCCCCCCCCTCTGTTATCTAAATTCTTCAAAAAGCTTTCCTCTAAAAAGCTTCAGACAACTATTATTCTTCACTGTTCTCCCCTTTGTTTTTCTTGTCAGAGGCCTTTCTCTGCTTTTTTTTTCTCTTTTTCTTACTGTTCATCCTTCGCTCATGACAGTCTCAGCCATTTATCACAGACCCAGCATGAGGGTGACACTAGTGAAGAATAGTGTGTGTGTGTGTGTGTGTGTCATGGAGCACCAGTCTACAGTACCTTAAAGTAACCGCTTTTAAAGGGGTCATTCCTCAATTTGCATATGATATTCTGTTCTCAAGCAAATCACCACAGACATTCATTACTTGCTAACACACACACACAGGGCTTCACAGCTATTGGGGATTGGGGCAAATGCTGTCACAGTTTTTAAAAGGCTTCCCGTGGTTAGACATGCTTGAAATGACATTCTGGTTCACTGGAGGAGGGGAGTGGGAAAAGGAGTGGAGAAGAGAAACACAGAAGTAGAGGGGGAGGGCAGCTAAGTTTGTCAGTTAGGAAGAAAAAAAACATTGAAAAGAGTGGAAATGTTATTAAAGAAAACTGTGTGCGATCTAGGAAGGCATGAAAGTTTGCTGTGGCTCCGTCTTATATATGTTTTCTCATTTTGACTTTACCACCAAATCCAGGACTTCAGAAGTTTGGAAAGGGCAGGAAATTTATGGATTTTATTTCAAAATGCAGTCACTGTAATCTTGTAGCAAAATTGGCACCACATTAAACATTGATATTTCATGTGTTCATTGAATTCGTTGTCAGCATACCAGCCGAACGTAAAGTTGCATCAGTGGCCACTTAAAACTTATTTGCTAAACATCACTAGCTACTAGGACATCGTGCTTCACAAACTGACACTGGATCTCCTGTTTCACATGAGAGAAAACTGAAGAGAACATTTCTTACTGCTTGAATGGGAAAGGGGCTTGAGAGGGGCAGGGATGAGGGTAGACAGAAAGGAGATAGGGCAGCACCAGGGCAGGACTGTTTATTTATGAAGTGATATTTTCCTCTCATCGAGGAGCGAGGGAGCCAGGCATCCTATTGTTTGTCTTTAATGACCAACATGAACAAGTGTGAGAAAGAAAAGAAGTGCAAAGAACAGCGGCAGCAACAAAGAGGCAGATTAACATGAAAACAAAAAGTGTTTGCCCCATCTATTTAACCTCAAAACTTCAAAGTTCAGCATTTTGTGTTGGGGGGGGGGGTGGATAGCTGCCTGTTTTGTGCTGTTTCAGGTCTGTCATGTTTTCTGCTAAAAGCAAAGTGTTACCAGCACATGTACACGCACACACACACAAACACACATGCGGTTTTGTCGAAAGCAAATGCCTTACAGGCAAGAGGATAGCTCTGGAAAGGAAATGGTCTATTAGAGTGTCTCAACCCATTTATTTATTAGTATAAAAGCTCCAGGCTTGGGTGATGTAATCTCTAACAGCTCCTTTAAAGTGTCTCGGCCAGCTACTTGAATAGCACGCCACTGTGTGAAGAGGTGTTTTGAGTAGGTTTTCATGAATCTGGGATTTTAAAGCAGAATACTTCTGATTGATGAACACAACTCAGCCGGTGCAGACTGCCGAGTTGTCAGTGAGACAAACCTGAGTGCAGTTTGATTTAAATGTTGTTTTGCATACGTTCGTATGCCAGAAAAGACTAAAGCTAAAGCTCATGTCCTGAGGCTCAAAAAGCCATAAGTGTCCAAGAACCACACCTGAATTAGGGTCTCTTCTATATACTGTCTGTTCTTTTTCTTAATTATGCTACCATTTAAAGTACTACTGAGGGGATGCACATGGTAGTTTTATCCAATACTTCCACTGTGGCAGATACAACTAGAGATTCTGATATATTTGCTGAACATACAATGGTGCAATCTCTCGATTTAGGCTGTGCAAGCACACAAAAATTAGAATCTGCCGTAGTCATGTACAGGAAATACAACTGGATGTTATGTGATGGTTTTGTAGTCAGTGAAGTTATGTGCAGTGTGTCTTTAGCTTAATTGTACCACTGCTTTATTGTTGGGTTAACAATTTATGTCAATCTAACCTTGTTAACAGAATTTATTTCCAAAAACAAAGTAAACAGTTTTCCCTAAAACTGTTAAAGGTGCAGAATCCCTCAGATTCTGCTGCTTGTTTTTAATGTCCTCCTCACCCTCCCTCTTATTTTTTTTTCTAAACCCCATCTTGCTCCTGTCTGCTCCCTGCCCCTGTTTTCTTTCCACCCATGTCCTCCCTCCCTGTGTGTGTGTGTGTGTGTGTGTGTGTGTGTGTGTGTGTGTGTGTGTGTGTGTGTGTGTGTGTGTGAGAGTGTGTGAAAAAGAGAGAGAGAGAGAGGGCCAGCCCTCCCTACAAGGCAAGTGAAGTAAACTCCTCCTTTTTGTCTCTCCCTCTCTCTCTCTCAGCTGGGCTGCTACTGTCAGACGGGGTTGGGGGACAGTCATCTCCAACTGCTCCTGCTGTTGTTGCTGGTGTGTTCAGTGTAGTGTGGACTTTCTCACGTTTCGGTGGATCTACACACACACACGCATTCAGGAGCGTGCATGCCTGATACTACCCCCGCCTCTCTTGCTACCCACTCTCTCTGTGGCACATACATACACACACACTCCGAAGGAGCGACAGTGTGTGAGTGGTGGATCGCATCGTGTGGAGAGCGTTGAAGAGAGGAGACCAGAGAAGAGAGGAGCGGCGGCAGACTCTACCATGCCAGTGCAGGGAGAAAGGCTGAAGGGCTGTTTGTCTCTCTGCTTCTGGAGCTGGAGTTCTCTACTATTGCTTGGACTGTTCTCTCTACATGCTCGAGGACACGGTGAGTTACTGCAAAGTTTCTCTTCTGACTGCTGCCCTGAACTTTACTGCTGTTTTTATGTAGCGTTGTGCTGAAGTTGCTCTGCAGCAATTCATTGCTGCTTCTCATTAACAGTGTGAAACACTGGTTTAGTGTTTTTTTTTTTTTTTTTTTTTTTTGCTGTACCGGTTTTAACTCATTGAATCTAACATCTTAAATTTGTGCTGTACCATGCGCTCTGTTTTGTGCAAGCAATCCATGATGACAGGGTTTTTTAAACATCTGCTCCAACAAAGCGCAAATGAAGTGGACATGATCCTAATCATGTTACATTTACAGTATATTGCTATTTTTCTCTGCATTTCAACTGCATTTTCAAAATTTTTATGAAGAATAGCTGCAATTTTTTTCCCCCTTATTACAAACGGGCTTTAGTGGGAACAGGGCAGCGTTGTGTCTCTTTCTTTGGACGGTGAATTTGGAACAAGAAATTTGTTTCAAAGTATTTTCAAGCAAGTGGGTTTGCATATTTAATAAACAGCTGCTTATGATACAAAAACGAGGAAAGGCATTTGAAGATTGTATTTATTTTCCAAAGTATTTGCACTTCATTAATTATCACACCTCCTTCAAAGTGCTGTATGCTGTGAATTGAGTCATACCTCTCAAGTTACAGGATATTTTCTGTTTTCTTCAAACACTGAGAACCATCATCACAGATTGACACTTATACCGTTACATGCATCGGCCTCTTTGTCTGTGACCATGTTTGGTATCTCAAGTGTGATTTGTTATGTGTTGGAGAGAGAATATGTAAGATTTAAAACTCTATAATGTTTAGTGCCATCATTCTTGCTATTAAAGCTGCAGTAAGTAGAAATATATAAGTGAAAAAAAAAATCCCAGAGTCTGACAATAGACAGTCCTCCTGTATTTTGTCTCTCTTTGAACTCTTTTATTCAACAGACACAGCCTTACAAACAGTGCCTCATAAGCCAGTGCTGAGTTTTGGCTTCATACAGAGCTTGAACCCCACTCTCCTGAATGAAAGTTCTGTGCTAAACTGATGGAGCTACAACCCCTTATTACTTTCATTTTCACTCTTTCAAGACTTAAGACTGAAAAGATGTGTGATTCGCTAAAATCTGTGGATGTGAGCTCGGTTTTCTAAAGCCTGAGCGAGGTGAAGGTGTCATGTTTCCTCTAATACTACTTCAATTACAATATTTTTGTCCTGTGACATTAAAAACATGCTGCCCTAGCACAGCTTTCAGGTTTGACCCTCAGCTTCTGTTATTTTCCTTGCCACGGGTTAACTGTGATGTAGATTTTCTCTGCAATCTGTAATTTATAAACAAAAGTTTAACATTTAAACTCTTAAAATACAGTCTTTCCACTGTTCAGTTAAACACAATAGAGTTGGACAATGTTTCTGTGTGCATTTATTTTGTCTCTCTTTATCGTTGATCTATTTAAAGTCATTGTAGATTATTTCAGCTGGAGCCCTGAAGTTAAGCCAGCAAACGCTCATAGATCATGCTCAGTGTGTTATGTGCCGAGGTCTTCCTGCGACCTCTGGCAGCATGTCATCTCCTCTGTCTTGTATATCTTTCCTGTCATTGTCACTGGTTAGTTTTCAAGAAGCAGTCTGTGCTGAGCACCCTCCTTTTTGATTTACTCCCTTTGTTTTCCAGTGCCGTTTCATAATTTTTAACTAGAGCTTTGGAAGGAATAACATTTATTTTAAATATTATGTGCTTTTGAGTGTTAAACTGCACATATGAGTACACAGGGGTACAAACTTACAAAGTGCCTGCGTGTTTTAGAGTCATGGTAACACTGACTTCTCTGTCCAAGATGCCACAGAACAGCTGCCAGCAAAGAAGATGTGTTAAACCTGACACAATGTTGGACCTCTCCCAAGATTTCTTGTTTGTCTTATGCTCCTAGTTAGTCACTCACAATGTCATTTCTTTCAAATTAACCTAATGTTATACTTAAAGTATACATTCGGTATATTAGTGAAAGAGATTTCCTGATAGGCAGAAAGCTGAGAAAATCATTTATAAGGATTCAGTCCTATTTCCCTAAATGCTTGCCAGCATAATTCATTTATTTCCAATATTTATAAGCTAAAAAATGAAAATGGCTGTTTATTTCTAAACATAAGAACAGTGCTCTGTTTTGCATATCCATTAATATAAGCAACTCCCAAATGCTTAGCATATGAAATTGAAACACTAGCATTTAATTCACAGTTTTGGGTTTTTTGTTTTTCCCCGATGGTTTAGTTTCACTAGCGGCTGAATTAGCATCAGCAAAACTCCCAGTGTCATTAAAGCTGAACCAGGTGTGTTCCACACAAGAAGATCCAAACTGTCTAAACTGTATTCAAAACGCATTTCTCCTGAGGCCTGTTAATCTAATTTATTGGGCTGACACATAGATGAGTGACTGGATCAGCAACAGGCTCATTCATTGGTTGACATACGGGTGATTGATTGGCAATAAGTGCAGCCGTGGCTCACAGGCAAACATTTGTGAGACAGAGTGAAGGTTTGCTATGCACAAGACTATCTCTGCCTGGTTTTCTCTTGCTGTATCTTCACTTCCTCTGTGCATTCTCCTCGTCTCTTCCCGCTCTCTCCTACTCCATAACAACTCACAAATACCTGGCAGACTGAATAGATGTCTAGACTTGGTGTTCCTTGATCGTGTTGCCACAGGTGAACTGGAGTAGTTAGTTTTTTAAACAGCCGGTAGACTAACTTTTCTGCAGGCGCAACGGAGTCGGCACAGTTTACCCTCCAGCGTTTTTACGCCATTGTCTGTGCAATAAACAAATACTTAACTTTGTATTCATTATTGTAGAAGGAGCATGGATATTGTAGGGAAATCACACGCTTATGCACACTTTATAAATCTCACACACACAAATCTTCTGTGACCTTCCACCTACACCAGGCTGCGGCCTTCACTGTGAGTTCTGGGAAGTGAGGAGCGAGCGTGATAGCTTACATTTCATTGTCCTTGGTGGAAATAAGCACTGCTGTATCAGTTTTCACAGTCAAAGCTCCGCCAGTTGCTTTGCTTTTGTCACTGCTCTCTAATGAGACTGTTGCTCTCTGTGGAATTTCAGGTGTTATTTTATCTGAATTAAACATTTACCTGGTTTTTATCCAGAATAAACATATCACACATGTTGACTGTGTTGTCGCGCTACTAAGAATTTGCCATGAGTTTACAGTAAAGGTGACATACTGCAAACTTAGAATATAGACAGCCCTGGTGTTTGATGTTAGTTTTTGAGAAAATCAAAAGGCTATAAAGGTATAAAATAGACAGCCTGCGCACTCTGTTATTAGCATTTATTGTCAACAGCAATGAAAAATATGTATCTCATCACCTCCAAGTGAATTCATTCAATTCTGTTCAGAGATGTATCTGGAAATACTCTGCTCCGAGGAAGTCATTAGACATTTATGAATAAAACAGAGCTTTAGCAAACAAGGAACAAAACACTTGAGATATGACTCAGTGTACCATGCTGTTAGTTGTGCTTTCCATTCCTCACTCTTAAAGCTTTCTGACAGGATGTCTTCTGTTCACTTGCTGAAAACTGGTACCTCATTAGAGCTACTGACGTGCTGAGTGCAATACTGAATCAGAGAGGTAACATTTTTTGGTACCTGTTGTTAGTATTGTGTTAATATTTGTTTTCCCTTTGTTGCATTTCTGTGTAATTTTTTTCTCTTCTTCAGTTTGCACCACAAGCCATGGACTGCCCAAGCTTAACAAGATGGGATCCAGAGGGTTAATATGTTGGCAATTGAGAATTTAGTGGTCTGCTATAAAAGGAATGACACAGATATGAGTCTCAAACATGGTATGTTTGAGACTGACACTTAAGGGGCATATACAGTATATTTTGGGCCACACCTTTTAATCTTTCAATTCAGGTGTTTTCATTTCCATTGGCACAGGTATAAAAAAAATCAAGCACCTAGCCATGCAGTCTGCCTTTATGAACATCAGTGAAATACTGGGTCATTCTACAGATCTCACTGAGTTTGCCACCTCTGTAACAAGTTTGTTTGTGATGTTTGTTTTTTTCCCCTCCTAGATGTTTCATGATCATCTGTAAGTGGTATTATTGGAGAGTGGAAGCGTTTAGAAACTCCAGCATCTCAGCCACAAATTGGCAGACCACGTGACTGAGTGCTGAGGCACATAGTGCATAAGAATTGTCAGCGCTCTGCTGAGCCAATAACCACAGAATTTCATCATCAGCACAGAAATTGTGTGACAGGAGCTTCTTGATATTGATTTGCATGACTGATCAGCTTCTTTAGGTGTTGTGTGTAGGTTGCCCAGCACTTCTATTTAGTGACTTGCAATCACAGACCATGAAATGCAAGTGAAAAAAATCTCAAGTGAAAGAGTTATAATACTATTTTCAAATAAAGCTACTACCAGTGGATTGAAACTTAATTGTGGTAAATGCATTAGAGGGTTACCTACACAACTTGGATTGACCATTATAGTGAGTAACCATCAGCTACACAGCAATATGCAATAAGCAAATTGGATTATATGTGGATGGTGCTGCAGCGCTGAGAAAAACTGAGGAAATAGTCATCTTAAAATGACCTCTGAAAGGTGCAGTAAGGGGAAGTGTTGAGAGTTTCGGACGGAGGGGTATTACATCCTGTAATGGATACAGATCCAGTAACTTCTATCCCAGTCAGATTACCGGTCTGGCGCTGACTTCTTAAGACACAGCTGGAGCAGGGGAAGTTGTGTGTGTGTGTGTGTGTGTGTGTGTGTGTGTGTGTGTGTGTGTGTGTGTGTGTGTGTGTGTGTGTGTGTGTGTGTCTGTGTGTATGTGTGTGTGTGAGAGAGAGAGAGAGAGAGCGAGAGTGAGGCAGTAAGTGTGGAAAATTATTTTTTTAATACAAAGAATAAGCATTGATATGTGAGTTTCAACAAAATACTACGAGCTGTTGCCTGAATAATTGGTTAAAACAGAAATTTATATTAAGCCAAAAACATGTAGTCACCTCTACTACATACATTCTACTTACATTTCAAGGTGTGACTGTTATTGAATTCAGCATTTGGATGGTAGTGAGACATCAGAATACAAAATTTGATCTTGGACAGTTAAGTTGCTGCAATTATTGGGAAGTACAATCTTTACACTGTGTGAGCTGATCACTCGGTACAGCATGGTCTAACACAATAAAGTGATAGACAGATAACAGGTGAAGAGGAAAGCTGGCTGTCACAACCTTCGTGCACTGGGACTATGAGGGCTTAGGGTTTTCCATGCACTTGTACTCCCTCCATGATATCCTGCCCTCCCACTCTCACCACCTGGAACTATTTTGTAGATTGGGGAGGGCGAGCAGGGAAGGGAGAGAGCAATTGATCATTGTTCGACCTGTTACTCGAGGTCAGCCTTTATAGAGAGTCTAGTATTGAGCAAAGATTTGGAATTGTTGAGTATGAAGAAGAGGAGAAGTAAACATAAGGACACACACAAAGATCCATGTCAGAAATAGGAAGACTGAAAAGTCTGTCTGTGCACATCCATGTATGCACTTATATTTTAAGATACAGCACAAGTTTTCACAAAGGTTATTCAAAGGTAATACTGTATAATTCCATCCTTTTTCTTTTTTTTGTTTTTTGTTTGTGAAAAATACATTTTCTCTAGACTTTATTTCTAAAACATATTTTTAAGTATTAGATATTCTTCAGTTTGAGGTTTTAGTTGCATGAAATGGAAGTGGAAAGAAGAAAGTGGACAAATGAAAGACAGAATGAGGCAGTCTAAACTGAGTAAATGTGCTCTTTAACTTAAGGTCATGTGTTGACTTTTAACCAAATGGCTTTGCAATAGAGTCATTGTATGCTTTGATAGGTACCCAATCAGTGTCCAGATGGAGTGGATGGTGTGTGTGTGTGTGTGTGTGTGTGTGTGTGTGTGTGTGTGTGTGTGTTTAAGGGTCTAGACAACAGCTTGTTTGGCCAGTTAGATACAGAGACTACAGAGAAGGCCTGGAGCCGCTGATGGGTGATATGCGACTTAGTTAATGGGAAGCTAATCACAAACAGGAGACAGTGGGACGCATGCAACTGTAAACGTATGTATACTTATGCAACTGTACTCACACTCATGCATGCACATCAATGTCCACATCCCCCGTATTATTCACACATAAGTAGGAAATACATTAATATCCTCCCACGAAGCGCACATGCGTATAAGCACACATACTCTGCGTACATACAGGGTGTAGATGGATGGAAAGTAACAGTTTAAGCATGAGGAGATGACTGAGAAAGCATAGACCAGAACTCTTGGAAATAAACACATGGCAGCTGTAATGTTAACACCATCAGCGCTCCCTCTAGACACACATAAACCTCATGCACACCCTCTGCTCCCAAAGCGGCCAAAAAAAGATGCTCACCTACACACACATTTGCCTGTCCTCATTCTCACTGCTGAATACCTCAGATTTACATTCCATTAAAGTTATCATTTAGTCTAAGCAGCCGTTGTCCGTGGCTTTCAGTTCTGCGTGACAACTGCATTATGTGTATTGTATGTTTTGTGTGAGGTTTGGTTTACTGACATGTGGTGTTTTGACTGCCCGTGTAGAATGCTGCATTATTCCTAAGATAGAAATTATTCAGCAATTTATGATATTGTGATATGATATTTTGTGTGCGCATGTGTGTGTTTGTGTGTGCGGGGTGTGTTTGTAGTCATTGGAGGTTTTAGTCATATTATCATTATGAAATACAGAGTAACTGCTTTTCCATTATGTGAAACAAACCACAATAGTCTCATCAAGGTTTTAGCCCAGCTAGAGAAACAATAACACAAACATGTGTTTGGCACTGTTTCTGCACCCGTGACGTTCCAGACTTGACTCAGCCTGATTCAGAACTTTAAAATGAAAATATTAAGAAGATATTAAGTGAACCCACATTTACATAAATGTAAATTCCAGCATTTGATGTGGCTGTTGGGGAAGGATGTTGGAATCAGTTGGTGTTGGATGATATTCTAGAAAAATGACTCAATTACGTTATCATTTAGTTATTATAATGAGCTGCAATTAGAGCTAAACATAAGCTGATGGGGATGTGAAATGTGAGGTAAGCATTTGAAGTAGCTTAAATGTGCATGTTTCATTTATTTGATTATTTGACATTATAATCCAGGAGAGTAAAATGATACCAATAGGTGTGGAAAAAAGTGGCTTCATATTATGTGAACTCTAATCAGTTCATAGAAGTTCACAGTGGAATGAAATTAAACCCCCACTTATTAGATCGCGATAGTGTCAAGTGATGGTTTGAAAAATGGGATGCTGCTTTTATGTTACAGTACAACATCTTAAACCACAGCTTGTTCTTATCAATTACCAAAGTTGGAAAAACCATTAGACTAGTTCACAAGTTCAACAAGTTCACTGGCAATTGATGACTTAAAAACCAACCAATGGTGTCATTTTTTAAATAGTTGGCTGCTTAGCTCTAGTTTTTAATTCAATTAGAAATTCAGCAGTAAAAAAAAAACTGGCCTGCAAGATTTCTCAAAAACAATCGCTGTGAGCTGTGGATGGGAGTCAACATCCAACCACTGACAAAAGTTACTGCATTTCCCTTCTACTGTTCCATCCCACATCCAGACATTAATGCCAGAGAATTACCTCTGTGTTTCTCTTTTTGCTGTGTCTCATGTAAACTACTTAATCAAACTCTTATCTTAATCTGAACATTAACTGTAATCAAGCTATTTGTGTGCATTACAGTTGAATAAAGGTAAACGTTTGGGCTGATTATTTGGAACCAGCAGTTTTCCCATCGAGCCATTAAAGTTTTTACAAAAGCCAGACTTACATTTGAACTTTGAATTGCAGTCAGTGCTGCCTCAAGGAATACATGCACATTGAGATTCGTGAGGCCTACATGAGTATATGAGTGCAGTGCTTTGTATTTAACGTTTGTGTCACTTGGTGTATTTATTTAAGGAGCTCGAGTAGTTGATGTGTTTTAAAGTGGGGACAAAAGAAGAATGTATTTCCATCTGAGAAAAGAGAGCAAGCTTCATTAAACTGAAGGCAAAGATGCTTATCTTGTAAAATATTTGTATATTTTCTTCTTCTTCTCTTGTAACTTTCTGAGATGGAAAGAGAAACTGTTGAATCACTGCAGTTGGAAACAATTCTAAAAAGTTTGCTTTTTGTTTGCAACTTTTAGACATTTGACACACCTAAAAACTTTCAGCGGCTCAGTAATTTAATTGTATCTTTATGACTTATATCATTTTGATTTTATGGATGGATAGATGGATGGATGTATGGATGGATGGATGCACAAAAATCATAAAATTTTGGTTCACATTCAAAGGATTGCTCCTCCCAAAAGTATCCTCACTGTGCCAACATGGTTCTCCATTTCCAAAAGCACTTTAAGCTTGTTGAGTGTGTCTGTGTTTTTATTTCAGTTGTTTCCAGACAGTGTGTGTTTCTGAGTGAAATTTTCAGCTTGAGTTGTTACATTTGCCATGGCCAACTATCAGCTTGGCAGGTGTGAGGCCATTGTTTATCAGTTTATAGGCATGGTTTTTGCATACCACCATGATGGAACAATGAGTCACATGATGATATCATAGGAATAGCATATCCAATATGATAAAAATAGCTGCCAAGTTTGAATTTACTGAAAGGGTGTGTATATTGTAACCTAATGCTGCTTATTAATGAGTGTGCATCATAGTCTGAGTATGCTATGTTTTAGTTTTATTCCTTTTACTCAGAGTGCAGGGTTAATGATACAGTCATATGTTTTGGTCACACAGTTAGTCAGTCATTATGCTGTGTTTGTTTATGGTTATTGTGTTGTTTTTGTAAATATTTTTAAATTAGTATACACTGAAATCTAATATGTTATTGCATTGTCACCGAAATGTGTGTGCATTAATCATTAAACATCCCCAGAGTAGGCGGCACTCACAGGGATCATTTTGTGTGGAAATTAAGTTACATGGCCTGCAAAAATGCCCCTTTTTTATGTGCATGCACACAGATGCTGAAGCAGAAAGCCCCGATTAATAGAGAAAGTTGATAACCGCTATTGTGACGCCCTTTATCTCCAGCTGGGGTTTAAGTTTTGTCGAGCCGGGTAATACAAAGAAAGCTTGGCTGTGTTGAATTTAATTCACAGTTTCCCTCAGTTTCCTCACATGTATTTTTAATGTCACTCAGTTCATCTATACCTATAACTATAGCTTTGGAGTAGATATGATTCTAATCAAGGTTTTCTCAATCTTACAGTTAAAAGAAATCATTCAAAACTGTATCAAAGTTCTTGACTTTGATACAGCAACAGTGAATATTGCAGTATAAAGAAATTGTTGCCAGTCAAGTTGCTGTATTACCTCCACAATAACCTTATTGGGTGACTTGCATATTCCATCTTAATAACAAAGTTTTAGTTGGTAGCATGTAGTTAAATTAGAACATAGTGTTTAAGTCAGATTTGAACCAATGGCATCGGACTGTTGCACAGCTACAGCTCAGCGATCCAGCCAGATGCCTGCTCTCTGTGAACTGATGTGGGCTGTTCTGTGATGTGTAGGAGCCCACAGATGGCCATGAGAAAAAGAAAAGAAGCCTTTGATGAAGAGACTCTGCTCTCTCACACCTCCTTCAAGGATGGTTTCATCATTTCCCTGCATTCCGACGGGAACACCGATGGCCTTCTGGTTCCGGCGTCCTTTGGTGTTTGTCGGTGATTCCCACGAAAGAGGAGAAACACAGACACATACAGCATAAAGCCGGCAGATGCTGACAGCTGTGTAACCGGAGAGTCGCTCGATGCTGCATCAATGTGGCATAGTGGAGGATGTTTGAAAGGCTGTTGATGTTGTTGTGCTGGAGGATAGAAAGCCTGAACGCAGCAGCTTCCCTTATCCCTGCTCTCATGTTTATTTTGCTGTTTCAAAGGAAATGCTTTAAAAGCTGATTTTAGCCTGAGCCATACATCAACAGGCACTCTCAGACCACAGGAAATTTTTTGTGGTTCTGTAGTAACTGTTGCTGGAAAGTGAATCAAAGTGATCAACCCCACTTCTGGTTGGAGAAGTTTTAGAAAATATGGAAACCTTTTTCTTGACATGTGCATAATTCTCTCTTTCACATGGTTAACTGCATTGTTTCTCCGTCTACCAAAGTATTTTTCCAAACTTCTTCTACTTGCGCTTGAAGTTCTTACCAAGAATCTATTTTAGTTCTCGATGAGTGGATAAAAGAGATTAACACTATCCTCCAGCAGTTCTTCTAAACTTGCCTTCCACTGTCAGCATTTTCAATCAGAATATTGTGTTCTACAAATATTTATATCAAAAGAAACACCAGGGCTTTGTTTTGTTTTTCAAACCATGAAAACATGGATTGCAGATATTTCTCATCAACAGTTTAAATATCAAGACCCCAGTTTATACAACAGAAAATGCAAGTAAAACAGTAAAAAGTCAGAGCATTTCCATCATTTATTAGTATATTTATTGTTGCCAGGTGAACATGTTCAATCAGATGGTTAAAACAAGAAGCTTGAAGTGTGAGAGGACTTTGAGACGCAGAGAAAGGGAAAGCACATTTGAATTTCAAAGTAAATTTAGACAAAACAGCACGACAGACGACCTTCGCTTCCAAGCATCCAGCCTTCGGATCATGAAGTGGGATTCATTAACGCATTCCTGCACGTGTGGGATGGCTCGGCTCATCTCTACACTGACAGGAACAAGAACATGGAGATAAGACTCCGAACTGAATGTACATAAACGTGGGGTGGGTGGGGGTACGATCTTAAGGCTGGGAGTGAGGGCAAGAAATAAGAAAAAACTTTTACCTTGCATGTTTCTTTTACCATACAGACTGCACTGTCAAACACTGAAAAGATGAACTACTACTTAGAGGGGAGAGGGGGGGCCCGTGTTGTCAAAGGAGTGTGTCATAGGTGGAAAAGGGGAGGGGGGCAGTGTTTACATGAACTTGGGTGAAAGAGCTTTTCTGGTAGAGCTTGTTTGACATGGCCAGGATAACTAATGAATAAGCTCGCTCTCTCTTTCAGTTCCTCTCTGTCCATCTTACTCCACATCTCTCTTCTCTTCATCTTGCTCTCTCATGCACAATATCCCTTCCTTCACTTCTTTCTCTTCCATCCATCTAAATATCTGTCCTTTTTCATTCTTTTGTCTTTTTTTTCTTTCAGTTTGTACAAAATGATATCTGTTGAAAAGAGGCCTTCAGCTTTTTTTTTTTTTTTTTTCTTTTTCATGGGGCCATGGTTGTTAATTGAGTGTTGACAATGGCCTCTGTATCCTGCCATCAAGCTAGTAAAAGCCTATATGGGAAGCCTGAAAGCTCATACTGGTTTCTGCAAGCCTCAACCATTTAACTTGAGCTGTGTGACATTAGTGGCAGTTGGCGCGATTTGAGCAGTACCGCTGGTCACTAACTGAGACCAGAACACATGAGCAATATTTTATATGTTTACATTAAAATATATTTACATTTTCATTAGAGAACAACCACCAGGATTTCTGACTCTCTAATAGATCAAATTGTTGACAGATTTTTTTTATCAGCAAAGTCCCATTTTTCTCAACAGCCACAATCAATGCATGTGCAGTTTTACACATAAAGAAATAATTGGCATGTCTTAAATTCACTCAAGGCTGTGTGTGTGTGTGTGTGTGTGTGTGTGTGTGTGTGTGTGTGTGTGTGTGTGTGTGTGTGTGTGTGTGTGTGTGTGTGTGTGTGTGTGTGTGTGTGTGTCCATGTAGATAAGATTGTAGAGTGAGATCTTCTTGTGCTCTCAAACAGCTGCATTTTTCACCTTGGTCACTCTTCCTCTTACAGACAGATGACACAGGCTTACAGAAAAATTACTAAATACTCCAGGAACTGAGTAAAAAGAAAGTGTTTATTTGTAAGAGGTGGAAAACTAAGCTAAAAAAAAAAATGTCGTAATGTAACAGTGTTACAGTTTGAGGATAATATAGTTCCTTTTATTTTTGCACAATCACAAAAAGTTCAATAACATTAAGTTATCCACCTGAGACGACTCCATTTTTTTTTTTGTGTGGACAAATGGCATTCTGGATTTTTTTTTTTTTCTTTGCCTCTTTCCTTGTTTTCTCCCTCCCACTGTCTTTCTCACATGCTCTCACTAACGACAGAGCAGTAGCCAAGGATCCCAGGTGCAGGATGGATGTGAAAGGCTTTGTGTTTTGTCAACAGCGCAGCAGCACCTCACATGCCAATCCAGCAGACTCACACAGGGAAGACAGGGCAAAGAAAGTGGAAGATAAGAAGCGGAAAAGGATGGAGTAAAATAAGATAGGGAGGTCATGTGGGAGTGAACCATAAAAAAGAAAAGAAAAGGAAAAAAAAGAAAGAAGAGGAAACGCTTGGAGAAAAGTACACGAGTATGTCCAAATGGAGAAATGAACAAATGCACATAGGAAAGAAGCAGGGAGGGCTCAAGAAGAGATATGGTATGAAGAAGAAAGGGGGGAGTATGAGGTCTCCAGCGGAATGAAAAACAAAGAGAGTGAGCATTAGGGAGTGGGATGGAGTGATGGAGGGGGGGCAGAGTGAGAGAGAGGGTGGAAAAGGCCAGTGGCCTCTGCTCTGTCCCTTCTGTGTGCTGCTAAACTGCCCACCAGTTCCCTGCAGCTCTGTCACTTCTTGTTTGTTAATCCCCCATTCTTCTCCCCCTCCTAGTCTTCCTCGCTCCCTTTCTCTCAAATTGGTCAATTGTTAATGTGACCCCTTTAAACTCCACCATCCCTCGCTTGCAGTATTATCAACATAATTATCGATGTGTACAAGAGGGGTATTTAGAAAGGGAAGTGCTAGATGGCAAATGTCTATAATTGTTTTAAAAAAAAAGTTGAAGTCATTTTTTTTGTTGAAACTTTACCTTGTGGAAATGAAACATAGCATCTATCTATGTATCTATCTATTTATGATGACAAATAAGAAAAGGCAGCTTAAGAAAACACTGTCACATTCTTACTCTGCACACACTTCCTTCTCAGGAGGCTGAAATAGGAGTAGGAGAGCAGATTCTGTGTCTGCTCATAGTTTACTTCAGTGAAGAAAGAGTCGTGCTTGTTTTGGACCATCTGTGCTTGCAGCTGTAAGCATCTGGTCTCAATGAGTGTGCTCAAATGAATGAATATCTTAAAAGCCATGAAGGAAAGACACTTCCGCGATCCCTTTTTCCCCCTCAAGTGACAAACAGGTGCCCTTTTGAAATAGGATAACGAGGGAACACAACAGCTTCGGGAGCTGAAGTATTTGTAATTGGACTGTGAGAGAACCCATTTCATAGCAGGTGTTTGAGCTCAAAGTTTGTTTTTTTTTCCTTGTCAAGATTTTCTCTTACATTTTATCTGTATTTACATCTTAGTAGATTTTGTTTCATTAGAGTAGGTAAGATTATATTTCATTTGAGTCAGTTGGCTCATGTGAACTGGATTCATGATGTGAATACTGAGTGTGCGAGCGTGTGAGTTGATATTTGTCATCTTGGCTGGGATCTCATCGCTCAGTGCTTCGCTGAGCAGATATTAAGCTTCTCCCGCAGGGGGAGCTTAAAAAGCTACAGGTGCACCGAGGGTTCATGAAATGCTCCGTGAGCAGCAGAGTCACAGTCGTGGAACAACACGACTTACAGAATGTTACTAACATATTGAACAGATCAAAGAACTAAATTAATATAATTGAAATTCAAAAGAGATCTGAAAGTAGACGAATATCTTCACAGCCTGTTTCAGACACTGGGAAAACAAGAACAAAGTCAATACAGTGACTCACAATAAACATTGTAAAGCAGCTTATTCATGACATACTGCTGCAGGTCCAAACACTCGCCTTTACTTCTTTTTATGTACACCAGTACATTAGTGAGTATCTTAAAGCATTTGAATTATACATATAATAAAATATTTCACATTTGCAGCATAACTTTTCCCCCCTTTTCACCGATAATTCAACCTCCACATCTGGCTGTGTTACTGCAAAAACTTGCCTTTTTTTTTTGTTTTTTTTAATTTAGTAGCACAAATCTAAATTCTGCAGCCCTGGCCTCTAGCAGTGTTCTCTTTTTGCATGTTGAGATGTGCATGATTTCATTATTTAGTTTTTCTCTCATTTAATTTTTTGTGCTTTTTCTTCTTTTCTCTGTTGTATAGGCAACATATTGGACAGTATGCTGCTAAGCACATCCAGTAAGGAGGCAGCAGAGAGTGGGAAGGAGACTCTTGGCAGCACAGCTCCTGCTTCATCCTCCCAAAGACTCCTGTGGTGTCACTGTAATCACCACTGTCCAGAAGATTCGATCAATAACACATGCAGGTGAGCAGAGACACCACCAAAAGCAAATATTTCTTTCATAGCATCATGCTTTTGGTCACCTTGCCTATTGTAGCTAAATCTGCTTTTCCAGGACGGATGGCTACTGTTTTACCATGGTGGAGGAGGAGGGAGGGGTGCCGGTCCAGACGGCAGGCTGCCTTGGGCTAGCCGGATCAGAGTTTCAGTGTAGAGTGAGTTGATGAAAGTAACATTATAATTCACATAATTTCTTCCTCTTGCAACCATTTTCTTTTCATCATCTGGCACAAATCCTTCCAAAATTAATTTAGGTGGGAAGCATTACAAGAGGTTAAGTTAATAAAGCAGGAAATTATAAGCTGACTATACACACTAGCCAAGTACCTCACGTGACTTTTCTGTCTTTCAGGACACGGGGAACTCACTTCAAAGGAGAACACTAGAATGCTGTACAGATGAAGATTACTGTAATAAAAATCTGCATCCTACACTGCCACCTCTTAAACCACCTCGTGAGTTTATTTATCCAATCCTTCATTTTCCTTGTTGCCAATGAAACACACGCACACTCAAAAAGATTTTAGAAAAGCCACTAGTTCTCCATTTTGGCAGTGACAGTTGCAATGATAGATACAGGACCCTGAACTATGGCTCATGGTGTTACAACATGTGAGATTAAAAGATACAGACGTGACATTATCTTAGAGCCAAAGGCAGCTAAAATGAAGGAGACAGTGTCAAACTGTCCTGGAGTGTCAAGAGAAAACTGATGTTTCATCTTGTACAGAATTAAGCTGTGTGTGTGTGTGTGTGTGTGTGTGTGTGTGTGTGTGTGTGTGTGTGTGTGTGTGTGTGTGTGTGTGTGTGTGTGTGAGTGAGAGAGAGAGAGAAAGAGAGAGTTTTTGCCTGTTTGAGAGACAGTAAGCCTAGATTCCCAGGGAAATCACAGGCCCCAGCAGACACCGAGGGCAGATTCATCAATCTGAAACCCTATCATAGGGGATCAGGAGGGGAATTCATCGACTAGGTCAAGGGCTTCCTCTCACTGTTGACTGGGGCCTTCAGGGAAGAAAGTGTGTGCCAGAAGAAAATGAAAAATTGATGAGTGAAATATGATTTGTACAGGATTTACTGTACATTAGTTCTTTTTTTTTTTTTTTTTTTTTACATTAGGAACTTAGGAAAAAAGAATTTAAAATTTCCATTGTCTTTAGATAAAGTTTCTTGAGTAGAAGAAGAGCTCTTGTGTTTTCACGTGCACTGAATCTTGCACATTCAACTTAGAAAAGAAATTTGATAGATGGATTGTAATCATTACAAACATTACTGACATGTTTTCATGTCTCTTTCACCCCCCCACCCCCACCCCACCCCAGTCTACGTAGATGGGAAGATCCACCACATGGCCCTGTCGATTTCAGTCACTGTATGCACCCTTATATTGGGCATCATTATTGTTTTCTGCTACTTCAGGTAAATTACATCTTTGAATGAAACAGTAAAATAACTTCAGTAGCATTTACTGTACCTCCCTTTAGTCTGTGATTATAGTTCACATATTGTGTCATATTGTGATATTTTACAGGTATAAACGGCAGGAGTCTCGTCCTCGGTACAGTATTGGTCTCGAACAGGATGAGACCTACTTTCCTCCTGGAGAATCTCTGAAAGACTTGATAGAGCAATCACAAAGCTCTGGCTCAGGCTCAGGGCTCCCTCTATTGGTGAGACATGTAAACTACATCTGTGCCTGTTGGTTTTTTTTGGTTTTTTTAAAAAGATGCTCCATGGATGCTACAAACATTTTTGGCCCATTGGTCTGATTTAATTCGACTTTATAACATCAGGGAGGGATAACAGTCGTAGATTTCACACCTACAAGCTGAGATGTCATAATATCAGATTTTTCACTTCATGATCATCAACATCTTGAACGATATCACTGCAACATCTTTACTGCTATCCCCCCCCCCCCTCATGTAACAGTCAAATTTTCAGCAGCTTTGCTTATTACGTGTTGACTTTTTTTGGCAAATTAATTAAATTCAAAATACAAGTGAATAGAGGTGTCGAGCAAGTCCGTTCTGTATTATTTACTATATTATCACATGTGCATTATTGACACGATATCAGTATTTAATTTTTTATGTATCATAGTTATCAATACACTGCTGTTGTGATATCTAAAGCTATAAGTTACTGATAATGTGGTTTGGTGGATTTTTTTTTTTTCCTTCTCAGGTCCAGAGAACGATAGCCAAGCAGATTCAGATGGTGAAGCAGATAGGCAAGGGGAGGTACGGAGAGGTGTGGATGGGCAGGTGGAGGGGGGAAAAGATTGCTGTTAAAGTTTTCTTCACCACAGAGGAAGCGAGTTGGTTCAGAGAAACTGAAATCTACCAGACTGTCTTAATGAGACATGAGAACATACTGGGTGAGTCTTGTTCCTCTTTTGCAGTGTTCATGTAAGCAGAGTCTCTATATACTTGTCTGACAATTTGTCTATTTTTGTGTTAAAAAGAAATGTTCTTGTTCTTTGTGCTCAACTAAATTGAAAAAGGTGCCCAGCAGTGATTTAAAGGGGCAAATATTTAAAAAAAAAATCCTATTTAAAATATTGTAGTGCCAATGCTAAACAATCCTAAATCAAAACTGTTAATGATTAAAAGCATCTGTGTGTTTGTGCTACAATCACACTGCCAACTCCTTCCAATCACACCAGAGCACTCCTCAGTATTGCTGCATTATCTTTGTCTTTATTAGTATTTGATACCCTGAAGTGTGACATCACAAAATAGTCACATTTTCCATGGTCATATTCAGCAAGTAATGTGGAGATTTCCATGGGGGGAAACTGCTAAATGTTGAGGTCCATCTCTCTTCATGTTATATGCATCCCTTTCCCACTCTGTTCACAGGTTTTATAGCTGCAGATATTAAAGGAACTGGCTCTTGGACCCAACTCTACCTAATAACAGACTACCATGAAAATGGCTCATTGTATGACTACCTCAAATCGACCACTCTAGACAATAAAGCTATGCTGCGACTGGCCTACTCCTCTGCGTCAGGACTCTGTCACCTCCACACAGAGATCTTTGGCACCCAGGGCAAACCTGCCATTGCTCACAGGGATCTGAAGAGTAAGAACATACTTGTGAAAAGAAATGGGACATGCTGTATAGCTGATCTAGGACTGGCTGTCAAGTTAATCAGGTGAATATGTTACTTAACATGAGAAATACACCTCCCTAAATCTTTACTCGGCAAAAAGATGAATTCAAATAAAGTTCGAAAATGTTTCTAAAGGTATTTAAAGTATTATTCCAGATGATTTAATAATGTGTATAGCAAAGGAATCTTTATTTAACGTTATTACTTTGATTTCTGACTCTTCAGTGACACAAATGAAGTAGATATCGCTCCCAATACAAGAGTTGGTACAAAGCGCTACATGCCTCCAGAGGTTCTGGATGAGACCTTGAACAGAACTAATTTTCAGTCTTACATCATGGCTGACATGTACAGCTTTGGGCTCATTCTCTGGGAGATTGCACGTCGCTGTATCTCAGGAGGTAAATGCAGTAAATATACTCCTAACACCTTCTAAAAGCCAGACTGTGCCGGAGTAGAGTGTGATTCTTCTGTAATTTATTTGTTGTAGGAATCCTTGAAGAGTACCAGTTACCATACCATGAGCTGGTTCCAACAGACCCTTCATATGAAGACATGAGAGAGGTGGTCTGCATCAAGAAGCTGCGACCATCCTTTCCTAATCGATGGACCAGTGATGAGGTAAAACAGAGCAAAACATTCCACATTATGCTTGCAGAAACATACACAAATGGATGACCTCTGTAACACAAGTCTGTGTCTCCTCAGTGTTTGAGACAGATGGGGAAGCTGATGACAGAATGCTGGGCCCACAGCCCAAGCTGCCGCCTCTCAGCCCTACGGGTCAAAAAGACACTTGCCAAAATGTCAGAATCACAGGATATCAAGCTGGGATAAAGCGCTGCCTGGTGTGTGTTTACGCACATATAAAAGGCAGGTACTAACACTGGCTCTGGTCTAGGCCAACAAGCTACAAGCTGGGTTTTTTTGGGGGGAAAAGGAGGGGGGGCAGGAAGCAGAAGATCACTTAGATCACATACTTGTGAGTCCAAATGCCCAGAACTCTGCAAAGTCCCCTCAAAAACAATCAGACTTAACTGTACATGGCCCACTTCTGTCTTTAAAAGAAGATGAGACAATTAAATTTCAGACTAGCCTGAAGACTCTAAAGCCAGATATAGGTTCCTGTTCACATGCTCCGAAAGCCTCGGAGAAAGAGACTTCAGTTTGACTTGGCACTGTACCTGCTGAGATACGCAAACGGGCTACTGACCAGTGAGTGGAAGACTATATGATTGCTTTCTGTGAAAGCTACCTTACCTGTAGATGAAGGTCTGATTAATAGAACCGAAGAGATGTGCATCCAGGCAATCTTCTTGCAGCATTACACTTCCTTTCTAAACACTTCCTTGGATTGAACACAATTTTGTCGCTTTTAAATAGCTTTAAATTGCTTTTGGTTATGATAAATGACACTGTGACAGAAATAAACATATTTTGAAGGTGTGCAAGTTTTGATTATGGTGATACCATTTGTAGACACTGAAGAAATGGTAAATTTGTTTTGTGGGTTAATGAGAATACCAAACGTTTTCCATGTACAACTTTAAGGTAAAAACTGCTTCACACCAACTGTACTGTGAAGTTTTGCTTGATAATCTAGTGATCCGTTATAAATGTGTGGATTTCTGTTAGTTTAGGGGTACCAAAAGTTGCCTGTCATTAGGAATCACTATTATTCACCAATTCCCAATGACTGTGGCTCCCGTAACAAGGCTAAAGATGGAGATGTGTATTTAAAGCAGTGGGTTTAAAAATATTCCCTTATAGTGAAACAGTGACTGGTTCAAGAAAGCACCCAAGCCTTACCCAAACTTTTAAACCACAAGTAGTTAACTTGTTGACTCAATGAGATCATTAGTTCCTCGTTACCAGGCTCGCTGATACATGTAAATTTAAAGTATGTGTTAAAATATTTCAGCATAGTAAACCAGTTCTGTCACAATAAAAGCAAATGGCACTTTGGCACTGATGAAATCAATTAAATAATCCAGTTTCCATTAAGCAAGTTCCTCCATTAATTCAAACTCTCATATAGAAACCTTCCACTATTGGGAAACTTAACCAGCCTTGCTGCCTCATAATGAAATATTTCCCCAGGTAAATCCATTATCACAGTTAGCGGGCTTGTTAGGTCTTCCACAGCGGTCTGCTGTCACATCAGTGCCATCTGAGATTTCCCTGACTGGCTTATTCTATTTTATTTTATTTTTTATAATTCCTTAGCAATATAATTTCCTTCAGAGGTCTCTGAATTTCAATCTTGCTCTTGTCAACAAAAACTGTTTTTTTTTGTTATGGATGGAGGCTTTGGTGTGGCAGATTTGTTGTGATATACAGTTAAATGCCCTTTCTTTCCTTTTGGGTGTTGTGCCTTATTTGATGTTTCTGCTGTAGTTGTCCGTGAGAGAAAGTGGTGTTTTTATTCAGTAAAAGGTTGAACATTCCCCCAATAAAGTGCTTCACTCATCTACATGGCTGATGCTCAATTTGTAGTAGCTGAATGAGGTGCATACTAACGAGTCACTTGGCAGTGCCTCTTACTGTTAAGCCATGCTCTCCATATTTTCTTTGTTGAAAGGAAAAAAAAAAAAAGCAGCATGCCTCATTACAACCCACTGGTGCTGCTGAGCACACAGCATGTTAAACAGTGACACTATGAGGATTTTCCGTTTCAATTTCCTCCCCTTCAGGCTTCTTTATCCCACAAATTATTGAGTCTGGAGCATATAAATATGAATTTCACAGAAATCATAAAAAAAAAAAGTATTGCAAATCAAAAATATATTTTTTCATGGGCTACAAATTGGACTTCTGACCGAGTTGGGATATTACACGTGAGTAAAAGTTCTGTTGAAATTAAGCCACCAATTGCACCATACATTTTCAGCATTGCTTATAAATATAATTTATTAATTGTCTTAAAAATTCTTTCTTACACTTTGTACAGAAAACAATTAGAGGAGATAGAGAGGCAAGCATTCAGCAAGAATGAGCAAGACTCATGAAACGTGCCAGAATTAGCTAAAATGGACCAACACTATCCCACACTAATCAAATCAAATCACTCCTGACAGTAAAATCAGGAGTGCACTTACAAGGACAGCTCTAGATATAGACTTCTATCATGATAACCAATGCCAGGTTTGCATAGTACACTGCTTTTACAAAAAAGGTGGGGAAAAAAGGCTTTAAAAAAAAATCAAACATACAAACTATTAACTGTACTGCTCTTTTTTTTATATTCAGAAATTTGCCAAATATAGCTGACAGTACACAACTATACACACTGTAAATAGAAAATATTTTTTTTTTTTTTTTTTTTACATATTTTGATATCTTAATACTACTTTCTTCATTTTCACATCATGAAGGGTCATCTTATGGAGGCCTGCGTGCGCGCTCCTCGTGAAAACTTCCCATTCTCTCTCTTACACCATTAACAGAAAATCTACCCTCCTGGTAAACTGTACACTTCAAATTTGAGGTGAAGTTATGCTATTTTTAACAATTCCTAATGTCTTAATTAGTTCAAAAAATAGATGTCTGACTGAATTCAGCCTTTAAAGTCGTCAGTGATGATGATCAAATTGTATAAAAGAGGCATTGTCATGACCTTTGGGTTCATGTTTGTTTCAGCTGATGACTTCATATTTTAGGCTTTTATCCTCATAAGATCTTCACGACTCTTCCCTTTTTTCTCATATTTGACATCAGCAATTACATTTGAAAACATACAAAACATCCACTCTGTCATTTAGCCGTACACCTTTCCCTACTACGAGCTATGTAAATCAAACCATACACACTCTGAGGCCTTCTCATCTTTTACAGCTGGTTTTACACCAGCGCAAGAGGTCTGAATCTTAAAGTCGCACATATTTGAACAACTGAGCAAAGAAAAGAAAACCTTTTGTTAAAAATCAATGTCTCAAGGTTTCCTCCTGAGTGGGCAGCAATAAGAGAAAATCTGTCATGACCAGGTAAAGACCTGACCTTTTGGACCAGTGTTAAACTTAACCTCTGCCTCCCTTTTTGTCTCCTCCTCAGTATCTCCTCTACATACCTGATGTTCAGTTTCATATGGCGTCTCTCCATAATTCAAAACAGAAATATCTAACTCCAGTTTTTGAATATTTTACATGCATTTCCCTTGAACAGAATGTTATCTCATCCTTTACAAAGGTCCCCAGGAGGCATCTGATGGCTATTTCTTTTTCTCTCTGGGCCAATTGTAATTATGCAAAACACAAATATATTACACTCCATCTTACATATCCCCCTTTATATGATTTTTAGCACTGAATTGCAGCTTTTTCATACATACGCCATGACTGGAATGTTAGCTGCTGACAGAGAAAAAGGTTAAATAACTGATAAGTTCCCCTCACAAATGTCACACCAATATGCTGGCCAAAAAACCCCCAAAACAAAAAAAGTTTATGTAAATAATAATGAACAATGAACAAAAATATGCTGTAATAAAAGGTCTTTAAGATGGCAATAATAATCATGTATTTACACAAAGTAAAATAAAAAAAGGAAAACACTAAATTATTTTATTTATCAAAGGCCACTGGATGGCGCTAGTGACCTGCAAAGTCGTGGCGGTGATCACAGACAGAATCCCATGTGTGGCCTGACGGCAGATAACACAACTGAAGGAAATTAGAATATGATTAATTAAAAATCAGTACACTAGTAATGGATGATATGAGCTGCGTTTAATTCACTGTCATATAATTCCTGTATTCAAATCAATTGTGTTTTCCACTTCTGGTTCCTCCTTTTTTGCTTTGTCTGTCCAGAAAGAAGCCCCAACAGTCTAAAAGAGACACTTCTGGGTTTGAGGTCATGGTCAGCATTAGTACAGATAATATGTTGACACTTTCAGTGGTTTGACAACCACTTGTAGTTTTGAGATCACCGTTTCCGTGGCTTATGGTGAACTTACAAAGATCCCCCCCCCCCCAATCTGGGTCATGTTTTTACTTATGTATTTATTTATTTTAAACAAAAATGTGTACAATTAAAAAAAAAATGAAAGTAATGATTCTTATAAATATCTTAGATGTTGTACTGCAATGTATCGTGCATGATGATGAACAGTCTTTACCTTGGGACTTTACCTCATTACATGATTATCACAAATGAAATCTTGAGCATACCTTAAAACAGACTAAAAAAAAAAAAATGTTATACTTGCATCTATCAGCAGCATAATTATCTTTGGACTGGCTTTTTATGACCATTAGAGGCATTGGAAGCAAGTTAAGTTGCTTTTGTGTTCAGTTTTTTGTGACCCGGGAGACTTAATGGCATTTTAGAAGAAAGCCTTAATCTTAGTACTTGATCGACATCAGATTTAAACCACACTTACGATAGTAACCCAAAGGGGAAAGCTGTTGGCTTGGGCTTGTTTCTGGTCAGGACCCTTGATTGACAGTCACTTTGTACTTAATTCTTTTAGCAGGAAATGATCCACACATATGGACAGCAGAATACATAGAGCGTTCCCT
Organism: Archocentrus centrarchus; assembly: GCF_007364275.1. Taxonomy (NCBI): domain Eukaryota; kingdom Metazoa; phylum Chordata; class Actinopteri; order Cichliformes; family Cichlidae; genus Archocentrus; species Archocentrus centrarchus. The sequence continues at coordinate 12,133,001 of NC_044354.1, forward strand.
AAGAAACGATATATAAAGACGACAAACTGTACTGGCAAACACGTACAGCCAAAGCTCACAAGAGGAGAGTCACTTCTTTACCCCCCCCCCCCCCCCCCCCCCCCACCCCCATTATCTGTTTTCCATTCAGATGATCACCTGCCGTCGCTTCCATCATTTTATGTTTATGTCCTCCCTCTCTTCTGTAATCAGTTTAGCTTCGCTCTGTGTTTGCTCCCATCTTTCTTAAGAGTCTCTAACTCACTCTCTCCGTTTCCTCACTCTACCTTCTCCCACTCTTTTGTAATCAGTTTACCTTCTCTCCCTTTATGATTCGTTTCCATTCCTACAGAGGTTTTCAAGGTCAGTACCGCTCTGCTTCTTCTTGTTCTTTGCTTCTCCTTGTTCAGTAATAAAGTAACAACAAGAGAACAACTGGTGTTACTATAGACAAGGTCTTTTTTTTTTTTAGGCGTGTGTATGTTTTTCTTTGTTCCTGACAGTTGCGTAGGGTTATCTCTCCTTCGGTCACACACGGCACTGCAACATCTCGCAAATACACATACAAAGATACATAGATAGTTCCGGCACCAGTTAAAGCTCCTCTCCTATCTGTTACCATGTCGGCATGATTACCATGGTATTTAACCGGTGCTCAGTCACCATGGTGGCGACTTTTCTGTTGCTCACATCTAATTGGTTTGTTGCCCTCGCTGCAATATCAACCATCGAGACTTCACATGTAATCGTCTCCAGAGCTCTGTCATTGTCATGGTAACTACAGTGCTTCATCAATGTTCCGTTGTCATGGAGGCGAGGCTACTGTCGTGGCGACCCATTTCTTCCAGCACAGTTGCCAGTTCATTTAGGTCTCCGTCAGGGAAATGTTGGGCCTCCCAGAGATCCAGGATTACGCCTGTTGGACTGGACTTAGTGGCAAAGTAGTTCAGGTACCTGAGTGAGTGACAAAGGATAGAATAGCAAATATTATCCACCAACCAAAAAATAAATAAATAAAATTAAAAAAATTGGAATATTTTAAACTGGTTTCTGAAAAGCAAAAGCTGTGAACGCGTGTAAAAGCAGACTCAGAACCAGGAGTGATGGGACTTGGATGTGGACGATTTTTCTTTATTCTCTTTTCATTATTCACACTCTGAAACAGAAACATTACACTTGACCCAGGCTGCAATAACCAATCAAGCCGTTAATATTCATGAGACATGATACAGTACATGTTGGCCAAAGGCAGGGCAGCTTATACAGCATAACATCTAATGTTGGATACTGATGATCTTATCAGTCCACTGGGATGTGTGATGAAAATTCTTTAAAAAAAAGACGCTTTTTAATGTCAAATTATTATTAGTGTGTCATACAAAATATCCTGAAAAGAACGAAATGTGAAAGACTTCTATTTGCAGAGGTGATGAATCATTGCTCTCTTCAAGACTTACTTCAGACTATCACACAATAAAGCACCACGGACACAAGAACTCACTCTAAAGAAACACTTTATCAAGTCCTCTATACCATTTGCTAATTTGACAGGTTATTATTTTCTTTTTGACATTTTTATTACACACGTTCAATTCAAGATCTTTTAAACAAACAAATGTGGAAAAATATATATTTTGTTGTTGCATTAGAACACAACCGTGGAGAGTCAAGTACACAATGGCTGCAGAGGAACAGTCTGAGCCATCTGTGACAAAAATCTCAATTTCTGCTTTGAAGTATAAAAGCCATCAGAGTTGAGCCTCACAGGGGTAAAACCGAAGCTTTTTGTTCTTCTGTAAATCCTGTGATTGTAGTGTTGGCACACTCTGGCAAGCTTTGGTACTCTTTAAATACAACCACAAACATCCCTTCATCCCTGCACCCCTCCTTTCAAATAGGTTTCTCTTCTTACAGATTTTCTTAATTTTTCACAGTTCTCTCATTCAGAACATCCAATAATAAATTCTTATTACTTCCTCTCCAACTTTGTTTCTCTTTGTTCCATTTTTTTTGTGACTCCATCTGTCTGCAGTACGCGATAAGGAATATCCTGCTGTTAAATCAACCAAGTAGCTGAGATTGACCTTTTTATGTGTGTGTGTGTGAGTTTCCAGCATTTTGCTTTAAAGCTATTTCACTACATCCACTCAAAACTTCCTGAGTGTTTTTGCGTGCGTCAGAGTGGGTACATTTTAGGTTTCATCATTTATATATACATGAGAAAGTTATGTAAGGAACGATGACTGCGACCACAGAAGATGAAGTCAAACGGACATGATGTAGCAGTCACAAGAGCAGAGGGGATAGAAGATGATGCTTCTTTGTTAGACCGTTTCATCGTGGTCCTTTTGAAGAGTACCTTTTTAGTGGAAATGTGGAAGTAAACAACAATTTGGCTAGCTTTTCGCCCACTGATCAGGAATATTCAGTGCCCACATCAACACTGCTTTATGAGCTGGCTGCCTGCTGGGACAATGATGTGCACTTGTGCCCAATTATCCTCTCAATATCTGGCTATGCTTCGGTAGCTGCTGGTAAATGAACCTCCAGACTAAATCATTAGGGCACACATCTGCACATGAAGTTTCTACGGATGTTACCTGTGATTTAAATGCAAACAGGAAATTTCCTTCTAATTTACTATTCAGGAGCAGAGGAGTCCAGCAGTGCTGTTTTACACAACAGGGATTTTACCAAGATGCAGGTTCAAAATACTGAAAGGTGATCAAGGACTTCATCATTTAATCTCTACTGAAGCGCAACAAGTGATTCACTATTTTCTTTTGGTGAAGAGATGAGACAGGCTATCGTTAAGGCTAAATAATGATTTATAGCAAGTAAAACAACTAAGAGAAGCACGCACAAAACAAATGCAAAGTGTCACCTGTCAAGGTTGAGTTTGTGGGCCAGCATCCTCCAGTCATTGCCCCTGGTCTGTGGTGCATCCAGACTTCCACACAACTTCTGTCTGATGGATAAAGGAATCCGAAAGGCATTGGGCCCCACTAAAGTTGTAATATTGCTGGCAGGGTCCATCAGGGACGTGTCTATACAATGGACCTCCTGAAAAGACAGGAAAAAAAAAAACAGTTGTTTAAAAAAAAGAATTTTTTTTTTTATATATATATATAATGTCAGGCTTCTTGAAGGACATTCAAAGTTCTTCTTTGGATGTTAGTGGTCTTTTGTTCAATTCTCTGTCAAGATGATCCCACACTGCTTCAATAATGTTGAGGTCCCAGCTCTGGGAAGGCCAATCCATTACTGATAGAGTTCAACTGTCTACTTTTTTCTATCCAGGTAGCTTTTACTGCATTGGCAGACTCTCTGGGGACTGAAAAAGGAAGCCAGTGCCAATCAGATGCTTTCCAGTTAGTATTGCATAGTCAGTCAAAATCTGATGGTACTTTTCTTTGTTCAGTTCTGACAAGATACCCAACACCATTAGCTGTACCTCTCTCCTGACCACCTCCAGGGCCAGATGTATCTCTCAGGCCCTGTGTCAGGTCTTTGCTGGATTTTTTTCCTGTTTCTTAAGGACATTACTTTCAGACTTTCCCATTTTATTACTTGACCAAGGGATCGGGATACTGTATGCATATGGTTGTTCCTATTAGGAATTTCTTTCTTCTCTCTATTCAAACAGGAATGCTATTTAAAGTGGTCTCTGCAATATAGTTCTTGATGACCCTGATAAAGGCCACAGGCTGAAATGTGTTGGTCAAGTAATAAAGCTGTTCTTTATGCTACAAGTGCTGGAGCTTCGACCTCTTTGACTCTTGTTCATTTTCATGCACCTTTGAAGTAGGTGAAGTTGTGCCAGAAACCTCTCTCTTCACAAGCTGCCGTGTCCCCAGAATCACACAGTTTATCTTTTACAATAGTGACACAGGGTGGAGATGGTTCTATAGATCAAAATGTGCATTCAACCATGGGGAAGATCAATTCATCATACTTTTAGTTCAACCCATCTCTGCCTTGTATTTTCTATTTGCCTTTGGTGTGACCAATTACATTTGGTGTCTTCTAGGTAATCCAAGAGTGTAACAAACACAAAGATCTGCTCCCAAGCACTCTCTCCTCTCACTTTCGATCTCTGTCTCTTTTCTAAACCTTCATCCCATTAATCTGCCACTCCTGGGTTGAAAGGAGGCAGCAGCCTAATGAATGTTGCTTGGCAGAAGGAAACAACAACAGCCACTGTTGATGTGAATGATTACTATTTACTGCATCTACTTAGCCTCAATTTACAGCAGAAAGCTCTCTGCTGCTGGAGACTGAATGACTGATGCAATGGGACATCACTGTTGAAATAATGCTTTAAATCTGCTTTGCATTTCATTGTTTAATATTGTTGAGGGTCTATAACATTTTGCTTAATGTGCAGCACACACAGACATGGATTTAAGATACTTAAATGTTCCGCTCCAGCTGTCAAAAATGTCCCTGATTTGATCAAGGCAATTATTTTATGGCCTATTTCAAAGGGACAGAAACTTATCACTTAACATTTGTTGCAATAGCACAGGTTTGTCACAAAATAAGGATTTTAAAATTCGGTGTGGTGGTGTACAAAGGCAAAACTTTATCAAAGGCACATCAGTATCTGCTTTTGGGACTGAAAGCTATCACCACAAAACTAAAGTACAGGATTGTGAAGCAGTTTTTGAAATTAAGAGCACAACGTTAATTATAATATATTTTTTAATGTTTTTTTTAAAACTGTCAAATATTAATTTCAGTATTTCCTTAGAAGTCTAGTATCAGTCTGTAACACTGGACTGGATGATTTAAAAGTGATGCAAGGACGGGTGATAGATGTGGGGCTGCTTCTGTGAATCTAGGCAATTTTGCCTTTATAAGCGTTTGGAGAAAGATGACTGTCGTTTCATCATTTTGATGTTTAAATATTCTGTACATTATGGCTTCAGTTTCATTAACCAGAGCAACAAATTAACCTCAGTGATATTTCTTTTTCTAGGTTACACTCATTGACAACTGCTTGCTCAGTTAGCAGTGCTTAGAAGCACAAAATATACTCCAAATGCACTTCTTTAAATAGGAAAAGACAAAAAAGTAAAGAAAAATCCATTCTTCCTAGTCAACTCACCTGGTTATACAAAAACAAAACAAACAAAAAAAAAACCTAAAGTACAGTACTATTACCCCTGACCACCACGGGAGATTTTGAAGCTTTTACATTCGAAAAGGATGGGCTGACCTCTGACTGAAGCCATTCACGCACAGACACGCACACATTCAGTGACTTTGTGGTAACATGGCCAAGCAAAATCAAAGAAGAGTTATTCAACTCGTGTTGTCTGACCTCTAGCCCCAGTATGAATGATTGAACAGAGTCACAGAACCATAGCAGAAACCCTGACTGTCTGACAGACAGTGAAAAACTTAGTGACTTTAGGACCTTTTGTACAAGAATGTAGAAGTTAGGAGGAAAGGATGTAGGAAGAAATTTCTCTCTCTCCATTTCTCATTCAGCACGCTTCAGTATGTATCAGTTTATTCCGTCCTTGGCCAGTGGGAGTTAATGTGGCTGTTTGCAGTTATCTTGCACATGCAAGCAGTATGAACGGTGTTAAAGTGTTTTTGATGTATGTAAATATTAAATGAAATGGTATTTATATAGCGCTTTTTCTCTGAGCACTTTCTCCAAGTGACGCACGCATCCCTACATAAACCGATGATACATCAGGGGCAATTTTCTGTCCAAGTAGCCTACCCTGCGGCACGCAGACTGCAGGAAGTGGGTCTCGAACCACCAACGTTCTTATTAGTGGACAGCATGCAGCTGCCCCCAATATATATGTAAATTTCTACAAGCTTACCTCCTCTAATGTGTTGCTGAGCTGAAAGATCTGTCCTTCTCCTTCTACCTGCCGTACACACAGTTTGCAGCTGATTTCTGTGGTGGCTGGGCTCAGTCTCTCCAGAGTGAAGGTACAGTGAAGAGTTCTCTGACTGCCACTCCACACCTGGTAGAATGGGATCTCCTACAACATGCACAAATGTAGAAAACAAATACATGTTTTTGCAAAATAGTTTTTCCAGATACACAAACTACAACTGTAGCATCTAAGATGCTCAGTGGGCTTTGTGCATTTGTTTTTAACTACAGTACATACAGACTATATCTGGTGCCTTGTTAAAGTGGATCTGCACGTGTATCCCTCTTACCTGATATTTCGCAATGAGTTTGCTCTTCCAATGTGTGTGGGGCACGTCATGGATCGACAGTCTCAGATTATGTGTGCTGTCTTTAAAGTTCAGCGTCTTTGGCTCATCCAGAAGCCTTCCTCCCATCTGGGTCTCCATCTGAAGAACCTCCTACACAAAACCCCCACATAAAGAAATAACTACTTTAGATTTACTCTCCAGGTTTGCCTCTGATTCATCTCATTCACTGGACCATTTTTTATACATTAGAGACTGTATAAGACCTTTGATTTAATTTGCAAAAATTACTGCACACAAAGCACTATAAAACATCTAAAATGCATTAAAGATTTAATGAGATGTCATCACACATCTCTATACTTGTATGTCCTGGTTTTAAGCAAAGCTTTGCTTTGCTAAATGCAATGAACTGAAAAGACACATTAAGATGCTCAATAAAATCCTTGATTAATAAGGCCCCCACCAGTCAATGAACTGCTGTTTTGAGATATGAGGAAATGAAGCATATCTTTAATGCAATATGGTAAAATTAAATTACTTCTATTGGTATTAGAAGATGACTTCAATATATCATATTACTTCACACTGGCCTATAATACACTAAAATAATGAATCCATTTCTAATGATTAGATTTTTGTCTTTAATGATGATTGTTGTATCTAGTTTTCAATGCAGAAATACTGCATGCCTACTTTTAAAGGATACTGTCACTATAACCTCACTCCAGATTTAAAGGTGAAGCAAAGTACTTACTGTTGGGTTCAAGAAACTGGAAAATGTCTTTCAATGTAAAGAGTGATAGTCCCCATTCATTGCTTAGCCAATTATTCAAGGAAAAGCAGCACAATTTACTTTTTGTACAGCAGTTATTTTTGCTTATTCTAATAAAAATGACGGGCAAGTCCACACCAAGAGAGTACTACGGAAGTATATCTGCACCATACAAAAAAAGCAGTGAACATAAAGATAAATACATACACGTATTGATGCATCTACTTATTTATAGGCTCTGGAATTGCATGGGTTTAAATGAGCAAATGAAAACATGCACAAATAACTCAGTTATAATAAGTTATCCGTATGAATTTTGATGCCTCCTACAACCTTCTCAAAATAATCAATTCCTCCTTCCATCAACTTTGAATGTGGCAGCTCTAGTGTAGATATACAGCAGAGACCTCCCCTGCGAAATGCCAACCTATCAATTATACTAAACAAAGTCCTCATCACTGGAAAAGAAAAAAACACCTCTGAACTCCCCATTAAAGCTACAAATGCTTGTTTGAACTGGTAAAACCAAGTGTGTATTTATGTTTGTGTAAGAGTGTGTGTGGCTGTGTGCCGCTGACACTTGACTTACCACTGCATGCATAAATTACCACTGTTAATCTCCCATATCAGATGGCGCCTCCAGTCTTTGAATTTCTTTGAATTCAATAGTATTGCTATTTTCACATTGCTTGACCCTGTGTTGTTTACTCCTTCTTAGCTTATTTCTAGAACAATAAAAGGTGAAGAAGCTTCTGTTTATGACTCTGTGAAACCCTTTCTGTTTAGATGCTTTTATATATATATATATATCTTTTCAAATGTAAACTAACAGGGAACTGTCGGAGAGAGCGCTAAATCTCTCTTAGGACTAATGAACACAGCAACACTTCCAGGCTGCAGTGTCACATGTCTTCAGTGTTATTCAAGGAATTGGAAAACAAAAATGTAAAGAAAAGTGCATGATACATACATACTGTATGAAAAAGTATTTATATAGTGTGTCTATTAAAACACAACTGAAAAAAAAAATACTACTGGGCTTGGGATTTATTTTGTTTAAATTCTTTACCTTGAGTGCGTCTTGAGTATCATCCAGACAATAGACCCTGATGTGATAGTCCAAAGTTGTGCAGGAAACGGGCCCAAAAACAGCCAGCTTGAGCCTCTTGGCAGCTGCTTTGCCAATTGACTGGCCCACCAGGCAGTAAGTCCCCAGTGTCTCTGTCAGAATGTGGCATGCCTCTGAGTCCATCTGCACGTAGCAGGGGGTGGTGAAGTTTTCCTCTCCCACTACGACCACATCCTTCAGGAATCATAGACACAAAAAAAGGAACAAATTTTTTTAGGAGTACCATGCTGGGCCTATGATGGGTGGCCATGAATGGCATATTGGAAGTTCTTTGACACAGTACTTTGAATTACTATGTGAGCCAACATCTTTAATTTACAAAAAGCCACTTTCTAAACTAAATCCGTGATAGTTGCTGGTGTCAAATTAAAAATGAATATTTCTGTTTCATATTAACACTGCTTCAGACATTCATAAACATAATTTTCTTTTTTATCTGGAGAACTTTTATTTTATTTTACAAAACAGTGGATTTAATCAGCACTAAACTGAAGATAAACATCACTGTGGGATCACATTTAACAAAACTGTGTGTGAGAGCAGGGTTTGATTTAAAACAAACTGATCAATATAGAGTAGAGTATAGTTAAAGAGACCATGAAAATGTAGATTATTTACAAAGCGACTTTACAAAGTGAGCCATGGTCTGGTTAATCTTGTTTTCCCACCTTTATTTAGGGCTGTCCTTCATTTGGTCATACAGACCACTATTGTTAAAAGCTGGCTGTTATTTGAGTACAGGCTTTATTTGAGAATTTATGGGCATTAAGCCACATTCTGTCTGTTAACATAACCCAACAGCACCTGCATTTGGAAGCTTTTCCACTAAAGCAAACAGCCCATAAGTAAGCAAGGTTGTGGTTTATTTCAAATGCATTCCATTGCTATAAACAGGTCTTTTTTTCTTTTTGATGCAAATGCAGCACTCATGTGTTAAGAGGTTTCCTTAACCATTTTAAGTAAAATAAGCCCAGTTTTTATTGCTGACTGTATGAAGCTGCAATTCAACAATAACAAAAAACAAGTGTGTTCTAAAGAACACGTATCACCTGCAGAGTTACTGAGATACTGAAGGCGTGACAGACAGACGGAGGGACGACGGAAAAGTGATCTCTAAGTGTCTCCCTACCTCTCGGCAGGCAACACAAAAAGGTGTTTCCAGCACACATGATTTAACATTTAACACACTGTAAATGTATTTGTTTACACACTTCTAAAAGTACATCAAGGTGTACTTCAGGAGAATGAAGTAAGTTGGTTAAATAGGCTGTCTGTGAAGTGTGTCCAATCCCACTATGGGACATCTGCTGGCTGTAGCTCATATCATTTCTACAGCTCTCTGTGGCAGCCTGAGTTATGGTAAATCCATATGTTTCTCTCGGTTGAGGGAGGATGCACAGGCTATCTGTGTTCTTGTTATATGACTGAATCTGCAATTAGTTGTGCAGATATCCACGTTGGCTTGCGAGACTCCATCCACGTGTGATACAAATATTGAGTATTGAATCACAGTTCATGCGGAGTTGTGTTCCTACAGATGAGCTGAATCAATACAAAGAGGTCAGGAAGCAATATGGTAGGAATCTGCTATTACTGGTAATCACAACTGTGGCTGCTCTCCCCCTGATATGAGGGGAATTCAATTACCTTTCCTCTCACTGTTTTGGGGGGAAACTTTCTGATGGGAAATGGATGTTCTACTGCAATAAAAGAAAAACAAATCGACTTCCTGATGAAATTCCACTTTTCATTTTTACCCACTCTGCACCAGACCTCTTCTGTGCATCGCTCTCACTCATACATACACACACACACACAAAGACACACAAACAGTCTTATGCATGGCTAATTGTGCAAAGACATTGTGTTGAGCTGTGATAAGCAACAGAAGACAGCATACGGGCGCCTTGTAGACACAGTGATGCTGCAAGACAGTCTTATCACCCACACCCACACACAAGGATGCACACATGCACTCACGCACACACACACACACATGCACACACAATAGATTGCTGAGGTAGAGACTTCATGCTGAGAGACACGGGAGGAGGGAGAAAGAGAAGGATAGAAAAAAAAGGAGGGATAGAAACATAAGAAGAAAGATGAGAGAAGAGGAGGATGGCAGGAGCATAACAAATTGCTTCTGATAGGAGTCTTCAACCCCCTGCTTGTCTACTAGCCTGTAGGCAATTTCTGTTTACCAAATTTTCTCTCCTTTTCTCCTTCTTTTCCTCTCTCTTGCTCACTGAATGCACAGAGTGTATGTGTAATTCAGGTTATTCATCTATATGCTGTGTGCACCGTGCAAATGACTGCATATCACTTACTCGGCTATGGCTGTGGGCAAGTTTGCCATTACTTTGTGTGCACAATTATTTACAGACTTCTTCACAGTTAGAAAATTTCACTGTACATGTGTATCTCTGTGTATTTAGATCCATCTGAAATTTAACATTTTCATTAGCTGGTAACACTGCAACAGCTTTTCTCTTCAATAGTTGAATACTGCAACTCTAAAAACAGTGCAACATAAATAGTGCACACAAACGAAAAGGATACAATGCTGAACACTCACCTCCCATTCTCCCATGGCCAGTTGATTCTTCAGCTGGATAAGCCAGTCTTCCTGGACATTGTCAGCGCAGTGGTGGATGGTGAGGATCACTGGTCTGGTCAGCAGGGCTCCTGGAGGTCCACAGCTCACCACTGGGCTAAGAACTGTCTGGATGTCCTCTACTGGGGGTCTGTAAAACACAGATAACACTGAGGTGACATGACAGAAAAGAGAAACAGGACAGCTGCACTGTGGGATACCAGCTAGTGCAACCTTCGACTGCACAAAGCTACACTGGTTCGCTTTTGGTCTGTTATGTTTTCACCATGTTAATACAGGGGTCAAAATATATATTTAGACAATTAAATGATCTTTATATATTCTAAGTCTATTCTAATTTTCATACCTTTATGTATTCTATATTCATTACAGGTAAAGTGAACTATATCAAGCCTTTTTTGTTTTAATTTTGATGATTATGACTTGTACAGTAACTCATGAAATTCAGAAATCCAGTATCTCAAATTTTTAGATTCTATCATTTGAGTTGTAGTAAATTACTATTCAATCAGTATAATTACTCTGTATCTCTTTGTCTAACTCAGTACACACAACCATAATCATGGAGAATGCTGCTGACTTGATGATTCTCCATGAGATGATTATCGACACTGTCCACTAGGAAGGTAAGTCACAGAAGGTCACTGCTGAAAAGGCTGGCTGTTAGCAGAGTGCTGTATCGAAACATATTAATGGAAAGTTGACTGGAAGGGAAAAGTGTGGTAGGAAAAGGTACACAAGCAACAGGGATAACTGCAGCCTTGAGATGACTGTCAAGAAAAGGCAATTCAAGAACTTGGGAGAGCTTCACAAGGAGTGGACTGAGGCAACTACTAGGAGGTTTTAGAGTACTTCATGCTGCCAGCTGCTGCCAAGCTTAGCCAAGTTCCTTTTCCAGCATGACTTAGCAACTGCCACAGCGCCAAAACTACTACCAACTGACCATATTATTACGGTGCTTGATTGGCAGCCAACTCACCTGAGCTGAACCCCACAGATAATCTATGGAGTATTGTCAAGAAGAAGATGAGAACCAACTGATTTAACAAATACAGACAAGCTGAAGCTCACTGTGAAAGCACCCTGTGCTTCAGTAACACCTCAGCAGGATCACGAGCTCCATGTCACACCACACTGACGCAGTAATATTTTAATAATATGCGATACTGGGTTTCTGATATTCATGAGCTAGAAGCCATAATCATCCAAATTAAAGAAAAGCTAAATTAAGGGCTTGAAATATATAACTTTACATGTAATGAATAGAGAATAAATGAAAGTTTTCCTTTCAGTTGAATTACAAAAACCAAAACTTTATCTATAATTTTCTAATTTTTCAAGATGCACTAGTAGAAAGCTGGAGATTTGAGCATGAGAGGAATAGACTACCTTTGACTAGATGAGAAAAATGAGGGAACAGAACAGATCAGAGCAACACAAACTCCACTGGAGAATGATTTGTGTAGTCGGCCTCAGCTGGATTCAATAGCTTGCAGCTCATGAGGCAGAATATAAAAAGCTACTAATCATACATTCTTGTGCTTTTTATACATCTGAATATTGGAACCTCAAGCACTAACTAACTAATGTATGTCTCAGTACAGAAGCAGAAAACTTCAGCACCCATAAGATCATACAGTACATACGAATTTTATTCCCAAAGCTATAATTTGACTGTGAAAGAGGCCATATGGATAGAGGAGCTGGATCTAAATATTAACAATGTTTTTTTCTTCTTTCTTTCTTTTTTTTTTCCCAGCACACCTTGTGTGTCAAGGGAGAGCCAATCCTCAGCAGCATGATCGATTAAACTGCTGGGGCTCATTATTGACTCATAAAGAGTTCACATGGGTAGGAAAAACAAAGATTAAAAACAGTATGAGTCAAACTATAGCACCCTTTTAACTACCTAATGCTGAGGCCAATCCTTAATAAATTACAGCTTTATTGATTTATGATGTTATGTATCTTTTATCTTGCAAATACAACAACAGCTGCTTTGAGTTCTGATTGCTGCTAATCTGATACCTAAGACTAAATGAAAGTATGTGAGTTTTCACATAAAGACAGAAGCCAGAGAAGACAGACTTTTAGAGATATTGTAGCATAATTCTTACTGACTGCTGTTAATTGAATTGAAATGTTAGAATGAACGCATGGGACAAACTACATGACTCAAATTGTGCCCTTCCATTGTCCATAGCCATTTTTTATACTTTTGGTTTTATTTGCCCAGGTTTTAATATTCCCAGTTTAAAAACAAAAGTAAATATGAATGGTTTTTGCTCTGTATTGATCCCATCATGAACATGCATTTTTAACATAATCAAAAGCAATGCGCCTTTTCACTTTAACAAAGAGAGAGAGAGAGAGAGTGTGAGAGAAAGAAAGCGAGCGAGAGAGATCTACCTCATGTATGTATGTACTTTTTTTGGGGGGGAGAAAGGATTATAGAACATGTAACAAGATTACAGCATTCTCAAAAATAACCACTAATCTGTTAGTTACTGTGGAAACAGTCAATTCTCTGCATATGGTTTCAAAAGCTCTGTATCTGTTCTTTGGCTTTATAGCATGGCATGAAGTTAAACCCAATCAGTTGGTCGCACAACAGTCTGCTGCAGTTTGGCATATTTCAAAGTAATGAATCTTAAGAGCCTTACATTTAAATATAGCACTGGAGCAAAACCTTCAAAAATTGATTAACAATGTAAATTTAATGGATTACTGTACAGATTATGATGTTACATTGGGAGTAATTAATGTGTCAAATATTCCATTTTAAGCTGCTTAACTTAACTCTAATTCTGGTATTATATAAATTGTGCTACCAGCTGACCTCTGCTGAATGAAACACAAAAAGGTGTATATGAATATACTAGAATATATCCCTTTCTAATGGATCCTAAGTCCGTGTCACACTATGAAAGCCTCCCCACACAACCATACAAACAGGTATAAGAAGCCACTGATCCGGACTGAGACTGAAATACTGAAAAAGGAACAACAAAGAGATGAAGAGAAAAATAAAGACAGCAGGGAACAATTGAAAAGAAACGGCCACAGAGAAGAAAAAAAATGGGGAAAGAGAGACAAAACTTACCTCAAGCTATCCTTCCTGTGCACAGTCACATACATTTCATACACCCTGCCCTGAGGAACAGCACCCGCTGGAACCAACAAACTGACTCCTGCAGGAAGAAGGACAGAGGAGGCAGAATGGATGGAAGCAGAAGTAATGAGTTTCAGTACTGGATTTATCAGTTTCACCTTGCACAACTGAATTATTGAATCTGAAACCCATTATCACTTCATCATTATGATTCATTACTTAATAAGCTTTTTAAAGGCAACCCATGTAAAACCTTGTCTTAAGTAGTGCATTGTACTGCAATGTTTTACAGCTTTTGAAAGCTGCTTTTTATCAACAGGTCAAATACTTCCTCATTTTTACCTGACTACTGCTGCTGCTTTCCTTATTTCTATTTTTCTTTTAAATCTTGGTTGCTGGGGAACATCACAAATCTGTTTATGTAATATGCAGACTGCAGCAGTATCAAGCGATGTACTTAATAAGTACCTAATGTAGTCAGCGGCCAGTAGAAGAAATCTGTGGTTAAATCCCCCCCCCCAAAAAAAAACCCTGAACCTGCCAGATATTCTTAATTTTGATGTCATTACTGAATATCAGTTAATGATTGTTAATGATTTTGCTACTAATACAATCAGCAAGCAAACAAACAAATCAGCTGCCTTGTCGCTGCACATAAGCCATATTTATAAATGGTTTGCTGTTAAATGCTTTTGGGAAGTTTACCGGAGTTGGGAACAATAAGGTGTCCTCCCTGGCTGTTGAAGGATCCGTGAGCAGTACAGGAAGGATCTCGTGTTCGGGCCAAGCTCTGATTGCGAAGGTTCATGGTGTCACTGTTATCCAACAGAGAGTGAGTTACCTATAGTGATAAAAGAACAGTAAGAGGGAAATTAAAAAACTATTACAGAATATAAAATGACACATGCTATGGAAAGGGACTGGCATTTCTGTAGTGTCTTCTAGTTTTGCCAGCCACTCAAAGCAACATTCACCCATACAGCACTTTATCATATGCAGTTTAAATGCTTTATTTATCTCACATCCACCAATTTGGAATCACCACTCAGGCTAATGTGCAGGTCGTAGGGCTGCAGATGGAAACCGAAGCACCCCAAGAAGTTCCACAGAAACACAGGGAGAACACGCAGCCTCCAGACAGAAGCTCATACACACTTAAAAATCAACAGAGCCACATTCACATTAGAAAACCCACTTTTGAAAGTGCCATTATACGTCTATGAAGTTTTTACAGATTGCTTTTATACATAAAGGATGGAATTTCTCTAAAAGAGCTCATGTCGGGTCTTATTGAAAATGTATTCTAAAGCGCACCCCCCAACCCAATAAAAACAAACAAAAACTAACAAAAAACAACAAAACAAAACACCCACAGTCCCACAAAAGCTCATGAAAATCCAAGGACGTTTCAGTGTGTCAGTCTATACCTGTACAGGTCGTTGGAACGTGACATGGAACCTTGTTACTGGCCTCTTTTCTACTAAAATTTGACTTTGCTGATCAACGTGCTTTTTATGTTGTTCTTTTTCTGTCCATTATGATGCTACAGGTACGATCTCCATCTGCGTGGGGAAGAGGGTGGCTTATAACCACCTTAGCGTAATTAGTTAAATGTGACCTGCTCTGCATTGCTTCATCAAAATGTCCATTGGGAAATGTAAATTAAGGACTTGACATTCACTAGTTTACTCCTGAATCAAACAAAGCTGACAAGAACTAACTCCAGTGAGCTAATGCTGAACGTTGGCCTAAAAACAAACACAAAATAATTCCTCAAATTAGCGCAGCAAGGTCAGTCATTAGACACAGCAAGGGATGAATATTTAAAAAAAAAACAAAAACAAACAAAAAAAAACAGATAAAATCATCAGAAGGTGGCCACTGATGTGTAGCGTTCAAAGATGGTGAGTTCAGCCCTCATACTGCCTAAGGACAGGTGTGGGTGACAGCACCTGAGCGGTTTCATCTGTATTTGTGACAGCTGACTCTAGTATGCATGCCGTGTATTTGACAGAGCAGAGAAGGGAAACTGGGGCACTTAGCTGCATGTATACTAATGGTGTGTTGTGTCTTCATGTGACTGGGAAGACATATGTAGCTGTGCTGTGTTTTAGAATTTCTCATTCTGCTCTTGCAGTTTAAATACAGACAGGAGGGAATAGCCTACTGTGATCACACAGAATGCTTTGAAGTAGAAGAAGATAAAAGATATAGGATTTACTGTTGGGTAGCATTACCTTAGGAGACAGTTTAGATGTGAAGTCCCCTCCGAGATCATCCTGCGGTGTGACCAGTCCAGAAGAGTTGTACACTTTGATCTTCAAGTTGGGAAGAGGATCCAGGAGAGGAGAGTTGGTCATTGGAATTTTGTCTGATACATCGTGAAGAGCATACACTGGACCACGATACATGGCAGCTGCATTTGTCAAGTCAGGAGGAGCTGTCAGAAGATCAGCTAGAGGAGTAAAGCGGCACAGGAAGAGAGACAGAAGCATAGTAGATTAATGAGAGAACTTACAATATGAAATCAGACTGGTTCAGAGAACAGAGAGGCTAAGTTAAATCTTTAGCAATGTAAAGTGCAATGTGTTTGTGCAGCTGGGGACAGATGTGTAGAAGTTGTCGCAAGATCAGTGAATTGGGAAAAAATGGGAGTAAGAAGAGGGTAGGCAAGGCTGCTGATAAGCTATCGGTGTCTGGGATAATACATTGCTGTACACGGGAGCATGACCTGGCTGCATGAAGGACTAGTCATGGCTGCTGGACAGGGAAAGAGAAAGAGCGCAAGAGACTTGAACTTCATCTCAAAAAGCACCAAAACCTTCAAACTATCCCAGAGTTTAGTCTTTTTTAGCTCGGCTGTTCCGAAGAAAAAGTCTATTGTCACAGCCTTGGCGTTGGCAGCCTGTTCCACATAAACTTTAACATTGGCCATAACTTGAGAACAATGTGACCTAGAATGTTTAAATTCACACCATAGATTCACCTACTAAAAATCTCAAATGAGCTTGAATCTCAGCAGCCTTGGAGTTTGAATTTTGGTGACCTTGACCTAAAGGTGAAGGTCAGAGATCATGTTTTCTGAAAATCTTGTGACTTTGATAACTAGAGAACAATGTGAGCTAGGGTGTTTTCAAATTCACACCACAGATTCATGCTGTTCAAGCAAGACCCATCAAACTTCACTGACTTTACTATAAACCGCATATTTACTCATTTGTGCTGACGTAAATGCCAGAGGAGGTTCAGAGTTCTGTAGTTATTGAGTCAGCAGAGCATTGGTGACTCTTACGTACTCTATGTACTATAACTTTACCTAGTCTGCCACTTTGTGACAGAGTTCCCGTGGTTCCTAAATGCTTTCACTTTTCAAAAATACTACTTACAGCTGATCATGGAATATTTCAGAGGGAAGAAATTTCACAAATTGACCTTTTCAATAGTTGTATCCCATTACAGCACCACGCTCGAATTCAGTGAGCTCTTTAGAATGACCCATTCTTTCACAAATGCTTGGTAAGCGCTTGATTTTATGCACCTGTGGCAATGGGACTGGAAATACTTGAATTCAGAAATTAAAAGGTGTGGCCCAATATGTTTGTTCATATACTGTAGTGTGTATCACAGCTATGATGCTTATTTAGAGACGAGCAAGTGCTACAATAGAAATAAGCAATATTCAAAAAACCCCTAAAAACTATTAGGCACATCAATCTCAGACCAGTAGGGCTTTTAATTTTACTGATATTATTAAAATCTTACGACTATGATACTTTTTAAATTACATCTGTTGCTGTCATCTCAATTGTATTTACAGACCAAAGGCACAAAAAATCTTTGCATAACATTCAGAGTCTCTCATTTGTTTTTCTTTCTCATTAGCCATCATAAGCTTTTGACTTTACCAGACACAGAGAGACGGCTCACTTTCATCATAAATGCAGAAAGTTACAAAGTCTCCCATAAACAAAGTCATGGATTAACACACCTTATTGAATAAACAATTCTGTCACCTTTAATCAGTGAAGTTGAAATGAATAAAAGCAAACAAAGTATTCCTTGAATCAGATTTGATTTGAGGCTACAAAATGTATTCTGCAGCAGTTAGAGTCTGTGTATATCATAATGTTTTACCCTGCTCTTAAGCTGGCACAGCTGACGTATGCTAATGGAGGAATCTTGACTCTTTTGATGTATTGCAAGCAAACACTCAAGCAGCCCACTTACACACAGAAGCACTGTCATAATAAAACACTAGTGCATTGTCATATGTTGGCACTACAAAAGCACTCACACATGCAAATGTGCCTTGTGTACCAACAGCACGCACACTATAAAACACAGGCTGATATACACACCACAAACATCCACCACGTGCACTATATGTGAAGTCTCTGAGATTTCCTGTTGTGCTTATTATGAAAAGGTGGATGTACACTTCATCAGTGCTGTTCTTTTAGGATACATACTGATCTCTTGTAACAAATTGTCATTTTGTAATCATGGCGCTAAATGCTATTTACAGTTTAATTATTTACAAATGCTTTGACATCACAGTAACAGCAATATTTGTCTGCCAGAATGTTAGCCTCAGTTCTTTTAGGTGGTTCTGCTGATGGAGATTTACTTAACTTCACCACAGCAATTCAAGTGAATGTGCTTCAAGCAGCCCTGTAACAGTTTTGTTGAACCATCTCGCTACAACCCTGTTAGAAGAACAGAAGCTACCCTAAGGGCAGAAGCACAACAGAGCTTACTTCTACACAAACCCCTCTCAGAAAATTCAACAAATAGTCAAGATTTAATTGGGACTGAGATCACAAGAAGACTAGTTACCTATTAGGGAACAAATCCTGATTTGTTTGTACCAGACTATTTTTTGGGGGGGTGCAGAGTCTGAAATCTTGCTCTCTCCAAGGGCCCATTCATTCTAATTTTAAAATCCTTTATGATCACCCCTCCACCATCACTAACATATATGTGTGCGCGCGCTCTCTCTCTCTCACACACACACACACACACATCTGTCGCCTATCACACTCTCCTTTTCTCTATCACCAGGCTGTTTACCCTTAAAGCCAGCGGGTATTCCTGCCAAATCATCCCTGCTGAAATTTAATTAACAAATAACAGAAAGCCAGAGAGAGACAGAGAAAGAGAGAGAGAGTCAGAGAGAGAAAAACACGCTGGGACATAATTCTTCATTAATTGTAATCGGAAATGGTCCCTCAACACAGAGTGACATGCATCCTAATGCTTTACTGATAAAATGTCACCCTGACTCTACACATAAGAGCATGTTTACCCTTCTTCTACACAGATACACACGCACAATCATGCACAACCATTTTCGCCTGCTGTTTACCAATTTGCATGGCACACCCTCAACCTGCATACTATAATTTAAAAATGAATTTTCAGCCACAAATGACCACTTAAACACACACGCCCTGGATTATTTGAATATCATGTAAAAGGTGCTTAAAGGTTATAAAATCTGACAGTTAAACAAGACTAATGCCAACTCTGTTTGGCAAATGTAACTCCTCTCAGAAATGCTTTGTTTCCTATTGACCAAATGGAGACCATGAAGTACTGTTGACTAAACAAGCTGAGAGCTTGTTTAGTTTATTTTAAGCAATCTAATGTAGAGTATTTAGTTCAAATTTGTGGGAGTGTACGAGTACACTGTCTGTCTGTAGCTCCACTTACTGTGTTTGTGACTGTATATATTAAGAGACTTAAAGTCAAGGTGTTTATATCATTTCCTCCTGTAAGAATAACTAGACGTTAATGGCATCTGTTGACTCATACCTGATTAATACCAATTCCCTTCCTCTTCCTGGCTTTTCCAGTAAGCTTTTAAGTGTGTGGACATGTCCAGAGAGGAAGAAATGACAATACAGACAGCAGAGAGTGAAATATAGCTCCATTTTAAAAGGAAGATAAACATGAGGGAGTGTCTGTTGCGGTTGGAGTCACCGCGGTGGAAAGACAGAGACATAGCTAAGCAAAGACAGAGACAGGAGACTGGGATGAAGAGTGGAGGATGCTGATAAACAGGAAATATGATTGAACTGAACGCGCAGATATGAAGGTTGAGAGAGAGAAAAAAAAGTGAAGAGCAGAATGAGAGTGACAGAGAGAGACTCCTTGACGGAAGAGAGCAGTGTCAGGTAAAGACAGATTGATCCAAACCATCAGAGGAAGCAGAGGAATGAAACAAAATTATACTAGTGTCAAAGCTCCAAAGTGGATGGGACACATAACATTATTTCAATTGACAAATGGTCATATCTGTTATTTTCTATCAATCTATTTATGTATTTATCTCTCTATTGTATCAATCATCCACGTAGTAACCCATACTCTAGGAGAAACTGTAGTGCTCTCTTTCAGAGTGTAAGAAGGGCAGACCCTTGCCGTCAAGTTCCTACTTAACAGTAATTGTCTGACTAGCCTGAGTAGCCTTCAGAATCAGTTTAAAGTGAAGATAGCAGGGATATTTTGAAGTGAGGTTGTATGAAGAGCCTGACCAACACTGGATTTTTTGAAATTCTTCCTCTTTATCTTGCCTTCAGACAGCTCCGTCTAGAGAGGAACTAAAGTTCTCTTCAAAGCCACCAGACTCCTTTGACAAAATCTGCAGTTTTACATAGAAAATCATGGGAGTTACTGGTCTACCACTGCACTCATCATATATTCTTTGACGTCTGTGTTTTAACATGCAAGTTCAACTCCAAAAATCCAAAGAATACCAATACACCAGCTGAGAAAGGAAACTCAGCAAAATACTCTAAGTAAAGCATAAATGCCAACTGACAGAATGTTTTTTTTTTTTTAAAGTTGGCTAAAATATGTTGTTAGCTTCACTGGCCTTGTCTCTTTTTCTAAACTGAGGGTGTGCTGACTGCCATCTATTAAAGGTATTACACTGAATATGGATGGAAGTACCATACTTTAAAGGTTTCAAAGTGACCCTGATCCTGTCTCCAACCATCCCAAGGTAGCTGTTTTGTTGTCGTTCTAATATTCAAATAAATTTGCCATTGAGGCAGCTGCACAGGCTAAAGCATTTCACTGCAGTCAAATACCATTTCAAAGATAGTTTGAAAATGAAATAAATGTGCTGTACTGTCTTTATTGTAATTAGTGGCTTTTCTAATTGCAAGTATTCTTTTCTGTAGAAGGATGGCATTGCATCTGAGAAAGAAAGAAAACTGTTTATTTTATGATGGATACACATTAATATGTATAGATATAATCATTCTGTATATATTTTTTTGTATTTCCACTCTGTGACACTCATTACCTGATCTGGCTGTTTTGATATTAACAGACTGGAAGCCTCCATTTAGTGCCGACGTGTCAATGATGTCCGAGTCAAAGTCACGGTGCGTCTTGCGATAGACAAAAAGTGCCACGATGACAGAGATGACCAGACACATAATCACTGCGATCACAATGCCCACATAGAGTGCCACGTCATCTGTACTCGGGGCAGCTAGAGGGGTCACAGAGAGAGGGAGAGAGACACCATGTTAGACAGATATTGATAAAGCAAGACCCATTTACACTTGAAAAACCTTCTTAGGAGAAACAGAAGAAGTTAAGCGAACATAAACAGCTAAGCTAACACTTGTGGGGCAGCAGGGTGGTAACACAGAACAAAATACTTTTATGACCGTTATTCATAATCTGTGTTTGACAGTTTCACTTTTACCTCATAGAGTTCAGACTCAAAAGACAAGTACTATAGGTTTAATTTCAAATGAACCTTTTAAATAGCCCTCCAGCTTGTGTAATATGATCATTTGTCTAGACAGAAAGACAAAGACACCTATAAAAAAAAGGAAATTACCAAATCTTAAAATTTAATAAGGCTGTTAATTATTTTACGGGGGGGTCCTAACATCCTTTTTCAATTCTTTTGAGACTAAAACAATGGTGAAATTGTCATTCTTGAGGGTATCTTAAAGCGGAAGATGGAACTAAAATTTTAACTGATGGGCGAAAGGTATGTGACACACTTAAGGATGAAGAGGACAAGAAATGAAAAAAGGATGAAAGGAAACAAGAGCACCGGGGATAAGGATGTAATTGGAAGGAAAGGCAATCTGCGGACAGAATTCTGAAAAAGATCACACATATGCAGAGGATGAGTGAATAGAAATGAACTGAAAGGAGAGGAAGAGGTTGGCTGATAAAGTGAAAGGAGAGTGGAGAGGGATGAGAATGAAAGGAGGAGGAAAACAAAGAAGCACAGAAAATAATTGGAAATGAGGAGGAGAGGAGAGGAGAGGAGAGGAGAGGAGAGGAGAGGAGAGGAGAGGAGAGGAGAGGAGAGGAGAGGAGAGGAGAGGAGAGGAGAGGAGAGGAGAGGAGAGGAGGAGAGGAGAGAAGATAATAGCAAATGGGGCAAAGGAAGTAGGAATGCACTTGAACTTCAAAGCAGCAAAACAAACAAGCCTACATATTTAATATGAAAGTGCCTGTGAAACTTTTAGTGTACTCTTACTCTTAAAGAACTGCTCATAATCATGTCCTCTGTAGCTGGTGGGAGGGGATTTGTCTGCAGCTATTAAGAAAACAGAAAAGTATAGGAATCCTCCTTTTAATCCGCCCTTAAAGTTGAGAGGCAGATAACAGGCTTTTAGCTACAAACAGCCTGAGTCATGTGCTAAAGGATTTGCTGTTGTCGCATCAGAACAAGTTCATAAAGCATGAACTTGATTATGCATGAAAGAATCCTTTGATGAGGCACACAAACATTCACACTCACATATGCTAAAGCATGATACACATATTCATAGTAGAGAGGTCATTTGTGACGCTGTTAGTTGCTTAGTTACCACTTGAGGGAGCTATCAGCCATTTCTAGTGTCCCTAGAGGACTGAAAAGGAGGGCCAGGTTTTCCCCCTTTTTTTTTTTTTTTTTTTTTTTTTTTTTTTTTAAGTGAAGTCCGAGATAGAGATGAACAAAAAAAATGTGATCTTTCTGAAAACACCACAGTGTTAACTATGTCACAGGAAGACGTATTTCGCTAACATTCTGTCACCTAATGTCTTAAAACGCAGCATAAGGGAGAAAGATTAAAATTTTTATTCACCACAAACATACAGTACGTCATAATCACCTATTCTCATTGTGCAGATGCTTTCAATTTGGTGCATTTATAGTGCTAGAAAAGAAGCTATGGCTATCACAAGGGCGATTGGTTGAATTTAATTCAGGAATCAATTACCGAAGTTTGCTAATTCATCTCGATCCATAAGGAAGTGCCATTAATCAGTAGCATTTTCATTTTTGTAAATCAAGCCTTTTAGTCATTTTTAAGCTAAGCTTTCACTTCTCACATGAGAACATAAAAATGTTCACTTTGTCTTATACAACAGAAAACGGCATCATCGGTTGTGAGGCAAAATGTAAATATGCCACTTCTGGGCTGGTATTGTGGTGGCTATTTTTCTTTCTCCTGCCATTAATAGAGAAAACAACTCATCAGTTAACACAGACAACGCTCTGCAGATAAGTCAATACTGTCCTAGACTAAAGCATTGTCCCTACCTCCACCTGAACACTCTTACTGACTGAATGCTGCTGTCCAGATCGACTTTAGAAAGGCCATGCCTCATGTGTCACACAAACCACACTGTGGCAGAGGAAGGGAAACAGTCGTATAATTCGTGATTACAACCCCCGATCTGTGTTTAACGACGAGATTTATGGCACTGTGTGTGTTTGTTATAGCTGCCAAATATCTGCTCTTCAGATTTAGCTCAAACATGGAGCACCACCTTTAAATCTTCAAAGTCTACCTCAAATAGGCTTTGTGACATACAGTTACCAATTTTCCTTCTGATGCTGCCTGTTGAAAATTCCCAGATGCCCTAACTTTACTGCTGTGTAAAGATGCCCTGTTATCAAGGTCCTTGCAATTGCCAAAGGGGAATAGAATTGGATAATCCTCTTAAGTACCGATTCCCTGATCTTAATTATGATCATAATCATCCCCATCTATTTAAAGAAACTTTATCTTGTTTCTACTTTAACTTGAAGGTCTAGAACTTCACAGCACATGCAAAGTCAGGAAGCCCCAAGAAGTATCACTTCTCAACTTGGTCTTCCTTATCCCATTCTCCTACAGTGTTTTGGGACACTTTAACTAGGCTATAGCCCACTGTGTTCTCAAAATATATATCTATGTTTGAGCGCATCTGAGTGTGTATGCACTGACTGTAACTTGTTTTATCTCAGTGGACTTAAAAGCCTTTCTTCACTCTCTATCAGTTTATATCCCATCTCTCTTACATCTTTCTCTCCCTCAGTAACTCACACCTCTCTCTGACTCCCTCTGTTTCCATCTGTTTGATTTGTAGATGAATGAAACAACATGTCCCATTAGAGCTTCCACCTGCCTGAGTAACCTACATACAACTGCTCGATACCCAATGCTTTTTTTTTTTTTTTTTTAATTTCTTGCCTTTTTTTTTGTCCTAGATTCACTTGCAGGCAACCATCACAATATGACAAACTTGTATTGATAAATGGTGCTTAGTGAGAATCATACAAAGAAAAAAGGGGGGGAAAGGATATTTAAAAGACTGCAAATATATCTTATAAAAGAGTTAAATAATAAAATATATATTCTCTGCCATGTTCTCTACCAGTGATAATGACAATTTTAGAAACATGAAAAAACGCACAAATGCACAGAAGCTCTTCTTGAGCACTCAAGTTGTCCAAACTCTGTGTCCATTTCTTTAGTCTTTCATTCTGATTGTGGTTTCACATAAAATGCAAAGTAAAGTTACACTGTGTAAATGTCAGTAGATTGCAGTCAGCTTAATTCCATGTTCTTATCCCAATTAAGGAGGGGTAAGAATCCTAGCTACAGTGGCTGCTGTAGGACAAACATGTTTTATTCAGCCAAAAAATATCAAAAATCTTAAATTTAGACTGTACCCCATAATGACCACCCCTGGCCAGTGTGTTTCTACTACTGTTTGTGTAAAAAAGAAATTTTTGCACACACTATATTTGAACATATTTGAATAATATCAACACTTAGGAAATAAAAAAACAGATATGGTCAATTAATTAATTTGTGGTATTTTACACGCTGAGTCACTGCAAAAACTCTGGCCACCATTCATCTGTAATGAGTGTACTTAAACAGCAAAATGCCTCCGTACCTGATTCGCCACAGAGTTTTTCCCTATCTGTGTAGGGTCTCAGTCAACTGTTTACCTCAGCTGTCAAGAGTCCAATACAAGTCGATGAGTCAGTGAAGCTCAATTCTGACCGATAACAGCGATGCTGAGCTGAGTTGCTGAGAATATCCTGAACTTTTCTGTCAGTAAGCGCTGCTGTTTTTGCCTCTCTTAGCGTTCATGAAACTGTCTTTGAAGTGGATGTAATGTTGTTGGAATCTGAATAAACTCTAATTACATTCTCACACTGTATGAAACTGTTTATCAGAGGGCAAGTGTGGTTTTTAGGACATTCGCGCCTAACATTAGCTAGCATAGCGTTCGCTTATAACCAGCTGATGCTGTTGTTTAACCAGCTCGTTGTCAGCTGTCTGAAGACAGGAGGGTCTCATGACCAATATGCTGACAATAAGTAACTGTAAAAATATCCAAAATAAGTAAGCACGTTTGTGCACATTTTAATGTGTTAGAGCCCCGACTTCAGTTCAGGAGATGAGGCTTGAGGTGAAGAGGAATAGGATGACATTTTCTTAAGATGCCAGTGGTGTTGTCTCTTTCCTTCGCATTTTCACTTATTTGGTGAAGGGGACCCCCCTTCACCCTTTTTCTTTAACATGACCTCAAAAATGACTGATTGCACCTTTAATTCTGATGTTCTTTTGTTGTCTGACTAACGTACATAATAGGCTATACATTTCCGACATGATTAAGAATGAAAAAGGAACTGGACATGGGTGTGCATTTCTGACCAAACTCAGATGAATGAATCACGTCTTTGGATGTTTGTGTGTATCCAAGCATAATCTGTGATTCCAGAATAAAAAAAACATGTAGTGACAAAATGGGAAAAGAAGTGCAGTTTTCCTGATAGATGCACACCCATGTTCATTTTTATGGGCCACAATAAAGACATAAAAATATGCACACATACACACATCTAACTCATGAGCTTTTCCTCCCTTACCTGATCCCCCCCCCCCCCGTACCTGACAAGCAGTTTCATGTTCAATACAATCACCAGCACGGCCAGTTAAATTGGATTTAGATTAAAAGTATGTACCTTTCAGTAGGCAGACCAGAAAGGAATTAAATAATGAATAAATCACCTGGGAAGGAAAACAAACATTTAAACACCCCATCTGTGACGCTCTGGGAAGTGCTACCTGACAGCCTCTCTATAGAAGACAAAATGTTCTAAAGGTCAGGAAGCATAGACATGCACGCACTAATAATAATATATAGGCCACACACACACACACATCAGATATGCATGCAAGCACTTAAAGATTAAACAGTGGTGAGTGAGTGTTTGCGTTACACAGGTTTTGGAGGCATACAGTTGAGCTGTGGAGATCTAACTCACTTTTGGGGACAAACAGCGAGTCTTCACACTCTAAACCATGAAATTTGAAACCATGAAAGTATAAACACTTGGTCTAAGGGTGAGGATGAAATTTAGGCAAGGGTTTGATGTGGTTAGAGTGATGACAGTCTCCAGGAAATGACTGTAAGTCTTTGTAATTTCCCCTACACATCTGTGCACTTGAGTGTGTTTTGTTTCTTTCAGTAAAGAAGTAAAGAATTGGAATTTAAAGATTATTAATGTGTATAATTGAACATATTTTGGCCATTTTTTGACAAAAAGTGATCTAAAGATGCAATTTTGTGACAGATTTTTGATTGTTAATTATTCAGTGGACCTTGGTATTTGGTATTAGAGATTCAGATGGAAAATTGTACCAAAGAATGACACAAAATCCAGATTATTTTGCTCTTTTAGTGATTAGACACTGCAGTATTTTAGTTAGACCTTACTTAAACAAAATTGAACATTGTATTTATGCCATGCTTAAGTATGCAATGTCAAATGTTCTTTGGCTGCACACCCACCCCAAAAAAGTAAAGTTACATTCTTACTTGCATTATCATGTCACTTTAAATGACAAAGCAGCAAGCAATTTTTGTGTTATTGTTTGTCATGTCTTTCGCCAGGTGTTCAAAATTTTAACTACACACTGTTGACCGCAACTGACATGTTTATTAAGTGAATGCAAGAACATAAAAAGATGTCTTTCCAACCCCATAAGGAAATGAGTACTGATATTTTACTAAGCTTAAAAAAAGCTGTGCTTATGTCGATGCTGCTTGGTGAGTTTCAGACCCCTTGGTCATTTTTTATTGGCAAAACCACAATCACTTAAAACCCCAGATTTTATGTATCACCTTTGAAATGCTTATCAGTGTAAAAATACAATTAAAAGGTCACCTCTCAAACACCGATGCCACCAGAATCGAACATAATTTATTAAGCCTTAATGTATGAATGCTCTCTTTATCATAATGTATTTGTACCTGCATTGCCATGACAGTATACATGACCAAACAGTGATTATACATCATTACCTGTAATTTGTCAAAGGTCTTTTTAAACACATCAACTCTCCTTATTTGTAATTGGTAACAAATACTACAAAAATTAAACACTTAAATCTATGCACCATTTGAGTCAGTCCTTTGAACCTCATCATTTTGACTACAAAGTGCAGCAATATTGATGGAACATTGTTCACATAAAATCAAAGCAGTGTGGAACAGCTTTTAACACTTCTGCTCTCAAATTGTGCCCTGGCCTGAAAATCTACACAGTTACAGCAATCTGACAGCAGAAGAGTTATTATCATTATGAAAATTCACTGAATGCAAATTGGGAAAAAGCTCTGAATGTCATTTGTCAAAAGACTGAAACAGTGGCGCTGGTATAGCTACATATTATACAGAGACATTCATTCAAGATTTTTAGTAGATGCACCTATGGTATCAATTTGAAAATCTTAGGTCATAACTTTCTTGAGCTTTTCCACAAACGTGAGCTCTGACTTTGACCTTGACACTGAGATTCAAAGTCCTCTGAGATTTTTAGTAGATGGAGGTATGGTATTAATTTAAAAATCCTACGTCACCGCATTCTCGAGTTATTGCGTTCAGAAAGTTGGGTGTCCATGCCGCCTGCCTGCCTGCCCGGTGGGGTGACAACAATACCCCATCAGCCTTTTCCAGGTTGAAGGGTAATGATTTTGCCAGTACTACTATTTTGTTTTGGGGAACACAGTCTGAGCAACTCAGTAAATTATAGTGTGCATGTTTGTGTGTGGACTGAACGATGCTGATTGCTAATGTGGGTCAGTAATAAAAGGTATCATAACTGCTGGAGCCGAATTTACTTTATCTTTGGGATTTAGTGACATATAGTTGGCACCGTATTTGTGTGCTTACATGTAAATAAACCTGAAGACTGAGGAATCTGCAGTAATTATACACACTCAGTCTCGCATCCAGTTGATAACAGACACGGGTTAGCTGAACAGAAGCCCCGGCTCACCTTCGCTCAGCACGGATCACTGTCTATCAATTGGCTCAGCTTTTTGTCATTCTCGGAGTCTGTCCAATCTGCCACGCAGAGGATTTAAAGAAGGGGGAAACAAGGATAACTCAGATTAACTCGTCTCTATCTTCTCTGTGATCTGCATCCAAAGCAGAACTGTGGACAATCACTACTTGAAACTCATTCAACTGCCTTTTTGATCTTGCTTGGCACGAGCATGCGGACACCAACCCCAACTCCTGGCAGATGCATCTGTTCTAAGTAACTGTTAGGGGTGAATAAAAGAGAAGGAGTAAGACACATTTAGAAATGGCTGCTATGTTTCTATGTTTTAGAAGGGTTGGGGGGAAAAAAACCTTTCATGGTTAAAAGTGTCAAGAAATAAAATATAGAATCACTCGAAAGGCAATAAAGCCAGAAGGTGTAATTCTACTGTATGACTAGAACAAACTGTGCATAGAAAGTCATTAGATCTCATGCATTCTTTAACCCCGTAACACAGTGTAATTACTGATATTTAATGAAATGTAACTGAATGGGACATTATGACCTCTCTCAGTGTATCCTGGCTACAATTATGAATAATAAAATACCACCAATCTCTATTCACATAACAGCTAAATCACATTTTCACAAAACAAACAAGGTACAATACAAATGCATAATGAAGCAGTTACAATTATGATAATTGTGCTGACATTTGCTTTTTGAGTTTTTCAGCCTTTATTCATGAACAATCATGTGCTAACAGCTGATCAGCCATCAGCTGTCCTCCCTTGTGAAGCAGTCAACAGGGATTGCAATGCAACCGTACAGGGAAAACAAGGGATTTCATTGTGATACTTATTATAGGTGTGACTGACCCACAGATGTTGTTAAGATGAGTTTATGTGGGAGGACCACAGACAGGTAGAAGATGGCATTGTCTTGGAATTCTTGTTGGCATTGAGGTTGAATTTCCATAACTCTATAGTACAGTAGTTTACACATTTGCCAAACATGCAAAAGCTCCCAGGTTCGATCCCGGGAGGAGCCGCAAATTATTTTGTGGTTACATCAAGAAGGGCTCCAGTGTAAAAATCTGCCAAATCAAACATACAGAGCTACCCGCTGTGGTGACTCCTTGCTAATAAGGGAACGGGCGAAAGTTGATTGAAGTTTATTGAAAAGAGAAATCTCAGCACCTATTCATTTAGACAAGGTATAAACGGTTGGGGCATAAGGCATGGGTGTGCACAGAACCTGAAACAAAGATGTTGACATACATGTCTGTCTTTTTTCATGTGAGATTTAAAGAGACTCTTTAATGGACACTGTGTTATTTAATACTACTTAATATGGTGTTCCAACTCACCAAATAAAAAATAGTTGGTCACCAGATTAGTGATTAGTGGGTCTCAAAGCCACTTATGAAGCCTCCCCATTGCTTATGTTACTGACTGCATTTCTGAATGAAACACAGTAAAAATCTATTAAATGAGGCATGCCTGCTTTTGTTTAATTTTTAGCTCTCTGTATCTTTATCTATCTAGGACTAGACATCTAACAAAACACAGAAGGATAAAACTGTTTCAGCAGAGCCTGAACG
Organism: Archocentrus centrarchus; assembly: GCF_007364275.1. Lineage (NCBI taxonomy): Eukaryota > Metazoa > Chordata > Actinopteri > Cichliformes > Cichlidae > Archocentrus > Archocentrus centrarchus. Next base: position 12,162,986 of record NC_044354.1, read on the forward strand.
AGAGTCATTAGAACGCATAACAGAAACTCATAGATCTTTCTGAAGATAAAACGAGAGCCCCTGCAATGAGAATAAGCACAGTAATAACAAGTGGCAGAGGTCCTCTTGCCTCGTGCACCTCTCAATTTCTGTCTACTTCATTATCTTGTAATAAATTCTGTCGTTATGTAAGTAACAGCAAGTGAGATGGAAAGAAATGGTGGAGGAAAATCAAAAGCAGAGTAGGATAGCAAGTAAAACTGATGTATATATTTATTAAATCCTGTCATTCATTATTTATCCTTTTCATTACTCATTAAGAAGCATCCATACCCTCTTAAAATAGTACTACCGTTGTCAGGTAATCTTGTGCCTTCCTGTAAATGATACTTCAAGGAGATTCAGAGGGTTGATTCAGTAGAACTGATTGAAAATTTCAGCTGGTTCAGTGTCCATAGCTGATGCACATTGAGCTCTATGAGAGCAAATAAGCTTGTAAACACAAAGTAAGTGTTCAGAACGAAGGCAAATTGCCTACTTTGGCAATGATTCAATGCTGGCTGGCTACTCTCCAAATGGCCACTGCTGCAACAAACTCACAAATTGTGAATCAAGTAAACTGATGCTGAATCGATTCACTGCAATAAGACAAAACGATAGAAAGAATCAAGTTAATTAAAGGAAACTGTCGCCATTAGGGCGCACTCATTCTCAAGAGGTAACTCCTGCAATGGTGGGAGGCTGGTTACGCTTCACTAGATGTCCAATACAAAACGAACAACATGTAAATATATGCAAAATAATAGCATAAAACCATGTATCCACACATAACCCATAAACTTAAGGATATGATATTAACGTTCTTTTTTGTATGACATATCTAACCAACCGGTTCAAGTAAAATTGTACTACAGTGGTAACTCAAGTCCACCTATAGCTATAACTGCTTATTAGATGCTGATTATGCTAAACTAGTAAATCACAGGGGTGAAATATTAAAAATCAACACCAGTACAGTTTTGCAGCCTTCGCTTGTGGTTTAATGGATGGAAACACACACACACACACACACACACACACACACACGCACACACACACACACACACACACACAAAACGATAAGAAATGTTGAGGATTAAACTGTGTGTACCAGGGTTATAATAGTTTTGGATTTTACATTATAGTTTAGTTTTAGTTAGTTTTTACTTTTTTTTTCTTTAATTCAGTTAGTTTTAATTAGTTTTCAGAGTGGTTTTTCTCATTTTTATTAGTTTTTATTTTTGGTTTCATGCTTAGTTTTAGTTAGTTTCAGTTAGTTTCAGTATTAGTTTTAGTATTTTCATACCTAATCAGGTGCAAGATTCAAGGCGCAAAAGTGACTATTGTGTAATGAAAACTTGACAAAAGATACCGTTTAAAGAAACCTATTCAACAGCCAACTGTTCACAAGACATGCTAAATGTGTAATAATTAGGACACACATGAACATCAACAGGGAGAAACAAAGAAAAACATGAACTCCCAAACTCAATAAATTCTACAATAAACTCCACAATAAACTTCAGCATCAGTGCAGTAGAATAACAGCACCTACATGTGGTGTTTGACGAAAACAAACTCTTTGAAGGAGTCAAAGCTCAAATCCAGCTGCATCCTGATGTTCTCACCACCTGATGCTGCTTCTGTTTTGGAGCTAGCTTGGTTAGATGCTCGCTAATTAAACTTGCAGGGTCTTTGCAGCCTCTGTACATAACCTACGGAAGTTGCCGACCTCATGTCCACATTTATGCTTGTGTAGCTGGATTGTGTGTTAATTACCTTGTGGTCGTGTGCAGGTGTTTTATGTGCAGAGCAGGCTGGGACTTCTTTTTTGGTCCTCGCTCTTTGTGCTCAGTTTTTTGGCTGCAAACATATTTGTCCCTGTTTTTTTTTTCACTTTCTTCATTCCTTCACGTCTATTTCCATAGTTTCAGCAGTCTCCTACCAGGAATTTGCTGACAGTTGTGAGTCCTTATATTGATACTTTGATTATTATTCCTGATTGTTATTCTCTCACTGATAAAGTAGCCGGAAACGCACAAGGGCGCAGTTTAGTCACAACGTTCTGGGCTGCGTGGACCCGACAAGTAGTCCCGTTTCTCAGAGGTGCAGGCCAGGTTACCTGGTAGGATCAGAGCGGTTTCTGTAGCCGCTGTGCGCTTCTCAGGTGGACTTTGATGTTGCTGGTTTTTCCTGACTGAGAAGTGTTCCGCACATTTTTCATCATCCACAACAAGACTTTCGATTCTATCTGTGCTCTTGTACTCAAAGAACCTCCATACGGGACTCTGCCGCTTTCTCGGCAGACCGCAGCCATTACTTTGCGGACCAGCGCGGTGAGCGCACGCACATGCGCACTCACACAGTTGTCCTGTGGCGCTCCCAGCTTAAACTCGAAGAGCGGAAAAAATGATTTCATATCAATCCACAAGGCTTAAAAAAAAAAAAAAAAAACAAGTAAATGAAAGTCAGTTTATCAATAATTTCAGTTAGTTTTAGTTAGTTTTGTAAACTCACAATTCAGTTTTAATTAGTTATCGTTTTTTCCTTTTAATTATAGTTTTTATTTATTTCAGTTAACGACAATGTTTTTTCAATTTCAGTTTTCGTTATTTCGTTCGTTTTCGTTAACTATAATAACCCTGGTGTGTACATGTCTGTATAGGGGCAAGTACACAGCGAACCAAAGACACCACCACTATTAGTCTATGGACAGAATTACATTTCAGAACTGGTAACGCTGCTGCCTGTAGACTTTGCTGTGCTTTCAGACTTGTTTGATTAGCATAGCAAGATGATTATACATCAAGACAACAGATGTAAGACAACACCAAAGCTCTTATCTGGTAATATAAAATGACATGAAACAATAAAACACAAAGCATGAACAAAGGTCAATGCTCAATCAAAGAAAGACTGAGATAAGAAAGACAAAAGGAAAACGGATGATGATAAAACAGAAAACATCAACTTACATGGAATTCCCAATTCACTCTTTTCTTTGGGCTCAGTGGACTTCTGAAACAATGAACCTTGGGATGGGAAAAGAAAGGGATGGTGGAATGATGATTGAAGGGAAAAGAAAAAAAAAATAAGTCAAACAAAATGGGACACACATGACAGGGCACAGACCTTGACTAGATCTTTCTTTCTCTCTTTCTTTCTAATGAACATTTGAAAGCAAACATATAAAGTAGGTAAAATCATATTAAGTATCCAAAAATGGAAGAAAACCTTTTTTTCCTGGCACTGTTCAGAGTGGCAGCCTGATCAGGCAGCTCCTGTAGTTGTTTTTGATTTTCTTTTAATGACTTTATCATACAATAGTTGATTTTTGTTGCTCATTGTGCTTAATGCAAAGGTGCAATTGCTACTTTTTGTTTTTCCAAGTCTTGTGAAGTCATGTTTTGCAAGTCTACTTTGTGGTTTTTCTTGGCAACAAGGAATCTTCACCAGCCGACTGTACTGACAGTCCTGCCGTTCTCCAGTCTGGTAATCCTGGAGGAGCGAGAGAGGAAATGATGAGGTTTAAGAGCTGAAGCTAAGTGGGTAGCTAAGAGAAGAAAATATAAACTGTATGCTCCAGCTATTATCAGGGGTTATGAGTGGTCCTTAGATAGGATGGATGAGCTGTGAGTGTAGATTAAGACCCAGAGGGCATAGTCTGAATGTAGTATGATGTGACTCATTGAAGCGTTGCTACGCTCACTTTCCGGACCACAGTGTGACTGTACATGGTTTTGGGATTTTTTTTTTTTCTTTTTAGATGGACATGTACATTAATATGAGCAGCAAGAAGAAATGGGGAAAGATTGCACTACTTCTGAAAATTGGTGTAATCCCAGCCATGGTAATATGAAGGACCATTTCTGTGGCCTCAATATTAAATTGCCACCTGTGGAAGCTGTCAATCTTACTGTTCTTGCAGAGAAAATTTTCTCTCTGCATTGAATTCACTTAGGATGGATTATAATTGGGTGAGCAGCGGTGCTTTTTGTCTGACACCTGTTTCAGCTTCGCTGCCACAAGGAAAGATGGTCCGCTTATTGCAATATATGTAGGTTTTGATTTACTGGGCTCTTCACTAGTGTGCATTTAGTGTTTTATTTAGCTCCTTCTTTTGATTTTTTTTTTTTTTTACTTTCTAGGCTATTTTGTTTTGTGATGATGTTTTTATTGAGCTACACCGTTTTCATGTTTTTGGCTGCTGTAACACAGTAATTTCCAAACTTTTGTGATAGGTATCTAAGTATCTTTCTTATCTTATCTTATCTTGAGAAACTGTCTGCATGCAGTTACTGCTGTGTCATGCTGAGTGGTCCATTTAGTTATGCCAGACAGAAGGTCTATGACACACAAACCAATCATGTACTGATGTATAATTGAAGTGCTAGTGTATAATTGATAAAGCCAACATAGCTACATGGTGCACTTAAAAGCATCTTGCCAGACCAGCTGATCGTAGAACACACTGATTCAGCACTAAAAATCAAGAAATATTGGCAAGGTTAAGTAGGGTGACAAGCACATATAAACAAACAGTAAGACCTGCACAAATGACGGGCTTAATATGGTATGTTGTGTGTATGTATGGTAGCTGTGCAGGTGGGCCGGGCTACATTTGCTGAGGAATTTTCATTCCTGATGTAATTTGCTTAGGCATATAAGACAATAAGCAAGTGGCTGCAATTATTTGACTGCAAGAAATGTCACAATGATTAACATCTGAATCAGTGATTACAGTAGGCATGCTGCGATAAAGATCTGTCATACTTCAATTATAAAACGATTGCTCAAACAAATAATAATGAAAATATGGCAGCTCTAAAATGAAGCTTAAACAATTCTGTAAGAACCACAGCACAGTGGATGAGGGCAAAGATTTTGAGATGAGGAGCAGAAAACAGCCAACATGCTGTGCTGGAAACAATAAGACAATATGACCACAGTGAGAAGAAACAAAAAGGGGAAGAACAGGGCTTTCAGTGGAGAGATGGGTGGTTTGATGCTGTGCAGTACCTGCTGACACCGCTGATCGTTTTGCATGACAAAACTCAAACACAATAGTTTTTTTCCCAAACACTAATGTTACATAACCGCGAGAACATCTAGGTACTTTTAAGTAGCATCCACATTCACACATGTGTGTGTTCACAGAGCAGGCAGTGAGTGAAACATTATGCACTCAAGGATGACACAGTGGAGCTCTGAGTGAATCTGTTCCAAGAATCCTGATCAATGTGTCAGAGAAATGTCAACAGGCCAGAACGTACAAAAAAAATCCCCCCAAAAACAACACAAACAGCTCTGAAAGTCTGCAACAGACAGGAATGCATACACTCACACACACACACACACACACACACAGGTATAACTTTCAGAAAAAAACATAAACACAAAGAGAAGTCGCTCTATACAGCGCAGAAGTAAGGTCAAATGGATTTATACCTCTCAGGGTTTACAGACTTTAGGAAAAAAAGACAGCAAGAGATGGTAGAGTGAGAAATAAATAGAAAGGAAAGGTGTTGGTGGTGAGAGATCGAGAAAGAGAAAAGAAGGAGTATAACGTACTTTTGAGCACCAAGTCAATTACAGATAACTATCTTAAATATTACAACCCCCCCCCCCCCCACACACACACACACACACACACACACACACAAACACTGAGATTAAATTATCAGGCCTTGAAACCTCAAAGTTACAATTTAAAGCCTTTAAAACCAGCAAATAGGAATTATTGCCATGCAATGCTAATGAAGTGTTTCTGCCTGTTTAAAGGCCACATGTTAAAAGAGCTGTCATTCATAAACCAACGAGAATCACTCCATACCTTTCAGATATATATTATCTGAAAAAAATGCTTTGCATGCAGGAACCCCTCCTGGTGCACAATCATGGATTACTCCTAATGCATAGAAAACAGCTGAAACATTAGTGCTGACATAAACCCATCTTTGTGCAGCCATTTAAAGACAGAAAATCAATCACAGGAAATGAACCTAAGCCTGCACTTCCCTTGGTTTTATCCCATATTCTATGGCCATACCTTACAGGCTGCAGGGAATCTTTTAGATGGATTGGAGTCGGGTGTACAGTATACATGTACCATGTTACAGTTACAGAAAGATTTGTCAATACTATACCTACAACAAAGCTTTTTAGGGAATTATTTCATATTATTCCATTGCTCATGGTATAGACTATTTATTGAATGATTGACTCCATTCTTGCTGCTGAAAGAAGATCCTCACACACGTAACAACTCTGTTCACTGGAGGCTTTTGTGTTCAGTGATAAAGTCTAAATATTTTCCTTGAGCAGAATCAGAAATGCGTTGCTGAGAGTTATCTGTAAGACTGTAATTGGACTGGTACTTAATGTATATAGCATATTTCTCTAACGAAGCATTTTTTAACTACAAGCCACATTAACAGATTCGCTCAGTGTTTTATCCCATGCCATAAAGTGCTTTTCTAACTATCATGCACACAGTGACACTGATAGATGAATCAGGGCTAATTTGGTGTTTGAAGAACACTTTGAAATGTGGGCTGGGATCGAACCATTGACCTTCTGATTGGTGGTCTACCTCATGAGCCGTAAATGTAGCCTAAACCAATTACCCAGTGGGAAGCCACAAACAGTTTATAATGCTTTCAAAGTAAGATTATAATCTTGAGTTCAATTGAACCTTGTTTGCAACCATTGTCTCAACCAGAGTTAGACGTATCTTGGGTCAGCGCGCGCGCGCACACACACACACACACACACACACACACACACACACACACACACACACACACACACACACACACACACTCTTGCCAAAAGTACTTCCTCATCTGGCTTCACACAATGAACTTGAGTGACATTGCATTCCTAATCAATAGGGTTTAATATGATGTCAGCCCACCTTTTACAGCTATAACCGTTTCAACTCTTCTAGGAAGGCTTTCCACAAGGTTTAGGAGTGTTTATGGGAATTTTTAACCATTCTTTCAGAAGTGCATTTGTGAGGTCAGACACCAAACTCGCTCATCCATGTCTTTGTGGACTTTGCTTGTGCACTGGTGTGCAGTCATGTTGGAACAGGAAGGGGCCATCCCCAAACTGGAGCATTAAGAGTTCCTTTCACTTGAACTGAAGGGCTGAGCCCAACTCCAGAAAAAGGATCCCACACCATAACCCCCCGCAAACCACCACCACCACCACCAAACTTTATACTCGGCACAATGCAGTCAGACAAGTATCGTTCTCCTGGCAACCGCCAAACCCAGACACGTCCATTGGATTACCAGATGGAGAAGTATGATTTGTCACGTCTCCACTGTCTAGAGACCAGTGGCGGTGTGCTTTACACCGCTGCATTCAATGTTTTCCATTGTGTTTGACGATGTAAGGCTTGGATGCAGCTGCTCGGCCATGGAAACCCATTCCATGAAGCTCTGTACGCACTGTTCTTGAGCTAATCTGAAAGCCACATGAGGTTCTGAGGTCTGGAGTGGTCTGCAGAGTAAGTCTGCAGAAAGTTGGCGACCTTTGCGCACTATGCACCTCAGCATCTGCTGAGCCTGCTCTGACATTTTACATGGCCTACCACCTTGTGGCTGAGTTGCTGTCGTGCCCAATGGCTTCCACTTTGTTATAATACCACTAACAGTTGATTGTGGAATATTTAGCAGCAAAGAAATTTCACAACTGGTCTTGTACAGGTGGCATCCTATCGCATTACCATGCTGGGAGTGACCGATTCTTTAACAAATGTTTGTAGAAGCAGTCTGCACACCTAGGTGCTTGGTTTTATATACCTGTGGCCATAGCAGCGATCGGAACACCTCAATTCAATGATTTGGATGAGTGAGTGTACTTTAGGCAATATATGTGAATGTCATTTAATTGACTGGGCTAAAGAAAGAGGGAGAAGAGACAATGAGAAATAGAGAGACAATGGGGAAAGATTACAAATAGGAAGAAGCATGGATTTGAACAGGTGAGGCTCTTTTCTCCTTGAAAAGGAAAAAGTTAAAAACTTGAAGGAAATGCAATAGCTTTCAAATGAGTGTGTCTCTGAGTGACACTATGATTTGCTGTTTTGTCAGTTTACAGTATTTATCATCAGGTAAAGTTTTCATCAGATAAATAAAATAAATGTCTCACATAATCTATTTTTTTGTGAACCAATTCAAAACAAACAGAAAGATTATCCCTATTTTTGACTGATATGCCACAAATAATTTTCACAGTTGAGGAAACAGAACTGGAAAATGATCTTTCTCACACACACACACACACACACACACACACACACACACACACACACACACACACACACACACACACACACACACACACACACACACACCTTGCTGCTTGTACCATTATGACTCAGCACACATTTTCCATGCAATTTTAAAGTTTATGATTTATGATGTCAGAAGTGGTGGCGGGATTTTGGATGATTGTTCCACACCATTATTTATCATTACTTTCCTTGTGAAGCAGGTGTTTTTGGCTGAGGTAATGGACAAGAAAGTGGTAAGTGGAAGGTTAATAAAGACATTCAAAACCCTCCCATAAATCTCCACACAAAGGAAGAAAGTGAAGGGTTGAGGAGGAGCAAATCACTATAAAATGGAGAAAGAGGGACTAGAAGGCTAGCATACTGAGGTATAAAAATAGAGGGACTGTTAGAAAAAGGCAGGGAATGTTGACAGAAATGTAAGGAACAGGAGGATGAATGGTGAAATTAAGGAAATTATGATAGGAATAAAGAGAAAAGAAGAACACAAATGAAGAGATACAAAAGGAGGGCAAGAAAAGCTGAGAAAAAACTGCACAGGTAGGAAAAACATTTTTTTCACATCTAATGTTTCAGGCAAATGTTAAATAATATTTTGAGGAAACAGCAGTTTGCAAGTTTTACAATAAAAGCACAGTATCTCCAACATTACAGTGTTTTAAAAGATTTGTTTCAGGTTACACAACACATCTGTAAAAAACACAGTACAGTATGCTAATTTAAAATGAGGGAATTTTCCTTATTATTATTGTTTTAACTGTGCATTAAATCTTACTATTTACCATTTACAGAAATGACCATAAAATTCCGCAAAAATACGGATAATGTACTGGCAGAAAATAACTTTTTTTTTTTTTCCCCAAACAAACAGTGTAGACCCCGGTGGATATTAACATTTTGACTATATAGCATATTTATCGGTATCAGGCATAAATGAAAATTTTAAAAGTAAAGAAGAGACGAGAGAAACAAAAAACGTCCAACCATGTTAAGAGTGTTACTGCTGCGTAGTTTGTCCACCAGAGGGTGGAACACATGTTTGGAAGCAGATCTGAGGGTAAATGAATATTCAGCAACTTGTTGTGACAATATTAGTGTCTTATTAGTTTAAAAGTGCATAAAGTTAGTTTATCTTAGTATAAATAATTACACATAAAAAATGTTAGCGAAATTTACGCTTCACGTGCCTGAAAGAAAAAAAAATATCAGGCATTATATCGGCTTTTTAAATGAACAAATATTGGTGTTGCAATCGCCTTATATAAGTCAGTCTTTCTTTTAGTTATAAAATATTGAGTGGTTGAAATGAACCTATTAATTATTTTCCTAAACTTCCCTCATGATATCTTTTGCCTTTGGGAAAATTTTTTTTTTTGACCACTTGACAACAATAAATGGCCTGCCTTATTAAAGCTTAGCTCTCTGTGAAATCAATTCTTATCAAAAGCAGACAGTGCAAGACATTTATTTGAATTGGCATACTCATTTCGCACTGTAAGATGTGATATGTGACACAACTTCAATGAATCAAGAATAAGACATCCCAGTGTTCTAAGAGAATCAATTTCACCAACTTGCTTTGCAAATAGAATGTGTTAATATCTTTAATGAAATTACAGTTTGCAATTCCTACAATAAAGACACCATCATCTTGAATATTACAATCATATTTCAATTATTAATTTTAACTATATAGTATGGAGCTATGATTTTTTTCTTTTTAATTGATATGTTTGTTTTTTTTTAATTAACCCAGTAATTGCCACGTTACACTTCACTCACCATGACTTCTGCTTTAGGCTAAAAATCTGACCATGTGTCAACATTCATTGGTCTGCCTAATTAGGGTCGATTCCTGCAAAATCAATTGTTATTTGAAGCAGACACTGCTAGACATTTGTTTGGGTTGGCCTACTCATGGCTAGATCTGATATGTGATAGAACTACAATGCATTTAGAAGAGATGTGTCGTTTCTTCTGAATCTTATTTTTCCACTTACTTTGCATACAGAGTCCATCAGTACAGTTTTGAGACTGGAGTACGAGACCCTCACAGTCCTTTCCGCCGTTTTTGGGAGCTGGATTGCACTCCCTCCTCCTCCACTGTGTACACTCTGTTCCACAGGCTGACCACTTGCTCCATTCTGTCCAGACACCATCCACTAGAGGGAAAGGATTGGGGCCAAGGGATTGAGAGACAGAGAAAAGACTAGGGTTGAGAAAGAGGAGACTGAAGATAACGGCTTCAATTATTTCCTAAACATTGTAAAATGTAGCATGGGGAAGTACACATATAAAAGGACAGAAACTGAAAGCAGAATGTAGAAGCTGAATGTATAAGCTGAGCACAGGACAAATGAAAATAGCACAAACGTATGTGGTTACAATATGGAAAGAAGCATTCCAAATTAAACAATCTGGAATAGAATAGAATAGAATACCAGTGCATAGTGTGGTGCAGGGCAATTTGTGTATAGCCTGTCCATCACAAGGCAATCCTCCATTGAGAGGGGCAGGGTTAGTGCAGCTCCTGGTTCTTTTCTGGAAACCTCTTCCACAACGGCTGTTACACGGAGACCACTCTGTCCATGTCGACCAGCCACCATTCACTGTGGCAACAGAGATGAGTCACTTAATTAAAACAGTGTTTCATCCACTTGTTAACCATTTAACACCCACCCTCCAAAGGTTTCTGGGTACCTGTGTTCTACTCATCCACGTGTCCTTGAGCTTGGTGCTGTTATTTTGAACTAGCTGAAAAAGTGGGAATCTTAGGTCCCAGTCACATAGGCCTCAAAACCGCTGATAACTTCCAGTCGCTAGGAAAATATGTGTATTCCTTGACCAGCTGGCAAGTGGCTGCTGGAGGTAGGCAAAATTGGTCACAAAGAGGTATACCGTGCTGTACCAAAAATCTCCCTGTGACTGCTCACTTGTACTTTGCATGGAAGACACCAAATTGTCTACAAATGCTCACCAACTACTTGCAAAGCAGTAGTGAACATGAAAACTGCAACGCAAACTGGAAGCAGAGACTGTTTACTGTCAAAGGAAAAGTTGTATCCTTTTACAACTTTTACTTTGAAGGCAGTCTCCTTTTCCTGTTTACACTGCACCTAAGACTGCAAGTTTTACTACTGCCTGTCCAGTATTTAGTGAGTTGATTTAGTCCATGCAAATTACAGGTGACCAAAGTAATCACAGGGAGGTTTTTGGTGCAGCACCCTCTTTGCAACCAATTTCACTTGGCAACAGCCAGCAACCACTCGCCAACCAGTCAGGGAACACACATTTTTTCCCTAGTGACTGGTGATTGCTTGGGGTCACTGACTGGTCTCCAGGCCTGTGCAACTGAGAACCAAACTACTGATGTCACCTCCAGTGAGGTTAAAGATTCAACCCTCCCTTTTAAAGGGTATGCAATAACCTGTGGTGGCCAAATTTGAATATTAAAATGTAAAATGGCCCTTTTGAGTAACTCACTGTGTTCTTCATTCTGAGTTACTATAGAAATATGGAAGTGGAACATCTCAGGTTATGAGAAAGATGATCTTCCCTTTATCTAACCACTCTATAGAGAAGAATAGAAAAATAGCATCCCCGTAATCCTACACAATAGCCCTTTAAGAAGTAACTGTAAAGTGATACTAATTTCAGTTTTAATATGATCAGCAAAACAGCAAGATCTCTCATACAGCTTAATACAGAACAAAAAGGTAGCTACAGTCCATAAATAAAATATTGAACTCATAACTTTATGACTGCTTGAAACAGTTAATGCCATAGATTGTCTGGGGTGATATAAAAAAAAAATCTTTAATGATGCAATCTGTGAGCTGAATGTGTCATTTTATTTAACTAAAATTTTTAGCTTAGAGAAGGCTGTATATGTCTGGAAGTTGAGCTGAAGTTTAGGGAAAAGAGCTGGATTTTCCTGAACATCAAAACTACACAGACCATTTGCATCTCTTCAATTAGCCTGCAGCCACTGCAGGATTTTCTATCCCTATGTTTACATTCAGTAATATTCTTGCTGAAGGGCACAGACTGACACAAACAGGTATACACATATTTGCATAGCCAGCTAAACACATGGTAAATTACCAGTTATCATGATGCTGGGAAATTGTTTAACCTGGTGTACAGAAGACAAGGCGAGAGAGAGATAAGGAGAGGAACAACTGCAAGATGATTCCTGCAGTTGTGTTTTCACAATCTGTTTGAATCAATTCACCTCCTTTGTTTCTTTCTTTTTAGCTCATGCCTTTTGTTTGTACTGCTATAAGATTCATCTGCATCCTATCATAATTAGACTTGGCTGTTTCTTCATTATTTTGCATTATTGTTGTTGTGTTTCAAGACAAAATGTGGCAGTGCAGACAAGGATAAGGACAGATGAGACAGGCAGCAAGAGAGAAATCAGTTATAAAGTTAGAATGAGTCACAAGGACACCTGGAGAGAGGGAGAGGGAGAGGGGGGGGGGGGGGGGGGAGAGAGAGAGAGAGAGAGAGAGAGAGAGAGAGAGAGAGAGAGAGATGGCATCTAGTCAGGTGGAGTGGGTAGAAATTCCACTGCTGCATTTCGACGGCTCTGTCTTAGCCCAGTGGACAGTGCCCACTCCTTTCCTAAGACCTAATTAGAAATGAATCATCAGAGAGAAAGTAGCCAGTGAATTCAAAAACAGAAACTTTTTTGTCATCCGTTTTCCTTTGGCTTTTAGACTCTTTTTCTTCAACCGTTCTCCCCTCTCTCACCTTACCTCTTGCCCTTCCTTCTGTAGTTGCTTCATTTTTTCCCCCACCTTGCATTCTTGTGTTTTTTCCACTACTGGTTCACCTTGTCAACAGTGTCAGGCAGGCCCTAGTGGAGCCGAGAAGATTGAGCCACAGATTGAACAATCTATTTTTGTAAGGATACATCAGTGTCAAACCACTCCATCTCTTGCTGTCTGTATCGAACAGGCACACACGCTCAGTTATTTTGATTGAAACACTCCTGCTGGTGAATGGAGTCAGTGTTATATTTGAGAGAAACACTGTGTGTCTGTGTGCGTGTGTGTGTGTGAGTGTGAGTGTGCGTGTGTGTGTGTGTGTGAGTGAGAGAGAGAGAGGGGCAGAGAGAGAGTGATCTGCTAGACACTGTTTCACCTCAAAATGTTTCCTTTCCTGGTATGTCAGACTGGCATTTGATAAAATGGGGAAAAAAAGAATAGCAAGGAATATGAGGCATGCCCCCACCCTCAAAACAAGCTTTTTCATCTCAGCTTTCAGACAAAACTACACTAGAAGAGGATCAGAATTTAAGTGAGCTATTTAAAATTGTTTTTGTTTTTTGATTTTATTTTCACAGCCATAATGATGCCATATGCTGCACTATATATGCAGAGCTGGGAATCTTGGCAGAAAGTGGGAACATGTGGAAAGCCCAAGTGTTCCAATTTAGAACACAAGGCATGATTGGAGGGTTTTAATTGGGTGAGGTCAAGGGTGAGGCGAGAATATCAAGACAATCGCAAAGAGGAAGTGTTGGCATGGCAGTGGAGCTAATTTCATGTGGCAGATGGGGGCTGGCTTGGCTGATCAGAGATTGGATATAATTGCAGGTAGCGTTAAAAAAAAGGTGTCGTATTAAATTTCTAACATTAGACACAAACATTTCACAGCACTCAAGAAAACGTATAAGCCAAATCATATTATTACAGCTTTTGGGGATGACATTTTTAGCTGCGCGTGCGCGTGCGCGCGCACACACACACACACACAAAGCATGTCCAGCCATGCACACGAAAACTTACCATAAACAATAACAGTCGCTGTAGTACTTCGTCTTTTGGCCACTATGTTCTTAGCCACACACGTGTAGTTGGCTGTGTCAGAGAGACGCGCCTGTTTGATGATCAGATTGTGGTCAATAGTGATATAGAAGTTTCTGTCCTCCGCCGGGTCAATTATCTCTTCATTCTTTAACCACTCCACCTAGGGGACAGTCAGAGGATAAATGCGTTAAGTATAGAGGCTTCTCTACACCAGTGATAAGCAAACAGAAGAGATTTTACAGTGGACAAATTTATTACTGCTATAGAGTTTAAATTTGACAACATAAAAAGTTAAATATTTATCTGCTGCTTTTTGCAACAACATTGCATTATAAGATCCTTTTTACATGACTGATCCAACCTAAGAAAACTGGCTGATTACCAATAAAGGGAAAAATGGTTTTGGAGTGATTTTCACTGACATCTGAGGATCAAATAATGCAAAAATAAAGTTGTTGTCTATTGGCATAATTTTGCTTTTAGAAACTTTTAGGATGGGAAAAAAAAAGTGATGTAGGATTTTTTTTTTTTAATAGTTCAACACAGAAAAGCTTTGAGGACTTGTCACATTCAATATTCAAGGTGAAAAAGTTACCGACACCCTCGTCATATGATCTCTCATGGTTCATTTTGTACAGTAAGCAACCGCAACCACATGAACATGAACAAATCTGAGAGATTACGGATTACAAATTTACAAGCAAATTAATGTGCTTACGAGGCAGAATACAATAATTATGCTGTAATCACACATAATGAAACTCCAGGAAGTTGTTTATGCACCAACTCACAGGAATTAAACACTTGAAATCTGAATGACCCTCACTTACAGTGGACCCTTAACAATATGGAACCCTAGGGTGGTAAAGAAAATGAAAATGCCCTGAACATATGCTTTCGCAAGGTACTTTGGGTGAAGGGTAGGACAGCGGGAAACTATTCTATTTATGAGCCTAATCACATTTCCCGAGTGCTGTATTTACTGGACCAAACCCTCATAAATTCAGCCCGTCCAAGCTTTATGGCAGGCACATAAATGTCCAAGCTGTGTTGTTTAATTCATGTTGTTTAATTTCCTCCTCCCTTAGCATTAGGAAATGGATTTCTCAGATGCAGAAAAGAGGAAGTTTGTTGTTATTCTTTAGTTTACTGTTTGCTCATTCTCTGCAGTTATTCTCTTCACTCAGTTTTTCCACCTGCTTCTGATTCAGATTCAGTAGTACTCTTTGGTCATGGGGTGCACTGTAGCTGTGAATTCTCAATCTTAAGTGAGATGCTGTGTGACCTTTCAGCTTCCATTACAACATAAAGGTTATACAGAGAAAAAGACCGAGCCAAGCAAACAAAAACATTTATTTACAGTCAGACTATAAGCTTATCCTTATACTGTAAAGTGTGCTCTTTTCTAAGCAAAGGGAA
The DNA here is from genome assembly GCF_007364275.1 of Archocentrus centrarchus. Taxonomy (NCBI): domain Eukaryota; kingdom Metazoa; phylum Chordata; class Actinopteri; order Cichliformes; family Cichlidae; genus Archocentrus; species Archocentrus centrarchus. The sequence goes on from NC_044354.1 coordinate 12,178,541, forward strand.
ACACAATACAAATTACATTGTTAAATAAAACAGACTATTTGGATCTGTGACAGACTGGCGACCTGTCCAGGGTGTACCCTGTCTTTTGTCCTTTGGCAGCTGGGGTAGGGGTACCCTACAACCCTAAATTGGATAATGGATATGGATATGACCTATTTTATAGCACTTCCACATGAGAAGGCTTTTAATTGCTTTGATGTAATACAAACTAAAAACATTAATTAATTAATATGAACTTTCAAAGCATACAGTCAACATCAAGTGTCTAACCCCAGAGTGGAATTTCCCCAATGATGGTTAAAGAAACAGCCTTTGAGGATGATGACCAAGCAATCAGCATATAATTGAAAACACTTTTCTTTGTATTCTGTACCAGGAAGCATTGTATTGCAAGTCCATTAAGAACAGGGCTTGCTAAGAGTGGTAATTTTATCTGAGCCACAGTTCTGAATCAATGTCAGTTTTACAGCTTCATTGCTGACAAAGAGATACCATGCCCTGCCATACCACACCGAAGAAAGATAGTGACGCCAAACAGTCCCACTGACATGTTTCTTTAAGTTAAGACAGCAGTATTTCTTTGTAATGACAGATTTATTGAATGTGGGGAAAAATAAATTGTTTGGAAGACATTTATTTTTCTCAAGACATCTCAAGCTGTTCATCATCATGTTTTGCACACTAAAAGAAAGGGAGCAATTTGTTTTTGTAGTGTGTCATGCAGTGGTTTTGCTGGTCTGGCCCACTTGAGATCACACTGGGTTATGGCCTATTGACTGAAATGAGTTTAGAATAATCTGCATCACCAAAGGTATGATTATCCAAGATTAGCTGTCAACCCCCACCCCCTTAGACAGCATGGACACTTAAACGTCATGATATATGACATTAAGTGAAAAATGTAAAGCTGCTTTTAGTAATACAAGTCTCTTGTTCATTGTTTTAATAGAATAGTCTCCAGTGTCACTTTAGACACTCTTGTTAAAACTTATAATTTACTGCTACATTGAAATTTTCTAGATGACTCAATGGAAGGATGTAGTTTTTGTTGTTGTTTTTTTAGCATTCATGCAAATCTAACGTGCACACTCTTGACAGGAAAGGAAAATAAGTGGAGTGGAAGTATATGAATGTGTGCGTCTGTGTCTAGTGCTGTGTGGGTAAAGCAAGAGAGACAAGTGATGTGGGGGCGAGAGTTAAAATAACAAATACATATTCTCCCCTGGGGTTGGTTTGATCCAATCAGCCACCCTTTGCAATTCACACACATGCACACAGCCTTACACCAGCTGTGGCTAATGATGCAGTGGCAGTGGTTAGAATAGCCACCACATGTGCTCTCTTTGTCTGAAGCCACCAGAGCACACATCAGTCTAACATGTGTCAATCTTCAGGCATCATCAAAGCATGCTTGGTGATTTCAGTGCATCATCACACTAAAGCTCACAACCTGGATGAACAGGCTCTCAGCTCAGTTTGTTACATTTTCAATACTGCAGGTACAACGAGAAACGCACAAATGCTAAATACTGTTCATACTGACCTCTTCTTTTACCATAAAGTGACAACTTTAGAACTGCAGAGCTTTTTGGTCATCGTGTTGTTTCATTAAACTTTGCACAGAGCAAGTGAGGGTTTGGTTTTCATTGACAGAGAAGTCAAAGGTTCTAGAGGATAACAAATATACATGTTTACAACATCTGCTCACCTTTAACACTAACGGTGCAATGCCAAAACACGTAACGTTAATGCAGATGTTCTATACTCATGCGCACAGCTCCAGAATTAGCAAGTTACAAACAAATGGTTTCCTAGGTTAACCGAATGTTAACCGAATACGAATTATAATAGGATGAACTGCTGGATGCAGTGCTGTGAAAAAGTATTTGTCCCCTTCCTGTTTTCTTTCTTCTTTTCTTTTTTTGGCATATTTGTGACACTTAAATGTTTCAGATGAAACAAAGTTTAATATAAACAAAGATAACCAGAGGAATATTTGAGATAACTGGCAATGAGTCTTTCACATCGTTGTGGAGGAATTTTGGCTGAATCTTCTATATAGAATTGTTTTAACTCAGCCACATCGGAGGGTTTTTGAGCATGAAGATCCTGATTAAGGTCATGCAAAAGCATCTCAATTGGATTTGAGTCCAGACTTTGACTTGGCCACTCTAAAGACTCCATTTTGTTTTTTTGAGCCATTCAGAGGGGGACTAGGGGGACTTGCTGGTGTGTTTCTGATCTTCGTCCTACTGAATAACCCAAATGTGCTTGAGCTTCAGGGCATGAACTGATGGCCATTCTGTTAGAGAGCAGAATTCATGGTTCCATGAATTATGGAAAATCATCACGCTACCACCACCATGTTTGACTGTTGGTATGATGTTGTATTCATGAAATACTGTGTTAGTTTTACAGCAGTGTTGATAAGTTAGGATAACACACAATGTCAATCTACATCTATTGTCACAACTGTTTTCTAATTTCTCTCACATATTAAATACATTTCCATCCCACCTTACACAGCCACCGTTGTTAAGTACCTGACAATCTTTTAACTGTCATGAATATTTTAGCAACCACAACACAAGTAGTTAGAGAGGGGGAAAAAAAAATCTTGTTTTTCCTCTGTCATATTTTTTTTTTGTCATGTTTTATAATTTGACATCTGTTGTTGCACAACACTAATCATATTTTAGCAGGGCTGTCTAGTGTTCAACAAAATCTCTTAACGGATGTTCATTATGCTAATGTGCAGGGAAGTAAATGCAGCTCTGTGGTTCCTGACCTCATACTGTGAGCACAGCTACATTTGTGCAGAAAGTTTTCTATAATGTATGTGGCTGCAACACTGAGTTAATGTTTCCATTTTATGAACTGAAGTGAACAGTGTATGCCAAAGTGTTTAAACAGATTAGCAAACTCTTTAGGCCTGTTTAAGTGCGTGTTTATGCATACTTACCTGTGTCAGTGTAATTATTGTGAGTGAAGCTAAGGTTCAGAGCATGAAAGTTAACACTAAACATATTCCTATGTTCTTTTATCTTACCCAGATGAAACACTAGAATTGACACCTTATTTTGAAACTTTTTTTTCCAGTTTCACCTTATTTTTCTCATCTTGTGCCCCCACCACGTAACCACTCTTTAAAGCCCCCCCCCCCCCCCCCCACACACACACTCAAAATGGTGTTTCCATCACATCAGAGGACATTACATCAACTTACATTGATTATTTACTACTCCAACCATGAATGCTACTTACCTAATAACAACTATTATGGCCAGATTTTATAAGTGGGGCAAACTGGTGTGATGGGATTGCAAAAAAAAACGCTGATAGTTCTGCATGTGACCTACTAGTTTAGAAACAAAGATGCAGCCAGTTCATTCCAATGATCACCAGCATTCTATCAAGAACGGCTTAAATTAGCAGGTCAAAAAAGGGGCAGACAAGGCGAGAGAGTGAGTAATGTACTAACAAAAATATTACAGTATAAACAGGGTTTATCCATATGTTTCTCTCTGAAAGCAGCAAGATAATTCAGATCTGGGTTCCACAATCTCACAGGATCTGAAATGAGCATCCAATATAGAGAGAATCTTCAAAAGGCCCTGCAGAGGATATACTTCCTGCGACAGCTCAGGAAGTTAAACCTGCCTCAGGAGTTGTTGATTCATTTCTACTCTACAATAATTCAGTCTGTCCTCTGCACAGCCATCACTGTATGGTTTACATCAACCACCAAACAGGACAAAGACAGACTACAACTGACAGTATGGTCTGTAGAAAAAAAAAAAAAATCATTGGTACTGACTTGCCCTCAATTCAGGATTTGTACAAATCCAGAATCAGGAAACGGGCAGGCAACATCACTGCAGACCCATCACACCCTAGAGAACCTGTTCCAACTCCTCCCCTCTGGTAGGCAGTACAGAGCACTGTACACCAAAACAAGCAGAGATCTGTACAGTTTCTTTCCAAAGACTATCACTCTGATGAACACTCACATGGTGCTGAATCAAAACATGCTGTATACTGTACACTTATTCCAGCATCTTTGCACTCTGCACAATTGCACATATACAGTAAATATAAATATTCTATGTGTGTTATTGTCTATCTTGTTGCTGTTACGTACATTGAGAGCAAAGAAATAACTGGAACCTAATTCCTTGTATGTGCATGCATACTTGGCCAATAAAGCTGATTCTGATGGCAGCTTAAGGAGAATTAATATGTTTTTGATATAAGGGCAAACACCTCTGGACAGTATAAGGATAAATCTGTGTGATCAATACTAATGTGTAGAAGAATATAAAGCATTATTTGCCTCTGAGCTTGATGTGCATTAATGCTACTGTCAATTGCATAACTGCACACTGCTCTGTGTTTTCCCCTTCTTCTTCAGCTGTGTGAGGCTGCAGATATTTATTAGTCAACATTACATATTGTATTACATACTGTATATTTCATTCTATTATTACTGATCTACCACTCGAGAGAAGGAAAATAAAGTGGTCTGCATGAACATTTCTGAGAAAAGGCACGCACAGGACATGAGACATAGCCTCTGTGTTCCAGTTTCTGTGTAGAAATGTGACTAAAAACTTGCAAACCCATCAGCCTACTGTGCAAAGTGACCAAAAAAATATGCATTCTTGTATGTGCTTTGTATTGGGATTCTCCCCCCCAACACTCCATGTTCACTTCAATTCAGTTTTGCTGTTCAGTTTCTTGGAAATACCAGAATTACTGAGAACCAGTAAGAGCTACAGGATGCAGCCAAAGATTTAGCATCTCACTTACAGATTTGAGACACCCAGTCATGCCAATTATGCACTTATTGTGATAAACCCTGCCCCTCTTACTCCAAATAAATGAACGTTCCTAATGACAACTATCATAATCACCTCAAGCGCAAAATAAGACTCTCGTTTTGGGTGTTAAATTCAATGCAATTTGCAGTAAATTTTGTGCTATAAACCTGAGTAAATCACATTCCTGTGGTTCATTTAAATACTTTCCCTACATATGCAGTAAGGCCAGACACCTTTCAGTGGCAAACCTGACACTGCGCTTCTTTAGTAAATACTGATAGCAGTTTTTTAACCTGAAAAGAGGATTTCACAAGGGAGCAGATGGTTAGTTATTCTCTGGCCTACAGTTTAACCCTAACCTAAGGTTAAGCTTACCTTAAGTTACAACCTCATCAAACTAAAATTTTATTTGTGACTTTAGGTTACAAAAATAAATGAACAAAACATGACTGTATAAAAACAATATGCAGTACCCCCCCCCCCCCCCCCCCCCCCCCCACACACACACACACACACACACACACACACAACACAGAAAACAACAGAGCCTTAAACCACAGGTTTATTATTATAGCGTAAACATGAATTGTATCATTATGCATGCAAGTATGGAGATATTTCCAGTGTGATCACATAAACAAACACTGTGTCAGAAGACACCCTTTGATATGCTTGCAAACACAAGTTGTAACAATGCCCTCCGTTTCAACTGTAACAGGATTAAAAGGAAAAAAAAAGTTCAACAAGAGTCCATTCTTTTTTCTTTAGAGAAAGAAATCAAACAGATTCTTTGTTGAAAGGATAAAGGCTTTGTCTAAACAATTACACACTCACTTTGTTCATGTTTTCTTGCTGGTTGGACCTAGAGTCTGACATTAATTTGGCTACAGGTATATTGTGAGCCAGACTACCCGATAAAAGCAGGTTTGTATTTCCTCAGCTCTCACTAACGCAGCCACTTGTCATGATAGATACTGCTGTAGTGAGGAGTGAGCATATCTAAATATGTAAATACTTGCAGTTCTTTTCCAACTTAAAGAAAAGGTAAATGCATTGCATTTAATGACAATCTATTAAGATATGCATCTTTCTTTTGCAGTGGAACAAAGGCTTGCCTGCATGCTGTGAAAGATAAAAGTAGGCCAAGACATAGAGATATATACTGCCTTTTGTTACACCGTAGTGCAGCAGAAAATGTTTTGAAAAGCAAAGCTGGAACATCAGAGTCATATTGTGTCACAAAGAGAAACAGTATAAATCTTGCAAAAGCAAAAAAAAAAATGGCAGACCACAGAGCAAGAAGTAAGATAACAAAGCAAAGAATATCTATGACAAATGCTAAAATATGACATGCTTTGTAGAGCCACTACAAAGAGTCTCATAAGGGAGCTGATAACAGCTCAGTGATACAAGGTCTATGGGTAGAATCTGCCACTGAATCACAACATTAATTTTTCAAAATAGCAGCAGCCAAAAACACATCCATACAAAATAAGCACAATGAGAGTTTGACAGAATACAAAATTGACTAGTTAAATTAAAACCTGATTCTGTAGTCAAACCACGGAACTTAATCTGTCCTGTGCATGTTAGCCTCTGTGTGTGTGTCTGCGTGTGTGTGAATTGCTGAAGTGTTAATATGTATGTTCATCACTGAGGATTATCCCCTTGATTACTTATATTATCTGGATTCCTATATGAGTGGGTTAAAGAGCTCTAATAGTGATTACTCTACCTATGTGTGGGTGGGGACTAAATATGCATCCCATTTCCATGTTTTAATAATCCAAACCCACACCACACCTGCTCCAGGAAGCGTCAGTGTATTGCAGGCTCACACCGGGGTGTTGGGCATCAATGGAAAGAGACAGTAAAGAGACATTCAAGACAAACGAGGAAAGTGTGCTCTTCAGAGCACTGTCACCTCACGTTTTCTGTGTGGCACTTACATGTTCTTTTTGTGTCTGTAACAGTTTTCTTCAGTTGTTCCGGTTTCTTCCCACAGTGCAAAGACATCACCAGTGGATTACAGGCTGGATTATGATAACATTTGCTATTATACAAAATACATTGGTTTTGTGTATGTTAGCATAGGACACAGAAGTCTGTGGTTGGAAAAGTGTGCGGAGTTGGTTTAGGCAATAAAATGACTTTGGTCAAGCTACGTCTATCTTTAATATCTTTTATGTCAGATGTGGAATTTGGTGTGACATAAATGCTGGTAAGACAAGACTGAAATCTGGAATTATACTAAGATGTACATTGCCCACTATAGATGCTCGAGTGCCTGCTGCTTTTATAAGGAACTTGTATGACCTTTAATCTCTCTCTCTCTCAAATGTCATCACGGCATGTCTGCGCAATGCCTTGGTGACATTTGAAAGGTATGCCTGTCGCAAAAAATGCTTATTTGTATCTTTGGTGAAGCATACATAACTCCTTCTGTCTCACTGTCCCTTCCAACTCATCCCCCAACCAGCACACACAGTGAGACACACTGACACATTACTGCCAGATGTGCCACACTCATTATTACTGGCTCTGACTGGCATCTATAGAGCCATCTCTGTAATTACCATGCTTGTTTCCATTATCAAACACTCTCATATGCCCATATGCTCTCACAGACATTTAACAAAGCCACACACATGCCAACCCAGTCCTCATGAACCCAGTCGGTCCAGTCAGCAGAAAATAAACCGGGAGATTAATACAAAAATGAGAAAGAAAAGCAGGACATCTAAGAAATTAAGGGAAGAAACAAAGAGAGTGTAAATTAAAGAGGGTCAGAGAAAGTCAGAGATGGAGGAGAGGGATAAGGGAATGAAGAATAAGACAAGAGTTGAGTGACAGTAGGAGGGAGAAAAAAAAAAGAGCAGGTGTGACGAAACATATTGAGAGGCAAAGACACAGACGGAGTGAGGGATACAGGAGAGAATGAAAGATGTGCGCTGGCAAAGCAGACCATCTATCTTCTCTCCTGCTGCCATCAGCTTTCTTGACACAAACCCAGACAATTGGCTATAACTGTCTGTGTGTGTTTATCAGACAATAATACCAGCAGATGCCACACACACCTACACACATGCACCACCCTGCGTCCTGATGTGTAGCTTAGTAGAATAGTAATCAAGCTATTCATTAGTGCAGTAACAAAGGCCATTACTGGCTAATCAACAATCTTCAAACTCAATCGAGGAAAGCTAATAGAAATTTAATCCAACAGCGCGCTTGAATACGGCGAAGATTGTGTGTGTGTGTGTGTGTGTGTATGTGTTTTGACATTAGACAAAACAATTAACTGATTGTGATAAGATGAACAAAAAGACTTTGTTGTTTCAAACAATTACAAAAGTGTAACAGTCATGGAGTGGGGGGGAAAAAGAAAATAATTTGTCCTGCAATGTTTTTCGCAGAATCAAATAAAGATGGCACTTCAAGTGAAATCATTCTCTAAACGGATTAAATGAAACTACCATGATACACCCGGGAGTATGCTTTTATTCCTCAATCACTGTGCTCACGGACAGACAACAGCTGAAGCTGCTATCCATGACCATGTGAACATCTGCAAATGTTGTTCTGGTTCTAAAAATTCAATCAATTTGGAAATCACTGTTTACATCACTACAAAAAATTTACTATGTGATATACTGGACCTATGTGCACAGATACATGTACTACTCAAGCTGTGCATTTGCTTTATGTTCTTTCTTCATTTGAAAGCTTTCACTTCATTTTTTTTTCTTCCTGAACATCTAACTAGCCCATTAAATCGACCTGTTATATATCCAAGTTTTCTAACTTTTAAGTATAAAGGTAGCAGCCATTGATTTGGACAATAAAGATTAAGCAAATTTGTACAGAGCGCATAGTGGGTGTGTGAATGTGTTCATTCTCCTTCTGTTGTTTAACTTCTTGGCATTGCTTCACCCAACAATTTGTAGCTTTCTAACAAATACAAATGGAAACATTTTGGTACCAATAAAACGTCTGGTCTAACTGACCTCACTCCCACCTCCACTGCAGTCAGGTCCATAAATATCTGGCCAGTATCGTTGCCTCTGTACACCACCACACTGGATTTTAAATCAAATAATTAGGATGTAACTGAAGTGCAGACTTTCAGCTTTAATTCAAGAGATTGTAACAAAAGTATTGAATTTACTGTTTATGAAGTAGAACCATTTTATACATATTCAGAGATCCAAAATTATTTGGACAAACTAACAGTTTTAAATATTAGAACTGTTTTTAATACTTGAATGAAAATGACTGCCTGAAGTCTAGAACCCATGTTTCTGCAGTCATCTTCAGTTGCTGCTTCTTTGTGGGTGTCGCCGTTTTTAGTTTTGTCTTCAGTAAGTAAAAAAAAAACTGTTGGGTTGAGATCAGGTGACTGACTCAGGCATTGAAGAATATCACATATTTGCCTTGAGAATCTCCTGGGTTGCCTCTGCGGTATGTTTGTGTCATTATCCATTTGCACTGTGAAGTGCTGTCTGATCAGTTTTGCAGTGTGAGCTGAGAGTATGGCCCTGTACCCTTCAGAATTCATCCTGTTACTTCTATCAGCAGTCACATCATTAATAAACAACACTGCCCCAGTTGCACTTGCATCCATGCATGCCCGTACCATAACACTGTATGCCAAATACTGTGGTATGTTTCAGACCATGATCTCTCCTTCTCCATTCTTTTCGCTTTCCATCATTCTGGTACAAGTGCATCTTGGTTTCATCTGTCCAAAGATTCTGTGTTTTTTGTTTTTTTCCGTACTATTCACTCTTTTAGATGCTTTTTGGCAAAGTCTAAAGTCCTCTTGTTCTTGGACGTAACCACTGGTTTGCACCTTGTTATAAACTTTGTGTGTTTCCTTTCATGAAGGCATATCTTGATCGTAGACTTTGACAATTATAGACCCACCTCATTCAGAGTTCTTGACTTGGGTACATGTTATGGAGGGCTTTTACTTAAGCAAGGAAGGAACAGTGCAATCATCCACTGGCTTCATGGGCATTTTGGTGTTGCTGAGCCAGCTGACCAATGCAGTTTTTTTGTTTAATCATGTCCAAATTTTAGATTTGGCCATCTCTTTGTTAGCTATACTTTGGTTTTCAGCCTAATGACGGCTTCACTTCCATCACATATGAAGATGTCTGTAATTCCTCAACAATAAATGCAATTCTTTTGCTAAATCCCCTTGAATTAAAGCTCAAAGTCTACACTACAACAGTGCATCATTGTCCAAATACTTAACTGGACATACATGTACACATGCTCTTCCTGTATCTGAGCTTTCCTTTTACAACCACAACTTGAAAAAACAAACCAACTGAGAAGCTGCTCCAAATGGAAATAAAAAGCTCTTCAACTCTATATTTAATTGAAAAATAGTGCATGCATGTGTATATGCTGTTCTGATAGTCTGTAAACATGATAGTTTGAAAAGTTTTAAATGAATTCTGATAAAGATTTGAAAAGGTGTAGAGTGGGGTCATGTTAAGAATCTATTCAAATTTGGCTTATATCCACTGAGGTCTTCAAGGTCAACTTATTGATTCATTGGTCCACAGTTAACAAAAAGCCTTATAACTTGGAAACTATGATTCTTACATGTGTGGTGTGTGTTGTCAAAATACAGAAAGAACCATATAAAGATTTAAAATATCATCCCATCTGACCTCTAACCTCTCCTTCAAGGTCAATAGATTGATCTGAAGATCAAAGCGATAATAATGCTATATAGAGTTATTTGAAATTAGGTTTCTTAGTGGTATTGACAACATATAGGCATATTGGGAATGATATATGGTGATTCTAAATATCACACTACTTTGGACCTCTAACCTCTTCTTCAAGGTCAAATAAGGTCAAAAGTAAATAAATTGTCTTATCCTTAAAAGTAAGCTGCCTCCCTTTGTTTGTACTGGCAACATTTAGGAAATGACACTTGTACTTTATATGGAGATTTTTACCTTTCCTTCAAGTTGACCCCAAAATGTGTTATACATTAAAGAAAGTATTGTCAAGAGAAAGCGGATCAATCTGCATAAATAAATCTACATGAATAAAAAAGCAAACTTCAGTCACCTACAGGATATCTGTGCCATTTCATGTTACTGTCTTAATTGGCCATGTGTCCTGGTAATTGTGTCTGCATCCCAACTACACTTGGGAGGTGATTAGGATATTCCTGCTGTCAAGTTCTTCTGTGGGGAATTGACTACAGCCACAAACCATACTACAGTGCAATACGTGCCAGGGATGGCCAGATTGTGCAGGTTAATATGAGGTCACTATACTGTATATATATGGGATGTAAGCAAGTGTGTGTGTGTGTGTGTGTGAATCAACATGATACTTCAGAGGCTCTGACAGCTTAATTAAGCAGATCCAGGCAAGTGACATAAAGACCCAATTAACCACACTGACATAACTGGGTTGCCATCAACAATCATCACACACTGATGTTCTGATCGACACCTTTGATAAAAATCAGTTTGCAGTTTGAATTATTTGTTTAAATCTGCTTTTATTTATTCTGTTTTATCTGTTCAAAATTTAATTAGGAACACATTTTATATTCTGGTAAATTTGCTCCCACACTGTAAGCACAAGACTCAAGCATAAGAGGCATGTATGAATAAGACAATTTACACATACAGGCAGCTGACAGGTTTACCCTTAAGGTTGCTGTAAAGAATTTACCATGCCTTTCTACAGTATTTTTTTTGTAAGATGTTTTGACAAGCAGTGTGCAAGAAAAATTATTTAAAAAAAACAAAACAGAAAAATATGCAACCAACAACATTTAAAGTCTAAAAACTGCAACTTTGTATATGTTGTTATAGTTAAACATAAACAAAATAATAAATATCAATATACAAAAGATGAAAATCAAAGTCTTTTGCTGTTGTGCACAACGATCATTTCGTTGTGTGCCTTGTGCGCACAATGACAATGAGTTGAATCTAACATCTAAAATAGAGCACAAGACAGTGAATCTATAACTGAAGGTACATCTGGCATTTAAAAAAAAAAATTACGCCATTATTTCTAGTATCGAATTAAAAACAGTTAATTTTAACAAATCATTGATTGTAAGCTATAGGCTACCCAGTTTTCTTTGTTGGTAACAGAATTGGAAATTTAAACTTTTAAGGCAAACAATTTGCTAGCATAAATGCTAACAGCACATGACACTTATCAAACCATGTTTAAGACTTTTATAATAACATCCACCTGATCAACAATCAGTGGTGTTTTCCTCATGATTTGCAGTAACAAATTTGATGTTTTAAAAAAAAGAAAAAAAAAGAGGTACTTCTTAGATAGAAATAAAAAACCGACATGCCTCCATGCACTTAAACTCTTATCAGTAAGACTAAATACAGTTGCATCTGTGAATTGCATAGTTGCTGGAGATACCTGTAACTCCATTTAAACATTTTAACTTAAACATAAAATATAACAGAAGTAACAAAAGATGATCTGACATGTTTTTAAGACATGTTATTTTTAACTTATAAAATTATGACTATATTATTATTATTATAAATAAAAAAATTGAAATTTCACCAAAGGAAATGCAAAATGTTTTTTAATACACAACAGTCCTTTAAGGACAAAAACAGTAGCCAATTTAGACAACAAGAAATCACGTTTTTCAAGGTATATAAAACACCTTTTAAAGAAAATATAATACTATAGCCTGTGACATTGTATGATCCATGAAGGTGAGTAACAAATGACTAAAATCTGAAAAAAAAAAAAGCTAAAATAATGACTTTGGACACCAAATATATCTATTACAGAATCCCTCAGTAAATGCAGCAGTAACTTTCAGGAGTCTGTTACATGTGTTTTTGTGATCACTTGCAGGTATGCCTTTGTGATTTTTACCATGGAGCTAAAGTCATGCCTAGGATAATCAGTAGTGACAGAGGTTGCGTCTACATCCACAGAATGACCTAGAGACAAATCATCATTCCTCAGAGTAGAAGCTGCAGTCTCTAGGGCCAAAGAAAGCCAGAAACACAGCCAGGAGCATACTTGCTATTTTCCTTGAATTTGATCACCTGGCATTTTCTACTGTAACACCTCGCGGTATCTGAGGGAAAGCATGAGAAACTGAAGTGCAGTATTATGGCAGTTGACATCATAACAGTGTGCCTACCCATAACACATAGAAAACATGCAGGATTCCTGGCCCAACATCCCAATCATCAGTCCTCACCCACACCACCTTTTGCCTTTTCAGTGATTTGCCTTTTCGGTGTATTCTAGTTGAAGGGTCACTGTCGTGACAAAGCATTTCAAGCATGGCAGGAGTGCTGGGAGCAGTGCACCACTGCACAAGATGATTATGACAAAGGGGATTGTGGCCAAATTTAAAGGTTTTTTTTTTTTTGCTTTTTTACGGGTAAAGTCATGCAACAATGACTTTGTGATGCCACCTTACATATTCAGAGAATTCTCCAAAGTATTGTACATAAAAAGAAACAGGACTTGGTTTATATTCTTAAAAGAGCTATACCACTAGGAATTGCATGTAGTTGGTCGTTCAGGAAAGGGTACATATAGGAGAGAGAGTGTTAAAAAAAAAAAATGCATTAGTGTGAGGAATAGCAGAGCGCTCTCCAAGGTGCCCCTCACAGACAGAATTGGGACACATGCGGACACCCAGTGTGACTGGGACAGGCCTACAGAGGCTTCTTTATAAACTACTACACTTCTGCAAAATGGTACATATTCAGTGAATGATGCTTGACTTGAAAACAATACAATACAAATTTATATGTTACCAATGTGAATAAATGTTGTATTTTGAATTAATTCACAACACCCCGTCTATGTTGCAACATTTAATACATGTACTTTTTGCTACTGCATTATCCATGAAAACTGAAATAGAGCAACTAAGTTCATGTTTCATATTCAGCAATGTAACCTTATGAATGGCAGAAAAAAAGAGGACGAAAGGGGGAGCAGGTAGAAGCAGGTGAAATGTAGGAGAGGCAAAAAAGGAAGTTGCTCAGCACTAAAGGAGGTCACAGATGTGCTGAACAAAAAGCTTGCACCGGCTTCTCTAGAGTGCACACATGCACACACAGACACACACACACACACACACACCTGCACACACATTATGTGTTACCGCTGAGATTTAACACAGGTGCAGATGCTTCACAGTGATCTATTAGACTCACCCTCTCATGTCAACATTCAAGTGTGGAGAGAGACAGAGGGAGAGAAAGATGGATGGGGAACAATCTCAAGAGAGGGTCGGATAAAGAAAAGGTATTTCCACGGCAACGGTGAGGGAGGGAAAGATAGAGAGTTATGGGAAACAGTGATTATGGTGGTGGAGGAGGAGGAAACTGGGAATGCAGGCTAGGAGGAGATACCTATGGGTGATCCATTAAAGCTAAACCGGCAATGTCAACAAATAGAGAGAGGCAGTGAGAGAGGAGGGAGGAAAGGGCGCCTGTGGAGGAGAATAGGATGAAAAGACAAAAAAAATGAAAAAGTGACGAGGTGGTAAGGGAGGCTGTGAGAGGGACATTGTGATTCAGAATTTCCATACTCTGTCAACAATTAGGGAAAGAAAGATGAGGGAGAGCAGAAAGAGACTGAGGTACTGGATGAAGAGAAAAGGGAGTGGAGGACCAGTTGGTGAAGATATACTGCGGTAATCCATTAAGCCCAACACTCTGGAAAACATAAGAAGAGAAATAAAAGTACTGGAAAGGAAGAGGCAAGGAAAACAGAAAAAAGAACAAAAGTGAATAATATATTTCCCCTCACACACACACACACACACAAAAAAGAGGTATCCAAGTGTGCATTGAGAGTATAAAATCCACCAGTAATTCCAGCTAGTGCTGGTTTTCCTAACCCATCTCACTAAGAAAAAGATACATAGATGCATAGATGGATTACCGCTATGGAAGATTGACAGATGGGCTGCACTTTTGAGACTTGGGATAATGGGAGAAGTGAAGGAAGCAGAAGAGGAGGCCAGTGACTTGAAAGTGGACCTCAAAATGAGAGAACCACATAAAAACATATGACTTTTAACATCACAGCTATTTTGGAAGCCAAAAAAAGAAATAAATAAAAAAATTCCAAGAGTATGATGCAGAAACTGGAAACCTGCATTGTGCAAACACAATTAGGTCATTAGTGAAAAGCTATTGTATCCAGTAGCTGGAATTGAACAGAGGGAGAAAAAAAAAATTCAAGCTTCATTTCTTTATCTAAAAAAACTGTGAAAGAGAGAAACAACAAAAATAACACACAGACGAATAAGGAGAAAAACTACTAAGGGTCAGACCTCTAAGGAAAGGAAAATGTTTGGGACCTGTGATAGCAGTAATAGCAGTTGAAGGGTGGGGGGGGAATACAGAGATGACAGTTTGGGGTGAGAGTGTTAGGGGATGGAAAGCTGAAATGAGACCCTGGGCTCAAATCATTAGAGGAAGAGGCAAGACGAAAAACATCCAAATCCACTCAACAGCTCAGACACGTCAGGGGAACATTTCCCCAAACAGATGCTGACCTAGTAACAGCTGGAAACAGAATCAACACCTCAAATATCGCAGGGGAAAAGTTCAAAAGGTAACAATTTTAACTTGCAATAGAGGAACTGAAAGTTAGGAAATTAAAAAAGATTAGATTTATTCTCTCCTCTAGTAGATGCTGGACTTTTTGTTCCAGTCTCATCTGCAAAACCAGAACGCCACAAGGAAATATAATCCTGGAGCTACTCTGCAGCACACACTTTTATAGCAGCTATATGAAATATGGTGACACAGATTCAAGCTGTCATAATATGCAAGAACACAACTGCCTGACTGTTTGACCACAATCGAATGGTTGACTCCTTCATGTATTTATTGAAGCATCTGGGTGTTTCTCACAGATTTGAGGATTCTGATTCATATTTTAAGCAATAATTTAAATCAAGAAATGGATAATCTCACTCATACATAGATCATACAGAAAAAAAAAAGGAAAAAGTTTTGCTTCCTTTTTAACCCCGACCAATTTCACATTTTTCAAAGGAAAGCAGTCACGTTAGGTGAGATTACAGCGGTTGCTCAAGTCTTTAAAAGGCAGTGTCCCATCTAACTGACTATTCTGGTTGCTGCGAGTCACTGCTCAACTGATTGACAGGTTGCTAAATTATGGAATGGCCCCGTGCATGGTTATGGGTCAGCACAGTAAAAGTGTTGAAGCTCCTTGTAGCTGCATCTCCGCTGCTTTATATCTCTGGACAGTGATATATTTTGCTTTTCTCCCTCTTTACTAAGTACTTTAGAATCACTAATGGCAACAACAGAAGACGAGAGAGAGGTGAACGGAAGAGAGATGCGCAGAGGGAGCGATGTGGAGAAAGAAATATAGATGACAGAAATACTAGGGGAAATGTGCATTCCAAACTCATTAATGTGTTCCAGTGTGCACGTGTAATGTCTGACTCAAAAGTTAAGTCCTCAGAAGTTCTTTTTATACTCGGGCTGATGAGCACTGCAGGGTCTTAGAAGGTGAATGAATGCATGTGTGAGGTATTATTAAAGAGCTACAAACTAAATCTTGCGTAGTAGTTTCAGCTTTTGTGTCAAAGTTACATATATTTAATGTCAGAGTGAAAACAAACAAAATATATATGATGGTATTCATTCAGGACAACATTTTTATCGTTTAACTTTTAATAATAGGTGTACATACCTAAAGCTGAGAGCTAAAAAAAGGGAGTCTTTGTAGATAGAAAAAATGTGTGTGGATGTGTGTATGCACAGTACATGTTTAGAAGTGGAAAGCTAACCCTTTTTTGTACTTTCACAACACAGTGTTTGTGTGCGGATGTCAAAGCTGATTCACTGTACAGTGTAGGAGTACTGATGACACTCTATAATCATTAAAGCATGAAGAGGCTCTGAGCTGATTGGGGCCATGCTAATCCTTTTTAATTGACTCTCCAGCTCTCCAGTGTTATTAAAACCACCCAGTAACAAAATCAGCTTTGTTTTATTAGCCTGGTCAGCTGAACAATTAGAAGCCTCCCCATTATTTGTGTTGGATTTTGTTGATGGATGTGTAGAAATGGCATAAAGACAAAAATGGGTAGTTGCCTGGCTGCTTTTGTCTGGAAAATACTCAATATTGAATACAATGAGCCTTTTTAATTACGTACAGATTCCATACCTACACCAATTTAATAGAGGTAATGAATGTTCGACTTCAACACCAGAGATATAGTTTCTTTCAGTTTGTGGTGATTAATGCTGGTTTTCTATCATATTTATCCTTGACAACTTTTTTTCTACACCCATTAACTCAGAATGTTACCTAACCCAAACCATGCTTTCCATTGACAGTATAGGAATGCACAATTGAGTTATCAGAGTAAGTATTTACTTTTTCAGGGATATCCTTACTTTTCAGGTTGCCAAGGTTGTATAAACAAATGTATATATTATTTTTTCCTATGAAAACGAATGAGTTCAATCATTAAAAACACAATTTTAGCAGAGTAATGCTAAGATTTGTCAATACCCCGTCTTTGAAGGTATCTTATTCCAAAGCTGTACACCAAACTGCAGCAGTGATTTTACTGACAAAAGCAATAGATGTCATCACGGGCACCATTTTCCTTCTTTATGGGTTCCCAAAGAAGAATATGAGCATTCTTTCTCTAAGTGCAGTCATTTAGCCTCTGCCAGGTCACACCTAAGTAGCCTATAGCCATCTATCTTTGAAACAAATTATACTTCTGGCACTTCTGAAATATTCACTAATCAAACACTGTGCCAAGAGCTTCTTGGCACAGTGATTGATTAGTGAATGTTTCAATACAATTCCAGGGTGTGAGCAGCATCATGGTTAATAAAGCTCAGCAAAAATGTATTTATATTCGATTTAAGTCCATTAAACACATAAAAATAGTATTAAAGGGGGACTGCGTCACAGCAGTAATGTGTTATACAATCAGACAGTCTCAGATCACATCACTGCAAATTATATTTTCTACCCATAACAATTACACAATCATCACCTCGTAATAATTGCTATTTCATCAAAAGGTTAATTAATAAAAAATTTTTAAAAAATGGACAAGTAGGAATTACACTGAGATTGACCCCCTTTAGTAACTCACTCAAGACTACTTAACTGAATAGTTAGTAAAAAGCAATTAATTGGTAGCAATTATTTAAAGCCTTGGCTTATTAAATGTTTTTCAGCCTTAGTCCCAAATGAGGAATTTACTGTCCCAATTGCTCTTGTAGTTAAGTATATAAAATTATCTGACAACTTTCCCAAGCAGGAGTGAGAATTATTTTACGTCCTAAATTATTTCATGTTCATTAAATATATATGGAACCCTTTTATAGATGTCACGGATTCATGTGCACAACTTTACAAGTGTAAAAGTTTTTTGTGGTCTTGAAAACTTACAAGGTCTAACAACTCATAAAACTTGACAGAACAGAAGAGAGTTTTGTTATTTGACACTGTTGCACCCTGTGTCAAAACTATGTGTTCATTCATCCATGACAACACTGTCAAGGATTGCCGAGGGCAGCACGGGTAGCTGTCTGACAATGCAGTACACTCTAGACTGTCATGCCACCATCAATCCACAGCTTTGTCTCGAACTATGTCAAGAAAGACAGGGTGCATGAGGAAGGCTGAGAGACTGTGATAGTGACAAAGAAAGACAAAGTGAAAGAAGAGCATGAGAGAGAGAGAGAGAGAGTCAACAAAAACTGTTGCAAGCATTAAAGAGAGAATAAAAAAAACCCCCAGAAATTCAGACAGAATAACAGAAGAGGCAGACACTGACAAAATAGCAAGGCATAATAGCAAAATAACAGAGATGAGAAAATGTGAGGCATTTCCTTAGAGATACAGAAAATGAATTTGAAGTCATCAACAACAACACCAAAAAATTTAAACGGGTCAGCATTTCAACACCAGAACTTTTTTTTTTTGCTCTATATTACTGACAGAAAACTATTCAATGAGTTAACTGTTAACTAAATCTTTTGAAGAGGTAATGAAATGAGAGAGAAGGTTCTCCTAATTTGAGAAGTGTGGAGGGATACACATAAAAGCCTTCATTACGTCCTCCCCTCAACTTTCTATACTGTACATGCAAAAGAACAAAGTCCTCGATTCAAAAAGACTCAAACCTCAGACCACATGGAACTAAAACTACATATGATCACTGGGCTGCATACTTCCTGTACTCTCTAAGGGGAGAAGAAAAATGATGCAGGTTGAGTTGTCAGAAGCAAAATATAGAGTCGCTGTATCTAATGAGAAGCTTCACTCTTTGAATCTTGATTGATAGTTTCCTTATATGGCCTGGATGATGGGCGAATGTACTGTAAGTGCTTGTAGTTATAGTCACTGTGAGAGCTGAGAGAGCAAAGGTCTTAACCTCGTGCGGAAAAAGCAAAGATAAACATTGTGGTTTAGTATTTTTATAAAAAAAAGTTCCAGTCATAATCTGCAGACCTCCAAAATCAGCTCAAACACAGTAAAAGGAAGAAAGGCAGAAAGAAAGTTAAAGAAAAATAAAATGTTTGCAGTATATTTTGCAAAGAAAATGCTGTATATTAGAGTCTCAAGGTCTAGTTAGAACCAGTGATTGGAACCAAATGGAAATGAACTGAGAAAACAAACAAGAGATAAACAAATTTTGTAACTGTATAAAGGCAGAGAGAATAACACGGGGAGTCTGATAAGCGATGCTGAGGTTTAGCAGTGGAAAAGTCACATTTTTCTTCAGTTCTGCACAGTCTGCTGGCTTTGGAGTGGGATCTGACTAACGCCTGCATTTACTGACACAGCTTATCACTGGATGAGCAGCCTCCCAAGGCTCTGAATCACAGCTTACACTGGATGTATATATTCTCTTTTCTGTGTGTGTGTGTGTGCACATGTGTATTCAGTTGTGACATTTGTTTTTTTTTTTTTCATAAAACACAAAGTGGTTATAAAAGACTTACAGTGCTATAGACTCAGTTAAGGAATACGACAGATAAAGCATATTATGTGTACCCATGTGTACTTGCGTGCATCTGTGCACGTTCACTCACGTGTGAGGATGCATACATCATTAGATGATGATCATAATCCGTCTCAGCATCACCAGCATCCAACTACGTTACACAGACCACCAAAACAAGGAAAATAGTGCTCTTCCTCATCTGCCCCATTTAGTTATTACTCCGCAGTGATAGATCATCACAGCAGCATTTTAATAATCTTAACACCATTTCAATAATTGACCCAGGTAGTCAGAATAAAAAAGCGATTGCTGACTAATCTGTGGATTACGGTGATGATTTCTGACAGAGGTTGAGGATCAAGGTAAAATGTGATGGGAGATGAGCCATGGGGCTTACTGTGCTAGCTCAAAGAGGATTAAGGTAAGGATCTATTGGGGAAGCAGCATTACATAAATTGTTTTTGTGCACAAAAACGCGCACACAGGCACGCACACGTGTTCCTCTAGAGAACAGCCACAGTGAAAATTACTTTCATTGTTCTGGTGCAGTGGTCACAACGTTCTTTAAAACTAAGAAAATAGCAACGTAGTTAGAGCTGGCAAACAGTTGATTCCGCAGCATTTAGCTAACAGAGGAACATCAAGAAAGCAAAAAGGAATTCAAAAGAGCTCATCTCTCTCTCTCTCTCGACAGGATGAGAGCATGTCTTATTTCACACTGTCACCTTCACTGTCCATTTAAAGCACTTGACCAACACCAAAGCGATAACCTCTGGAAAGATTCTGCTAGTAAACGTCATCATGTGACACGTTAACAACGGTGACTGCGGGGCCCGAAATGGACTTGTGTCTGTGTACAGTATGAGTGTGAGAATGAGGTGGCCATGAGCATTTTGGCCACACCACACAACACCGCTGATGCCTTCTGACAGAAAAGTCTGCTGTGATTTGCGTCACAAAGTTACACCCCATGCACACACGCACACACACAGACGGGTTATTGCACAAATGCATGTCGAGAGTTATTCCACACTGGTTAACATGACAAGTCATCGACAAAAAATGACATTGATGGTCACTGCAAAGGAGGTTAGGAGCCAGATGCCTGTGTATGTGTGTTTGTGTGTGTGAGAGAGTGAGAGAAGGGAAACTTTGCCTTCTGGGTTCACGCAAACACATCTGTGTGTACCATGAATGCTCCGGCTAACTCTTGGGAAGGAGTATGCTGTGCCTGAAGGTAAAAACTTCTCTTTTCCATTGCTGGCTGTGATAAGCTAAAACAACAACCTTGGTGATGCCAGCTGTATGTGTATTTTGCTCAAGGACACTCTGGTAGGGAGAATTCTGGAGTGATGTGGAGCTTAAATTCAAATGTCATGCAAGAGGGACAATCCCCACATAATTCCATGGTGCACATAGCCAACAAACAAACAAATAAATAAGCAATGGAATATGCTTTGATATAAATACCGGTGTGTTTTAAAGTGTTTTAAAACAATATTGTATTAAAAATTTTCAATGAAAGCTGTAGGTTGAGACCTTTATTCATAAATTATTTCCTTCTAGGTAAAAAGTTACATAAGCCATTATCCATGTGAATAACTTGAACTAATTTAGGGTGTGGATTGAGTGGTTAAGAATGTGACAGGAATTTGATCAGGCTCCAAAAGCATATACAGTTGCTGTGTGTGTGCGCGCGCGCGTGTTACGGGTGGACACGTGGAGGGCCTGTCACCACACACTGATGTGTTTATTTCACTGCAGCTGGGGTAATCACTCACACTGAGACAGACGCAGACAGGCAAACACACAAATATTCACACACACACACACACACACACACACACACTCTAATCCATAACTCCACCTGCTATGTGCAGTCAACTGACTTTGCCTGGCCTTTGGGGTCACTCCAACCCTTTCATGTTTAAAGACAAGCGTATTCATGCTTCCTCAATGTACTAACGACCTTTTGCAATCATGTTTGTATGGAAAATACAAAATGAGGCTGTCGGTGCCTCAGATTTACATTTCAAATAGCTGCTTAATTTCAACTGCAAGAAACTTTGCTGATGATTCCTAGATTGAGCTAAATACAGAAAAAAAAAATAGAAATAAATTAGAAGAACTTTTCATTGAACATTGCTCTGCACCTGTTGCGATTTCTCTAAATTTACTGTCTGTGACCATAAAGCCTTTTTCCCGTTGAACTGCTGAACCCTCCTTGCTGATTCCAATAGCTTTCCATGAGCTTTTAAAGGCTTTCTATCGCAGTCTAAAGAGATTTAGAAGTGTCTCAAGGAATTCACAATGCTTCAAATGGGAGCTTTAGATTGAAAGAGAGGGGGAAAAAATCATGTAGAGGAGACAAACTGTTGACAAGAGCAGTACTGTCAGAGAAATATGAAAAGGTTTTAATGGCACAGCGGTGTACAGACATTTTCTTTCCACTCTCGGATTAGTTTGACCCTGACCTCTCAAGGCTAACAGTCAGGCAGCAGTTAAAATGATCACCAGCTAGTCTCTTCCCTAGTATATGTCCCGTGATAAGTTGTGTGTGCATCCATGCATTCCTTTAAGGGTGTATCTATACACATATTTGTTTAAATGTATTGGTAACTTGTAGATAAATGCGGTATGAACATGACTGTAAATTTTGAGATTGTTTATTTAGGGGGTCAGGGCTTTGGGTGCTGCATGTTTACAGACACGCAATGCTGGCTGAGCTTTAAAATGTGGATATCATGTAACCCCATCACACCGACAACTTTACAGCAGTCATCAACTGGTCGACATGGCAAGCACTCGTATTAAAACATTTTTAGAGAGGGCACAGCACATCACTAACAAGAACTGTCACTCAAAAGAAGAAAAAAAAAAAAGAAAAATGTGGTTCTGTGTGCATAAAAAAGGGGCAAATGAAAGAGGACACAGAGAATGTGAATGGCAAAGAGAAAGGACACGATAAGAACAAAGAGGAATAGAAAGCCAGAACAGATAAAAGAGAAAGAAAGTCAAGGCTACAACCTGAGGTCATCAGCAGGTTTTAAACCTAAATCCTTCTAATCAGCTTCAGCAGACAGGGGCGACAGACCAATCCATTTGCTCCAAGATCCCATTATGACAGTAGAAAAAGGAATGGAAAAAGGTAGCACACTGAACACACTGGAAAAATTGCTCCGAAATGTCTGTGTGTGTGTGTGTGTGTGTGTGTGTGTGTGTGTGTGTGCGCGCGTGTGTGTGTCTGCCCATGAGATTTATGAGTATATACCTTTGTGCATGAATGTGTTGTGTTCCAACAGGTGTCAAAAGATAAAATGTGCTAAGAGATACAGATAAGGCAGGGGTACTCAAGAGTTATTAGTGATGAGATTTGTCTCCAAGATGAAAGTTGTGAATGTTAATAAGGTTGTGTTGCAGTGAGATACACAGTGAAAAGAGTATTCATGTTTGAATGCCCTTTGTGGTTCCTACTGCCAAAGTGACAATGCAACTAATTTATTTGCCTGATTTCTCTAAAAGAAGAATTACAAATTTCTAAGAGCAAAAGAACAGGATCCCTCTGGTTTTTTCCTCCCAGACCACTAATTTTTTCTGTCATTATCTTCCTCCTGACATCCATCCTTCATCTCTGACTTTCTGCCACACTCTCCCTCACTTTGTATGCTGGTCTGTCTGAGTGCCTCCCTCTCCTTCAGTTTCTCTCTCAGGGGAGCTGTGTACTTAGCTGCAATTGAAAACGACTATCAAACCCCAAGGATTGAAACCTGATTCAGAGACTCCTTATCCTGTAGAACAGCCTTCTCCAAGTGCTGTGCTTCTCTTCCCCAGTGACCAGCTAAATGAAATTATGTATTTATCCATTGAGGTGGGAACACAGCCAGATGAAACCAGGGAAGCAGAGAATGATGTGAATTGTAAATGGTGTTCTTCACTGTAGTTATAGCGCTATGGGAGTGGAAGTGACACGTGTGGCTCTTCCATAGTGGGTGATTACCGTGTGACATGTTTGATGAGTAAATGAAATACATGTGCTGACAATATACTTGAGTCTAACAATATTATCTTACAAAGAATAAGCAAGTAAGACTGTGTGTGTGTGTGTGTGTGTGTGTGTGTGTGTGTGTGTGTGTGTTAACCACACTTGCACATAATAGAAATCTGCACCTGTGGGTAGCATGGCTGTCCTTGAGCACGGCAGTAAAGTGGCACACTGAAGTGTGCAAGAGTGATGTGATCATTGTAAGAGGCAAAGATCATGTGATTTAATTTTTGTTTACTGAAACAGCATTGTCTTCAGTTCAGTTTTCAGTGTGTTGTACAGTATAAAGAACTGTGCAAAAGTCTTGGGTCACGCCTCATTTCTTCATATTTTGCTAGAAAAATAGTAAGTAGGTCCAGCAATTTACTGAAATGTGCAAACATAATGTAAATTGAAATGCAACATATCAGGCTGAAACAGTTTTTTAAATTCTAATGAGCTTGAATTTGTTATGACCACCTTTATTCTTCAAAACACTCTAGTTGTCCTGCTCTTCTTTGGATTTTGGCTCTCTTTTGTTTTGTTCACTCTCTGATCCTAACACAGCTTCAGTAATGTTAAGCTCCAGGCTCTGGTTCCTCTGAAAAAGCAGCTAATGTCCAAAGAAAAACTTTGAAAAACCTTCAGAAAACCTGAAGAACTATAGCTCAAGATCAATTTAAAAATTATGGACTCGTGGACTTTGGCTCATTATTGTATCTGTGCCAATAAAAAGCATCGGGACATTTTGTTTTGTCATTTTATTTTATATTTTTTTTGGCACAACTCAAGTACAGTAAAAGAGTGCAATAAAAATGTAAACGTACAGGAATACAGGCTGAACTTCTGTATTCACTGGAATTTCTTCATAACCTCTCAGTTTAAACTTCAGGTTTTGGATTATTGTTACCTCAGTGCACCAGACACACAAAACTACAATTTGGGCTGTTCTCCTGATTTCCCCTGTGGCAGTTCAACATGCACGTTGTTGCGTAATCCAAAAATCATCTGATGAAAACATGTCGGACAGATCTTTCAAAATTAGACAAATGTAAAATCATTTAATACTAACCTCTACTTATTCACCATGACAGTTGCACTGAAAGATATTTACAAATGAAAGTTATGCTGACCTCTTTTTTTCAGTTTTTGATTTAGGCATAACACAAGTATAAAAAAAAAAAGGAAAAAAAAAAAATCAAACAAAATGTGCCAAAGAAGCACAAGAAATTTTTTATTCAGCACAGCCTTCAACCACTGACTGCAGACTGCGAAGGAGCACATGCACCCATCAAACCACTCAGTTCTGCCGTCTGTCGTTCAAAGTCCCAGGCAATTTCAAAAAGTGTCACATAAGTAATAACTGACTTTTCTGCGGCACTTTAAAGTTATTTCCACTTGATGATTTCTATTTTTATACCATTTTACATCTTCTGTTGTCTTCATTCTGTCGTCCCCTCTCTTCAATCACTCCCTTGTTCTGCTCTAGCAATCCTCCCTCCTAATCTCACATCTTACTTAATATTCACCTCAGGTGGAGGTTAGCGAGAACTCTGCACATACCTCAGCAGCTGGGATGCCCTCCGGAGGGCGACACTGTAACAGCACTTCCTGCTCCAGAGACACTTCTTTTCCCAGGGGTTCTTGTTCAAATGACTTCTTCAGGTCTGAGGAGAGAAACAAAAAACTTAATGCCTAAGGGCAAATTATAATGTGAATCACACAGCATAAGACAAAACCACCGCAGAAATGACTTCATATAGAGAGATTTAAAAGGCGATGCTATTAAGGTGTGGCACCAAAAACTTTCCAGAGGAAGCCAGTGAAAATGTGCTTGTGCTTAAATTTGAATGTTAATGATTTAACCCAGAGAATATTACCCACAGTGACAACACAAATATACAGTTATGAAGAGAAAAGGTCTTGATGTAAAGCAAAGCTGTGCAGGAGGCCATTTGGCAAAAGCATCCTCTGATTTCAGTCAGTGTAAAGCAGGGTCATTACCTAATTTTAAGGTAACAGTGACACAGTAATTATGGAGCTGGTGATGTTTGATAACAGCTGACTTCTCACGCTCTTCAGTCCACAGCAAGGAAAAACACTTAGCTACTTAGTTAACCTGGTTTTCATGCAAAGATGTGTGTCCACGCACACAAACACACATATACACACACACACACACACAGTACCAGTCACTGTTCAACATGCTTTCAAATGCTTTAGCTTCACACATTAACCCAAGCTTGCAATACACAATGTTAAATGTTGCTTTCTTCCCATACAGATTTCTGAAAGCTGAGGAATCTCCAACAGGCCAAAGACAATAAATGATTCAAACTAATGGTTCACATGCCATTACAAATGTCAGCATTACAAAGCAGCATGGAATGTGCTGCCATTTCGTTCACTGAATGTTTCAGAAAGGACTCGGCTGTTTTCATTTTATGGGAAAAAAATATGCTCAGAGTAGCCGACTTACGGACAACTAGGCAGATGTTTAAAAGGGACTACAGAAGAGCTGCAAAAGACGGGGAGATAGAGAAAAATCATTCAGGGATTCTACTGAAAGATACATCTGATCCTTTAGATGTTTCTTTGACTGTCACACTTCTGGATATAGTTTCAAGGAGCACTAAAAGTTGGTTTGATTTTTTTTTTTTTTTTTTTTTTAACCCGGTCTCTCAGTTATTAGAGTGAGTTACTGTACACAATTTTATGGACTTTCAAACAATCTCTCTCCCTCTGCTTTGGGGCACCTCTAACAGTAGTTTATTATTACAGAAGTTTGTGTTTTTTTTTAATTGAACATTGCCCCTTTGATTCATTTCAAGTACTGGAAATGCACAGTTTGCCTCTCTGCTCACCTTTCTAGTCTGCTGACTTATGATATACTGTAATCGTGTATCCCTTAACTGAAGCTGAGCTCAACACATGTAAAAATAATTAGCCTGCCACAGAAAACAGCTCATAAAGGCGAGCTGTAATATGAGATAGATGGCAGCGTTGCAGGACTTAGCAGGTCACTTTATTTATGGTGCTGATCAAATGCAGTGGATTTCTGCGTACAAACATATGGAGGTGGTGTGGAGCTCTGAAGGAAGAGGTCACAAAATATTTTTTCCCTATTCTTCTGGATGTAACTTAGAGCCTTATGAATTGACTTCTTCAAAATCATAAGACCCACTCAGGTTTAGAGAAAGAGCAGCATCTATAAGATAAAAAAAATAGGAAGCATTGAGTAGAAATATGTAATGTGAGAATATGTATGCTCTTTTCTTTACTTCAGCAAATTAATTAGTAAATAAAGTATTTATGTACACTTTGTATATGAACACTTGTGCACATTTTTGTTTACTTCAAATAAAAGCAAAATTTGATCGCTTTTGCATATGACAACTAACTTATGTCAGCAAGTCAGGGTGATGAATTACTTTTGTTGCATACCACAAGAGAGAACCCTCCCCAAAATGGAGTAAGTAATGTAATGTTGGTGTTTAAGTTAATATGTAAACTAATGCTGATATGGCTTTATTTAATTGGCACAAGCTAGATAGAAACTTTTTCTTTAACTTTCAAAAGTTTGAGTCACTTTGACAGTCGGGGGGGGGGGGGGGGGGCATGCAGCAAATCTGTCCTCTGCCCTCCCTTTTTTGAAACCATACCGAGAACTTTCATAGGACAGAGCAGAGTGTGTGTGCGTGTGTCCATGTTGTATGTGCATGTATGTGTGTTAACCTTGAATACTTTTACTTTCCTGGTTCCCAGGTGTACTCTTAATCACCTTATCCGTCAGCAGTGGTACACCATTTGTGGACACACACAGCCACACACTAGACAGGACATTTTTTTAATGCTGAACCAATCGACTCCGAGTCACTCTCTGGGTATTTCATCAGAGCAGTCACCTTGCAGTGGCTAAAAGACATGGAATGTGGTAGAGTGAAAGAGAAGTCAAGGCAAAATGGGAAGGGGAGAAAGGGAAAGCTGGAAGTTGGGATGGCAGGTGGGAGCTGAAAGATGAGAGCCAAAAAAGTTGGCAGCAACAGCAAGACCATCTCTTTTTTTTTTTTAACACCAAAACCATCTGCTTGGTCTGAAGTCTTTTTCATGTCCACCACATTCCCTTAATTAAATCATCCAATAAAAATTAAACCACCGTGTATCATCTTCATTTTTCTCCCTTATTTCTCTCAAAACCAGCAATCCACCAAACTTCCCAACCATCAATCTAACTTTGATTATATCTTTGCTATCAGGAGTCAAACATGACTTAACAAGAAAATGCACAATAAAACATCTTTTTAAAGGACGTGTTTATCACTTTGAATCTTTTCAATTCATAGCCATTAATCATTCTCGCCTATATTCATACAGAGTCAAAGACTGGAGGACCACAAGTTGTTGTTGCTGTTTTTGTTTTGGTTTTTTTTGTTTTTTTTTGTTTGTTTTTTTTTTGTTTTTTTTTTTGGGGGGGGGGGGTGCTTGAAGTTTAAATTTAGTTGTTTCAAAATTCAAATGAACACAGTCCATACAACAAAAAGTCAATGCATCATTCTCATCACCATAGCCATGAATGCTGATTCAATCTGTTCAACTGCTTGAATCCAATTATCCTTTCCAGCAATGTACACACACACTTGCACAAACATTTTTTCTCCCAATCTTCTAATGTTCAATTTTGGAGAGGCTTTGTCAGCTGTAGCCTCCCTCTCCTCTGTTAAACTGAAAGGAGAGGCGTCTGGTGTGACCTTTTGCTTCTGTAGCTCATTTGTCCCAAAGTTCTAAATGTGTGTTCAGAGATGTTCTTCTGCATCCCTTGGTTACCTTCTGGTTATTTGAGCTACTATTGCTTATCTGAGCTCAAACCAGTCGTCTGGTTTTTTTTTTTTTTTTTTTTTTTAAATCATTCTCTGTCATTTGAATTCCCTGGAAAATGATCAGCAATTTCCTAAATAATCAAACAAACTGATTTGCCAATAATAAGTATGCCATGTTTACGATAATGTGAAAAAGCCTTAAGCCACCACTCATTTCTTTATATTTGCTAGGAAAATGGGAAATATGGGCAGCAGTTTATTGAAACAATCAAATATATATGGAAATACAGTATATAAAACAAAAATGGAGTTTGTACAGTTCTAAAGGCTTGAAAGTCAATATTTGGCCTGAAATCTTTTAGGCAAGCTTCCTTATTAGTTTAAGCAGCCTTCAGGAATAGTTCTCCAGGCTTCTTGAAGTACATTCAAATCTCTCTATGGATGCTGCATTTTGTTCCCTTCTCTATCAAGATGATCCCAACCCTACTTCAAAACTATCGAGGTCCGGGCTCTGGGGAGGCCAATCCATGACTGATAGTATACATTGTGTTTTTCCATCCAGGTTTGCTTTCACTGCTTTGGCAGCATGTTTGGGATCATTGTCTTGATGTAAAATAAAGCTGTGGCCAATCAGACACTTTCCAGATGTTACTGCATGAAGGATAAAAAACCTGACCACAATTATCTACATTCATAATTCTATCAATTATAACAACACCCTGAACACCACTAGCTGAAATGCAGCTCTAAACCATTACAGAGCCTTCACTGTGTTTTACACATGGCTGTAGACACTCACTGGTTCTACGTCTCTCATGACCTCCTCCACGCAAACTGATTTGAACCAAAAATTTCAAATTTGGATTAATCGCTCCACAAGAGCTGTTACCGCTGATTTTCAGTTCCCAACAATGGCTTCTTGACAGCCACCCTTCCACTGAGACCATTTCTGATGAGGGTTTGGTGAACAGTAGTTGGATCAACTAAAAAGCCAGATGCATCTCTCTGGTCCTGTGTCAGGTCTTTGTCCTTTATTTCTATATTTAATTAATTTCTTTTTTTTAAATTTGTCTTTTTGTGACAAGTTGGTTCTTTGCCAAGTTGTCTGTCATGTATAGACACCACTGGATCATCCCATGAATGTCTCTTTTTATGCTTAATTGATTCATAAGTCAATGTTAAGTGGCGTAATAAACAAAAGAAACTCTCCAAGTACAAAGCCTGGACTGAAATGAGTGAAAAAGCAGCCAATGTCCAAAGAAAAACTTTGAAACACCCTCAGAAAGCCTGGAGAACTATTATTCAAGACTATTTTTAAAAAATTACAACTTCTGGCAAAATCTGGCTCATTACAAGCAAAATATAAAGAAATCAGCGGTGTCTCAAAATGTCTGCGCAATACTGCAATTCACCCTTTTTCCCCACTTCTGATGTTTAGCATGGACTTCAGCAAATTGCTTTGATCTCGTCTTCTGCCATGTGATTATATCTACTTTAATAAGTAATTAAAAAGGTGATGAAATTGTGAGATATTGGCTGCTGTACGGCTGAGATGTCCTTCAGGTACTAGAGGCTTCAGAGACAAGAGGCCACATTTGAGTCCAAATGCGTGAACAAGGCATTAGAGGTGAACACGCTGTCTTCTTGATGTATAGTACACCAATATAGGTAGTAACCTAGTACTGTACCTATATTATAAATTCCCAACCACACAGTGAGGTCTACTTTAATGTGATATAAATCTATCAGATTCTGTGTTTAGAGTCACATTGGTTAAGAGAGTTATGTGAGGACACAGACTATTGCTGGGGCTGAATGATAACTTCATAATACAGTCAGTCCCTGTGGGGAATGACAGCCTGAACATAGCATGATGGTTCATTATGGGAGTAATCACCCAAAGCTTTAGCCCTAAATCCACCACATGGCTACCCACACAACACAAAGACACACATAGAGGAAGAAAAAGTGAAAGACAAAGACAGAAAGATAGAGGCAGAGAGATACTATGGCAAAAAATACACACAGGAGACGAGGACAAACAAGCTGGCACAGCACACATGGAGACAGGACAGCAACACAAATGGTATGATGTTCACAGTGGGGCAAATAAAGACAAGCCTTCAAAAAAAAAAAAAAAAACCTTCCATAGACACAAGGAGAAAACGGGGAAGTGATTGAGGGATGAGACACACTTCTTTCATGCCAGGCAATTCCAGGAACAATTTCCTAGTCTTAATTAGTAAGGGAGATGGTGAAATGAGGAGTTGGCTGTGAGTTGATTTCCATAAAGATTGAGAATGAAATTAAAGGAGATTAAAGCAAACTGCTTGGGGGGATGAACAGACATACACACACATTCACACAACAGTGATAACTTATGGCTGACAAAATGTCAGCAGTTTGATAGCAAGAGTACATGTTTACCTGAGAATTTCTCTCTTTTTTTTTGCTCTTTATTTATTTATTTTTTGAAGGTAAGAGGGTCTGTGACATTGTCTTCATTACACCACGGGCTTAGTGGAAGATGTGTGTTTTTGTGCACACATGTGCGTAAGGAAAATACTGCGTGTGCACAGAGGAGGAGAGGAGGTATAGCTGAATCAATTCGCTGAACCAAATTCACTCCCAAACTGCAAACAGCATTATCCAGCTTCATAACAAAACCATGCATACATTCTTGAGAAACCTTTTTAGAATTACAATAGAGTTGAGAAGCAGAGGCCTTGTGTTCTTCATTGTGAACACTCTTATATGTACAGTAAAAGAGTGTGAGCATTTATTCAAAAATGACCTCTTCCTGCATAAAGTCCCCTTTGCCTTTCTCTTCATCTGCTTCTCGAGTCCATCATCGCCCCCTCTTTCCATCTCCCTCTGAAACTTCTTCTTCCATTGCTCAAGTAAAACTGTTATTATGTTTGTGGTTAGTTTGTTGCCTCAGGCACCTCTACATAAGCACATTCAGAGCAATTATCGAGAATGGGTGTCTTTGCCTGCATACTACCCATGCCAAATCATATTGGTTTCCCCCTGATGCAGCTGCTCCAGCAATAAAGAGCAATGCGAGATTCTTGGGAAGAAAAGAGGAAAGAAGTCTGCTTTACTTTCACAGAGGATAATTTGGACATCCACTTTCCTTCAGAATGGCTTGAAAATAAAAAAGTAACAAAAAAGCAAAACAAAACAACAACAAAGGGTTAGAAGAAAAGCAAGCTGATGCAGAGAATACAAGGCATACAAAAGGAGAAGATATTTAATAAACATCAGAAAAAAAAAGATATAAATGGATTTGAAATTAAAACATTAAATGATAACCATCCACTTAAGCCGTGGCGGAAATAAATTACATTTGCTCTCTTGTTATTGTAACAAAGATGTTTTTTAAAGTCTTATCTACAATTCAGTTGCAGATAACTAATGCAAATTATTTCCAGTTGATGATATCCACATTGTTCTTTTTACATATCTTTTGTGATGCAGACAGCCCAACTTTCATTCTGCCAAGTTAAAATATAATTATACGAGGTGTGGCAGAAAAGTAATGAGACTGATTTTATATTTACCAAAGTTTTTATTTTTTTCAAACATCAATGTTATCCCCTTCAAAATAGTTCCCTTGGGCAGCTACACACCGATGGAGACGTTACACTCTTTTGGATGTTTTCTAAAGTACAGAAATGACGTCCTTTGAGGACATTTTTCAGTTTAGGAAAAAGGAAAAAGTCACAGGGGCTGAGGTCAGGTGAATAGGGGGGCTGGGGAACCACAGGAATGCCTTTTGAGGCCAAAAATTCTGTGATGGAGAGGGCAGTGTGAGATGGGGCGTTGTCATGATGGAGCATTTTTTGACAGAAGGGGAATCGTCCACAAAGAATTTGTTTCTCCAGGACAAACTGTCAACCAAGGTTTTTATAAAGATGTCCTTGAAAGGCTCAGAAAAAGAAAAGGGTCATTCGCGTGAGACCAGACATTGCAGACAAATGGATGCTCCAGGAAAAAAATAAAAACTTTGGTAAATACAAAATCAGTCTCATTACTTTTCTGCCACACCTCGTAGATATCTTCAGTTAAATTATTTTGCATCTGTAATGTCTACAAGTGAGAGGCAGGAGGGACCAGTGGCTTATGGCAGGGCAATCCACTCCTCTAGCAATTTCCTTAACCACTCATCCACCTTAGAGTCAAGAGGGCAAAGTAATCCATACATCCCTCCATCCACCATATTAATAATAATAATATTAGGCATACATGTTACATTGTATGTCAATAAACTCAGCTGAACTGAATTACTGAAAACCCAGTTTTGTATACACATATTCTCTGGGCCCCTCCCCAATCAGACCAGGAGCGACATGTTTAGCCGCGTGTTTTCCTTGAATCGCTGGCTGTCTGAGTGGTGTCCAAAAAACGACGTGGGCTTCATAGATAATTGGCAAAGTTTCTGGGGAAAACCTGGTCTTGTTAGGAGAGACGGCATCCATCCCACTTTGGATGGAGCAGCTCTCATTTCTAGAAATCTGGCCAAATTTATTAATCCTCCTAAAAACTGACTACCCAGGGTTGAGACCAGGAAGCAGAGTTGCAGTCTTACACGCCTCTCTGCAGCTTCTCTCCTCCTGCCATCCCCCCAAAACCCCATCCCCATAGAGTCGGTGCCTGCTCCCAGACCACCAAAAACCAAAGCTAAAATCAGCAAAAAACTATTTAAGCATAAAAATTCAAAAACAATAAATAATACAGCTTCATCAACTGCACCAAAGAATAAAACAATTAAATGTGGATTGTTAAACATTAGGTCTCTCTCTTCCAAGTCCCTATTAGTAAATGATTTAATAATTGATCAACGTATTGATTTATTCTGCCTTACAGAAACCTGGTTACAGCAGGATGAATATGTTAGTTTAAATGAATCAACACCCCCGAGTCACAGTAACTGTCAGAATGCTCGAAGTACAGGTCGAGGAGGAGGATTAGCTGCAATCTTCAATTCCAGCTTATTAATTAATCAGAGACCCAGACAAAGTTTTCATTCTTTTGAAAGCCTGACTCTTAGTCTTGTCCATCCTAATTGGGAAAATCAAAAACATGTTTTATTTGTTATTATCTATCGTCCACCTGGTCCTTACTCAGAGTTTCTGTCTGATTTCTCAGACTTTTTATCTGATTTAGTGCTCAGTTCAGATAAAATAATTATAGTGGGTGATTTCAACATCCATGTAGATGCTGAGAATGACAGCCTCAACACTGCATTTAATCTATTGTTAGATTCAATTGGCTTCTCTCAAAATGTAAAGGAGCCCACCCACCACTTTAATCATACTCTGGATCTTGTCCTAACATATGGCATAGAAACTGAAGACTTAACAGTATTCCCTGAAAGCCCCCTCCTGTCTGATCATTTCTTAGTAACATTTACATTTACTTTAATGGATTACACAGCAGTGGGGAATAAGTTTAATTACAGTAGAAGTCTTTCTGAAAGTGCTGTAACTAAGTTTAAGGATCTAATTCCTTCATTGTTATGCTCTTCAGTGCCATGTGCCAACACAGTGCAGAGCAGCTACCTAAACTCTGCTCCCAGTGAGGTTGATTATCTCGTCAATAGTTTTACATCCTCACTGCGTATAACTTTGGATACTGTGGCTCCTCTGAAAAGGAAAGCTTCAAATCAGAAGTGCCTGACTCCGTGGTATAATTCACAAACGCACAGCTTAAAGCAGATAACCCGAAAGCTGGAGAGGGAATGGCGTCTCACTAAATTAGAAGATGCTCATTTAGCCTGGAAAAAGAGTTTGTTGCTCTATAAAAAAGCCCTCCGTAAAGCTAGGACATCTTACTATTCATCATTAATTGAAGAAAATAAGAACAACCCCAGGTTTGTTTTCAGCACTGTAGCCAGGCTGACAAAGAGTCAGAGCTCTGTAGAGCCGAGTATTCCTTTCACGTTAACTAGTAGTGACTTCATGGATTTCTTTACAAATAAAATTTTAGACATTCGAGAAAAAATTATTCATAACCATCTCAAAGATTATTCTTCATGTTCGGCTGCTTTCAGCACTGCTGGTATTTGTTTAGACTCTTTTGCTCCAGTTGATCTTTCAGAGTTAACTTCAATAGTTACTTCCTCCAAACCAGCAACATGTTTGTTAGATCCCATTCCTACTAGACTGTTCAAAGAAGTCTTTCCAATTATTGATGCTTCAATCTTAAAAATGATCAATCAGTCTTTATTAGTTGGCTATGTACCACAGACCTTCAAGGTGGCTGTAATTAAACCTCTGCTTAAAAAGCCATCACTTGACCCAGCTGTCTTAGCTAATTATAGGCCAATCTCCAACCTTCCTTTTCTCTCAAAGATTCTTGAAAGAGTAGTTGTAAAACAGCTAACTGATCATCTGCAGAGGAACGGTTTATTTGAAGAGTTTCAGTCAGGTTTCAGAATTCATCACAGTACAGAAACAGCATTAGTGAAGGTTACAAATGATCTTCTTAGAGCCTCTGACAGTGGACTCATCTCTGTTCTTGTCCTGTTGGACCTCAGTGCAGCTTTTGATACTGTTGACCATAACATTTTATTACAGAGATTAGAGCTTGCTATAGGTATTAAAGGTACTGCACTGCAGTGGTTTGAATCATATTTATCTCATAGACTCCAATTTGTTCATGTAAATGGGGAGTCTTCTTCAGACAGTAAGGTTAATTATGGAGTTCCACAGGGTTCTGTGCTAGGACCAATTTTATTTACATTATACATGCTTCCCTTAGGCAGTATTATTAGAAAGCACTGCATCAATTTTCATTGTTATGCAGATGATACTCAGCTTTACCTATCAATGAAGCCAGATGACACACATCAATTAGTTAAACTGCAGGAATGTCTTAAAGATATTAAGGCCTGGATGACCTCTAATTTCCTGCTTCTAAATTCAGATAAAACTGAAATTCTTGTTCTCGGCCCCACAAATCTTAGAAACACGGTGTCTAACCAGATACTTACTCTGGATGGCATTACTTTGGCCTCCAGTAACACTGTGAGAAATCTTGGAGTCATTTTTGACCAGGATATGTCCTTCAATGCACATATTAAACAAATATGTAGGACCGCTTTTTTGCATTTGCGCAATATTTCTAAAATTAGAAACATCCTTTCTCAGAGTGATGCTGAAAAGCTCATTCATGCATTTATTACTTCTAGGCTGGATTATTGTAATTCATTATTATCAGGCTGTCCTAAAAGCTTTCTGAAAAGCCTTCAGCTGATCCAAAATGCTGCAGCTAGAGTACTGACAGGGACTAGAAAGAGAGAGCATATTTCTCCCATATTGGCTTCTCTTCATTGGCTCCCTGTTAAATCTAGAATAGAATTTAAAATTCTTCTCCTCACATACAAGGTCTTGAATAATCAGGCACCATCTTATCTCAAAGACCTCATAGTACCATATCACCCCAACAGAGCACTTCGCTCTCAGACTGCTGGCTTACTTGTGGTTCCTAGGATACTTAAGAGTAGAATGGGAGGCAGAGCCTTCAGCTTTCAGACGCCTCTTCTGTGGAACCAGCTTCCAGCTTGGATTCGGGAGACAGACACCCTCTCTATTTTTAAGATTAGGCTTAAAACTTTCCTTTATGATAAAGCTTATAGTTAGGGCTGGATCAGGTGACCCTGAACCATCCCTTAGTTATGCTGCTATAGGCCTAGTCTGCTGGGGGGTTCACATAATGCACTGTTTCTCATTCACCTTATTTACTTTGTTTATACTCCACTCTGCATTTAATCATTAATTGATATTAATCTCTGGCTCTCTTCCACAGTTCTCTCCCCTCAGCCCAACCGGTCGCGGCAGATGACTGCCCCTCCCTGAGCCTGGTTCTGCTGGAGGTTTCTTCCTGTTAAAAGGGAGTTTTTCCTTTCCACTGTCGCCAAGTGCTTGCTCATAGGGGGTCGTTTTGACTGTTGGGTTTTCTCTGTATTATTGTAGGGTCTTTACCTACAATACAAAGCGCCTTGAGGCGACAGTTTGTTGTGATTTGGCGCTATATAAATAAAATTGAATTGAATTGAATATCATTACAAGCACTCAAATGTGCCTGTTGACTGAAAAAAAAAATTACAAAACACTGTAAATATCTAACATAACCTCAGATTTGTGTTTCCCAGAACTATTTGGAAAGCAGTTCATGTACCTTGTTTAGACAAGGGTAGAAACTTACAAAAAATACTTAGCATCTATCACTGTCTAACATGGGCTAACTTCAAACAGATCAACAAACCACAGGACACAAAGAAGAGTGCCAAAGAGGAAGAACAAGCCACAGCCTGCAGAGCTCTGAAAGCTAGCAAACATTCACTGTAACCAACTATACAGTTACCATGTCATTAGGTAATTCTTTCTGTCTTGGCAGGCAGTTATTTAAAAAAAAAAAAATCAGCTGGTCATTAGATTAACCTATTTTCATCCTTCACACACACACGCACACACACACACACACACACACACACACACAGTCATTGGCTCGTAGTGTCTGTGGTTCAGCTACAAGCACATAGCTTTAGCTTGTCAGGATTTATTCTCTTGTGATCGTGCTGTGCTTTAATTGAACAGCACTTTTCTGCATTTTATTATTATTTTTTTTGTTTTTACTGTTTACTGTAACAACTGATGTTTGTAACAATTCTTTCTGCTCTTAAGAAAGAGAGTAGAGAGACAGAGAGATGAATTGATTATATTTTCACTGCAAATGAGTGAACTAAGAACAACCTGAGAGTAGATTAAAAAGGACTATGCGGTGTAAATCGAATATAGCTCAGACATGTGAACAAAACAAAATTTGCATCACTGAACTAACTGTGAAAAAATCACCATGCTGCAATATAACAATATAGTATTGCACACTTTTGTGGTGAGACCACTGTTGAGTTTTGTTTTTAACTGACTGTTATCAGCCTGTTTTTTTATTCCAGTTTACTGTTAATGCAGTAAGGGTCATGATTCTAAATGTGTGCAATTTAATATTACAAAAAGTAACTTTTTATTCATTACTAATAATATGAATATTTATACTAATTAATTCTAGGCAATACTGATAAAGGTGGCTACATGTTTGTAAGACTTAATCAGCTATATGGTCTTGCTGCAGTTGTCTGTGTGGTTTATATATATATATATATACATACATATACACATATACATACATACACACACCTCCCTTAAAAAAGTGACCTTTCCTCAGCGTACATACTAATTAACTTACTTTCGTAAATTTGAAATACATTTTTAAAAAAGCAGTTTTCCTCCTTGGTTTTTTAAGCATTTAATAAAGTCGACTTCTTAAAACTGTGAACTCAGAAAAACCCAAATCTCAAGGAGGTCTAGAAAACCAAACAAAGAGCTATGTTTTTTTTTTTTTATTTTAAAATAAAAAAAAATAAAAAAAAACAATGCTACCAATTAATATTATTCTATAAAAGCTGAAGAAAACTTCGACAGCACTAGCCCAACGAACCCAAACTCAGTACAGAAACTGCTGAATCTCACCAGTCCTAAAAAAACAAGAACAAAAAAATTTTCTAACATTTACATAACTCGGTGCAACTCTGACACATCAATATATCAACCTGTATCAATATGAGAACATGAGCTCTATCCATACAAATCCGAGTTCTAGAACGAGATACGTAATAATAATTTCAGCAAAAACAAGAGTACAAACTTGCAACTCATACAGTACTTACTCATACAGTAAGTTATTCACAGAATACACTGCACAGGTGAAAAACTACATCAAATGGGATTTGGGGAATCTGATCCATGCACACAGAAAACTACTGCATGCTATCTGGCACTGCACTCCAGTCAGGCACTTTTTGGATCCATTCATTTATCACATATTCTGGACTGCCATATCCCCTTATCTCCCCACACTTGCATCCTACGAGACCTATCAGCACTACAATTACAAAACTCTGCTGCCAGTATTCTCTTCACAGCCTTAACTATTGCAAAGAAGGCCATCTTCCTAAACTCGAGATCAAAAAACAACTTTAACATCTCACAGTGGAAGATGATAGGTTCAGATCATTTTAATAACTCAGAGAACAAACACACAACTCTTTTTGAACTTGCGCAAGGAGGAGAGATCCGTTCCTTGAACTCAGCTCGCGGCTGAGCGGAAGTTATCTGTCCCAAAGGACGGCTTCCTGCGCAGCGCTTTTATTTGGACTTTCACAATAAGATCACGTGGGTTACACCAAACGCAGTTTACAGCATGTAATAAACAACATTCTTGGCTTTTTCCTTACCATATATGGTAGTAAGTATCCTGTAGAATGTGCATGTAACATGGCGTATATGAGACACGTATCCTATGTGTGTATTCTCTGCAGGCTGAAAACAGCCTGCAGGTAACTACAACTTCCTTTGTAAAAATTTCACCACGTGTTTCCATTTCAAATATAAAAACAACAGTATCATATGTACATAAAACAACTTACAGAAAATATACAAACAGAAGGAATGATAATAAAGAGAATGGAATTTTTACCATAACTCCAACAGAAGAAACTTCTATTAAATCAAAAATCCTTAGAAAAAAATCTCAGCTTTCCTCAA
This sequence comes from Archocentrus centrarchus, assembly GCF_007364275.1. Classification (NCBI taxonomy): domain Eukaryota; kingdom Metazoa; phylum Chordata; class Actinopteri; order Cichliformes; family Cichlidae; genus Archocentrus; species Archocentrus centrarchus. Next base: position 12,217,834 of record NC_044354.1, read on the forward strand.
ACAGAAAACAGCTGAGTTCAACAAAAAATTGGTCCATTATCATCAATAAAGTAACACATGCTGTTGCCTGACCTCCATTATACAACACTGCATTACTACTTTTACTTTAACTGCTGACACCAATGTCACCACTATATTCACTGCATATGCATATGAATATGATTGTTCCTGCAAACCATTTCTGATGCAATGCATCTAGATATGTAAATGTATGTATACATTTAACCATGTGTGCTCGCGCCATTAGGTAATACCTATGTGCACATGTAAATATGAAAATGGGACCATGCATTTCTGTGTGTTCCTATATGTCACTGTTAATTATACATTCTTACCTCTGAGCCTGACTATCCTTTCAATATATTACTTCTCCACTTACTATAATATCTAATATGTGGTATTGGGGGCCCTGTTTTCACCATTTTAGTATCAAGACAAAACTACAAGCTAGTACTTTTGTTTATAATGATTATTTTAATAACACTATTTATTAATAACAAATCATTATTATTGTTATTATTATTACCACCTGGTGATGCTGATGACGATGGTAATGGTAATAATAGTATAACCCCCCCACATCTCCTTTATGTTAGCTCAGGTTTAATGACGTCTCAACATGGATGACTCTTGACAGGTTTAGAGCGGGCTCAAGAGGGGCCTCGGGTCACACTTTGCACCACACTTTGCACCACTGAGCCACACAAAAATCTCTTCAACTGGACCGTTGAACCACTTATAAACAAGCTCTCTCCTTAGGGTCTGTGGGCTGTTTTAAGGGGGCTCACACTCAGGGATGGTTCCTTCTAATCAGGTCTGGGGGCAACCCAGAGCTCTGTTAGTATGGTCCTAATTCCAAAATGATGCATACCACTAAAAAAAAAAAAAAAAAAAAAAAAAAAAAGGAGAAGAAACTTTCCACTCATGAACCACAGAACACTTCACTGCTGACCTGAGACCTCTCCCAGCAAAGCGACCCTCTAAGTACTATAACCTTTGAGTCATCTCTCCATCATCACCTGTGCTGCTGACTTGGAGACTCTTGACTATGAGTTATTTCATATGTTCTTCCTTTAACAATTGTATTAGTGCTATATTTATTAGTGTTATTGTTATTACAATCATTATTATTATTAATGATGATTTTGATAATGATTTAATGTTGTTGTAATTATTATTATATTGTTAAAATCCCCTCCCTTTCGCCCTCCTAACTGCATTAATCCCAGACTGAATAGAAATAAGCACCCTCACACTCACTGCACGCACTCACAATTACCCCTTTTTATTTGCTTTACCAGTTCTGTCTGGTCATAAGTGTCCTACTTCTCTGTTTTGTATGTTGTACTCATCATCATAATAATAAAAGCAAAACAAAAAACTCTGAACTCTTATAGAAAAGTCCTGAAAATCTAATAAAAAAAAGAAAAAAAAGAAAGACAGACATGAAGGTAGAATTTGACCTTGAGTGGCACAGTCATTTTCAGAGTGGTTATATAGGGAGTCATTTTCTCTAAGTGACTTTAGAGAGTCTCTTTCCACTCAGACCAGTTCTTTCACTCAATGCTCCACCCTGTCATTTCGACACTTCACAACCTGTGATCAGCTCTAGACACCAGACAAGGTCTTTCTATTCACAGTCAGATTTTGAACAAGTAAACAACTCAACTCGCTGACACAGCAGCAGCAGCATTTCCTCTGGATTGCGGTTTGTATAATGACTCATTAAGACGATAAAACTAGCTCAAAGGCAGTCTGCTGCCTCCGGTAAGTCCTATAAACAATATGTTTCAGAGATGAATTGAGCACAACTGCTCATCTTAGGTCTATGGTTATCGTTTTTCAATCTTAATTGAACTGTATTGTGAAGAGGTCAGCATGATGGTACAGTGGATATCACTGTTGCCTCACAGCAAGAAGGTCCTGGGTTCAAATCTACCATCAGGTCTTTCTGTGCGGAGTTTGTATGTTCTCCATGTGTCTGTGTGGGTTCTCTACAAGTACTCCGGCTTCTTGCCACAGCCCAAAGACATGCAGTTAGTGGGATTAGGTTAATTGGTGATTCTAAATTGACAATTTTGTGGGGAAAAAAACAAAACAAATCAAAACCTAACACATACTAAGCCTACCATAAAAGTAAAAACTTTTTTTATTCAAAAAACTTCCAAGTTTTATTTTATTTAATTTTTGCAACAGATTTTGTGTTGTTTTAACCTTTGACTTTTGCTGTTCATGAGACACCTCAGTAAAATTTTCTGCCTCCCTTTGAGTTGTGGCATTTTTTTTTTTTTCCTTTCTAAAAAGCAACGCTGTTAGAAAATGTAACAGAACAAAACACTAAATACACAGCCTTATGATGAGTGATGCATATGTAATTTTCCCCATAAATAGAACTTTAAAAGGTGACTTCAGTGAATGAGTGAGTTCTGTTGCGAGTAAATCAACACCACGGCTTACCATTATAACACATAAGCGTACCCTGAAGCAGTATTTGACATCTGGGAAAAAGCTCTGTGGCTTAGAGCAGTGGTGAAACACCATAACCACACTCCTACACACATACAGTCACCCTGTGGATTCTTAGTATAAAAATGTTTATTCAGTGTTTGCAAACATCATGAAGTCACTCTCGGAGCCAGAAACCAATATTCTCCTGATGATATCACCAAGCGAACAAACACTGAGGGTTTTCCACTGGAAAGTGTTTTCAGGGTGAATGCGGATGGATATACAGCAAGAATGTGAACAACACAGTCTGCTTTTGCTATACGCATTACTCAAACTGCTACTGTAAGCGTGCCATTTTATACTCAAAAAGGTCAAATGTGAAACTGCAGACACAAACCAAAGCGCTGCAGCTGTTTCCCTTTGCTGGGTTACGATTGTGTCTAATGCTGTAAGCTACAGTAGACGCAGGTTTAAGCCTAGGAGAGTGTAAAAACTATGTAGAAATGCTTAAACTCTGGCACAAGAAATCACCGTTGAGGCTTGTTTTCCTTGGTCTAATTTAACCATGATTGAAGGAAAACCTAAATACATGCAGCTGAGACATTTGCATCATAAGCAAAACAGACGAAATTCACTTACAGGCATTTTCCAGCTGACACAAGTAGCTGCCTGTGCTCCTGTGTGTCTGGACCCCTGATTGCTATGCAAACACTTGTCTCCGTGGAAGGTGGCAGAACAAATTGCCATCATCTGAAATTTGTGTGTGCGCAAAGTTGTGCGCAGCCCTGTGTGCATGTGTGTGCCCTTGACATATTGCTAATATATTGAAGGAGAAAGGTTTGACCTGATAGCCAGAGGGCCAGAGATCATGACTGACATTGCATGCACATTTATGTGCATGTACGTGTCTACATTCCCCCTACCCCCGTGTACCTGGCTGCAATGCTGTGAATGACTCAGTGAGTGTGTGAATATGTCTGTTTGCCTCATGTGCTTTATAAACCACAAAATAAGCTAAAGTGGTCTGTTACAAAAGTCCAATAAATCTGTCAGATATTAAATATCACTGTGTGTTTGACAATTTTACAGTCACAACACTTATTGCCATTATCCAGCTACAAACTGCATATTTTGTTAGTGACTTGAAGAGTTACTTTTATAGTTATTGGAAAGCCTGGAGATGCTGGGGAATGACACAATTTAACAGGGAAAAGGAGAGAGCACTGATGACAGAATTAAACAATGAGCACGTGAAGAGTGCACTCTCAATAAGCAATACCAAGTAAAAGGAGAGAAAAACAATGGGAAAGAAAATGAATGGGAAGGTGAATGCAGGAGAGAAGTGCTGAATTGCTGTTGCATGGTGTGGTGGGGGAAAAAAAAGACACTTTGCTCAGCAAGCTCTAGCTGCCAGGAAGCATTTTAATCACAACAGTAGATCCAAATAGGAGCCGAAAAGCAGGGTAGGTCAGGAGGTTGGGTCGATTTGAAGTAAAAGGTTATCACAAAAGGGGGCTGAGTGTAATCAGATCTGTTTAAGGGAAAAGTCACTGTTATAACTGAAAAGGGAGAAAGTGAAGGACGGTGGGGCAGATAAAGTCAGAAGTAAAATACACTAGTACGTGGCGAAAATAAATGCATAAAAAAAAGATCTGAAGAGAAATTTATTTCTCTATTTATTTATTTTTTCCTTCTTTGATATTTGTTGACCCTTCAAACCTTCCTAGAGGCATCATCCATCAGCACCCTTCCACCTAACCTCGAGCAAGTGTCTCACAGTTGTGCAATTAGAAATTTTAACCTACTTGTGGAGAAGTTGGCTGATGAAACGTGGAAAGACACGATCCAGAAAAAGCCAGTTTGCTTTTGCTAAATTAGTGCGAAGATTTATGATTTAGTCTAGAATGCTGGCAGCCTCAAAAGAACTGGGTAGGCAATACAGTGGACAATACAAAACACTCTATGTTCAATATAAACAAACACATAACTTTTTACTATTTTTTTCTCTTTTATTGGCTTCACTTTCATATCATGTAATTTTTGTAAACTGCTGATAAATATAGTTGCAGCATTTTTGGAGCCTTTTACCACGATTGACAGCATTAATAAATCTGAAAAAAAGCCCTAAAAAAAAACAAAAAAACAAAAAAAACAAAAGTTGTGATATGATGTATAAGGTCTCTCTCCTGTGTACATACACACATTAACGTACCTAAAAATCGCTGGCATACTTTGAAGTGTCAAATGCATTGCTGATAAGCTGAAACTAAAAAATACAATAGTGTCTACAGTCATGTTTTCCTTTGTGAGCCTCAGAAACCTGTAAACATAAACTTGTACTCATTCATCTCTTAGTATATATCAGCCTAAACATAAGCCAAAAACAGCACATTACGCAGATTTCACTGCACCCCAAGGAGGGCCCACTCCATTTGAAAATGTTATAAGCAGAGCTTAGAAGGATATTTCCGACTATGTCACTAACTCTCTGCTGACAGAAAAAACATCCTCATATGCTGAAACACTGCAGAGAGTAGTGATGTTGTTATGAATTAAAATGGTCTTTAAAGCTGACAAGCCAAATTAGCTAAGAGATGTATTGCTGCGGTACTGCCACAACACTGGATTGCACAAAACACAACAGAAGCGAGTGCATCCCTGTGAAATATCACTTCAGTGTCTAATAATAATTGTGTCACCTTACAGTAACTGCATTTCTTCTAAGTTGAACTCTGAAGCACTTGCTCTTATATATTTAGATTTCCACTACAAAAAAACCCCCAGAATATGAATGGAATGCAAACAGGAATACACCTTAATGTTATTTATGAAGATTTAAAACACTGGCATCCTCCTCAGCATGGACTGCACGCTACGTTTGCACAGATTTCTGCAGAGCCGTTCTGACATTGCAAATGTTCTTTTTGCTGGAGGGGTTGTGCTGCTTCACCTTCATCGTTAAAATATCCCAAAGGTGTTACACTCTGGATTCAAGTTAAGGAACCTACTTTGCCAGGTCAGTTTTCATTTCTCTCCTCTTTAGAAACCCTTTTGGTAGTAGCTGCAGCCCTCTGCAAACCTGAACTGGATAAGTGGTTAAAGAAAATGGATGGGCTTTGGATTATTATCACACTGGGATAGTCCTATTCACCTGAGCTTTTGAAGACTGGGAGTCAGCTGGTCAGCTAGTATTTAAAATTTTACTTTGGAGTACGCATTCACCGGGGTAAGTCCTGGGCAGATTCACACTCAACATGCTGGACCTCATCTGGCCCCAACAAGTCATCATGGTCTTATCCCAAAGGATGCGCTCCCATTCATCATCAGGCTTCTTTTCATGTTCACAAGCAAATGCTAGTTTTGTGTATGATTTAACTTTTATTCCTTGGACTTTCTTCAAGATATTGTTCTCTCATTTATTCCATGCTATGCACAAATGCTAACGTTATATGAGAGTATACCTTTCGTACTTTCTGAGCTCTATCAGAAACTCTCATTTCCATTGATAACCTAGTGTGCCAAGTCAGAAGCTCTCACCTGGCTGTTTTTCGCTGCTACACTCTTCAAGTAGTGGTTCTGAAATTCATTTTAATGCAATTAGGCTAATTGGAAATCACAGGTGCACTCAATTTTATTCAAATGATCACAGGATTTGAACTTGAGTGTCAGTAATCACAAGTGTATCTATCTTTGTTACAATGAGATTCTGCCTTGGGGCAATTAGTTTATTTTCAATTTATTTTTTGGAATCCTTTATTTTTCATGCTTCATAAGAGGAACTTCTCGAGTCATCGTCTATTTGAGAGGTGATAGAATTTTGAATGGTTTGACATTTAAATGATGCTGCAGATGGCTGTATTCATTCCATTTATACAGTGCATTGGTCAGTGTGTCAGCAAATCTTTCTACAAATTCTGTTTAACATATTCCAATAATCAAATATAAAGTTATATTTAAATGTGATTGTTCAATGCCATGTTTTTATTTCCATTCATTATTTGTTTATTAATACAGTCAGGTTCATAAGTTTTTGGAAAATGACAAGATTTATAGTTTTGTCTCTGCACACCACTGACCTGGATTTCAATCAAATAATCAAGATGTGACTGCAGGGCAGACTTTCAGCTTTTTTGAGGCTCAAAACTATTCAGACAAAGTAACAATTTTAAATATAAAGAATATTTCAATATTTAGACCGAAATCCTTTGCAGTCACTGGCTGCCTGAAGTCTAGAACCCGTGGCCATCACTAAATGCTGTGCTTACTCCCTTGAGATGCTCTGCAAGGCCTTTACTGCAGCTACCTTCAGCTGTGGCTGGAGTTGCAGTATGTGGATCTCTCTGTCTTCAGTTCCATCTTCAATAAGTGAAAAGCAATTCTCTTTTGGGTTGACATCAAGTGACTGACTTGGGCACTGAAGAATATATCCCGGTTCTTTTCCTTGAGGAACTCCTGAGTTGCTTTTGCAGTATGCTTTGGGTCATAATCCATTTGCAATGTGAAGTGCAGTCAGATCAGTTTTGCAGCATTTGGCTGAATCTGAGCAGATAGTACAGCCGTGGACACTTCAGAAGTCATCCTGCTACTTCTATCAGCAGTCACATCATCAATAAACACTTGTGACCCAGTTCCAAGAGTAGCCATACATGATATTGCCTCCACTATGTTTGACAGATGATGTGGTATGCTTCAGATCATCAGCTGTTTCTTTCCTTCTCCATACTCTATTCCCATCATTCTGGTACAAGTTAATTTTGGTTTCATCGGGCCAAATAATCTGTTTAATAATGGTTGTGATCATCCACTTGAGTTTTCTATTTTGGTCTTCCAAGCCTTTTGGTGCTGCTGAATGGAGGGCTGTGCATAAAAATGGCTGCAAATCCTAAACAGGTAATACCATCCTTTTGTTAAACACCTTGAATTAAAGCAGAAAGTTTGCTCGTCAAATCGCGTCTCAGTTGAAATCCGCTGTGGTGATGTAGAGAGGCAAAATTACAAAAAAATGTGTCACTGTCCAAAAACTTATGAACCCAAATGCATATTGGTTTGTTGTCAAACTGCCAAACTGATATTTTAAGTACTTTTTTTTATTATATATTATATTATACATAAATAAAACAAAGCAATCAAGTTTGCCAAAGTGAAAATGTGAGACATATTTACAGCCAAATAAAACTTGCAGTAAAACCCAAGGGTCCATATGATGGATTTCCTTCTTCAGAAAGAATAAGACCAACCTGGGAGAACAAGTCTTTCACGGCACACGTCTGTTAGAGTGATACTGTCTGTTAAAGTCCTACACATAGGGATGTGTGCAGTTTATCCTGTGTGCCTGCTGAATGGACTCTGTCATATTCTCCAGTTGTCCCTTTGAGAGCGCACTGAAGCAGAGCCAAACTGTCAGTATAAGCCTGGTAAACCGGAGAGGTGGGGTCGATTTTGTTATTGGTAGTTCTTTTCTGCTTGACCTTTCTATAACCTGAGCACTCAGACAAGTCCCAGTTGTCTTATATGGCTGAACTGACCAGAGCAATGACGCTTAGAAAACTACTCTTGTGGCTTCAATTCTCAGTGAAAGGAGCTCTGAAGGAACAATCCATTGTGTTATATGAGGCTGATGCTGAAAGACCAAACGACTTCCTTTAGATGATTTTTATCAAACATCTCAATTCCCTTGCTCCTCGGATGCTTTACAGCTGTCAAGTGACCATCATTTATGACAGGATTTAGCTTTTTTTCCTTTCTCTGAACTGTTGCTGGGGAATAGCGCTCCTGAAATGATTTCCCCATGTGATAACTGTGTACGCATTACATAGTAGTACTGTCTGCTAGAATGATATGAAGTCTGGTAAGCTTTAATCTGTGCTGTGTTCTTTTGGTGACCTTATAGTCAGACTCCCAGTTGTCTTATTAAATTCTTCACCAGACCATAACAGGAAGCCACTGATGGCGGACTAAAGTTATAGAGCTAATTCTCAGCTTAGAAATGTTACCCACTGTGCATAATTCAGTGTAAATTGTTTCAAAGTTGTTTTTTTTCCTCAGACTCCAGTTTTTCCTACTTAAAATGTAGCTGAGTATAATGGTCTTTTAGTGAAACTGCTTGCATAAAACAAGACAACAGTTCTTTTCATCTGTTTTAAAAAATGCAGAGAGTAATGCAGCAAAGTGCAAAACTTCTACGCAAAGAAACAAACTCATCTTATTGTATCCTGCTGCTGTGTGGAAAACTACTGCAGGCATGTGCAACATAAAATCAGATCACTGCTGGAAATGATGGGGGAAAAAAATCTTAAATTGAAGAGGGATTTTTTTTGTGTTTTTATTTGTAAAAAATAGGCAGTAAATGTGTTCTACAAAACATCCTTGCACTGAGTGTGGTGATAATTCACACACACTGGGGATCAAGCCAGTGGTGACACCTTTATTTGCATTGAATAAGGTAATCACTTTTTCCTGTCTGCTTTTCACAAAAGGCTCTTTTCATGAGACTGAATCAAGCAGATTGGGTATTGTAACTGATAACTGTATTTGTGTCCATAAAATTGCAGACTTACATATTTTTATTTCACTTACATATTTCTTTTTAAATATATAGTTGTAAATATATAATGCTGCCTATCCACTTACTCGAGTAAACTGTATCTCCCAGCTCTTATATCTCACGTGGATACTTAGAGTAGTTAACTCACATGCAATGCGGACGTGTGCCTTGCGACTTTTGGTGGTTCCAGCAGAGCTCCAGGCCACGCACTGGCACCAGTAATCTTCAGGACCAAACAGCTCCTCGACTTGCTGCCGTGTTATTTCTATACTGGCTTCTCTTACCACCAGACCTGCAGCAAAAGGGAAAAGCACCATTGCATCATTTACAATATCAATTGGGATTAGGAATCAAAAATTATACTCAAGAAAAATGCAAAAGCTAAAGTAAGCTTCTATTCATCTGACATGGCTTATATGTTAGCTTAAAAAGAAAAAGGCAAAGCAACCCATAATAAATATCTTAGCAAGTAAATGAAGGTGAAGGATAATCATTCAATAGCTGCTGCTGTTTACAAAGCCAGGTCATTTTAAGAGTAGATCCACTCTGGATTTAATTCAACATTTGTGAGATTGTTGCTTTACACTTTTATTTTTTATCTCCAACCCCAATTCCCTCTTTTCTCTGGAGTTTTGAAAGCAGCTCCTATGTAAAGAATAAGTGTAAGATTTGAATAGCTGCACCCTACTGATAGCACTACAAGGGAGCGCAGATAGAGGAGGAGTGCAGAAGAAAGAGGGAAATAAATTGAGGATGAGACACAGAAAATCTACATGTAGGATACAGAAAAACTGAGAAACTCTATGACCAGGGCAAAGCAAAATTAAAGACAAAATAAATAGAGGTATCAAGGAAGGACTGATTAAAGTAAAAAGTTTAGCTGACAGACTAGAAAGGGAGGGAAAGGGCAATGAGAGAAACAGTAGACTGGTAGATGTAATGAAGAGCAACATGGCAGAGTCTTAGGGAGAGGTGGATGACAGAATAAGTGGCAGAAGACGTCGATAAAACGTGAAAAGGAAAGAGGGAGGGAAAGGAGATAAAAATGTATTCAAGTAAGCGTATGTGGGGAATGGAGAGTAGATGGGCAAAATGCCATGAGAAAAGATCTTGGCAGTTTATTTCAGGTTCAGCTGAGTTACAGAGACCCCAGAAACCATCTCTACGGGGCTCCACAAATCTGACTTGGGCCTATTACTTATGAAGACTCTCGGTAAGTTCTTGCCACTAGAGAGACAGTTATAGCAGGAAAGCCAGCACTGAGGCAAGGGGTACTGACACGAAACAAAGTAAAATGCAGCGAACAAGACTGGGGTAGACTTAAAGCCATTAATGGGTGATGGGAGAATTAATAAGAAACTCATGGGGCAAAGTGTAAGAAAGGCAACATAAGCTTTCAAGTAAGGTAGCTGGGAGAAATGAATGGTTTTTACAGTTAGAAATAAATAACCACCATCTCTGGTTCGGGGGTTGATCAAAATGGAACACGTGGAAAGTAAAGGGGGACCTTAGATGATACAGAAATTCAAAGTGAATGATAGCATGGTGAGCAAAGTGTAGAGTAAGTCCAAAAATAAAATGCCTGTAGGAGGCACAACAAGAGATAAAAGCCAGTGATGGGAAGAACAATGTAATGTGCAAAGCTTGTAAAACTATTGTGCATACCGATGCTTGAGAAAGCATGCAAACAAAGGAGATTGATATAGCTTCACAGCTTGAAATGAGAGAGCAAAGGAGCACAGCAACAGAGGCTAAAAATGGCAGCTAAAGAGGCAATTATAATAAGCAAGCAAACCAGGACTAAAGCTAAGACAACTAGTGGGCAGGCAGTAGCAAACACACACAGAAAAAGACAAATTTAAAAAATGTGTGAGAGTACAAAAAGGGCAAAAATGATAGGAGGAGGTGGGACCACTGAGAATGCCAAAGTAATGAGCAATTAAAGTAAATTGTTCAAAAGAGTCAGACAGCTAGTTATGGAAAAGGAACTCAACATATGCAAAGACAGCATATGGGATGTACATGAAAGACACCGTGGGCTCTGGTGACTCAGTTTGAAGGAGGAAGCAAGCTTCTGATGAAGATAAATAAATGAGAAACATATACATATTTAAAGCTTTTGCAATGCTGTCTACATGGCTTATTAGATTGAATATCAAAAAGCATTGGAGTAAAATTTTATTAAATTAGTGGAGCGATTCAAGCACAGCTAATACACAAAGGCACCTATGCTGCAATGCTAAAAATTTGTAGGAAATACAGAATAACTTAATACTCAGAATTAAATGCACACTTTGAACCATAAATAGGTAATTGCAAATTGGGGGCGGGGGGGATCTGGCAACAAGACGGACGAAAAAGAGCACATTCACAACTGTTTCTGAAAACTACAAACATTAGTCTGTCTCCTGCCTTTACTGCTTAGAGAATAAAAACTGAAGCATGTGAGACACTGGTGCACCTCAGAAATTCTGACTGAAAACCTGCAGCTGACTTACACTGGATAATGAGATGTTTTCTCCAAGCAGAAGACTGAAACCTCAGGGTTTTACACCTCAAAGTCAAGGTTTTTGAACTGTTAGCTTGCAGCTAATAAAAACAGCCCGAAACAGAGAAAAAACATTTGAAGTTCAGTTCCAGATATTTTTTTATTATCATAACTTGAAATTATTGAGGACTGGCTAGCTAAACAATCGTTCTGTATACTCTTAAATACAAAAAACCCAAAACAAAACAAAACAAAACAAAAAAAAAACATTTTGGCTGCTTTGTGCCAAACCCATTTATGAACTAGAATTAATTAAGGTTCACTTTTAGTGCAAATGAATCATCATGCTAATGCTAACCCCCAACCAGTCGCGGCAAATGACTACCCCTCCCTGAGCCTGGTTCTGCTGGAGGATTCTTCTTGTTGAAAGAGTCTTTTTCCTTTCCACTGTCACCAAGTGCTTGCTCATAGGGGGTTGTTTTGATTGTTGGGTTCTCTGTAATTATTGCATGGTCTGTACCTTGCAATATAAAGCACCTTGAGGTGACTGTTTCTTGTGTTTTGGTGCTATATAAATAAAATTTAATTAATCAGCTAACTCTCATGTTCAAAATCAATAACCTGATTTTCTTAAGATAGGGTTTGCCCTGAAAGCCATGCAGAGAAATCACATGAACTCTATCCAGCTATCTAAATTGAACTGAATAAAATATCTATCTAAAGTGCAAAACAGAAGCCTGCAAGCTAGTTCACACGGGCAACTGAGCCCCAGCATCATACATACATACTGTAACATGCCTCACATCATATACCAAATATTTTTGGTTTGATTTTGCTATATATTTAAGCTGCAAAAGTTCCTGTTACTCTGCCTGTTCTCAGCTTTCTGATTGAAATAGATTTGAATATTGTGGTTTCAAATTCTACTGAAATTCAGACAACACCAAAGCAAAAAACATATTTTGGTTAAAAGTTATTTATTTTTATCAAACACTCATTTGTGTGTTTTCAGGTCAGTTAAGTATGCCATATTTTTGACACGGCAAATGTGCAGCAGATGACAAATTTTCACCTTTGACATACAGCATGAAAACACATTCTCAAGATTTACATCATAAAGATAAATAAGATAAAGACAGATGTCACTGTGCCCAGAGTTGTGCTGTTGAAATGGCCTGAGCTCTTTTCAGTGTTTGCCAATGCAAAGCTCACAAAGCAAGAGTTGCTGGGAAAATGCGACGGAACTACCTGAGGCTTAAAAAGTCCCAGATCACTCAGTACCTTAGTTTGTTTCAATACTGTGCTCAAAGAATTCACATCAATCTGTTATGAGGAGTCAAGCATGGAATTCTGGGTCTCTGTAGCATGACAGAACATCACATCAACAAAACCACTGCTGTCAGCGGAGGGAGGTGAGGGGAAAGAAGTAGATGAAAAATAGAAGAAAAGCATCAAGACAAGTGGATACTGTCACAAACATTTCTATCAATCACAAAACTGCACAAACCCCCAAATATTTCCATTAGTCTTATAGTGTCGATTCATATAACAAAGTTTACTTGTCACCTGGGGAATGGAGGTACAGTGCTGTGTGAATGCACTTTGTCAGGTATTGAATTTTTTATTTTTTTTTTTTAAATGGAGAGATGGGATATACAAATGATTTCATCTCTGTTCACTGTGCTGCACTTCCTCACAGCTACTGTACTGTAGCCACTGGTGAAAGTGTAGATGAGGATGCAATGGTAAAAGCAAGGCTCAGACAACCTGTTTCTGTTTTGCAAAAAAGGTCTATAATAAAGAAGCTTTGAAAAACCATATAAAGGTATTTACAACAGAAAGGTTTAATGATATCTTTAAAAAATAACCATGAATTAGATAAAACCTGGTACCTCATGCTACTCCTGATAACGCCTCTTTCTGTCTCTATAATTAAGGTTTTTGCTAAACTCGTGTTTTGTACAACACCACTGTTAAAAGTGTATGATGAATATCCATTCATCCATTTTCTGATTTGTGTATCCACTTCAGGATTGCAGTAGGGTGCTGGAGCGTATCCCAGCTGTCATTGGGAGAGAGGTAGGGTACATGGGTACACCCTGAGCAGGTCTCGGTGTACTGCAGGGCTAATACAGAGCGACAGACAACCAACCATTCATGCTCACATTCACACCTAAAGCCAAGTGAGAACCACTAATTAATCTAACATGAATATCTTTGGATTGGGAGGAAGCTGGAGTACACATAGAATATGCAAACTCTGCAGAGAAAGGTCCCAGCCATCTGGTGGATTCAAAACTGGTACCAATTCCTGTGATGTGCACCACAGTGCCATCTGTGTAATTAATATACATCCATCCATCCATCCATCCACCCATCCATTTTCTTCCGCTTATCCGGGGCGGGGTCGTGGCAGCAACCTATAAGCAGAGAAGCCCAGGCTTCCCTCTCCCCAGCCACCTCCACCAGCTCATCTGGAGGGACCCCAAGGCAATCCCAGGCCAGTCGAGAGATATAACCTCTCCAGCGTGTCCTGGGTCTACCCCGGGGTCTCCTCCTGGTGGGACATGCCCAGAACACCTCACCCAAGAGGTGCCCAGGAGGCATCCTTTTCAGATGCCTGAGCCACCTCAACTGGCTGCTCTCGATGTGGAGGAGCAGCGGCTCTACTCTGAGCCCCTCCCAAATGGCCACACTCCTCATCCTATCTCTAAGGGAGAGGCCAGCCACCCTTTGGAGGAAGCTCATTTCTGCCACTTGTATTGACTAGCTTATTCTTTCGATCACTACTCAAAGCTCGTGACCATAGGTGAAGGTGGGAACACAGATCAACCGGTAAATTGACAGCTTTGTTTTTACACTCAGCTCCCTCTTCACCACGACAGACCGATGCAGCGTCCGCATCACTGCAGACGCAGCCCCGATCTGACTGTCGATCTCCCGCTCCCTTCTCCCGTCACTTGTGAACAAGACCCCAGAACAAGCCAACAGGACCGCATCATCCGCAAGGAGCAGAGACGAGATTCTGAGGCCACCAAGGAAGAAGCCTTCTGCCACCTGGCTACGCCTAGAAATTCTGTCCATAAAAATTTAAAACAGAATCAGTGACAAAGGGCAGTGACAAAGGGCACCCACAGGAAACAAGTTCGACTTATTGCTGGCAATGCGGACCAAGTTCTCACTACGGTTGGTGCTGAACGGCCCACAACAACAGGCCAGACACCCCATACTCCCGTATGACCTCCCACAGGATACCCTGAGGGAAACGGTCAAATGCCTTTTTCAAATCCACAAAGCACATGTAGACTGGTTGGGTAAACTCCGACACACACTCGAATATCCTCGAGAGGATAAAGAGCTAGTCCAGTGTTCCACGACCAGGACGAAAACGGCATTGTTCCTCTTGGATCCAAGGTTGGACTAACAGATGGACCCTCCTTTCCAGCACCCTGGCAAAGACCTTACCGGGGAGGCTGAGGAGTGTGATCTTCCTTCTTAAAGATGGGGACCACCACCCCGGTCTGCCAATCCAATGGCACCGCCCCAGATCTCCACACGATGTTGCAGAGGCATGTCAGCCATACAGCATCCAGAGCCTTCAGGAACTCATGGTGAATCTCATCTACTCCAGGGGCCCTGCCAACAAGGACTTGTATAAACACCTCTGTGACCTCAGCCCTGGTGATGGGCGAGTCATCCCCCTCGTCCCCAGACTTTGCTTCCACTACTGAAGGCGTGTCAGTGGGATTCAGGAGGTCTTCGAAGTATTCCTTCCATTGCCCTTCTATAGCCTCAGTTGAAGTCAGCAGCACTCCACCCACACTATAAACCGTGTGAGTGGAGCACCGCTTTCCCCTCCTGAGTTGCCTGACGGTTTGCCAGAATCGCTTCAATGCCGTCTGAAAGTCTTTTTCCATAGCCTCACCGAACTCCTCCCACACCCGAGTTTTTTGCTTCAGCCAATGCCCGAGCCACGTTCCGCTTGGCCTGCTGGTACCTGTCAGCTGCCTCCGGAGTCCCACAGGCTAACCAAGCCCGATAAGACTCCTTCAACTTGATGGCTCCCTTCACCTCCAGTGACCACCATCTCTGGTTCGGGGGTTACTACCACAACAGGCACCAACCACCTTGCAGCCACAGCTCTGAGCAGCAGCCTCAACAATGGAGGTGCGGAACGTGGTCCATTCAGACTCAATGTCCTCAGCCTCCCTCAGAATGCTGTTGGAAGTTCTGCCGGAGGTGGGAGTTGAAGATCTCTCGGACTGGGGCTTCTGCCAGGCGTTCCCAGGGCACCCTCACAACATGTTTAGGTGCCCCAGGTCTGTGCAGCATCTTCCCTCGCCACCTGATCCAACTCACCACCAGGTGGTGATCAGCTGACAGCTCAGCTCTTCTCTTCACCCAGGTGTCCAGAACATATGGCCACAGATCTGGTGATACGATTACAAAATTGATTATCGACCTGCGACCTAGGGTGTCCTGGTGCCAAGTGCACTTATGGACATCCTTATGTTCAAACATGGTGTTTATTATTGGACTTCTGTGTATGATTAATATCCTTATTAAAAAATAAAACAATAAATTACCCATTAAAAGTACAAGTTGGCACATGGAACACATTTATTTGGACGGGACACCATTTATAAAGTCTGTACCTATAGCCTTCTGTTGTAAAGCAATAAAAGGGTTGGGATGATATAGAAAAATGTAAATAATAAAAAAAAGTGCAGTGATATAGATAACAGTACAAAGACCCCAATATGAAGTTGAAGCAAGGTAATTTTACTGTTATTTGAAAAACATATGTTTGTCATGTCTACCTTGCGAAACATTTTGTCCTGCTTTAGATTCTTTCAGATCCATAGGAACACTTTGTTTTCTGGTCCAGTCTAGTTATAATCCAGCTAAAGTCAAGGCTGTAACACCAGAGAGATGAGATTAAGATTAAGATTAAGATAGTGTTTATTTGTCACATGCACAGTTATACACAGTACAATGCACAGTGAAATGTATTTTGTACCTGCAACCATATATACACACACATATAAATAAGAAGAATAAAAATAAAAAAAAGTAATTCACACTATACACTATACTCTATATACTATACACTATACACACTTTTATAAATTATAATATTTACATTGTGCAATAATGGTCCAGTTAGGGCTCAGAGTTGAGCAGACGGATGGCTTGTGGGTAAAAACTCTTCTTCAACCTTTCAGTCTTAGTCCTCAGGCAGCGGTAACGCCGGCCTGATGGGAGCAGGGAGAAGAGAGAGTGTCCGGGGTGGCTGGGCTGTTTTAGGATCTTCATGGCCCTCAGCCTGCACTGCTTGGTGTAAATGTCCTGCAGGTTGGGGAGGGTGGTCCGTTCAGCTGAACGAACCACCCTTTTTAGGGCCATGAAGTCCTGCTTGGTGCAGTTTCCCATCCAGGTGGTGATGCTCCCACGCATGATGCTCTCGATGGTGCAGGTGTAAAAGTTCCTGAGCACCTTGAGTGGGAGCTTGAAGTCTCTCAGCCGCCTGAGGAGGTAGAGATGCTGTCTGGCCTTCTTCACAGTGATGTTTATGTGATGAGTCCAGGACAGGTCCTGTGAGATGGTCACTCCCAGGTATTTGAAAGTGTCCACTCTTTCCACCTCAGCACCACTGATGACAAGTGGATGGTAGTCCCTCTGCTGCTTCCTGCTGAAGTCCACGATCAGTTCCTTCGTTTTGCTGACGTTGAGCAGGAGGTGGTTCTCCTGGCACCAGTTCTCCAGGCAGGAGACCTCTCTCCTGTAGGCTGTCTCCTCATTGTGAGAGATTAGTCCCACAACAGCAGTGTCGTCAGCAAACTTGATGATGACGTTGGACTCTGACGTGGCCTCGCAGTCATGGGTGTACAGTGATGATGATGTGACAACTTTAAAAATAAAATAATAATAATAAATATATATATATATATATATATATATATATATATATATATATATATAAAAAATAGGATCCACCTGGTTGTGCTTCCTGATGTGAGTGTGTGCCTGGCTTTGTGGTTATTTGGACTTTTTATGCTGCTGCTATAGTCAACCCAATATTTAAGTCTGCAGTGTTTCTATGACAAATGTATTACCAGCATACAGTAGCTTCAATACAAAGGTCAGCTTCATAATCACTACTACACACACACACACACACACACACACACACACACACACACACACACACACACACACACACACACACACACACACACAAACTTGATGGCTGCATGTGGTCACTGTTACACCCATTAATATATACCACAGCCCTAATCATAATAACAAAAGCACAGCAATGGCTACAACCACAATAAGCAAGGGGGGCTGATGAACCACCTCCTCTGGTTTTCTTACTAAAATCAAGCTAAGGGTAAACTCACGTTTACTGCAGTCACAGTCAGCAGTAGTCCAACACAATACTTGCCAGTGTATCATAATTCAGCTCCATTTAAAGCTTTGTCCATTAGTTGGATAAAATGCAAACAATACATTGAGGTACAAGGGAACACTGAAGTAGCCTTCAAGAACAAGAAATAAGGTGTCTTGGTTATCTTTTAGGTGCCAGAAATGTCTATAGCTATAAAACACTCATCCATTTCCTTCTGCATTCATTCAGTTTGAATTTTTTCCCCATTTCATGTGTCCCACTGTGTTTTAACAGAAAGTTAAAGAGAATGCAGACAAAAACTGTTCAGACTCAGACAAAATATAAAGTCTTAATTTCTTTGAATCAAACAAACTAGGGCTAGAAAAAAAAGGCTAAAGGAAAACATGAAACAGAGACTGTGCATTTAGTGGCTAAATGATTTACAAAAGGAAAGCAAAAATGGGTAAAGCACGCAATTGCTTTGTGGTGTGAGCAGTGACAGGTCAACAACATAGTTTTTTAAGGAAAAGGAAAAAAAAAAAAAGAAAAAGCTGCAGAAATTCAACACTGACTCAACACTCGCCATTATTATTTCATAAGTGCCACAGAGGGAGAGAGTCTGACAAAAGACAAAGAGATATGAGGTAAGAGCAGATACATCCAGAGGGTAGAAAAAAATAACACAAACAGCTCTGCAATAACTATGCCTTCTGTAAAGTACATAATGTTCCATTTTTGCTGAAAAAAATGCAGCGCTTTATGCTTTTTACTCTTGTATGTAAATGGAAGAGTAAAGATATAAGTCTGAGTCCCTGCTTTTTTGCAAACATTTGCCCCATTCTCATGAGAAGAGCTCACTGAGTGGTGAGCCTAGATCAAGCTGAGCTGTCAGGAAAGCGACCCAACATTCTGATCGACACTATGTAGCCGCGGCAAGTGAAGACAAAATTTCCCCAAAGGGGCTGAGATATGAAAGCTTCAACACAAACACTTTATGTCTGCTGCTACCTAACCAGAGTCTCTACTTTCGAAACCTGCCATTTGACGAGTGTCAAAGAAGAAACTGTGACGCTGATGCTAATAAATCAAGTTAACAGCTTAATTCACCTACAGATTAAGACTGAGAAATGTGTTATTTATCATATTATAATATTTCAGGAGAACTAAACATTGTATGTTTGAGTCTTTAGTGTCTTTACACAGTTGGGGTTTCTCAGTCAGCCAGGTTTGTTGATTTGTTGGTCTCCCTGGTCAAAGTTTGTCACAGTATGACTGCAAAAACTAAACGTAGGTGGATGCAAGTTGGCAGACCATCTCTTACAAAAGTGAGAAATATAGATCAGATTAATGCAGTGATGGAATTATGGAGATGGTACACAATTCTTGAATACAAAATTTCTCTTGCTAGAAAGTCTAACAAGGATGTCTAGGCAACGTTGAAGAGGTACCTCGAATTGGCACTGATACAACATCCACAACATCACAACATTAACAGCTGAAGTCTAGGCTGAATGATACATTTAGAAATGCATTTTACAGTTTGCGTTAGAGATCCAAGAACAACATATATAACAGCCATTTGCACTCAAAATAATTAGTTACATCAGTATTATGAAAAAAATAGGAGTTCAAATGATGAAGACAGAAGAGTCAAAGAGGGTATTAAAGTAAGATCACAACAGACTGAAGCATTGTGAGAAAGGAAGAGAACAAGGTCTGACAGAGTTCCTTGGAGGGAAAAATCATGGAGGACACTGACAGAACAGAATCACCGGTCTGTAACCAACTGAACACTCAAAATGTGTGTCAATTGTGTGTATGCACACATACATGTAAGTGCATGGCTATACTCTCTCAGAGGCTTCCACTCTGATAGTGACTGATTACAACAATCCTGTTGTGCGTCTGTGTGCGCATGTATGCGCGTGAATGTTGCTGAGCGTGCACGTTTAGGTCCGTCAGCAGCTCCAAAGCGGCAATGAACCAAGAGAAAGCCTAAAGAGAACTGTAGCATCAGACCAACAAAACATTTAAATAAGCATTAGCTTTCACACATTTTCAACAGACAGATGCAGATACGTGTTTTGTATTTAAGAAAGAGATATACAGTAAATATGCAGACACTGCAGGAGAAGAAAATAGAACTAAACACAAAGGCCACAAAGAAGAATGGGAGTGAAGCCAGAAAGAGGGCAAAGAAGACAGAGGAAAGGAGAGACATTAGTAGAAACAGAAAGAGGGAAAGACAAAGACAAAAAAAAAAAATCAATACAAGTGAGATGGCAGCAATGGAGGGAAAGAGGTCACAAATCACCCCAGCGAATACTTTGTGTGCCAATAACGTATTTGTGTGTGTGCTTGTGCATGTATAGATATGGAGTCACAGGTCATTGCTACCAGACTAATAACCATTCACACTTTGGTTAATGGAGACAAAGTAAGTAACCTAGTACACAACATGTCATTAGCACACTTCAAGGCTAATGGAGATATACTGTGGTTGTACGCGTATTGCTTAAGCAAACACTGGAGAAATGCCCTTCACAATAACATTTGCAATCGAGACAAATTATGCTGGTCTGCACCTTACACAACATTCATTAAAATGGAGATACAGTAAGCATGTTTTAGCAAATGTCATTGTTAATAATATGATTGTATTAAAATCTGTCTGGGTGAGGGCTTTTTTTTTTTTTTTTTTTGTGAAAATCTTGCTTTTATTTGCTGTCTTGGCTGAGAGGTAGGGTCACAGGCCAGCGGGGGGATCATATTATGTTTGTCAAGAATACTATGACAGGCAATGAATGCTGCTTAGGAAATCAAACCTGTTCCCTCCAGCTGGAAGCTGAACACAGTAACTCCTAGGTCATCCTGCTTCCCTTTGCGATTCCCTCACCTATGAACCTTCCCTTGACTGGCAAGTGTCGTACCCACCCTGCAGATGAGGCCCTGTGGTGCAAGATGAGTCTGTCCAAAGTAACTTGTTTGCACCATTATGAAACTCATATATATATAAAATTTGCATTTATTATTCAGAAAATAATGTTCAATGCACACATTCTTAGGACTGTCAGTTTTTACTGAAGTTTCAAAAATATACAATTTCTGCCAAATTGTCTACTGCAGCGGCCCCTTGTGAATAAGGGAGCAGCTGAAAGTAGCTTCTATATTTACAACAGATACCGTGGAAGCTCATAGCCCTTCCTGAGTCCATTGTAATAATTGCCAAAGTTCTCGCACACTGTGCATCCAAGCAATGTTCCATTTCTACTGCTTATTATACTTACCCATGCATAAAACAGTCACTAGATATTTACAGTTTGCATGTCAAAGTTTAACTTCATTTTACAGTGAACAAGTCAGCGACTGCTCTGGCATTCACAGGAATTATGTGGAAGCCTACTCTTGTGTGACGATAGCCACGTCATATTTTATTTATTTTCATTCTTTCAGATCTGCCTATATTTTATATGTTCATTATGAAGCCTTATGTAATCACAGAAAAACAAAATCATTCTACAAAAACAAAAAAACATTGTTTTTGTAGAATTGTTCTCTACTTTGCTCACTTTATTCAATATGTTGTAATTAATCTTTCATCACAGAGTATTTCATTACTGTTTTTCTCTGATTTTCCACACTACAATAAATCTGGATTTCTATTGCTCTACTTATAAACGCACTATAGTTAAACATGACAGACAAAGCTGTTTGACACAGCCTCTGGTTGTTTTATATATGTTCCATTTGTTTATACATTTCATCTCAATCCCCAGGATTAAATTTCACTGTGATTCAACACTTAAGCTGACTTTACATTTTCTGCTAAAATATGAGAAGACAGGCAGAAAG
This sequence comes from Archocentrus centrarchus, assembly GCF_007364275.1. Taxonomy (NCBI): domain Eukaryota; kingdom Metazoa; phylum Chordata; class Actinopteri; order Cichliformes; family Cichlidae; genus Archocentrus; species Archocentrus centrarchus. Next base: position 12,239,557 of record NC_044354.1, read on the forward strand.
AGAGGGAGTGGAGGCACAACAGGATTCGTATCGTCTTTCTCCTCAGTGTGACTCCCTGATATCTGTTGGCCTTTTCAGCCCTCTTAAAGGCATCCTCCATCAACATCTCTCCATCAACCCCTACTTCTCTTCCCAGCTTCCTCAAGCACAGGTTTTATCTGACTTTACTTACTCCAGTTTCAGGCAGTGGAAATTAGAGTAGAGCACAAAACAGCATGGAGCAGAGAGAACGGAAAAGAAAAGAAAGGAGAACAGCAAGTGAGGGGATGGGACAGAGAGGGAAAGAAAACAGATAATAAAAGCAGTATGGAGGTCAAAGCTTCTAGCTGTGATGGTGAAACAGCGGGAAACAAAGAGAAGTAAACAGCTTACAGAGTATAGGTTTCACACAGACAAACAGATAAACAGTGCACACAGTAAATTCACAGTCCGAACCCTGAAGTAGCTTTCTATGCGATTCACTAAAACTATGTAGCAATACTGCGTATATTTGGTTTTTAATCTGTCTGTAGTACAAAAGTGAACTAAAAGCTTTGTTTAAGACCAAAAAAGATATTTTCTCATTATTACTATATATATATATATATATATATATATATATATATATATATATATATATATATATATATGAGATAAAATGATCAACTTTAAACAATCTCCAAACATCACCAGCTCTAGATATTTAATTATTATTCAGCTGCCATATTTTTATGTATATATTGATTATTGTGTGCTTGAGATGAAATGTCCTAGAGCAGTTAAAGTAGCAAACAGCCAATCAATTTATTTATGAATTATTATTATTATTATTTTTTGTGATGCCTTGTACAAGACAAATTAAGCATTAATTAAAACATATCTTGAGCAGTTCCAAGATGTAAAATCTAATCCATGTTTTAACCAGGCCTGAGGGTTATTTCAACAGACAGGAGCACTCAGAAAGATCATTCTGATATTAATATATAAAACTGAGTTTTATACAAAATGAGAAAACGACCACAGAAACTTAATGAAATGAACTTGATGCCCCCCCCCCCCCCCCCCCCCCCCCGTCCCTAGACTGGGTGATCGACATTGTGGAAATAATTCAAGGTGCCAATTACTACACAGTAAGACACTCTAAAGCCATGGGTCATTAATTAAACAGAATTTCTTCACAGTAACACAGAGTGTGGAACACAGCAGCTAGCAAACAGCTGATGGGAGACTAATAAATGACTAGCAGCTGCACATGAAGTCAGTGCTGAACACTGAAAGGCAGGAGGAAAAAGGGAATATCTGAAGGCAAGGCTGTGGGAATAAATTCATGAGCAAACAAAACCAATGACAGCGTGCCATCTTACCATCTTATTAACAGTTTTGTCTTGTGTCGGTGCTCTCCAAAACAAAGTTATTACTCAAATATTAGAAAGCAGTAAGACAGACAAAAAGGGCATAAAAATCTTCATATCAGCATGTTTAAGAAATCAAATACAAGCTATACTGCACTGAAGACAATCAAGTAACATAAAGGGGATAAAAAAAATAATGCCACTGGTTGTGCTGAATGATGATACAGGCAGCATAGCATTCTCCACGGCTTCTCAAGACCCTTTCACATCTATAACATGTGCTCAGGGTGAACCTGCTCTCATCTGTGAAAAGCACAGGGCCCACTAGAGGACATTGGGCCCTCAGGCCACTGGCATGAGATCTGTGTCTGATTGCTTAGTCAGAGACATTCACACCAGTGGCCAGTGTTAATTTCATTAAAACCCCCTCTTATATTTTTGAGCAGCATATATTTGTACCTATTGTTTGATTTCCTCGTATATTTTTTTCTTGTAGTTTTGTTCTATTTATTTTCCTTTGCCTTGACTGTTCAAGAGTGACAACTGTATCAGAGGAAACTTCAATCTGTACCTCTCAGTTGTTTGTGTCTGCTTAGGTTAAGGACTGAAGCAGACACCAACCAGGACACCAAAGAACAAACATCCATGCAGCACAGTGTTTGGCTCTGGGGTATGCTTTGCAACAAGAAGGGGAATTTTCATAGAATATTTTATAAGTATATATACTTAAGTCAAAATAGCTATTCTGATTTATGCTGTTGTTTGTTGACTCAATTGTTTTATTCAGGTATTTCAAACCGAGATGGTTTTCATCATGTGTTTTAGTTTTGCTTGCTCTGGGGACCAACGCTCATTATCAAGCAGGTGGAAACCCATAAGCTGAGCTCATGTCAACCTTAAGTCTAAGAAACCAGGTTGTGTATATCTTTGTATTCCTGCCAAAGCAGCAGCATGATTCATCATTACCTAGCCAGCAGAGTAATACCATGTGCTGTCAAGCGACAAGTGTGGAACTTTGGCTGCAATCCAGTACATCGTTGTGAATCCCATTAAACTGTCCTCTGAACGTCGCAGTACAGCACCAGCAGTGGGACAGTTGTGTACACGCATCTGACATGTGACCTACCTTTCTGCACAAATAAAACATCTGAATAATGGATTTAACCTGTGTGCTTCCAGCACTCCAGTGAGACAAAAATTTTGGCCACATCACAAAGAGCAGAACATCAACAGGGCCAAATTGCCCAGATAAATCAGTGAAAACAGGGGAAAGGGGGACTTCATTTATTGCACAATCAGTATTACATGTTACTTACAATCAGTATATCTGTATCTGTATCTGACTGTAAGTAACATGTAATAGAAACAACCTCTAAATGATATATGACAAGTATGTATGTGTATGCGGTACATCAAAGCTGCATTCAACTTAAAAAAGAAAGTTAAGATGTACGGTGCATTCTATTGTTTTCACAATGTTTCTTTTTTTTTTAAATTGTGTGTGTGTGTGTATTGTGGTGGGGGGTCCGTTTCCTGTTTCTGTCTTTAAATCAATAAATGGAATAAAAGGTGAACTAAATGGCATTTTTTGCAACCTGTACGATATAATAATAGTCCTGCACAAAAAAAAAAAAATCAACTGCTTAATCAAATAAAATATATTGTCATGCATACAATTCTCTGATATAGTGCTTAAAGTACTGTAAGTATAATGCTAAACTACCTTTTCACTTGCTTAAAAAGAAATAAAAATTAAAACCAAAGTTTTTTAAAAATATAGTACATATGTAAATCAATATTCACTGAAGATAATGATGCCTAGAGTAGCATAAAAATGTTTAACTGTTGCAAAATACTTCCACCTCAAGTCATCCTGTCAAAAGAAAAGGGGCTATTGAAATAACTTAAATGTTACACCTACCATGAGTCCTGTCAGTGAGTTTTTCAAGTTTGAATAATGACTGTGTTTAAGGTTCTACACTGATTCCACTTTGCCTACATTAGGCGTCAGTCACACAGGCCTAAAGACTGGTTGGCAACCCCCTGGCAACCTCCAGTCACTAGGGAAAAATGTGTACTCCCCAACCAGTTGGTAAGTGGTTGCTGGAGGTTGCTTGCTGTCACCAGGTGATATCAGTTGCAAAGACGTACACTGTGCGACACCAATCAACTTCATTGTTATCTAATATTTAACAGTATGAGTTTAATAATCTAAGTGCAAGTATCAGTTGTGTATTTGCATCATTTTCTAGTAAAAGTAAGTACTTTACTTTCCAGTTGTTTCCATGTAAAACTACAGCTGGGTTTTATTTTTTCTGTCAAAAATCTCTTGACTGTTGTAAAACTACAACCACAAAATAGTTTGACCATCACTTTACACCAACCTTCTAGTTAAGTTCAAGTAAATCTCTGTTTTTTCTCTTACCTGAGTTTTCATCAACCCTCTCCTCCACAGTGTGGTCCTTCTGATGGACCCACTCGCTGTTGCACTTAAAGTAAATCTGTGTGGCAGGTGTTGCTTTGCAGTACAGATTGACGGGTTTATTCTTGACAATGTAGCCTTCTTCAGGTTCAAATAGGAAGTGAGGTAAGGGTTCCGGTGGGTCAGAAGGGAAGGTTTCTGGGAGCTCACTCAGACTGAGGAAATCGTCATCATCTCTCACTGTGAAAAGAAGGGAAATTGAAATGTTAATTTTTTATTTTTTTTTCCCCCCTTGGGACTGTGCCAGGACTGTGAGGACTGCATTATTTCAATCATTCTGATTTAATCAGTAATAACTGCTCTGTTACAAACCAGTTGCATGGACATTTTTTACACCACTGACCCATAAAATGCACTGTTATACACCTGCTTATGGCGCCCAGTTGTGGTATTCTGTCTGCCATTAGTCAGAAAAAAAAGATCTTAATTTTATGTCCCCCTTACATTTACAGGTTAATATCTGTACATTAAAGAAAAAATATCACTGATAGAAAGAGAGCAAAAAGAGGAAAGTTACTGAACAAGCATAGAATAAAAGCTCAGGAGCTAGTCACAGGACCTATCCTTTATGAGACTACTCAGATGCAGTGAACCAAGCAGACAAGATACATTCATTAGGCCCGATTTTAGCACGAAATTGATTGCCCCTGAGCAACTTTCGCTGTTTGACATGTAGTTTTCATTGAATGCATTATATGAATTCACCTCAGTTAACTTTATTGGAATTGTCCATTGACAAGGCTAATTGAGGACTTATGGTTTATTTTCTGATTTTGCAGAAATATCCATTAAAATTTGTAGTGTGAGTTATTGTCAGCCCCTTGGGTCCCAGCCAAGCACAACCATGTAAAATACTTTTGGACTATCTCAAAGCGAATCTGGCAAACTGTCAGGCAACCCAGGAGGGAAAAGTGGTGCTCTACTCACACAGTGTACAGTGTGGGTGGGGTGCTGCTGACTTCAACTGAGGATATAGTCAGGCAGTGGAAGGAATACTTCAAGAACCTCCTTAATCCCACTGACACATTTTCTGTAGAGGAAGCAGAGTCTGAGGACAAGAGGGACAACTCGCCCATCACTGGGGGTGAGGTCACTGAGGCAATTAAACAATTAATTGGCGGCAGGGCCTCTGGGGTGGATGAGATTTGCCCTGAGCTCCTGAAGGCTCCTGTTGTTGTCTTGGTTGGCACACCTCTGCAAAGTCACATTGAGGTATGGGGCGGTGGTCCCCATCTTCAAAAAGGGGGACTGGAGGGTTAGTGCCAACTAGTTAGAATCATGCTTCTCAGCCTCTCTGCAAAGCTCTATGCCAGGGTGCTGGGGTTAGTCAAACCTCAGATTCTGGAGAAACAATGCGATTTTTCGTCCTGGTTGTGGAATGTTTGACCAACTCTTTATCCTCTCAAGAATATTCAAATTGTTATTGTGTGGGAGTTTGCCCATCCAGTCTACATGTGTTTTGCGAACTTGGAGAAGGAATTCAACCATATCAGACTTATTCCCAGTGGGTGTTGGACTCCGCCGTGCGCTGTCCTTTGTCACTGATTCCGTTCATAATTCATAACAGAATTTCTAGGTTTACTCAATTGGTGGAAGGCTTCCACCTTGGTGACATCAGAATCTCATCTGTGCTTTTTGCAGATGATGTGGTCCTGTTGGCTTCACCAGATGTTGGCTTCCAACTCACACTGGAGCCGTTCACAACCAAGTGTGAAGCAGGTATGAGAATTAGGACCTCCAAGTCTGAGGCCACAGTTCTCATGGTGTAGTGCCCACCCTTTTCCTGGATAGTCTCCTGGTCTAAAGTGCAGTGGAACGATCTGGAGCATTCTGGCACCTCCAATTTAGAGTAACAAAATTTGATATTTAATTTAATACATTATAATATAAATCCCAGCAATATTATGTGGAGGTGTTGTGTCAGGCTGATGTTGATGTAGAAAGTTTTGTCAGTACCATGTACATACCCTTTTTACCTTTTCATCCCTGTCATGCATTCATGCTGTAGATGTCAATAAAGTTGTGATCATGGTACTTCAGAATCTAGCCATTTGTACAGAACACAAATTATTTAACCCCTGATTAACAGTAAATGTAAACTTAATAAATGTACACAAGAGTGAGATAATCACACCTACTTTTTTTCTACATAATTATAACCTCCCTCTATTTTATTCAAACCTTAATAACTTAATAACTTTTCCTTTCATGTATTTTGCAAATCATGAAGAGCAGATAAAGAAATGAGCAGTGAAAATACAGAAACAGAGAGAAAACAACTGAATACACCGAATCGCTGACCCTGAGGGCATTAGGAACTTTATCCTCCTCGCGCTCCATCCTGCTCCTTCACCTCCAACATCTTTTCACTTTGTCCAAACCTCATGCCCACCCATGGCCTCAATCAAAGGGACACCTAGAACGTTTTGTCATCAGGTTGCCAAGGTCACCAAAACACAGAGGATTACAAGAGCAGGTGGGAGGGAGAAGAGGTAGCCTTTCATTCTCTCTCTCTTTCTGTCTCTCTCTCTCTCTCTCTCTCACACACACACACACACACACATACATACACACACACACACACACACACACACACACACACACACACACACACACACACACACACACACACACACACACACACACACAGAGTACACTTATTTTCTGAAAGTTAATGCAAACACACAAACACCAATAAATGTTTAAAACTTAGAACTTTGAACAACTCCATCATTGTTCAGTTTCATTTGGACCTTCTGGACTGTCTAGACCTTTGGGTGGGTGTGTGTGTGTGTGTGTGTGTGTGTGTGTGTGTGTGTGTGTGTGTGTGCCACTGTGTGTCACTGCCTCACCTGGAGATCTGTGACTCATAGGAAAATTAAAATAGAGAATGCTTTTGGCACAACGGTATGGTTTTTCAGCTCTAATTTTTCAAGGCTCCAGTTGCACAGAAACTCTGACATACACACACATACACAAAAACACAAAAACACCTCTCAAAAAAAAACCTACACATAAATGCACATGTATATGCTTGTGCACATGCATTCACAACCATTCATTCTTCTACCTTAAATATGTGTGTGTGGTGTGCACACGCATGTGTGTAGTTGTGGTCCTTATCTTGGAAAATAAAAATGTGCTGTGGGCCAGGAGCTAAAGGCAGCTTAGGTAAAACACCAAGACACAAATAGGGGGAAAATGAGTAGGCAGCATCCCCACTTTGATGTCACGAAGCTGACATTTTCTCCTTTAGTTCTGTAATTAGTTCTCAGAGTATGGAAATTGGTAGACATTTTCACTGTATAATTTTATTATCTGTGGGAAATTTTCCCCAACTCTTGGTTATTTATCCAGTGTCATATTCAGCCATTTCTCTGTCAGTTTCTCACTTGCGGCACTACCTTCTCTGTCACTACAGCTATTTTTTTGCTCTTTTCTTTTTTTTCATTTATTTTTTAATTTCTCCATGAACCTGCTTTTATGCCCCTGCTCCTGCTTTTCACTTTGCCCCAATACACATTCTCACCCTCATCTGTCATTCAGAGAGCTGAGTGGGTTCACTGCTCTGGAGCGACAGCTATAAATTATTGATTGGCACAAGAAACATGATAGCAAGTAAAGAGTGTTGGTGGAATGGAGAAAATGGGAGGGATGGAGGAAAAAAATATCCCAATGAATAAAAGCTTTGTTTCCCCAAACGCTTACCATTTCCTTCCACTTCTGCATCATCCATGCGCCTTCAATCGTCCTCTCTCACGGCCCTTTCCATCAGTTTTCCTCTTCTAAACCTTATCCCTCTTTCTTGTTTCACCACCTCCTCACGCCTACCCCTTTCTCCTGATCTCCTGACAGGGTGAATTACAGATCCTAACAGCCCAGCTCATAAACGTCTTGCCTGAATGCTGTCATCACTAATGGATGGCTGTAGCAGAACAATGTCCAGGTTTGATTTACAGTATGCTGTAAATATGTGCCAGGGGCTAAAACCTCATTTATTCCCTCCCTGAACTGTAGGAAAGCCCACCTTAAAATACCTACAAACCCAACCAATAAATATCTGCAAATCTGCTAAAAAAAATTATATCATCAGAAGTGACCAATCATGTTTGAATGTCAGGCATTATTATGATCATTTGAATCAATATAGAAATTGATAGGTCAATGACAGAAGGAAAGAAAGGAAGTAAATTACAGAGGGAAAAAAATGCTGAAATGGGCTTCTGTTATAAAAATCATTTTACATGGTACACAGCAACTCCTGCACTCCAAGACAAATACCATAATACCTCTACAGTAAAAAACAACAAGCCACTCATAGGCTTTGCATGACTGAACTGTCTGCATCAGTATTTTTCTAAAGTAATTCTCAAATTTTATTTTGTTTCATAGTGTTTCTCTGTAATGTTTTTGCCAGAGTTTGGGGGGTTTGAATGGGTTCCACAAAAAGGGGTTACTTTAACAGAGCATTAAAAAATGCAATACAAGCAACAAGCAATACTTATTTGAGCCTCCTGCTGGTTATTGGAGGAAAAAACAAACAAATATATAAACACTATGAAAAGTCAGAGGCTGAGAAGTTAAAAAAAAAAATGCATTCAGTCCTCCAACCTAAAGTCAAACAGAGCCAAACTTAGTGCCATATAAGGTCAAGAATAGGAGCATGTATGTGTGCCTGGGTCTTGTTTTGTTGGCACTGCAAGTAGTGCGCGATGTGTATCAGTGCAGTAGCCGTGGAAATCATGAAATCATACTTCTTAATGTCTTATCGGCTAGTTTCAATCTGCAGCAGCTGCAAAAACATTCACTTTCTGAGAAACCGACACGCTTTAACTCACACACATACACACACATACGGTAAATAGACATAAAACTGGTACCCCCCCTTTACCTCTAATCCTCTAATCCAACCACTATTGACAGCATACACACAACCATGGACAACCAAACAAACCTAAAACAATCCACATCTTTACTGCCAAATTACACAAATCAGACGTACAAAAACAAAGGAAAATGCACACACTCACACAAACGCAGAGGTGCAAAAGTATTTGTGTACACTAAAGAAAAAAAGGAAAGCACAGGGGCTCCCATATTTCTCTGTTCTCTAGCTCTCTCTCCTCTTCTCTGGCTGTCTCTCTCTCTCTCTCTCTCGCTCAAACACTCACACTGTTTTCCAAACAGGAAAATACAAATTCCCCATTGCTGGCCCTCATTTTTCCCTAAGCTATATGCACACACACACACACGCACACATCCTTTATTCTTTATCATATTCAACTTAAAATGACCTACTTGAATCTTGAAAGGTTTAGGGAGGTGATTCAGGGAGTATGGGGAGGTGACGAGAAAGATGAAAACTGAGAAGACTGAGGGATGATGCCCCAGCAGAGAGCTAATGTATCATTGCCATGGAATCGGATATATGGTGTCAACCATTCTCTCTCTCTCTCTCTCCCTCTCACACACACACACACACACAAAAATGTACAGCCAGACCCAAAAAAAAAAAAAAAAAAAAAAAAAAGTCCACAAGCATGCAACCAAACCCACCCAAAGCATGTGTTCAAGCTAGGATGTGCGCACGCACGCACGCACGCACGCACACACACACACACACACACACACACACACACACACACACACACACACACACACACACACACACACACAGTGGTGTAAATGAAATAATGTTATCAGCCATTTGCCTACAGAGCAGCAGTTGAGCGTTTCTGATTTCCTGCTGTCTTCCGTCTCTCGCTCTCTTTCAGGATTTGCCATCATTAGTGCTTTAACAAAAATAACAAATGGATTTTCATATTCGCTTTTGAAACATTTTTTCAACCTCCCACTGAGTACTGAGTGCTCAAATGTCTTAAGTGTTTACCCATCCGCTATTAAATTATTCATGCTTTGAAACAATAGCTATATGTGTGGGTAAGGATTTGTTTACCCACTTTTTCCCGAAGGCACACCTGTAAACCAGGACCACTGAGCAGAGAGAGCAATTTCATGAATAAAACCATTTTCAAAGAGTATTATTGTATATCATTAATAGTAGTGTATGTTTCTGCACCTAGTCTCATCAGTTAAAAAGTACCATTAAGATAAGTGTTTTCATTCTAACGTTAAAAAAATAAAATAAAAAAAAGCGTTGGGGATGGGGGGGTGGGGGGCAAAGCCTGTCAAACTGAAGCACTCCTTACACAGTCTGACAGGTCAAGGGCATTCAGGATGCCTTTACCAGTGCACACAGCATAGAAAAAAAAGTCAGTGTCCCTACACTTGAAATACATCCTTCTTAATTTCATGTTTTGTTTTTTTATTTTTGTGAGTTATTTTGAGATTATAACTGGTTCTGAAAAGAGGCAAAACAACCAAATGCCAAAAAAAAATAAATAAATAAAAAAATCAATGCTGGTTCACAAATGTCACAATAAAACAACAGTGTGCAAGTCTAAGAGTGTGTGCTGTTTTTACAGTAAAATATGTTATAAAAAAGGGATCAAGTGGCTAAGTTCATTGAACTACTTGACTTGAAAGTCCTATCACTTTTAAAACTACTCAGTAACATTTTTTTTTCTGCTTCTGTTTAAAAGTTTGTTTTATCCTCAGTCTGAACTTTCATAACAGAAAGACTATTTACGCTATGAGCAGACACATGAGTGTCCCATTACCTATGTTTAAATGCACATATATTTTAATTATAAACTTAACAAATGGAAACGTATAGAATAAAACAGGGAAACTTCTATAGATTGATGTAAACACGTAGTATACAGCAGCCTCACAGAGGATTATATCACCAATTATGGTGATTATTATATATATATTTTTTCATTTCACTTCACTCAATACTTTTGATTGTGGTGATCATTATATTAGACTGAAAGCTAGCTGCAGTTTTGAATTTTTTTTTTTTTTTTTTTTAGATGGAATCTAAAACAAGAAAAAACTATTATTTTACTTGGGTGAAAAGTGCCCTGAGACTAGTTGGCCAACCACGTCTACCTGATGACAGAAACAACCTATGGATATAATACAGTATTCACAGAACACTTCTTGTCACAGCCGAGAGCCATACCAGGTGATGCATAAAAGCAGAGAATACTTGAATTCTAGAGTGTTTCTGTATGGAGCAGACAGTGACAGCTGGTTGGCGTCCTCCGGCTTTTAGTGTGTGACATGTAAGGCCCCAACTAAGCCTAGAACTAGATTTACAGCCCTGCCTGCAGAGGGTTAACTAAGTCAGGCTACAGTTTGCCTCATTTGAGAGAACCAGTATTTGAAGGATTAAAAAAAGGAATAAATCCTTTATCCCATGGCCTTTTGGTTGAAACACAAAGCAAACTATGAGTCTATGCAGTCTAAGGAATTCATGCACCACAGCCTCCACCACGAAAGTTAGCAATGAATATAACTCTTAAGAAAAACATAAAAAAAAAAGAAAAAAATATTAATCAAAACTTTTTGTCAATTAGTCATGCAATATAATTTTTTCCTCAGTCTCTTTACTAACAAATAATGTTTTGACTTTTTTTTATATTCTCCTTTATTAGTGGTTCCACTGCATTTAAAGTAGATCCATACCTTCACACCACCTACAAAATTCACAACCTGAATAGCTACATTTGACCCCCAGACACAAGCACATATATGACTCCAGCTCTGTACAGTAGAATCTCCACACACACAGACATGGCAGTGGTGTCAATATCAAGTTAATTTTATTTAGTCCCAAATGATTAAAAATTCCTAAAGTTACATTCATTTAGTAATCAGATCAAAGCACAAAGTACATACTGCAGCATGTGCATGCGTGTATGCATGTGCATTTTTTAACAGGCATAATGCAGTGTAATATAATACATGTGTATGTATGCGTATTTCTGTGTATGCAGTAGGCATTTTATTGCCTCTGCAGCTGAATGTTGGTATACTTGCACATCTAAATATGTACGAATAAAGTTTTCTGCAGTGCAAGAACAATGACCGTAGGGCTGGTTAGCCATCACTTGACTTACACATCCCAGCAACAGCAGCAGGAATTTGACCATGAAAGTCACATTCACACAGGGCATGCCTGCCAACTTTTCAAACATGACTTTTTCAGCAGTCTTTAGAACAAACTCCAATACAAATTACTTGCCAGGATATTTAGAGAAATATTTAAAAAGTCAATAAGCTCAGTTTCCTCAACACTTTAATGAACTGAAAAGTCAACAGAAGAGCTCATCCCAAAGCAAATTTACACTGCAAAGATCACTGATATGGCTGATATATTGAGGTCACAAAGTTTAAGATAAAACCAAAGTGATAAATACAAGAAATGGAAGGGAAGTAATGAAAGGTAAATGATTAAAAAAAAAAAGTTTCTTCATGGTACTTGAGACACAGACATCATTTCAGGTGTCGGCTGAGTCACGTTTGGTAAAAAGTCACATTGAGAAAATGACTAGCACAGTCACAGTTGGACATGCATCACACATATACAAAATTGGGCACAGGCGCATTTTAAACAGGGACACATGCAGCACAGGAGCAGCTGATGCGTGGGTGTTTGCAGGTAGGCAGTGTGAAAGAATTCTGCAGCTATTTTTTGTAGCAGTCTTTGCCGAGCATTACATGTACATGAGATACACACAGAAAGATACTTCACAAGACTTGGGTGTATCTTTTCTCATCCTGCTGCAGCTATTGTTCCCGTATTATTGTCGTTCCTTTACTTTCCTTTGTGTCTTTCATTCTCTGTCTACTTAGGTCTTCAGCTATTTCCTCTAAAATCAGGTATAGAGGGGCATGAAGACAAAAACAGGGAAAACAATAGAGTACTCCGCCACATATGAAGAACCTGAGATCAAGCACACCTCATTTGTCTTTAAGCTCTGGCTTATGAGACATTTATCTCCAGTTTCTGTAGTGCAAGTCAGCTTAGGCGTTCCGATACACCTCAGTGGACACCACAGGCTGGTCTGTAGAGGGTGCTTATACCCAATTCTCCTCCTTCAAGGTTGGTAACAAAGCAGAGAGGCTTTGGTTATAGTTTTTATTTTTTCTATTTTGTGCACATCTTTCATACCTATGTTTGTGAGTGTGAACCCTGGAAGGACACCATCAGCCAATGTGATCATGATGAGGAAACCTGTTCAAGTCTTTGGCCATAATGTGGGTTTTAATTCACCCTCAGTGGTGTGAAAACCAGTAAAGACAGGCCATTTGTGGCAAGACTCTGATATAGCTCAACTCCTTGTGTTTACAGTGCCTTTCTTTAGTCACAACAGGTAAATTATTGGATTTTCTCAAATATATTTTCCCATTTACCCCAGATTTACAATACAATACTTTTTCCAGCAAAGTGTAAAGAACTGGAGTTTACAAATCACCACGAGAGTAATTTGCAAAACTGTTTAATCACAGGGTGTTGTTGGAAATTGAATAATGCAGTAATACTGTAGTAAGAAAGCAAACATCCAAGCAGAAGAAAAACAGAAAAGTGAACGAGGAGAGAAACGCAAGCGCATGGACAGTCAGAAGAATAATTATAGTAATTTCACAATCACGAACAGTTATCAGCTCTGTAATGTGCAAGTTTAATTTTGTATTACACACAGACAACTGTACTCACATCGCACACAGCCACATGCACGTGGAATATCTCATTTATATGCATAGTCTTATGTAAGCTTGTGGGGGTACAAACTTGTGTGAGTTGCTGTGTAATGTTATCTTCCAGATGGATTCTGTCTCCCTTATCCGAGGCCTGAGGGAAAAGCGAGGCTTTGCTTTCATTCATGTTCTACTATCACAGCTCTGTATCGCTATTAATACAAGCGCAAGGGCAGTGCATTAGAATATCAAAACACTGGCTGGGGAAGGACTTCTATTTTCAGGGAGATAGGGTAATGTTTTTTCTGGGAGGCAGACAACTGATAGAACGGCCAACTGGTGGTGTGCACGTCTGCGCTGCATGATCAACGTCTCACTCTCCAACTGGGTTTCACTCTGTTCATCATTTGTGCTTGCATAATTTTCCACCTGTCAGAATCTTTCTGTGCAGGATTATGTGTCTTTATGATTTTTTCTTCCCCTCCTATCTGTCCAATAAGTCTCTCTTTTCCTTTTCATTTTGGTGTGTGATATATTCCCTGGTTTCCTTAGACAACCTATGCATATTCACATTTTCTGCACACCTTACCCTTCTTTTTTTTTCTGTTGCTTGCAGCCTTCTTTCGTTCTCCTTTTGCTGCGGTATAATGACATAGATTTAGCCATCCATCTTTCTTAGGTCAGTTCCCCAGAGGCACATTTCACACAGTATTCTACCCACCCAGCCACTTTGTGCAAGACCTGATCTCTTGTGCCTTGTGGGTTTTTTCATACTTTTCTTCTGTTCTTCAGATACATTAGTGTTTCCATGTCTTCCATCCTGTCTCCTTATTCCAAATTTGCCTTAAAAAGGAATTAAAACCTTCCCAGTTTTGAAGATTATTTGTTGTACAGTGTATACACACACACACACACACACACACACACACAAATAATAAAATCAAATGATAAAAACAGCTTACAGGCTTATTTCATTTGAAGATTTTCCCATATTTTGGTTATCTTATTCAGAGCTGAAGATAAAATTGGATCTGACATTTCACTGCTCATGCCTTTCACCATCTGCAGGCTCACCACTTCTCTCTTCCCTTTTTACCCCCCCCCCCCCCCATCTCTCTCTCCCAACTTCACCACTTGGTTTCTCTCTCACGCTTAGCCACAATCCCCCCCCCCCCGCTGCGTCTCTCTCCTCCTTTTCAGTCTTCCCTCCATCCTTCGCTTTTTCTTTCTGGCATATTTCCGCACTTCCTGCTCTCATCTTCAATCCCCATTTCGCGCCTTTATCCATCTACACGCTTCCCCAACACTTCATCTCCTTGCTTTGCTCTCTGGCATCTTTCCACACACACCAGCTCCTTCCATCCTCCTTCCCTCATTCTCCCCTTTCTCCGTTACCTCTTCATCTCAAACTCCCCATTTTTCACAACCTCACTTGCTCTCTATATCCTTCCTACCTCCCTCCCTCCCCCGTTAGGTCACTATAAATAGAGCCTCCGGGGCTTTCATAATGGACTTCCGTGTCTGACCCTATTACAGAGACATTACTGACCATACTTTTCGCTCTTGCTTTCTTTTGTCATGCACACTCACACACAGTAAACAACAGTTTCTCTCATTTCTATTTTAGCTTTTGGTAATGCATACACTTTCTCCTACTTCTTAACTAGGTCACTGGTGTGACTAAAGATGGTAAAGTGGTTTCTTTATAAACACTTTTCCTATTTGTTCGCATGCTCGTTGCCATAGCTGATTTTTCTCTCCTGTAGGTTTAATATTTTGTGAAAATTGTTTTTCATTTTTCTGTTATTTGTCTTCTCTGGGATTCTTTACATTATTAAAAATAAAGATTTCCTTGAAACCCACATCTTTTGTTTGGAACTCACACCTCATGGTTACAATAATAAATAGCAGCAATAATAATCCACCAAAAAAGAAAAGAAAAAAAAAGTGCCAAGGAATTTTACTCAGCTGATGTTGACCCACTGCTACCAGAGTCCTAATTAACTTGTTTCTTGGGTCTGCCCCCCTCACAAGTACTACTTTCTGGATCAAGGTTTGCTTAAGCTAATGGGAAGTGAAGCAATAGCTACAAGCATCTAAACAGTGAGCCTCTGTGAGCGCGTTATTGTGAGAGAGAAACAGAGAGAACTGGAGGAGGAGTAGGAAAGAAACAGGCTTATTCTATTTTCAGCTCTCTTTTGGTGAAATCCAAAGACTTTTAAAATTACACAATGGGTTTCTGAATGGATTTCATCAGCCCCTGGAGCGAGAAACATTGCCAGCCCATGCAGGACTGAATCACAGATAAATTCAAGTGACCAAAAATAAATAAATAAATACATTAAAAAAAAATCACAATGGGCCTGAATGAAACCTATAACAGGACATACACTCTAGACATCGAGCCTAAAGACACCTGAAGGCACTGAAATATTTAGCACGAGGTAAAAACTACTATGATTTGTTAAATGTTGCAATAAAGTAGACTACAAGTAATTCAATCAAAATTTCTGTGTAGCGATATTCTCTCCTTACCTCGTTTTATCCACTTTGTTAATACATATACACACACTCATCAGCTACTTTATTAGGTACGCAGGTTCAGCTGCTCATTAACACAAATATGTTATCAGCCAATCACATCTATGAATGTCCAGTGAGCGGCATTGTTGATGCAGTGGACAATGGCTTGACGATTTCAAGCCGAGCTATGTTGAAGATCTCTAAACACATGCTGAATCTTGAAGCAGATGGACTACAGCAGCAGAAGACCACACTGAGTAAGAACAGGAAACTTGCGACACTTTGGGCCCCATAGTCCTAATTAAGCATCATTTAAAGACTAAAGCCTACCTGAGCATTGTAGATAACCATATACATATCTTTATGACCACAGTGTAACCATCTTCTAATGGCTGCTTCCAGCAGGATAATGTACCATTTCACAAAGCTCAAATCACCTCAAACTGGTTTCTTGAATATGACAATGAGTTAATTGTATCCAAATTGCCTCCACAGTCAGCAGATCTCAATCCAATGGAGCAATGACATTATCTCAGTATGGACCAAAATCTCTGAGGAATGTTTCCAGCAGCTACATGAATCTATGCCATGAAGAATTAAGGCAGTTCTGAAGGCAAAGGGGGGGCAACTTAGTCCAAGAAGGTGCACCTAATGAAGTTACTGTTGAGCATACATGATGCAACACAAGACTTCTCTTTTCTATATATTTATTAGTAATAGAAACTGAAAGAGTGCTGCATGATGAACAAAAATGAATTTTTAACACATTATTAAGACTAATATCCTTCAAACTGTAACTTCATCATAACCTCTTTTTGTTCTTGGTGTTATGAAGACTACCTGTAAAAACAAACATGCAGCACTTCACACAGCAGTGGAAAATGTGGAAACACAGCCCGGTGCTTAGACACATGTGCTGGCTAAAGAAATGCCAGAGTTGCTCTATTGTGTCATCAGTTTGTTGACTAACACTTGATTGCTAACCATTTTGACATGTGGCCCAGATGTAACCCATGCTGGCGGAGCACAGAAATGGTGAAGATTGAAGGCATGGGTATTCAGTTCAAAGCTGCGAGAAACTTCACAAGCTCAAATGGCACCAGGCAGTAAAACTACAAAATGTTTTAAAGGGGCAAGGGGAATAAAAAAGTACCTTCTGCCAGTAAAGTCTTCCTACCTCGAAAAGATATCTTCACTTTATAGAGAAATATTTCTCTTTTTTTTCCCTTTTCTAAGCACTTAAGGCAGCAGAAGAGTGTCACGACTCAGCAGATCATCCTTAAAAAGAAGAAAAGTTAAAGCTTCACGGCTCTATGTATTTACTGTCTAAATTCGCAGAAAGATTGCGCATTCTAGCTGGAGAACCATTCTTAAGTAGATGATCCTTTGTGATTTCCCTCTAGTATGGCACAGATCAAAAGATAATATTAATCTGATAAAAGGTTTATTTCACTTATTACAGATAAACCAATTAAACGAATGTCAATCAAAGCGTGGGATTTTAAGGAAAAGGTTTCAATACAGGACTGAACATTAGGAAAGCGACAGTGTGGAAACGTGGTTAAAAGGGCTGCGAGTTCCATGTCATAGGTGATTCAATTTTAACATTCATTTCCATTTCGGGCCATTTCAAAACATAATTTAATTCCATTTAACACAGAGTCACTGCACGGTTAATTATGTATTCACAAATTTGCTGTTCAGAAAATAGACGACACAGGAAAGTATAAAGTTCAGATTCAGTTCATATGGAAAGGAATTAACAGTGTGCATCATTAACTTTTACATGACTAGTTTGAGAAACAGATTCCAGTCCAGTCATGGTGTTGGGGGGGATGTTGTGCAGTAGTAACACATGGCCATACATAAACAAGAAGATGAAGAGTTCAAATGTGGAAACAGTAGAGGACATTTCATTAAGATATCATAGCGGCCAAAGACAACAACAATGATATATTATTCTGGAACATTCTGTTTTGATACTGCTTCTGCCAACTTCTGCATATGCTGATTTTATTATACATAAACACATCTGCATGTAAAGAGCAAGATCAAGGTCAAATGTAAAGTGCTAAGTGCTCTGCTTGTTGCTCCTGCACCTTCTGTTCAGTTTCACATTAGCATTCAAAGCAACCACATAAAGGCCATCTGAAATACTAGTTCCAAGAAACTGGTCATGTCTAAGCAAGGCATGGGTTAGAAGTTCAAATCTTGAAGTGAACAAGTGACTGAGTCACTCTGTTTATATGTGAATCGATCTAGTAAAAAGATAGATATGTTGATAGACTGAAAGCTGAAGTTGCCTGGGGCTATGAGCACTGAATGACTGGGTCTCTTCAATGAGGCCCACACAAAGAGGTCCACCGAACAGGGGAAATAACAAGAGGCTAGTTAGTTAACTGGGGTCAAAAGGCCAAAGGGGACGAGGCTTTCAACTGTGTATATATTCTGTGTGCTTGTGTGTGTGTGCACGCGTGCACACACATTGCATGCGTGCATGAGAAAGAAAGAGGGAGAGTGAGTGAGTCATAAAGAAGATGTGTTGTATGATGAAAGAGCCTCTGCACAGGTGGACGTTGAGGTCAGAAGTTGAAATGTTGTGGGGGGCTAACGGAGAGGATTCAATGCATGACTGAATCTGTTTGCAGCAGTTTGCCCTGTCACAGAGCTGATGAATGGGTTTTAAGTGTTTCAGCCTTGTAAGCTCAAAGGTAATGGACTACAGCTGAGTGAGCCAATACTAATGTTTTCCGAGAGCTGGCAGGTGAAAACTATATGCTGCTATATGGTGTGCTGTCGCACAAATATTAATCAATCAAATGCATAGTTTGGACTTTTATTCTTACAGTTTCAACAGTGTGAATGCTTAAAAGTTTAAATTATAAAGTTCCACTAAACCTTTTGAACAGTATTGTAGCTTAGAAATCTTTTTTTTCCTGCACTATTAGGAGGCATTCAGACACAAAAACAACAAGAGTTTCTTCTTAAGGTAAAAGTGAGGCAATGAAAAGCACAGGAAGTCCTGTTGGATTCACAGGTTAGTCAAAACCAATCAGAAACAACAATTTTGAACATCTGGGGGGGGAAAAAAAAAGATAAAGCAATCCAAAGTGAATGTGTCTTTTATCAATACAGTAACCTGCTGGATGAAATTACATTTCAGCAAAAGTTCATTAGGGTTCATCTTCTTTTTCGAAGAAAGTAATGTAGGATACAAAATTCTTGAGTCAGTCCTCATTTCGTTATATTATACCATCATTAGGAGCCAGACCTTGTATTTTTTCAAAGCATCAGTTCTCCAATCTTTCTGAAGGTCTTTCATGGTTTTCCTTTTTTTTCCATTCTTTAAGCACTTTGTTACTTTGTTAGCCAGTCACAAAACATAGTTGTTCCCATTTCTTTAGTCGAATCTGCAAAAATGCTAAAGGTAAAAGAATTTGACGGGTACATAATAGCATATTGCACCAACAAGATGATTTCCAAAGAGCTATTAGGTGAAAACTTGGCATATACTGGCACATTTTGCAGTGTTTTTAAAAAAATGAAAAAAGAAATCCCTGAGGAACCTGGACAAGTGGAAGGCAAGGAAGAAATGAGCGGCCAAAAAACAACAACAAAAAGCAGATGAACAGTATCCGAAAGTCATGTCCTTAAGAAATAAGACAAAAGGATCTGAGAGATGCTTCTGGCCCTTAAGTTGAACCAACTGAACTACTGTTTGCCGAAGCCGCCTCAGAAATGGTCTCAGTGGAGGGGATGGCTGTCAGGAAGCCATTCTTAAGGAAGGGAAACAGGGAGAAAAGGCTGAGGTATGCCACATTACACAAGAACTGGACTGAAAACTAAGAGTTATGAATGGAACATTCATATCTGGAAAGCATCTGATTGGCAGTGGCTTCATTTTTTAGCATGACAGTGTTCCCAAACACAGTAAATGCAGTAAAAGCATACCTGGATGTTTTTTTATTTTTTTTAAAAAAGCCCGGTCATCAACATTTTTGAAGCAGTGTGGTATCACATTGACTTGAATGAACCAAAAGGCAGCAGACATCCAAAAAAGTGCTCTGAATGTCCATCAAGAAGCCTGAAGAACTATTCCTGAAAACTAGTTAAAGAAATTAAAAGAAAGCTTACCCAAAATAATAAAGGTGGCCATACCAAACACTAGACTTTAAAGCTCCTTAGAATTGTATGTATGGAATTCCATATATGTTTGCAGGTGTTTCAGTAAATTGCTGCATATATTTCCCATTTTCCTAGTCAAATATAAAGCAATGAAGGGTGGCTCAAGACTTCTGCACTTCATGAAAGTGCTCTTTCCTTTTATCTGAGCTAAAGGCTACAAAACTCAAGACAGCGTATTAATCCAGAAACGAGTGTTCACCCTAGTACAGGTGGAGCCATAACAGGCAAAATGCAGAGATAAGTGTAAACAGGGATTAAGTAAATTAAAAACAGGATGAAATTTTGGGTAAATTTGTATGAGTTAGATTAGTTTTTAATGAGACAGAACAAAGATGCATTCTTGCTGGAACAGGTGTCTCACAAGGCTACAGTTTGCCTGTCAGTGCATTGTGTAGAAAGCAGAGGTATGGTGACATTTTCTCAGCCACAGTCTGAGGTCAGTTTAACAAGAAGATATTTCATTTTATGCCCCCTTAACCGCTCCCTCTCTCACCACACACACACACACACACACACACACAAGCAATACATGGAAAAATCAAAGTTTTTTTTAATGTCTCCTTTGAAACACCAAGCATATTTCATGGGCAACATCGTGTCTACATGTCATCAGTTTCTATGCAGTGTGCCTTTGTGATGTGTGAGGTACAGGCTAACAGAGCAAAGGAGGAAAGTTGGCGTAGGAGGATGAAAATAAGAAATGAAAGGTGGCAGAGGCAGCCAATGACAGAGAACCAAAGGGGGGAAAAAAAGTGACCGTATGTGATCTTGAGTCCTTGAAGATGCTCTTTTTATTTTATTTTTCAGTTGTTTTTTCTTTGGCTCTTGATCTCTGTGTTCACTTGGACATTCACGTATGCTGTACACCCACCTACTCTCCCTATTCTTTTTACAAGTGAGTACACTGGAGACTAAACAAGAAAAGAAAATGATATTGTTTGTATGACAAACCATGTAATCAGCACTTTGTAATGAACCAGAAAAATGCTCAGTTTTTTAAAATAAATTGTAACAGTTAACGCAATACTTCTTGAGCTAAAACTGAAACTTTGCACTTTGGTTATCTTGATTGTTTCATGTAAGTTACACTTACTTATGGCACTAACTGTAGAAAAACATAAATATACAGGTAACTTTTGAATTGGGACATTTTATTGTGTATCTCTGAGGCCTTGCGGCTTTAAAAGGTGCTTTCTATAACACGCTTCATCCTACATAAAAACTGTGTATGCTTGCAAGGTTGACTAACGAGTTACATGATGTGCAACTAAAACTCCACACTGAAAGTAAAACTAAATTTAATTAGGAAAACCAACCTGTATT